>NW_027223762.1:8117737-9317737 GCF_028538775.1 Myotis yumanensis
GCACTGCATGTTCAGACATATAATGGGCTTATCTGATGCTCAACATGCCTGGGAGGGTTTTGCTTCCGCCAGTGTTTCTTCCTTTTGGTATTATTAATACACAGATTATTGCTTGCCGGTTCCCATGAGCTTCCTGACTGTAAGGAAAATGTTTCTCTCATCGTCAGTTAATGAGGACATTTCGTCCTGTAATCCCTAAAGAGTGTACTCCTCCCCTAATTAATCAACAAATATTTATTGAGCATCTTTGGCTCCCAGTGTCCCACCATTCCCTCCGAGTCTGTTCTCCTTTCCTCTGTGCTCTCCTGAAACCCACTCTGCTGGTGCTGTTGTAGCACGTTTACTGCACTGTGTGATCATGACATGCCCACATGGCCGATTCCCTCACTGGGCTGAGAGCTCCCAAAGTCAGGGACCATATTTTATTCATTTCTGCAAGTCTACTGCCTAGAATAAGTCCTAGCATGGAGTGGTGCTCAAAAACTGTTGGAGGAATAAATGAGTAGATGAAAATGTAGTTTCTATCTCCTTGGCACCATGAAGGTTGTAAGAAAAATGGAATCCACATCCTCTACACCTCAAGGAGCCCCCAGTCTAGATGCAGGTCATAAGAGAATAAATACAGCAGAAAATGAATTCTAAATAGGTTCATGTAATATGTATTATAGGTGTTTCGAGGGAGCTATCAGAACAGGCTGGAGAAACCAGATGGGGTGCACAGAGTGGTGGGATTTCGGTTATGTTTGGAAATTGGAAATGATGGCGCTGTATTCCAAGGGGATGCTAGGGATATCCAGTGCTCCCAGCCCACCAGTCATTTCCTCAGAGGGCGCGATTCTCTCTAGCGTGGAAAATACAGGGGCTCCTATTAGGCCTGGTTGCTGATATGAGGTTTGTGATTTTCTTTTCAGTGGTAGAAAGTCTTTTATGTAGAACAGTGGTTCTTCACCTATGGGTCGCGACCCCTTTGGGGGTCGAACGACCCTTTCACAGGGATCGCCTAAGACCATCGGAAAACACATATATAATTACATATTGTTTTTGTGATTAATCACTATGCTTTCATTATGTCCAATTTGTAACAATGAAATTGGGGGTCACCACAACATGAGGAACTGTATTAAAGGGTCATGGCATTAGGAAGGTTGAGAACCACTGATCTAGAAGAAGGCGAAGAATGAAACTACACACTAACTGGGCATGAGTTTTATTGGGGAGAGCTATCCCGCATCTGATAAATGAAGAAAGCCTCCTGGCACTTATTCATGTTCTCAGAACATGATCAGGCTCTGACCCCCTCCTCACACTGGCCATCTCTCCCCTTTTCCACCTTGCTGGGCTGGAGAGATGCTAGGGTGCCTCTGGCTGGTCACTCTTAAGACATAACTAAGTAAATGGAGAAACCAAGTGCATGCTGAAGGTGGCAGAAGAAAAGAACAGGAAATGAAAAATGTGGTAGGTGGTCTATGATTTTAATGGAGAACATTAGCTTCTCCTCCACACTTACCCTTGCTACAATCTCCTCCCTTGTGGGGTGCCACTCAAACTAATGTTCCAGATATCCTCCTCTCTTGGGTGTCCACTCAGAGCCAGAACTTCTGTGTTTCTGTCTGCCCATCCCACATTTAGATCAATGGCCTGTGCCTGGCCTGCCTTACGTGATCAACCCAACAAGGAGACCTTCTCTGTTTTCTTCTGTTCTTCCTCCTGCATAGATCAGACGTTGCTCTGTGTCACCTGTCCCAGGGAGTTTTGGTAAGTTCTAGACCATATGAGTCACACATACAGCCTTGTCACTCATCCAAGCCTGGTGTCACCTAGAGAGAAGCAAGCCCCTCTTGGCTTTCTCTCAGAATGTGATGGGGCCTTTGGGAAAAATATTTGTAGAAATGCTTAGAGAAGGCAATTTGAGAAGGACGTAAAGCCACTTGCAAAGAACTAATCAAAGGAGAGCAGAGTTATTTACTCTACTATGACTGCTCCTCATGGATGCCTCCACGTGACTCCTGGGGGTGTCTTGTAAAGGCAAGGATGTAGAGGACAGGACTCCTCTGGCTCCTCCTGATGAGGCACCACTTTCCCTGGTTGCTGGGAGAGGGTGATTCGTGGACTGGCAGCCAGAACAGCCACACTTGTTTTAGGTGTTGTTCTTGGAGTGAGGAAGAACTTTCCACTTTAGCTCAGAAGAGTGTTTATTCACATAGCGCATCCTGTGCTCTGGCGTGTATTCCAGAGGTGCCCCTGGAAAGGCACTTGCTGAAATGAGGCTGGAGTAAAGGCAGGGAGACAGAGTGAGTTTGGAAAGCTAGGCTGTGGGCTTAAAATAAGACACATGGCTTCTTCTTCGTGTTCATTTTTATTGGTTTCCATGGGAATGATGTCATCATCTTTGGTAGACATTATTGCCTTGTAGCTGATGTTTGGAGTGAGGGTGAGGGTCATGGGAGTTGGGTGGAAGAGAAGGAAGCAGAGGGGTGGCCTCTGAAGGGAAGCAGGAGAAATGAAGTAGACTGACACCTCTTACAGTCTTCGGACCCCAATAATACCTGTGAAATGTTGGTGAACACAAGGGACAGCTCAGAAAAGGAAGACGCGGTAGAGATGGGCTTCCTTCCTCATCCCTCCTCTGTCTCTCTCAGAGACATCCAGGGAGCTGGATACAGTGGCCTTTTCAGGCTCCAGAAGGACTGGAAATTCACAATAAAGAGCTCCTGTCTAGAAGTCAGAAAACCCAACTTCCCTGTTACCTAACCAGTATAATGTTGAGTGATCCATCCTTATCTTTCTTCTCCAATGGGCACTGGCAGATGTGATTGTGGCTTTACACTGAGTTGTTGAGAAAATGCTGGTGAGGCACTATTAGCTTAGCAGGGGTGGGCAAACTTTTTGACTCGAGGGCCACAATGGGTTCTTAAACTGGACCGGAGGGCCGGAACAAAAGCATGGATGGAGTGTTTGTGTGAACTAATATAAATTCAAAGTAAACATCATTACATAAAAGGGTACGGTCTTTTTTTTTTTTTTTAGTTTTATTCATTTCAAACGGGCCGGATCCGGCCCGCGGGCCGTAGTTTGCCCACGGCTGGCTTAAAGTGTGGTTCTCGAAGGTGGGTAGTTCAGACTTTTTGGAGGGAAAGAGTTCTAGGTGTAGCCTCACCAGTTACTCACGAGAACAGCTGCTTGGATACCCCGCTCCTGGCACCCATGTTCACTGGTCCAGTCCAGTCCTGGGGTTTTAACAAATGCATATTATCCATTTATTCTGTAATTAATTGACCCATGCTAATGTTCTTGAGTGCCTACTACACCCCTGTTTGTGTTGGGGACATAAAAAACACAACACAACAGAAGCAAAGACAAGATGCTGTCCTTACCCTCAAGTTGCTTAACCCCCAGTGAACAAATCAGGAAGGGTAACTCAGGAGAGCCCCAGTCCAGAGTGGCAGCCAGAGGAGGCTCCCTGGCAGAAGACTCTCAGAGCTGAATTTTGAGGAGTGATCGGGCTTTGACAGGAATGGGGGTGTTGTATGTAGAGGCAAGAGGATGTTGAGGACATCCTCTTATTGGCTTGCCCAACAGGGAGGTGCCTGAGCAGAGATAGAAGGAGACTCACAGTGAAGTTCTCCTGGGCTCCCTTGCCTCACACAGACAGGGAGTTGTGAACCACGGAGGATAAGGAAACCAGAACCCGCATCCATCCCTGTTCCTGCCATGTTTTGTGACTTTGCTCATCTTGCCTGGGGTATATTCTGCAGCTTGTGGATTCTTATTATCCATAATAATCATAATAATTAATATAACCTTCTAAAGAGGACTTTAATCGCGCTTGTGCTTTGCTTCCAAACACATAATAAAAAGGAATTACTTATAAAAGTGACAAATTTATTCCTAATTATACCATTATTTTGTTATGCAATACAAGTAAAGCAATCTTTGAAGCTGGGAAAATGTCTCATGCAGAATTAATTAGAACAGTACACAGTTTGGAATTAGGCAATTATTTTATTGATATTTCACAACTAGAACTTTGTAAGAGCACCTCAAATATTTTCATTATTGCCCGTAAATAGTTATTTTAAACACTGGTATGAGATCTAAAGATGCACTTTGGACTGTTTTGGACCTTAGGAAAATGTTATTAATCTGTGAGGAAATTTAGAAAATGCATGAGTCACTGTGGCTCCAGGGGAGTTTAGAGGAAGCAGATGGCAACATTTAGGGAATTGGCTTACTGTTCAATATGACACCACGTGGGAGGGGCTACAGAGACGTGCAGAAGGTCCCAGCCCAAAGGGAGCCCAGGTATCCGACTGTGAGGGTGAGGGAACCCAGTGAGAGAGAGTGATTCTGTGGTCACACCGTAGGTTATGGATGAGGATTGTAGTTCTCATCCCTAGACTCTCATTCCTATGTTCTTACTTTCTTTTAAAAAATATAGACTTGTTTTCCAGGTTATAAAAGTAATACTTATTCCTATCCAATACTCTTTCCTGCTGCCTTCTGACCCAGGCCCGCACTGGCTTCTTTATTTCATTTTTGCAGTAGATTAAATAGCCCATGGGTGCTGTCATGTATCCTTACTTTGCCTCATGCATGTAAAACGTGCCTGCTTCCCCATCTACTCCTGAGCTGTAAGTAAATAGAAAGCTCAGTTCTTTTTCAGTCTAATGCCCTTCCCGGGCATGTTCAGGGTGGGGCACATGGCACAGGTGCTGATGACGGTTTAGTTAGAAAATTCACTAAGATCATAGCACCTGAGCAGAGTATAAGATCCTCTGCTCCTCTGCTCCTCAGAGGCCTATAGGTTGGCATCTTGGACTCGGAGAGAGGTTGAGGGTAGGGAGGCAGCCATGCTGGTGGGATTCCCCATCTAGAAACAGTGGGAATGATGTGCTCATGGGGTGGCCGTGGCCTCATGCCTGGGACCTGGCTTTGGAGCCCACCGAGAGAACAGAGGACCTCTTAGTTCTATGGGTTATTAAGAATAAAACTTTTTTTAAAAATGAAGGTAGATAATGCTGGGAAAATGCAGGCACAGGAAACACCTTTGCAGGCAGGGGCATGGCATTCTGATCAGGTGGTCCACACTCCCAAGGAGGAAGAAAGGAAAGGCTGGGGAGGCAGGGAGTGAAAAAGTGAAGGAACTATGAAAGCTGAATGGTTCCCAGGGAAGACCCGGCAGTGAGTTTAAGGACCGCACTGTAGGCTCAATTACATTACTCACTCAGCAAGTACCCCAACATTGTAAAATGAAAGCATTGGACTAACAGGTACCGAGGGCTTTGTCTGAGGTGGTCTGTAGTTATCAGCCACACCCCACAGGTGGCTTTTTTTTTTGCCAGAAGACAGGCATAGTGAGCTTTGAGGAGCTAAAATAATAAAATTGTTCTTCAGTCTTCCATGGCAGCTTGCTCAATCATCTTAGCTCTCTCTCGGCTCTGCTGTGCTACCTAATATTTAACCTAAACCTTTCCCCTGCTTTTGTTTTAGTTCACCATCACTCGCTCAGTCCTATCAATCTACCTCTGCATTTCTATGCCACCTCTTACCAGAGTGCTTAGCACCTGTCCTTTCTGAGCAATGAGGTTAATATTGAAGGTAAAATCCATTTCGTAGAGATAATGTACTATAGACCTTTCAGAAGAGCTCTCTATGATAATGAGGAATGAGTTACCATGCTGAGGTTGTTTAAATGTCATTTATTTTAACAAGTGACACTGAATTTATTTAAAGTTGACTTCAATGAAGGAAGGGTGGGACGTTTTAAAGTTTCATGAAACAATAATAGAACTGCAAAGCAAGGAGCCTGAGAGATGGATATGAATGACAATTCTGATCACAAGCTCCACAGGAGGGCTGGCTGGGTAGACGCTTCCAGGATGTGGAGACTCCAGGGATGTGGAGAATGAGGATGTCACAGATAGTGCAGGTTTGGCCTCTGAGCTTTCCTAACTTTTTCCCACTGTGCTCGTGTGTATGTATGGGCTGTGCGCACAGATGTGTGGGCAGGGATTTGTGTGTAAGTGAGCAAGAGTGGAGACATTCTCTTTGTCCCTTGATTGTGCTGTGTTAACACCCCTCTCACCACAGAATTGGGGCTATGAGTCCTGAGGTGGCTGCCACTCAGTTGGCCCTGTTTTCTTGGCTGGAAGTGTTCGACTATCTGAGAATAAAGAACATGTTTTATTCTCATCTCCATCAATGGGGATGAAGAAAGTTAGACCTAATGACTGATTTTTGTTCATGGGCAAATGGAGCTTACAGGGTGGACAGTGGGCCAAGACCTACAGAATCTCCTTGGGGAAAACATAGGGAGAGGCTGACACGTTAATTGTCTTTCTCCCAAAGAGCTAAGATGTGCTCAGGGTCTGGGAGGGGATTGTTTTGATTGCAAGAAACAGAAACCAGTTAGAACCAGTTTAAGAGAAAAAGCGTGGGTGGGATGAAAGTGGGTCTTTCAGGATGCTGGTGTACCTGTGGGATATAAGGCCGTGGGGCCTTTTAAAGGCCTGGAGAAACGGGATGAAAAGCCATCAGAAAACCCGGTGGTGGGGGCTCTTTCTCTGTCCTTTGTCTCTGCCTCTCTGCTCATCTTCATGTCTTCATTCTTTCTTTCTCTGAGACTGATTTTTTTTCTATTTTTCTCTCTATGTACAGCATTTTTCTGCCCAATAACCTTCCAGTTATATTCTTTCAGCTTCAGCCACAGAGGATGCACTGGCTGAATTGAATTCCAATTCCATATTCCTAGGAGAGAGAATCTGATGCTTTTGGCTTAAGTCAAGAGTCTATCCCCATAGCTAACTAACTCTGTGTACCCACCTTGCCCCTAGGTAAACAGTAATCATAAACAAGTTCTTTTAAATGAAAAAAGAGTCTATCCACGGTCCAGTCGTTTATCAGTGAACACATGTGGGCTACGGGAGGAATGCTCCTATATGTGGAGGAGGCAGTTTTCATGGGAAGTGGCCATTCTGAGCTGGGCACATACCAGTGAATATTTCCAGTGCTCCAGGGAGCTTTGGCACATACACAGAGCTGAGTTCAGTGTCAACCACAGCCTTGTCTTCCTTGAGCTGGAATGTAGCATAGGGTAGTTTGCCTCTCTAAGTGAAATGTCTGAAGGTGGGCGATTTTATGAAGAGTTAGATCATAACGACATTTTAAAAAGTTAATAAGTAAGTTACGTTTTTCAGTCCAATCAATTCCCTTTTTTGAACATTTAAGATAATTATAGGTTACAGGTAAATTATATGTAATACACATACTAAATTATAACCCATCTCCACCAATTAATATTTATTGAACAGTGAATGGGCAAAATATACTTCCTTGGGAATTCAAAACCCCAGTGTAATTAGGTATTAAGATTCTAACTGTATCTTTCCAAACATCCCGCCCTTCTCTCCCCAGTATATGCGAAGGGAAATGTAAGGATAATATTCTAACCCTTAGCTTATCTCTGAAGCTGTTCACACAGGGAAAAAAATCAATTTCATTAAATATTTTAGATTCTATTTCCCAGTGACTAGCAGTGGCAGTTTATGATGGTCTTAAGAGCCAAGCAGAAGAGTCAAAAATGTTTTATATTTTTCATTCCACCAGGGCTTCTTGTGGGTTTCTAACATGCAGGCAGGAAGGACACTACGGTGAACCCGACAGATCTCAGTGCTCACAAGCTGTGATCTGGTGTGGTGGACGTATTGCTGACTATTCCCTTAGTGCAGCTGATGGTGTGGCCTCACTCAGAAAAGCAGGTTATGATTGGGCAGAAAGGAAAAATGACAAGATATCTATGGCATTGCCAATAGTGAATTAAACTAAAATATTTTTTTAGCAATTTATGGCACAGATGATTATTTTGAAGGAATTATTACAATCATGCAGGAAGTTCTGGTGATGTCTAGTCATTTAGTATCTGACAGCCTTCCATGATGATTTCTCTTCACAAAAGAGATTAACATGCAGACCTTAATGATGATCTGTGGACTCCTCTGGCAGGAATGGAGGGGCGAGCAGAGGAAATCAGAGACAGATTGAGGTTGTCAATGGCAAATGTCACAGAAATGGTGCCTTAGGTAGAAAGCACATTGACCATCAGGGCAACCTGACAGAGAACTTATTTTCTGAGATGAAACTGAGAAATCTAGAATGCTACTGACAGTGAGATGAAGTGATCCGACACAGCTCACATGCACAATAAATGAAATAAGAGGCGACAGTCCACACCAGTGTGCCCAGGGCATTTCCCGTGTATGCCTGTCTGCATTTGGGTGGCAAGTTATTTTGTCCCCTCTTCATCCCACATGTTGCTCTCACAAAGGTTTGAGAAACCACCATCAGCTACGAGCTAATCTACCCTTTAGGTTGTATATATTAGTAGAGCCCTTCTGAAGCCTGTATATTGTGTGTTCCACCCACATTTGTATTTCTGACAGCTCTAAATATTTCTACTGACACTATAGATATACACTTTTAGAGCAATTTCTACTTTCCAGCCTTCATTCTATGAGTTTTCTCCTTTGAATTTTACAATTACCAAGGGATAGGCAGAGCCTGGGCTATTATTGCACAGAGATATTAAAGTACTTGCTCAAAGTGATCATGGTTGTCAGGGGCAGAGCCCAAAGTAGAATTCAAGTTCCCAATTCCCAGGCCAGTGCTCTTCCTACCCATATGAAGGGCAACGCCATATACAGACTGAGATCTCTGGGGTAGAGCCCATGTCTCACTAGCAGAATCTCCCCATCACCCAGCACAGGGCAGGGCCAGTGTCTGTAATGCTTGTGGAACCAGGGGAGAGAGCAGAGCACTACACCGGACTGTAGATCCAACACTAAGTGACTGCGCTCCATGTCCCTCTTCCCCTTTTTAAAATGTGTCAATAGATTAGCCCTATCTACTCAAGAGTGGTATTGATGTATGTGTGTGTGTGTGAGAGAGAGAGAGAAGCTAAGGGTTAGAATATTATCCTTACATTTCCCTTTGCATACACTGGGGAGAGAAGGGAGGGATGTTTGGGAAGATACACTTAGAATCTTAATACCTAATTACACTCAGTTCTTAAATCCCCAAGTTAGCATATTTTGCCCATTCACTGCTCAATAAATATTAATTGGTGGAGATGGGTTATAATTTAGAATGTGTATAACATATATATATATATATATATATATATATATATATATATACACACACACATATATATATGTATAATTTTTAAATATTGAGCATTTTCTTTTTTCTAAATATCCTGTCTCTCCTCTCTCTCTCTCTCTCTCTCTCTCTCTCTCTCTCTCTCTCTCTCTCGTGTGTGTGTGTCTGCCCATCTCTGTAACATTTAGAAAACAGAAAATTCTCAATATTTAAAAATAAATAGATGTGAAAACATAATGGATTACTATTCCCTCAAATGGTCTTACGGAGAGTGGTTCCATACAGCTTTTGTTTGACCACACAGCCAGGTACCCCAGAGCCCCGAGTGCTCATGGTTACCTTTGTCATATCTCTGCATATGAAGTGAAGAGGGTGTGCTTGGTACACTTCAGAGAAAAGTGAACATGAGATGGAGCAGGTATAAGCTAACCAGATTTTATCTCTTTTAAAGAAAATTGAAGGCAATTCTTAGGCATCATGTTTATATCCACATTTCGGAATTGAGGGAAAGCATGTTTGTGCTAATTGGACCATGTAAGACTGGCTTACATGGCCATGGCCTTTCCTTTCACTTCCTGACTGGGACTGTGGGGTGTGCTGCTGTTTTGTGTTAGAGGAGGCATTATCTGAGTGCAGAGGCGATGCTAGCAGTTTTACAGGAGATGAAGTGATCCGACACAGCTCACATGCACAATAAATGAAATGAGAGGCGGCAGACTTGCAGCGCCTCTTTAATGTAATCACACCTGTATTTCAAGGATGAAGGTGTGATCTCAATTTGTATGGATGCTCACGGCTTTCTCATTTGAAATCATCATTAGTGAGTCGTGGGCACCTTGTTGAAATGGGAATCCGCCTCATGGACAATGAATGCCCTTAAAGAAACTAGGAAATGTCTATGACTGAAGAGACTGGGCTGTGTGAGATCACCCACGCTGCTAATGGCCCGATTTTCGGCAGTCAATACCAAAGATCCTAAAATCGACCCTAGACTGAGAACAACACAGTGTAGTCCCTTCCAAATATGATGTTTTGGGAGGACCAAGCCACTACCTGTCTGCTCAACAGAAGACTTTGAGGCTGGGGTGGGGCATTTGGGTCATTTTACATCTGTATATTCGATTTATAAACTGGATTTGATCCGTGTTCCTATTCCTCAGCAAAGGAAAGTTGTTTACATTTTGAAGAATGCTTTCGTCACTCATATTTCTTACACCCCTGGATTGCCATAGCTTTTTACCTGATTCTTAGCACATTCAACCTGTCCCATCATTTTATTTTCTCCAGTAGACTGTGAACCCTGTCATATTAAGATCCAGTTTATAATCATCTTTGCAATCTCTCCTTGCACCTTAGCCCAGGGCCTAGCAAAGAGGTGGCTTGAGTCCATGGCTGGTGGCCTGCATGTAATCACTTCCTTCACACCTGGCCAGTGAGGCCATCCCTCTGAATCAAAGTCTCTATAGGAATTCAATCAATTTATGACTTGTCTCCCCCCTTTATTAGCTCAAATCACACAATGTTAATTAGCTCTCAAGGAATTCTCTTTAAGAAAACACTCTTACCAAATTTCCAACTTAGTTTACAAATAGGTTTTACATTTTTAAAACTTTGCTAACATTTCATACTCCTTCATGAATGATACTTATGATTAAACATAGAATATCCCTATGCATGCTTCATCAGTCATCACATCGAGGGGACTTTGAGAATTAGTGTCATGTGGCAAAGTCATAGTAACTAACAGATAGCTGAGCTCAGCTCCAATTGTGTAACTCATTCATCATGTGGCCTTGGTAATGGGCAGTTTTGTGGGCCTTAAGTTTGTTCAGGTTTAAAACACTGTAATACCTGTGCTCTGTACCTCACAACATCCTAATGAAACCAGTAGAATGATTGGTGTGAAAATTCTGTAACCTGCAGAGCTGTGCATGTATGGAAAGGGTTCTGGGAAATGAAGATGAACAGGATTAGGAGAGCTAATGTCCCTTTATAGCAAGAAATCACCCCTTTGTAGCAGGATCTCACCTTGAATACAGTCTTTGTTCAGTTGAGGATTCAAATGCGCCAGACCAAGCCTAGCAAACCCTCAAGGATCAGGGAGGTCCAGTTGTGCAAATTACCCAGGAGTTCCCTTGGATGAGAGCACAATTAATGACAAGAGAAGTGAACACAAGGATGTCCCAAGGACAGTGGGTCCAGGGGGGAGGGCAGTTGGGAGTGTGGGGCTTCTCCAGCTCTTGGCTTTCACTTTCTCCATAACCCTTAACCCAGGACTCTTTAGCACAACCCCGGAAATACAGGTTAGAACACAAACAGGGAGCAAAAGTGAAGCCAAGGACAGCAATCCCATTGAGACCTTGTGTGCTGAGGAAGCCCAGGATGTGGTTCCTTGTAACAAAGCTTAATCCCGACGGGGAGTGGAGACCCTCTTCCTGCTTCAGCAAGGAGACAGCATGAGCTGGACTACAGTGAGAGTTCTAGAAGACACGTGCTGGGCATGCAGCAGGACCCCGTCACTGGTGGCATCCAGGGTGGGCACACCCCAATTGGAGCACCCATGCCCAACCCCTGTGGCAGCAGGAGTGCCACACGCCTATGGAGGAGCAGTGTGCCAATGACTGTAGGAACAATGAGAGCTACTACCAGCCTCTCCATGGATATCATGGCATCTCCCTTGAAGATGGTAAGCAGCCAGAGCAGTGCCCTGGGACACTGCTGGGACAGGGACACCAGTGCAGGGCGGACTGGTACCCTGTAGCACTTTGGGCATCATTGACAGGGACTTGAAGGAGTGGCAGTGGCATCACCTAAGACATTTGGTGTAGTTGTGAGGTAGCTATATGTTCATGAAGTAATGGGAAGCCACCAGAAATAGGAATGACAGGAAATTGAGAGAGGACACTTGGTATGGCACATGCCATAGCAAGAGCCAAGTCTGGAAAGATGACACAGAACCTGGAAGAACTGAATGTATGCTTCACTCATTTCTTCCATAGACCATTCCCCAGAACCACGGCCTCCTCAGACCCAGGCCAGCACCCCTCATTCCTTAGCATTCACATTTTACCGTGTTAAAACAAGATCTGTAATAGATAATTTAGCCCCAGGAAGCTTAAGCCAGGGGCCAGTCACGCAGGGCTCCACTAACGGGGAACATCAGGCCTCTTCTTCCCTTACCCTGGGACTTTTATTTCTGAGCCAGGAAGATAACACATCTTAATAGCGAGCAGCTGAGTTAACTAGATAAAAGGTTTCATAAACAGTTAGTGAAATCTTGAAATCAGAGAAACTGGAGACTCACAGCCTTCCCTCGCTTGACTGGATCTAAATGTACATCCCTGAAAGCAATACGGAATGAGATGGCGAGATAGTGGGCACTGCTTCCGGGAGCGATACACACGGGTTCCCTTTCATTCATTCATTCCACGGATAGATATTGAACTCGACTACACAGTTTCCTCTTGGCTCAAGTCTGAGGATAAAAGATGCCAAAGGAATCAATCCGCTAAAATGGACTTAATGATCTTACAAGATAACGATTACATTAAACCAATGAGTACTTGGAGCAAATAAAAGGCCATTTGTATATACTATTTGACAGTAAAAAAAAAATAGCCTAAAAGTTCAGATCCATAAGTAAATAGTGGTACTAGGGTTAATATAAAAATGTGAACAATGAGTTAAAATGATTAAGCAGGACCAGGATTATATTATGTTGAGTCTGTGGGTTAAAAGGAAATGATAGGCCAACAAAAGCAGAAAAGCTCAGTACCAGGGAAGAAAAGCTACTTGGTGGAAAGAAAGAAACCGGGACTGCCTGGTATAGGGAGGGGGTGGAAATGGGGCTGGAGGGGCGGTAAGCCTGTGGCACACAATTAGGAGCTGGGACCCGAGAACCACGGCCCGCCCCCACATGGACCACCCACAACCAAAAGATTTTATGTACAAATTCAAGAAAATTCCAATTACTGTGGCTAAAAAAGGGAATATCAAAGGAAGTATGGAGGGGGAAATGATTGATTCTGAACAAAGAAAAATTAAAGATCAAAAGCAGTCAGATAAAGGAAATCATACTGGTTTTGGACAAAGACTGCACACATTCACAACCTATAAATAGATAAATAGGGAGCAATTTTCTGAAAAAAGTTAATGAAATGGAGCAACAACTGAGAGATGGAAAATAATGATTATGTGACTATGAGAATAAATGCTACCACATCAATTAAGGAAAGAGCAGGCCTCCAGAGCAGAGACAAAAATAATACAACTTCTGAAGACCCAACATTTACAAGAGGACATAAAAGGCCCTGGAGAAGCACGTGCCTTTCACTGCTGATCCGCCTTTACATGAAATATGACCATAAAAACGTTAAAAAAAACATGGAAATGATTCCAATTGCAAAGCAAATTCTTCAAAGCCATGCACACTTTATCAGAGGGAGGTTCGCTCCATCTCCCATGTGGTCTCTGGGCCATGTGAACCTCATTTTTGTAGGTGACCCCTCTGCAAGTGGTTGCACCAACTCCATTGATGCTCATACCCTTCTGGGGGAGGGGGTTGAAGAAGGGCCCACACCCTCTGCTTTTGCTGAGCTCCTGTGACTCTTAGCTTCCCTTGAGAGGGCCGGAGGGGATGTTCTAGCCATTCCTTTTCTGGCTCCCCTCCTGCTTTCAGATCCTAATGAGTAACTGTCTGTGGACTCTGACTCTGGACACACCTGCTGAGCACACCGTCAGGTGAACAGTTGAACTGAAGGATTCAGTGTCCCTGACAAACTCTTTCTTCCCAGTTACCAAACGAAGGAGGACACTCGTGCTCGCTCTGAGTCATTAATCAGCTCCGTTTCACTGGTTGTGATGGTCCAATGGAAAGTTTGTTCTCAAATGTTGCTCTTTCTCTGGAAGTTGCATATGTGATTAAAAATATTTTTTTATTCTAGGCCACAACATATCTGTGTCAAGAGACTGAGTCCATAATTTGACTCCATCACTTAATGCTGTACATACAGCTCATGCCAATGGCAAAGCTTTTCTGTACATCACTTTTCTCATTTTTAAAACTGAAAGTATAGCCGTAATCAGTTTGGCTCAGTGGATAGAGCGTCGGCCTGCGGACTGAAAGGTCCCAGGTTCAATTCCGGTCAAGGGCATGTACCTTGGTTGCGGGCACATCCCCAGTAGGGGGTGTTCAGGAGGCTGCTGATCGATGTTTCTCTCTCATCGATGTTTCTAACTATCTCTCTCCCTTCCTCTCTGTAAAACAAAACAAAACAAAACAAAACAAAACAAAACGAACAAACAGAAAACCTGAACATGTAGTTGTTTCCAGCTTAGTGTCCAAGTGAGCAGATAAATTCGTTAATTTATGTAAAGCACTCAAGACATGCCCAGCAGTTAGAAAGGACTTGGTACATATTAGCTACTATTTGAATAAAGATTATTTAGATTACTCATCTTCTAATAGCTAAGTTAAATTAGTGCTCCAAGAGTAAATGCCACATTTAGCCTGTGGTTTCACAGAATCAGGATGGAGCCACGCAACAGACCCCCACACAACAGACTTGGGAGCCAGCAGGGTGTGGCCCTGTGGCAGAGGATGTGACCCTGCTCTCTGTACTTGGTCTCCCCTCACCCGGGAACTAAGACCCCCACTCCCACACGACTGCAACCTCACCCAGGCCATTGCAACACCCAAGCCTTCTCCATCTTTATAACACGCGGATTCGAATGATCTGTGTCCCTCAAAAGCTTTTATATGATGCAAACCCTACATCCTACATGTGGGATCTGATTTTTGTTTTAGGATTTCCAGAGTGTCCACAATCAAGAAGAAACACTTATGTTCCAACCTCAACCCTAGCTCTTTTCCGTCATTCCTTGTGGACTGAAAATGTTTAGTTTATCTCCAATTTATGGTTCAGTTTTACCCTTCCCTGAATTTCAGGGGAACTGAAGCAGGGAAAGTTTCAGGCCAAATCTCAGTACCTTGATGTAGTGGGAAGTGAGATAAAGAGGAAACAGTGGGGCTAAAAAGGGATTAGGAAGTGCTGAGCTATAACCTAGAGAGCTGCAAAGTCTCTCTAGTTTGTCGTCAGTTGGCAGATTTGCTTCCCAACCCATGTCTGCTCTAAATATAAATGCTCTGGGTTCCCAAAATACTCTCCCTGCTCGGGCTCTTCGATAATCTCCTTCCCTGGCAGGTCTCTGGCTGGTGTGAATCGTGAGTGTCCCTTTAATCCTCTAAGGCTAGAGCTAGTGACATCCTTTAAGCAGATGGAGAGATATTCTAGGGAGTGCTAGAGGGTATGGTGTTGCCTACTCAGTCATGATGCCTGGGGAGGCCACTTGGTTACTGAAGGCAGGTGATGACCAATGTACTGAAGGTAAACACGTGCCACGTACACCTTCTCAGCGCCATGTCCACTCGTGGGGACACTGGTCTATCTCTGCTGTGAAACTCATGTGTATCCTTCCAGGTCCTGCTCAAGTGTCGTCTGTTCCAGGAAGCCAGTGCTGATCGTCTCCTCCTTGCCCCTTCAGCATGCACTGACTGTGATTTTGGGCCCTGTTCATCTTGTACTCTGATGGGTTAGATTAGGACAGGACTCACCAACAGATTATGATTTTATTCAGGATAGGCAAGGAGTGATCAATTCTCATTAATAGTCCTAAAGTTTCATAGCAAATTGCTGAAGCAAAGAAAGAGCCAAACATAACTTGGTTAAAGCCGATTGCCAATTAGACATTTTAAAAAATTATCTTTATTGTTGAAAGTATTACAGGTGTACCCTTTCTTCCCCATTTACCTCCTCTACCCTGAACCCATCTCCCACCCCCACCCTCTCCCCACCCCCCGCCAGCCCACAGGTCTTCACCACACTATTGTCTGTGTCCATGGGCTACTCACATATGCATATAAATTCTTTGGTTAATCTTTCCCCACCCAGGCACCCACCCCTGCCTTCCTTCTGAGATTCGTTAGTCTGTTCCATGTTTCTGTGTCTCTGGATCTATTTAGTTCATCAGTTTATTGTGTTCATTTAGACTTGTTTTAAGTGGAGAGCTACTTGTGTGGGTGCTCTCTGTGGGTCCTTGGTACCATGGCCCTTATGTGAGGCCAGGCCTTGAACTTAGGGGAGAGGCAACTCTTCTGTTATGTTCTTCACTCTGTTCCTACCAGTGCCAGCAATCTTACCGCCCGCCCCCACAAAACATGCTCCCAGATCACTGCCCAAACCTCCTCAGACTCTCCATAGGAATAATTTTTTTCATGTGGGGAAGGAGATAATTGTTGTTGA
Source organism: Myotis yumanensis (assembly GCF_028538775.1). NCBI lineage: Eukaryota > Metazoa > Chordata > Mammalia > Chiroptera > Vespertilionidae > Myotis > Myotis yumanensis. Next base: position 8,134,195 of record NW_027223762.1, read on the forward strand.
TTTTTGGCCAAGGAGATTTAAGCATCCCAGAAGAAAGACTTTCCTTAGATTACGGTCTTTGTCTAGGACATTTCTTATGTCTGCAGGGAGCTAGCTGTAGATGTACAAAGCATGGTCTTAGGTGGTCGCTGTTTTTCTCTTGGCCTAACATTATTTCAATGGCTTTTATTTAAAGTAAATGCTTTCCCCTTTAAAACAGGTTAACAATAGGCACATTAGGAGTCCACCTGAAGCCTCTGTGCATATGAAATCAATAGAAAAACTCACAGCAGTCTCCAAGAGCTCTTTAAAGTCACCTCAGACCCCATATCGCAGAAAGAAACTAAAAGAAGAAGCTAAATATCATTGCCATGCATGAGGTATTTCACTACTTGCTACTTTAATTTCTAAAAAGAGCTCTGTTTTAAGTAACACACAGTCTATTATCTCTCGATAATAACCTTAAATAAATGCAAAACACAGAGGTCTAAAATTATTTCTGGCCTCATGCATCACCTGCGTTCTATGTGATGACCTTGCGATTGACTAAACATAATGAAATGTATTCATTATACAGTGTGTGTGTGTTAACTCTTTCAGATGTTATTGCATAGAGCTCCTCTCTGGTAATGTTCAGAAGTAGAAGGGCCATAAGTTAGCCAAATTGTAATAAAAATGCCCGCGCCTTCCTCCTTTCCCCTCCTTGCCACTTCATGTTGGTTACCAAGTCCTCTTAACTGATCCTCTCAGCAGCGTTAGCCAAAATCCATACCCCCTCATTATCCTCATTCTATCACCTCCATCCAGATCTTCATGACATCCTGAATGAATTTCTGCCACAGCCTTTCTGGTTTTGTCTCACTCCAGTCCCTGTGAAACTGGGCTTTTATACTCCCACCTACTTTTCCAAGGTTAAAGCTATGCTTCTTAATACTTCAATTACAACCTGTTGTGATACTGCTCTTGCCTGGTTCCATAAATCTGCTTTGCAACACAACTCTGTAAATGCTCCACCCTTGAGCCATGGCTCTAATCTTGTAGTTGCTTGAAGGCTGTATTCTCTTTCATGTCGCTGTTCATTCTGTTTCATCTGTCTCCTCATTCTTTCTCCTCACTCGCTGTCTGGCCAACTCCCAGAGGTCTATCTAAAGCTGGTAAGTTGTATTCATCTCCAACAAGGCTACCAACATTGTCTCTGAGTCTAAACACCTTACATGGGTTCTCATACTTGAATGTCCTCCAAGTGAGGGTGAATATTTTTTTCTTGAAAATAAAAGACAATTTGCTACCATTGAAAAATTTAAAAAATATATTAACTGGCTCTGAAATCCATTCTAAAGAGTACAGGCATATTCTGACCAAAGGCAACATCTTTGGAATATATGCATCTTATGCTCTGGGTGACAGGTACTAAAGGGGAGAGAATAGCAAAATTTTCCACTCAGACTCCTTAGCTATATTCTTAAACACACTTCCCCCATTTCTCCCAAACTACCACCAGATCTGGCCTGTCAAACATGTTGGTGAATTTGAATTTGGAGCTCTTTATCAGGCTAAATTTTTATAAATTTATATAAAAATGTTTTTGATAGACCTCAGTGGTGAGCACCCCGCCTTATAAAATTCAACACACACACACACACACACACACACACACACACACACAACTTACTCTAGAAGTTCAAGAGCTATGGAGTATTTGGTCTGGCAGCTGCATGATTATCTACTATGTACTAAACTAAATAATTCCCTTGATTTGAAGATGACGTGGCCAACCCCCTTTTGGGTTAAGTTATGTAGTCTCTCCAAAGGGAAAGAAAATCTTTCTGAAGGGCTGTCATGTGGGAGAGGGTGCAGACTGCTTGTGCAGCCTCCAGAAGGCAGAACTAGGACCAGTGGATGGAAGGTACAGGGAGAAATAGTTTCAAATTAATGTGAGCAGGAAGCAGGTGACAATCGGGGCAGCCCAACCACAGAGCAGGCTGCCTTGTAAGGCACAGCACTTCCTGTAACTGATGCTGTTCACACAGAAGGTGAATGACCCCTGTCAAGGATGGGATAGACACTAGCCCGGGAGGTCATGGGGTCCTATGTCCTGGGAGGTTGCGTACAGCCTTCGGGGTTTGAAATTTCATGAAGAAGCCAGGACTGTGGTGACCCTCACCCTGCTCAGTGGACCATGCAGCTGCCAGACCAAATACTCCGTAGCTCAGAGTGAGAGGGCCTTCGGGCAGGTCCCTCAGGATGGACCATGGCAAAGATGACATCTCAATGTCTTTCCTGGTCTCCCTCAAATACAGCAGTAAGGATGCTTAAACCTGTGCACAAATTATCATCACATAGAAAACCAGTAGCTTATGCTCCCATTGATATTTGTCAACTTAGTATTTGTGTATTAAATGGACAATGAATGCTGAAAAGGTGTCTAAAAATTCAGATGGCTTTTCTTTGGTGGGTATTACCCCACCAGTCATTGTGTATAAGTTCACTCATTCAACGCCCTCATCAATACTGTGTACATAGGTACCATTCTCAGTTTAAAGATGAGGAAACAAGGGCTTAAAGAGCGGCATCCTCTTCATTACCAGAAAGTGAAATGATAGGCATGAGGACCATGAGAGAGAGAGAGAGAGGGAGAGGATAGGAAGACGTGGAAATTTATCGCATAAACTATTAGATGCTATGTCTCCATTTGTAAGAACAGATTCCCAGCTCTCACATTCCAGATGTTGAAATCCACAGTTTTAATTTCATTTTTTTTAAATCAATCACTCTCTTCATCCAGTGGTTCTTTATTTCAATTCCTACTAGTAAAATAAACTTCAGTGTTGCAGCTGCTTGGTCAGGGCCAATAGAAACACCCAGAGAATTATAAATAGGACCATTTTGAATGGAAATTAATTTTCAATATAAGTTATTAAATAGTTCCTATTCACTAGACAGTGGAAACCTCTATTGAAATGGTTCCTCCCTTATGTCACTGAACAATCATTATCGTTCTGGGTCAAGAATGATCCAGAGTAGATTTCTAATATTACCTACTTGCCCACATGTCCTCATATCTCCCCAAATAAACCGAGTCATAAGAGCCCAAGGTCTTTGCATTTAAACCTATGTCAGGCTCTAATCTGTAAAACATAGCAGGCTGGTTTAAGAATTGGTAGGAAGTTGTACATTATAGCCTTAAATAGCAAAGAAAATGAATGTAACATTGCTATGTACAACAATGTGGATTATCTCAAGATAGAATATTGAACAAAATAAAACCAGCCATAAAAGAGTAAATAATATACAGTTGTACTTGTATAAAACTAAAATGTGGAGTAGGTATAGGTTGGACTTCAGTACGAGCTTTGGGTACTGGTTATGTGTTCTTTTCCTTGACCAGGATTTAAAATTTTACCGAACTGAACATTTATGATTTCAAAACCAGTGTAAGGATATTTATTTAAGTCTAGTTTAATCACATTATGATGAGATCTATATATTTGCCATTTTCTGTTGGCTAGAAGTCAATCATAGGTTCTACCAGCACTCAAAGGAAAGAGGTCATACAAAGGTACAGCTCACTGGGTGTCACCTGAATGTGTGTCACATTTACACCGACCATGAGCTGGAAATTTAAACCCCTGAACTCATCATTTTATTTCTCCAATTTCTCTTGTGCACTTAATCATATCCAACCAACCAATCAATCAACTAGCCAAGGAACCAAACAGACAGCTACATTATACAACATGTTTTCCTACAATGTTCTATGACAGCAAATTCTTGGTCACTTTCTATGGGCTCTTAATTGGAGGTGTGTATAGGAGCTTAATGAAATAATTGTGCTAATGGGTGACATGAACGAGGCGTCCCCTTTATAGAGAGGGTCAGTAGTACATTTAACTTTCTAATTAGGTCAGAGGATCAATTCCAGACAACCCAGGACCAGTTTCAGAAAAGCCATCATTATAGAGCTGCTGCTTCACAGTGGCCTCTGAATCCTGTGAAAAATGCCCTGCTACCCTCATGGAGTCCTGCATGGCCTATGACAACTGAGGTCAAGTCCTCTGCTCTGGTCACTGCTGTAGCACTTGGGCCACGCATCTCTCTAAATGCAGTGATCTCTCAGGGGTAGTAAGATCCCCTCCCAGCTGTTGTATTCCATGATAAGGGTGCTTTACCAACGGCCCATGTTCTTGAGGTAAGATTTACTCAACCAGGCTCTTCCACAGGGGACAGGACTGTCTCAAGTGAGGGTTTCGGGATGACACTCTGACCTATTGCCCCAGTGGCAGGGCTGTGATCTGTGGAGGAGGCATGCTGCCCCACGAGTGAGGCTGTTTGGTCATGGAGGGAAAACTGAGCTGACTCTTGTGGTCTCGATGCTGTGTAAGTTATTACCAATTTAGTATTAATTCCCACAGTAGGCCCCTTTTGGTCAGGTGTGCAGATTGTGGAATACAAAATAAACATACTACACTCTGGACTTTCTATACATTTAGCACTGTAATATTTAGCTATCACCTCTCGAATCCTCTCTCCTCTAGCCTGAGGCAACCACTGACCTATTCTCTCTCTCTGTATAGTACCTTCTTCTGGACATTTCATATGAAAGGAATCATATAACATGTTTTATTTTGTGATTGGCTTCTTCTACTTAGCATAATTGTTTTAAGGCTTGTGCATGTTGTAGTATTTATCAGTGCTTCATTCCCTTTTATGGAAGCATAATATTCCATTGCTTCCATGTTCCACATTTTCTTTATCCATCCACCAGTTGAGGGACATCTGCGTTGTTTCCATCTTCCGGCTGTTACAAACAATGCTTCTATGAACATCCACATATGAGATTTTGTATATATTTTGTGCAAGGTCTGTCTCCATTGCTCTTGAGTAGATACATAGGAGTGGAATTGCAAGGACCTGCATTTCTAACAATCCTGTGAGGCAAGAAGTACAATCTATGTTTTAGTGATAAGGAGCTGAGGTTCAGAGAATTAAACCACTTGCTCAATGACACAGAGCCAATAGAAGATGAGATGAAAACTCTGGCCCCTTTAAGTCCAGAGTTCATGTTTTCCACACTGTGCTTCCGTTAGGTCTGAGTGCCAAACACACAGCTATGTCCAAACATGCAGTGAGCACTGCCCCACAAGTGCAGATGTGTGGAAGTATTGTAATAACATCAGCTGTGATTTGAGACACACATGATGTCATCACCACTCTCACCCTCACCCCAGCTTCCCTGCTAGGAACATGCACCCTAGCTCTGTCTGCCCCCTTTCTATGGACTTTTCACAAAATGAACTGCAGCTTGTCTTTAGGGAGTGGAGTCCGAATGGCTTTTCCTTTGAACTAGCCTTAACGGTTGTGCAGGAAGGCACACCACATTCCCAGCCCTGGGATCTCCCTGAGGCCCACACAGAAAGAACTCGCCTGGATGCGGCCTGCCAATCTCCTGACAAAGAGGCCTCTTCCCAGTAGATCACCAGGCAACCTGGAGCCCAGAGCCCCTGGCTTCGTTTTGCAGCCTGGGCCCACCTACCACTGTGCACAGGTACGCAGGCCTCGTCACCCTGAAATATGGCTCTTTAGGACGGACTGCCATCTCCCCAACTAAGATGCAGGCATCTTACAAACTTTTCTGTATTTTTTCAAGAGCAAGCAGTTCAAAATTGGATTACCTTTCCACATTTTCATACAAAGTAGATTAATGTGCCCCTGTCTTTATTACATTTTCCACCCTTGTCATTTGCGATTAAGCCAACACTATGAAGATGTATTACAGATCGGTGTAAATGGGAACATTCAAACACCGGCCATATATCAGAGAGGCTCAAGGCGAGCTGATTTGTGCTACACACATCTTCAGAGCAATGCATCTGGAATATTCCACATCTCTTTGGACAGAGCAATCTTTCTATGGCACCAAAAGTAGCAGGAGGTAAGAAAAAGTAGTGGGGGGGAGGGAAAGAGAAGAAAGAAGGAAAAATACCAATTTTTGTTCTAGGACAATGGAGGGAGAACACAGTCCCTGCGACAATCTCAATATAGAATTTCTCAGAGGTTAGTCTCTCAAACCAAAACCATCCCCTGCGATGCATGAAGCAGTAAAGTTATGATCCATAACCATGATCCCTCGTTCATCTGAGAAAGAAGGTGTTTGACCAGACCCCCTTATTGCCCTGAGAGTAAGTTCATTTCTGTCAACTCATTTCTGCTCCGAGGGTACCTTTATGGCTCAGGCTTCCCATCAGAGCTGCTGGCCCTGCAGCAGTTGAAATCTGAAAGGCAAGGCCTGTGTCTGCACAGGTGCCACTCATTCTCAGTCACCTGAGACAGGACCTCATGGCTCCAAGGCCCGGAACATGGGGTGAGACTGTTCTGGCAGGAGGGGGAAGGGGTGAACCTGGGAAGTGCTGTTTTCTGAGCAGAGGGTGATCCTCTGGCTCCCCTAAAACAACTGTTATCTACAACCCATTCTCCCCTCCACTTCATAATTTCTGTCTGAATGCCATTCACGAGAGGACCTCTGGAGAGCTCTGTGCCTGCAGCTGGAGCCTCTCCAGGCACACTGCCCAGGCTGCAGCCTCGGGCTTTTGCTGGCCCACGCTTACCTCCACTTTTGCTCTGCCAGCTCCCTGAGACCTGCACGGAAGCATATGTGAACCGAGCAGAGCAACCTTCCCTCTGGCCACTTCACTTACACTGGGAATACAATCTCATAAATACGTGAAATAGAACATTCTATTCAAGGTGGAGGGTGGCATGACTGCATGGACAAAGGACTTCTCTTTGGTGACATTAATGATCCCAGAGCAAACAGCTCAGAATTAAGCCAGTTTTGTGGATAATGATGAGATGGTTCTATACTCCTCATTTGATCTGTTTGCCCTATGTGATTGGATTAGAGGAAACAACACAGGCCATCCATCTTCATTCTCCAGGGCACCATCTGACCACCAGCTGGGGTCAGGAAGATGTTTTTCCTGGCCAGAGAAAAAGTGTCTCATAATTCACTCCAATTGGTGCCTAATGCCCACACTTGCCTCTCTCAGACCCAGCAGGTGTGGGGTATTCTGGATGATGCATCATCCTGCTTTCCTACAGCAATTTTTCTCCATTACATGCTTGCTCTTCCTTCTACTACCTGCTGTCTGAGTGTCTCTTTCTTATACCACTTTTCTTCTTCATTCCCTGCCCTTTTCCTCGCCCCCTTTTCTAATGAACTGTGTGTGCATCTGGGCTTGGGAGCTCTCAGCAGCTATGGCTGTCCCTTCACTCCTCTCGATGTGTTGGCCACCCACACTCTCCTGTTATTTCTTCTGCCCAGCCATTAATTAGGGCATTCACTGGCATTCTGATGTGAACTGCAGAAGCCAGCTGCTGTTTTGACAGTGTTGCCAATAAGGGTGCAAAATGGGAAATAACTAGTTTTTTTGCTGCCTTAGGAGAGACGTTAGCTTAAACCGAGTTTTCAGGGTCTTGGGTGAGAGGTCAGTTTCAGAAATAATGTTTTCTGATAGGATTGATGTTTTCATGGTGCATTAGAATAAATGGCCCAATATGCCACAGGAATTTGAATCAATTTTAAGGTAGATGAGCATGTGTTTCATCACATGCTATACAGGATACTGAGATATTTGGAATGTTCTATTTCACAGATTTCATTTTAAATATCATTGATGGAGAATAATGCTTAGGGTAGTAATACGAATAGTACTACTAGTGGTAGTAAAAATAGTGATATGCTACCTCTTTTGTGTAGTTTCTCCAACTTTTGACCTGTTATATTTATTTAACTAACATCAGATAAGCATGTATTACTTGTGTGGGATTGTGGTTGTTGAATCATATACCATTATCTTTTTGATAGATGAAGACACTGCGGAACAGCTCAGAGAGTGAGGAGCAGCTCAGAGAGTGAGGAGCAGCTCAGAGAGTACATGGCAGGGTCTGGCTTCAGACTGGAGCCCTGGGCATTTTCCCTTCTGCTTCCTAAAGTCTTCCCCGATCTCCTCTGTGATTCCCATGTTTCAGTTTGGTGAGGTGAGGTTTCAGGGGAGAACCCATTGTCCTCAATATGCTGCTGACCCAACAGCCTGCAGATTGTGAATGTGAGCTGCTTTCCTTAGCTTCTGACCAGGACTTTTTTTAAATCTCTTTTTGAAAACACGAGGTCTAAGCCTGCTGTTCTAACCACAGGAACATTGACCAGAGCTGTGTTCACAGACTTTAGGGATTCCTACGGGATAGAGGGACCACCATGAGGACAAGAGTGCTCACTTCTCTTCTACCAGGCAGGTAACCTCAGACAGGCCACAGGGATGCCTGCATCACCTTGGCCTCCAGCACGGAGGGTCCTTCCTCAGTGGCTGAAGGCAGCCCCTGGGCAGCGAGTCTGTCTGAACTGACAAAGATCTGGGTGTTCTTTGGCAGGTTAAATCCTTTGAACTCACAAACCACTAGTACAAAGAGAATTAGGAAACCTTTGCCAGAGGTATTTACATAGATACCCCTGAAGCTCAGATACATCCAGTTGAACTAGGACTGGGACTTACCAGGCACCTTGGCCTTGGGTTGGAGTTTTAAAGTGCAGAAAAGGCACGTCCACCATTCTAATTCTTTACTTCCAAAGGAGGCTGACTTTCTAAAACCTCTTGTACTGTTTGATGTAACTTCTTGGGCTAAATGCCTGCTACTGTTCTCCTGCCCGGCCCTTCCTCCTGGTGGGTCAGGAGCCCTAAATTGGCATGATCTTCTTCCACTATAGCAGTGGTTCTCAACCTTCCTAATGCTGTGATCCTTTAATACAGTTCCTCATGTTGTGGTGACCCCCAACCATAAAATTATTTTTGTTGCTACTTCATAACTGTAATTTTGCTACTGTTATGAATCGTAATGTAAATATCTGATATGCAGGATGTATTTTCATTGTTACAAATTGAACATAATTAAAGCATAGCGATTAATCACAAAAACAATATGTAATTATATATGTGTTTTCCGATGGTCTTAGGCGACCCCTGTGAAAGGGTTGTTCGACCCCCAAAGGGGTCTCGACCCACAGGTTGAGAACCGCTGCACTATAGCCTCACTCTCTGCATCGCTGCGGTGAGCCACTTCTGACCATCTGTGACTTTTGTAGCATCTGAAGTTTTCCAGACGAATAATAGATATAATTCTTCCACTATTTTGCAAATCCTATGTATTATTATTGTTATTCTTTTTTTTTTACCTTGGGAAATAAGAAATCTATTTGCTTTTGCACAGTATATGGCAGTCAAAAGTACCTCATTCATTCACTTTTTATTCATTTGATGCATGAAAAAAAGGCATTAAATGTGTTTCAGCGTGTCACCTCCAATTCTGAACAGCCAACAGTGATGAATATGCTCAGCTCCTCAGCTGGGGTACTGTTTCATTTTTTCGTGACAATATCATTTGACAAGCCGATTCTGCATTGGCAATATCGTATCATATTTTTGTCTGCATGTAAATTATGTTGACAGTCTCATAAACATAAATTGGCAGGCATACTGTCCCAAAGCAATGTTTGTTAAAGTACACTAATGGAATAGAATAAATAAATTTTTCCAAAGCATTAATAATGCAGTGGTGTGTCACTGCTTCGTGCAAGAAGGTCTACAGAATACGTTGCTGTCTGTGCAAAATTAGCACAGTATATATTTCTTCACATACATTTTATTCCATCTCATGCTCATGTTTATTGATGACATCCTATTTCACAGAGTTTTGTGTACGAGTGGTCACACAAGTGTGATACTTTGAAGCAGTCAGCGTTGTCTGGGACAGGTCGCTGTGATGGGACATGTGTAAGGTATAAGGGAGTCCTGCATTGGTATTATATTGCCTTGTTCCTGACTGGGCTCTCCTTTGCTCACCTGTCCACCTAAGGAGATGCTCTTAGCTGGCTTCTGCCCAGGTGGCTGGCAGATGTTAGAGTGGCTAGACCTAGAGCAGGTCTCTGGATCAGCAATAAGACTGGAAATAGGTTTTATTTATTTTGTTTTTATCCCCAAAATGAGAAGTCTTCCCTCCAGGTGTTTGTGAAACATCAGCATGGAGCATTGGGACTATCCCATACTTTCAGCTCTTTCACCTGCTAGCAATGTGTGACCTTTGGCAAGAAAGGAAAAATCTCTAAGCCTCAGTTACTGTACAATAGGGATAATCATGGATAAGAACAGGTGTTATAAGGATTAGATACACTGAGATGTTGAATATAAAGCAGTTGGTACCACGTCTGGTTTATAAAAGACACTCGGAAAATGGTGTCTAACCATTTAGGATGGAGAGAATGGAGGGAGGGAGAATCAATGAGAGAATGATAAAGACAGGAACATAAAGAAAATGAACTTAACCATATGCCCTGATAAAACAGAGGATGGAAAATCCCTATGCAGGGCCTCCAAAGATATAAGTATGGGGGTTGGGGAGAACAGAACACAATTTGCAATTTCAACAAATAGGTCAAGTTGGGGCATACATTGGCACCATCACTTGTGTGCCTCCATGAATGGCAGTGTATCCACCTTCAATTCTACATTTCCTCTTTCCTACTGATAGATGCCTCACATCTTCTTATTTTTTGAGAGAAAACATAAACCAAGAAGCAGAAGCTGGGATTCCATTGCTGAAGAACTGTAATTTCATTGAGAAAATACTTTTAGAGAAAGCAGTAGTGCTGGTCCCTAAAGACAATACCTCTTGGTAAGAGTTGGGGCCAAAATCCTTGTCCGTCTGTTGCCTCAAATGCCTGCTGCTGAAGCTTCACCCAGTCTCAGCTTTTACCTCAAGACTCCATATGAAGCATCATCCTCTATAATAAAGAGGTAATATGCAAATTGACCATCATGCCCTCACACACGATGGCCACCTCCATGTGGTCAAAGATGGCCACCACAAGATGGCTGGCAGTGGAGGGCAGTTGGGGGCAACCAGGCCTGCAGGGGAGGGCAGTTAGGGGTGACCAGACCAGCAGGAGAGAGCAGTAAGTGGCGACCAGGCCAGCAGGGGAGGGCAGTTGGGGGCAATTGGGCTGGCAGGGGAGCAGTTAGGAATCTATCAGGCTGGCAGGAGAGTGGTTAGGGGGTAATCAGGCTGGCAGGCAGAAGCGGTTGGGGGCAATCAGGCAGGCAGGCAGCGAGCAGTTGGGAGCCAGCAGTCCTGGATTGTGAAAGGGATGTTCGACTGCCGGACATCCCCCAGGGGGTCCAGATTGGAGAGGGTGCAGGCTGAGCTGAGGACCCCCCAACCCCCACAGTGCATGAATTTCATGCACTGGGCCTCTAGTATAAAATATTTGACTAGAAGTCCACATACTTGGACTTGGTGCTAAGCAAAGTAGGTTAGGCAGATACAGTTCCTGCCATCAGATGCATAAATAAGTCTGTGCCCAGTAAACATGCAAGTTATACAAAAGAAGATACTGGATATTAATACTGTGCATGACTCCATTCTAACATACTGTGTTCCAAGTTCAGCACCCATGCTGATTAACTCTAAGGACACATTCTACCATCGTCCTGCTAAACCTGAGAGGTTTTATTGAAGTAGCAAAATGTAAGAATTGCTTATAAATTTTAAGCAAAGCTCCACATAATGAAAGATGAATGCTTGGCTAAGATAGTAGCTATACGTGAGAAAGCAAATATAGGGACCACAGTGTTTTGTAAAAGTAAGAGGTAGGATTTCTTAAACAGCATGTGTTATTGAACACTTAATACTTACAAAGCATTATGCTCACTCTATGGTAAAAATAAAAGGTTTTACATGCCCTTCCTGATTTCCAGAAGTTTGCAATCTATTTAGAGATGTATGACTTATGTAAAAGCAAGTTCTTGATATGAATACAAGAATGAGAACCCAGCTCTTTAATGCAAGTTAACTTAGAAGGTATAGTGAACGCTGTAGCATGCCTCCCAGATTCTGCTTCTTTTTGACCCAAGTACTCATTTTTCAAGAGCAATGCCCTTTGATTGCTCACATATGAGTATTCCCCAGACACTTCCCTTGGCCTGAGTTAGTTGCCTTACCCAAGGTTGCTTCCTCTCCCCAGGGATAATGCACATCCAGTGACTGGTCAATGGGAAAATGCAAAGGCCCAGACTGGGGTCATCTCTGAAGGGCCATTCTAGCTACCGAGCTCCTCATGGGACGAGCTAGAGCCTGTATTACAATACATCTCTCTTCAATATTTCTCTGTGCCCAGTTTGGCTTTCCTAACTTGGTTACATTTGTTGTTCCTACAAGCCCTAACCAATAAGCCACATGAAGGCAAATCTCCATTTCAGAGTCGTTTTCCTGGGAAATCTAATCTACCTACCACAGCTTGTATGTTTTAAGGTTTAAAGAGTGGCTCGGGTAATAAATGCTAGAGGATGATTGAAGAGAGAGAAATCTCTACATTTTGTATAATTGAGTATCTCTTTATTTCCCAAACCTTGCAAAGTGCTAGTTGTATGGTCAGCCCAATAGATTTTTTGCTAGATGAATGGCTCATGTGCTCAGAAAAATTGGCTGGATGTTGACAGGCAGGAGGGAGAATATAAGGTGATTGACTTGAGTAGCAAAAAGAATATTGTATAATTCTCAAAAATAAAGAATTGAACCAAGGGAGGAAATTGGAACTGATTGTTCTTTTCCATGTCCAATCTTAGGATGTTTAATAGACTGGAATTTGTGGCACTGAATTAAGTGTGAATTCAGGGTTCATTGTATCTGTGTGATATCTATGTCTTATAGTAACTGAAGAATTATAGAAAAAGTCACTTCTGGGTTCCCCCTCTTGTATTCAGTTTTATTATAAAACCTTCTCTCCTGGAGGGTCCTAGGGAAGAAGTTTCAAAGACCATTAATCAAATCTATAGCTATATATGTAGAGAGAAATATAGATATGAAGATATGTATAGGTAGGAATAAATGCAGGTGCAAAGAAATGGACTTTCTCAAACCATACACTGGGTTAGAAAACTCTTTTTAGGGTACACTTTGTACTTAAAATGTAGTAATCCTTTGATACCAGTTCAACATCTAGGGATGCATTCTGATAAAGTAATTAAAAATCAAAAGACATCTCAAAATCGATTATTACAGCAGTATTTATTATAGCAAACTATATCTACCAGTATCAATGCCATACAATAGAGAATAAGTTCAATACATTTAAAACAATTTTCTAAAACCTTCTAATTTGATAAACTACATGAAAGCCAAGTTTACTGAGGCTTTCCATCAAACATCTGGCATTCTCCATGGGTTAAGCTATTCCCCAGCAACTTAGCAAGGTAGGAAGCATCAGTGACTATTCGCTCAAGCCCGGTGAAATTCTCTCTATTATAAATTAGGCAGGTCCAAAGAATAGGAAAGTAATGTGTGCTATAAGAGATATCATCTTTAACCATTGTTATTCAAAAGTCAGCAAGAACTGTAAAGGACAGCACTAAAGACAGCAGATACTGGATCTTGGAATTGGAAGCAGAATTATGTTCACACGAAACAATAAATGGTTTCTTCTAATCTTAGAACTCTTAGTTTCCTCTTAGAAGCTGTAAATACACAGTTATCACACAAAAAAATAAAAATAAACACAAATGGGAAAGCCCACGTGGCCATTGCCCAGCACAGCACCTCCCAGGATGACAGTCAGACCCTCTGGCTGTGCCATCAGCCTCAAACTCCAGATGTGATTGTGATCTCCCAAAATTCATTCCAAGGTCTTCTTTTCCTCAAGATCCCCAGCCTAATAAATCAGATATTGGGATCTTTATGGTAGCCCAATAAATAGCATTCCTCTTTTCCATCTGAGTTTGAACCACTCAGTTAAAAAAATAAAACAGTGAAAAAATAGTAGGAAATTCTTTTTCAGAATGCATGCCACCCTCTCCAAGTAGGTAGGGAGAGTCCAAAGGAAGAGAGAAAGAGGTTAAGGATTGCTTTCATACCAACCCTCCAGTAAATTAAAGGGAGACGGAGAGATGGGGAAGAAAGGGAGAGAAATATTCCCGTATCACAGTGATTTTCAACTGGTGTGCTGCAAGAATTTTTAAAACGTGCAATACCTGACTCTTTAGTCAGGGACACTAACCTCTTTCCCCTTTCGATTGTCAAATAAAAAAAAAATGACAATAGCCAACACAACAATAGCCATTCTGTGGGAATGAAACACAAATATACTTTTTTTGGGTCAAATCAGCAAAAAATATATTTGTGTGCGCCGCAGAGTTTTAGTAATTAGTTTATGTGTTCTATGAAATGCTCTGCCTGGAAGGAAGTATCAGTTGTGGGGAAGGCATGGCCCTTCCTGCTCCAAGCGCTTTTTATATTTTGTTACATTCAATCCTCATAACAACCCTGTGGTGTTTCATTTTGCAGATGCGATAACTGAAACTCAAAGTGAATTATTTGCAAAAAGTCACACATCCCTGGTCTGTCTACCACCAAACTAGATTATTTCTACAGCAAGTGCTCTTAAGCAGTGTGTGCTATGGAGGTACAATGACCAACAAACCAAAAAATTAAATAAAAAGGCTAAACAGAGCCTTAGAAAAAAAAAGATAGAATTACAATTCTCATAGAAGACAATAAATTACAGAACTTCACAGCATAGAATTAAATCAGGGCTGTACAATACAAATCAGAATGTGGAGTAAAAGGTCATGGAATGAATATGGAGAAAGTGAAAAAAATTGATATGAGGGCAGAGAGCAGAGAGCCAGCTGAAGAACAACAGGGTTTTCTAGAGAGGAAACCAGAACAAATGGAGCAGAAATAAGCAAACCAAACAAACAAATCTAACAGCAGAACATATTCCCAAGCTGTTAAAAAATGGAGTTTTCAGATAAAAAGTCTTGCAATGTTTCAAAGCAAATAAGAATGACATTCAATGTCATGTATTGAGCACTTAATCTTTGGGGGTTATATTGATTAGTACTTTGCTTAAAGGGAATAGCAAAATATAGTTTCTTTCCTTCATGAGGCTAAATGTCTATTGGAAAAAGTACACACAATAAGATAATTATTTTAAATATGGCAGATTTAATGATAGACACAATAATGATTCAGCTTACTTTTGTGGCATCAAAACAGTGGATAAAAAAGCTGTGGTAATATATACAAAGGAATATTTCTTGGTTATAAAAAAGAATGAAATCTTAGCATTTGAGGCGGCATGGATAGACCTAGAGAGTATTGGGCTAAGTGAAATAAGCGAGGCAGAGAAGGACAGATACCATAATACTTCACTTATACATAGAATCTAAACAAAATGCACAAACAAATAATTGAAACAGACTCATGGATAAAGAGACCAGACTGATGGTAGCTAGAGGGGAGGGCCTTGGGGGACTGGGTGAAAAAGGTGAAGGGATTAAGAAGTACAAATTGGTATTTACAAAATAGTCCCAGGAATGTAAAGTACAGCATAGGGAATATAGCCAATAATATAATAACTATGTATGGTGCCAGGTGGGTACTAGAAATATCAGGGGGAACACTTCGTAAAGTACATAATTATATAACCATTATGCTATACACCTGAAACTAATAAAAATAATATTGAGTATAAACTGTAATTTAAAAATGAAAAAAAAATGTGTTGAGCTAGGACTATATAATAGGTGCTGAGAAATGCATAACAGATAGAAAGATGAATAAGACAAGATGCTTTCCTCAAATCATTTGGCGGTGTAAAGGTACACATTGTGAGAATGTAGACTGGTGCAGACATTCTAAAGAGTTAGTCAAATTGGAAATAGAAATACAATGCAATCCAGCAATTTCCTTCCTAGGTATGTATTTCAGGGAAATTCTCCTATGTGTTGATAAAAAATACACACTAGAGTATCCACTACAATATTGTTTCTGGTAACAGGAATTGGGAGGCAATCTAGATAAGTGCTCCTCATAGTGGGTGCTCACTGTAAGACAGTATTCAGCAGTTGGACGCAAAGGAACAGAGAGAAGCACACTGACACAATAGACCATAAAAACAGCACATGATGACAGTGTGAAAATCAAAAGGCAGTCAAGCATAATAGTATTATTGCATGCATGTAAAATAATACCACTTGTTTTACAAGGAAACCTAAGATGCAAGAATATACTTTAAACACCTAAGAATGAATGACCATTAGGAATGAAACAAAATGGAAGTGCAGAATGAGAATGAAACAAGGTAAATACATACAGAAGAATAAATAAATACGAAACATCAGAGGGTCTTTCACTGAAAGATGAAGGTATTGGATTATCACTATGTTTGGGTCCCCCACCTCACCCATTCATATGTTGAAGCCCTAATGGTCTTTGGAGGGGGGGCCTTTGGGAAGTAATTAGGTTTGGATGGCGGAACGCTCATGGACTGGATAGTGTCCTTATATGAAGAGGCAGAAGAGAGATGGTCTCTCTCACTTCACCATATGAAGCCACAACCAGGAAGATGACCCTCATCAGGAACCAACCAGCCATACTACTTAGTACCCTGATCTCAGACCTCCAGCCTCCAGAGCCATGAACAATATATTTGTCATTTAAGCAAATCATTCAATCAATCAATAAATGACAGTGTAAAACTTTTCAAGCCTATTGGTAGTTTAATTTATTTTTAATGTCTACTTTTGCTGTATTTTAATTAAGAATATGGCTGTAAATCACTGGGCTTTTTAGAGTCATCTTGTATGAATATATGCTTCTTGTGCTTCTGCAGGAATATTTGTATTCTTCCTGTTCGCAGAGTATGTGGTTTATGTTGCATGGTGGCACTTTGTATTTGCAAGGGTATTGCTTATTTAGTCCTTGATACCCTTCTTTACTTTACCTATCTATTTGTTTTGTCCAATACAGGGAGATGGCATGAACCTCTCCAGCAACAGTTATGGATTTTTCAAATTTTCCTTGTATTTTTTCATAAGATTTGTTTAAAATATTTTAGAGCTTTGTAGCCATGTGAAACATATTTTAAAATATAGTAGCCTGTTGGGTAGATCAATTTGTATGTCTGCAGCCTTTTTTTACCCATTTAATCTCATTTTGATTCTATCTTATCATCTCCCCCCCACCCCCCTTTATCCCTTTCTTGGCATCCCTCTCTCTAAACCATCATTTTTAGATACCAAATTATCTACATATGATCTTTTTAAAAAATCCTGCTTGGCCTATGAATAGGCAGATTTTTTTTCAGTTACTTATTGATGTTTTTCTGTTCTCCCTGTTTTTTCTAGCTGGAATTTCTGGGTCCCTTCTCCATAGTCTCTTAACTCCACTGCCAGATTTTATTTTTATTTTTTTAAAAAATACATTTCTATTGATTTCAGAGAGGAAGGAAGAGGGAGAGAAAGATAGAAACATCAATGATGAGAGAGAATCATTGATCGGCTGCCTCCTGCATGCCCCCTTTTGGGGATTGAGCTCACAAACTGGGCATATGCCCTTGACTGGAATCGAACCGGGGATCCTTCAGTCTACAGGCCAACACTCTATCCATTGAGCCAAACCAAGTAGGGCCACTGTCAGACTTTTCATCTGCTTTTCCTTTTCTGTAGAACTAGACTGTCCAGGAGACCCCTTTATGACTCTTCTTTGGGAACCAGTTTTCTTCCTGTCTACACATTTGCCTCTCAACCTGAGCACTGTGACCCTGATTGTCTCAGCTGTACACAGTGCAGCCCAACATACATCCGTTTGAGCATCAGGAATTCTCAAAACTTAGCCAATAAATATTTCTTTGTATTGGAATTTTGTACACTTTGTGAGCAGTAAATTACCGTTACAAAGTTCCAGCTGCTCAGTGGTTTTGTGTTGTCTTATGTGCTTGACTAAGAATACTCAAAGTTGCACAATCCAAGGCAGTGGTGCCAAATGATCATTTATAATAAAAACCTTATTTGAAAGCGAGATGTCATTTATATTATTTATATTGATTCATTTTGTCCTTTTAAAATTGATCTCACCTTTAAATGAAAGGTTAACATCCCTAATCTTTGGGACAAATGTTTTGTTTGTGAATATTTTTTACATATATAGTTTCCAATACCTACAAAAGACCTTGTGGTGAAGTAATCAGCCAAATGATAGAGGACAAGTACAAGGAAAACCCATAGTTACACTATGTAATAATAATATGAACTACTAAGGCAAGTATCTCCATCTTAATAGGTTTTGATGCCATTTTAGATCAAGTCGTGTCAACTTGGAGGCTCAGGAATGCATACTGTTTTACTACTGAAACAAAAAGCATTTTCTAAAAGTGTTTTCAAAAAGAAAATAAGTATTCCCAAAGGATGCAAAAGACATAAACTTTGCTAATTTCTCCGGGCATTTGGGCATCAGAACTGCTAGTGAAGTTTGGAAATACTGCCTGTCATGTAATGTACTTTAAAATAGTACATTACATGTTCGCAGAGTATGTGGGTTATGTTGCATGGTGGCACTTTGTAACATAAACTTGGTTGTTTTCTCATCTATATTTGTGTGATTCCCTCTTTGCCTTTGAGTTGGTGATGAACTTGTTCAACCGGATCTGCCTTCTGTAATTTCATGGGAAGGAGGGACTTGCAAAGGTAGAGAATAGTAATTTCCCAACTGCTGAGGCTTGCTGACATCTCTCTGGGGATTAGGGGGTTAGAAGCCACTAGGGGCAATTTCTTCCTCCTGCAGCCCCACTTTCCTTATCTTAATGAAGGTGAGGACTCCTGTGCTTTCCTCCCCTGCATCAAACCAGAAACACTGGTAGGCTTAGCTCTTCTAGAGAATTCTCCAAATCATATTTAAGGGTTTCAGGCTCCAGCTCCTCCTACCTCTCCTTGCCTCTAAGAAGTGTGAGTCCAGAGTTCCCCACACCGGCCCTGGCTCTGCAGCAGCCTTCTCCTGTGTGTTCTGGCTGTCTTATCCTCCAGGTTTGCTTGAACAGAGATTTAATTCTGCTTGTTTTCTGTCTGTCTCTTAAGAAGTCCTGAAACTTTGTAGTTTGTTCATAGCACTGATATTGTCATTTATTTTAAAGTACATTTCTCATTCTTTCATGTGATTTCTTTGTGGTTGGGTAGGGGTAGATTTAAATGCTTAGAAGCTATCTTGGCCCAACTGTTCCACATAAATATGTTTTATAATTTAAAATATGACCTCATCAGGTGGTTATCTATACATATAAAAGGGTAATATGCTAATTAGACTGGACATCCTCCTGGACAAAGCCATAGTTGTGGAGGCAGAGGCAGAGGCAGTTAGGAGTGATCAGGCCGGCAGGGGAGCAGTTAGGGGGCGGCCAGGCCAGCAGAGGACCAGTTAGGGGGCAATCAGGTCAGCAAGCAGAGGCAGT
The DNA here is from genome assembly GCF_028538775.1 of Myotis yumanensis. Classification (NCBI taxonomy): domain Eukaryota; kingdom Metazoa; phylum Chordata; class Mammalia; order Chiroptera; family Vespertilionidae; genus Myotis; species Myotis yumanensis. The sequence continues at coordinate 8,153,501 of NW_027223762.1, forward strand.
TAGGGCCGATGAGGCAGACAGGCTGGTGAGCAGTTAGGAGCCAGTGGTCCCAGATTGGAGAGGGTGCAGGCCAGGCTGAGGGATACCCCCCCCCCCCCCGTGCATGAATTTTGTGCACCGGGCCTCTAGTAATAAAAATAATCATAATTTCTTTTCTCTCAAGACAAAATTGAGCAAAATCTGAGTCGCTGTCTGCTCACAGGGAAGAACCTGACTCTCTGGAGAGCTGATGAATATTTGATACTTACGACGAAGGTTTAAAAAATGCTTTTTATTAATAACTGATTAATGACGGCTCTGGCATTGTCATCCTGAACAAGGAGAGAGCAGTGAGAATGTGATGGTGACAGATTTTATTTTTAGGCTTTTTATGTGCCTTCCAGCACCACAGATTACAGCCACTGTGAGGTGCGGCAAAGGGCTTGCTGGGTCCACTTTCCCCAGGTGCACTGTGAACAAAGGCGGCCCAGGCAGTGCTGGCCACATTTGCTTCGCTGATTGTGTGAAAGTTCCTCCTAATGGCATCAACAGCAGCTCAGGAGCTCAGGGATTTTTCTTCTTTTCTAAAATGTCTCTCAGAGTCAAGAAAAAACTTAGTGTTTGATAGTCTCCAGGTCCTGCAGGCGGCTTTCCCCAGGCACTGTTTGTAAATCCTGTAACATTTGTTGGGCAGAACCTCCATGGGAAAGGCTTTATTTTGCTTTCTCAGCATGTGTATTCTTGTCCACTTCAATTAACCAGAATCTAAGGACACAGATCTTTGAGTTCAGTAGTTTGACTTTTGTTTTTAGCTGCATTTCCATCTTAGAATAGAGAGAAAGTGTTGGCAAGTTCATGATTTAGTTCAACAGGATACATAACAATAAACAGACCCCCCCCCCCCACACACACACAAACACACATACACACATATTGAAACAACTGATAAAGCATGTCCGTTATATTTCTATGCTTTTGTGTCTTGAGTAGCAAGAAATGATGCTCAAAATAATGGTGTTAAGAATATGCAAGATAGTCAACTGATAAAAAAAAAAAAAAAGATTAAGTATCATTCATTAGACCCTCCATACCCAGCAGGGACATGGATAAAGAGAGTTGTAATATGAGAGCATTTGCCTGCCAGGGGCCCTGGTCTGGAAAACACTGCCACAGGCAACTAGTTATCTGACAGGAAGCCAGCCCGGAGGTAAGTACCTTGGCTTCACCTCTGCCTTTCAGTTTCCTGCTGATGTCTCACAATAGCTGAAACCAACCAGAAGGGAGAGAGCACGTGGTGCTGCTGTTGGGATTCACAGAATCACCATTGCAGGGTGGCGAAGGGTGGAGAGAAGGTCGGATGTGCAAGCAGGGTGTCTGTGGGAGGGGGTAGCCTCCTCACTAGTATTTGGATATCCTTCCTTCCAGCAACACCGAGGGCTGGGGTTCCTGGTGCCTGTCAGTTCTATCAGTGGCACTTCTTGCCTGATCCCAACTCTTGGTGGTTCCCTGAACTTAGCTTGTGGGATACTTTGGTTCTGAGCTCTGGGCTGAAAATGCAGCAAAGCTCTCAGTTTCCAAACCATGTGATGATACCTATTTCCTAGAGTAGAAAACAAGTTTCTGAGTGGTTAGTAAATTCAAGCCAGGCCATAGCTGCTATGTGTGGTGGAGCTGGAATTAAAATCAAGGTTGATTTTGTTCCCATGTATCTGCTTTTTCAATGGTCTTAAAAGTCTTTCTACTTTATCTGTGGAACTTGGTTTTTACCCTCTTTTTTTATAGTCCATTCCTTAAAATGTATCAATGGAGTATCTCAAGTCTCATTCTCTTGCTTCTGTGCCCTGTTCACCTTGGATATTTCACTCTTTCTCTGGTATCCTCAGTTCTTTTGACCATTTGAACCCAAGTGCCTGGTAGATTTCCAACCGGAGTTCATTAAAACATCTTTTTTTCCCCCTGGTGAAGCAAGTCATATAACCAAACCTAAATGCTTTATTCCACAACAATACATTCTATTTTCATCTGGACATGTAGAGAAATTTTAAAGGCCTTCCCCCTCCATTAAGCCCCCACCATTTCACTTTAGATTTTTTTTTTTTGCATCTTCCAAGACCAAACCTTGACGGATTTCCTTAAGAAATCAACATAATTTATACTCTCTCCCTCACAATAGGTGATTTTTCTCCCTATCACACTGAGAAAATAATGATCATCAGACATGAAATTTCTTGACTACTTCCATTCTACCTAAAAATGGTCAATATTTTAATCCGTCTTGTCTTCTTTTCTATGGATTCCATTGAGTGAAACTCAATAGACCTTTATTTGAGCACCTACTGTGAGCCAATGAATATGCCCAGTGCTTGGCTATAAAGATTAACTACATAGGAAATGGCAGTGACTGTCTCCATTGTTCAGTGTGATTTGTGTGTGGTAGAGGAAGGGGGAAGACATTGTGAGACAGGTACAGATACAGGCAGCAGAAACCACAATATACTGAGTGCTTTTAGAGGCTCATGGGGAGGCAAGGTGATCATAGAGGAAAAGCTGCTCCCCTCGCTCCCCAGCGGAATCAAGGGAGTCTTTACAGAGGAGGGGGACCTTTCTCACCCAGGACATCCCTATCAACTTGTTCCAAGTTCTTCCCTACTCCTCACAGAAATTATTGTTTCCATTTCACTTGCATATTGTGATCCCTCTTCAATGCCTGTAAAATAAAGTCCACACTCTTTGGCCTGCCTTGAAGGGATGCTAGTAACCCTGCTGACTCTTCCCTTCCCACCTTACTCCTCCCCAATCCTGTCTTCTACTCTGGACCCTTAGCCATGCTGCAGCGCTCACAGCCTCCACAACTCCTCACTGTCCTCAGGTGGTTCTCTTTGCATAGAATCTTCTCCTGAGTTCCCCTGCCTCTCCCGGTTCTCCTCCAGGGCTACTTGAAATGGCCCTGATGAGATTTCTCTGCTTTCCCACCTAGACAGAATTCCTCTCTACCAGAAGTCATACTTTATTTGCATTTCTATTGTGATACCCTTGACTCTGAAAAATTATTGTTTACATGTTTTTATCCTTAATTTGAGTGCAAAGCCCATAACTCATGCATCTCTACACATTGCTACTTTGTGAGTGCTTAGTAAATGCATTATCTGGCTGACACATGTGTGTGTTTGTGTCCCCCCCTCCCCTCCACACTCCCCACACACATACGTATTTGAAGTCCTGACTCCATTACTAGCTCGATAGCGCTCAGAAGAATTGTGGATCCTCTGACTCTCAGTTTGCTCTGCTATATGTGGGCATTGTAATTCCCTGCCAGCTTTATGCAACTGTTGTGGAAAAATCTATGTGAAATTGCTTTAAAAAAAGGTAATCCAAAATAAATGAACATTCTTATAAGGGCTGATGTCTGTAGCAGAAAAGTCAGCGAACCCACAAATAAAGCCTCATTAATTTTATGAAACATTATTCCCTTTTACTTGTTCAATGGCTACATGGAAATGTTGCCTGAGCTACACTGTGCCAATTGCAACCAACGAAAGCAAAAACAAAACACCACAGGAGAAGCTCACACACATCTGCTCATGGATAACATCGCTTTGAATAAGAGATGTCATTTTGGTTAGTGAAAATAGAAACGCCTTTAAAGGAAAGAATAGCATAACTTTAAGTTTTTCATTCATTAACTTCTCAAGCCTAAAGCAGGCCAACCATGTCCCATGCATTTGACAAAGCACTTGAAAAGCAGTTGGAAAACATAAATTACTTATCAGCCAACTGTATTAGATAATCACATGTGCATGTAGAATGCATTTTACACACAACGTACCTGTTTACACCCACACAAAAACATGTGCACAGATGTCCAATGTTGTTTATTTGCCAAATGTAAATAGATGAGTGGTTAGAAGCAAGGGCTCCGGGCTCAGACCTACCTAAAATCTTGGACAGCTCTTCTGAGCTGTTTGGCCATTCTGGGCATATATCTCCTCATTCAAGAAATGGACATTTAGTTGATAAAATTATTGTAAGGTTGTAAGGATATTCCACTTTGTACTTGAACTTACTAGAGGTAACTTGATGAACTCTGGATCAAAACTAACCTGGATACTTTACACATCAGACTCAGGCCTAAATAGCTGGCACTGCCCAATCCTTTGGCCCACAGAGCCAGAATCACAGTCATTTCATGGCCCATGGGACTTTGAGCAAATGTGAGTTTCCCCATTGGCTTATACCAGTGTTGGCGAACCTTCTGAGCTCAGCATGTCAGCATTTTGAAAAACCCTAACTTAACTCTGGTGCCGTGTCACATATAGAAATTTTTTGATATTTGCAACCATAGTAAAACAAAGATGTATATTTTTGATATTTATTTTATATATTTAAATGCCATTTAACAAAGAAAAATCAACCAAAAAAATGAGTTCGCGTGTCACCTCTGACACGCGTGTCATAGGTTCGCCATCACTGGTTTATACTGTGCTTTCAGTATAAATCCCATTTATGGGAATTTGTCAAAGACCAAATTTGCATCCCACGTAATTCAACTAGGAAATCTAGAATAACCAACCTTTAGGATTCGCCTGGTTTTCAGCTCTGCGCACACCGCTGCGCGCGCGCGCACGTGTGTTTGTGTGTGTGTGTGTGTGTGTGTGTGTGTGGTGTGACTTTGTCCCTTAAGGCTGCCTTGAGGGAGATGCTTCCTGCCTGTACTGGAGCTCCAGCCACCTCCTGGGGAAGGAGGATTTGAGCCTCGAGTGTATTTGAAACTCTTACTAGTGTGATTCATTAATCGTCTCCTAGCATCCTAGGCATCTGTATGCTGAGCTTAACTTGCTGTGACTGGAGTTGATGGAAACTGAAGATCAGAGGCAATTTACATCTTGTAAATCACACAACACTGGGAACCCACCCCTGGCACATCTGGAGAGACCTGCATTATTTAGTGCTCTGCCCCTTCTCACTGTCTCTGAGGTCCTAAAGCTCGCAGAGCAGCTGTCTCTCAAACTAACCCCTGATTATGCACTGTCTTCTTTTATCCTCTAATTGTAGCATGAGAGTCACCCTGTTCTCCCTGCAGACTGTAAACCTCCCCTGGACAGGCCCTGGCTCTGACATTTCTTTCAGAAATGGGCTGACAGCCCTAAGCTCTGTGTCATCAGCAACTAGATCGACATTTGGCTGTTTAATCAACCAACGTCAATATGTAATAAGGACATAAGTAAAGAAATTTAATATGTGCTAGTTACGAGAACCCTTCTCCTGATTTTTTCTAGAAGAAATGGCCTTGTCCTTAATCAGGGATCTCTTCCACCCTGTCTTTTTTCCTTTCTTTTATTTATTTATTTTTTACATTCAATATAATTTTGCATTGGTTTCAGGTGTATATCATGGTGTTTAGACAATCACATGCTTTACAAAGTGTTCCTCCCAACATTTCCAGTATTCACCTGGCATCATACAGAGTTATGACAAAATATTGACAATATTCCCTATGCTGAACTTTACATCATACTGACTATTCTGTAACTACCAATTTGTACTTATTAATCCCTTCATCTTTTTACCTAATCTCCCAAACCCCTTCTCCTCTGGCAAGCATCAGTCTGTTCTCTGTGTCTATGAGACTGTTTCTATTATGTTTATTCATTTATTTTCTTCTTTAGATTCCATATATATAAGTGAAATCATATGGTAGTTGTCTTTCTCTGATTGACATAGTTCACTTTGCATAATACCCTCTAGATTTGTCTATACTGTAGCAAATAGTAATATTTTTTTTTTTTATGGTTGACTAGTATCCCATTGTGTAAATGTAGCACAGCTTTCTTATCCTTAGTCCATTGATGGGCACCTGAGTTGCTTCCATATCTTGGCTATTTTAAATAACGCTTAACAAACATAGGGGTGCATAAATTCTTTCAAATTAGTGTTTTGGGTTTCTTTGGATATATACCCAAGAATGGAATGGCTGGGTCATAAGGCAGTTGCATTTTTAAATTTTTTGAGGAAGCTCCATACTGTTTTCCATAGTGGCTGCACCAATCTGCATTCTCACCAACAGAGCATGAGGGTTCCGTTTTCTCCACATCCTCACCAACACTTATTGTTTGTTGATTTATTGTTGATACCATTCTGACAGATGTCTATCATTGTTCCCCATCCTGTCTTATTTAGGCGATGATCGTAGGAATAAATGAGGGAGGGGCAAAGGTTTCCTGAAAAGACTCATTAATGAGCAGGTTACCATCAAGGGTTCAGTTTCTCAGGAGATCCTCTGAAGAATGCCACAGAATGCAGTTTAGTATTGTCTCACCAGAGGCAGGGCTACTGAGGTACCCATCCATTGATTCCTATCCCTCCTTGACTAAGGATTGACTCTGGAGAGGTGGATTCCATAGCAAGAGCCTGGCTGCAGAGAGGCCCCTTAGACAGAGAACCTACCTGTGCTCAAAACGGGCAGCTCTTTGAATATACTGTGGGCATCAGTGAAACTTGCCCTGGCTTGGGCAGAAGGGGTGGGGCAATAGCCACCTGACTGTCTCTGTGAGGAGCTCCTAACCATGGAAGGAAATTCCAAGGAAGCTTTGTAGTCTGACAGTCTTTGGGTTTGACCATAGTTGTGGTACAGCTTACTGTGTGAAATTGGACATAGGACTTGTCACTCTTAAGCATTATTTTCCTCATCTATAAAATTATGATGATTATATTGCAGGAATGTCACAGCATTCAATGAGATAGTGAATGTGAAATACCTTGTGTGTGCTTGCTATGCAATAGGTGCTCCAAAAATCATAGCTGAAATCATCGCCACCATCGTCATCATCATTTTTTTTTAGCATTATTCTCTTCACACAATATATCTCAGAAAAGGGATTGCTGAATCCACTGATTTAAAATCTAACCAGTTGTTTTTGCTCTTGTTTTGAAGACAGGGTAAATGTTGATGATGGAATAGTTGGAACTCATAGCCATGCAAAGCTGCTGGGGAGGGATTCAGACCTCCAGGTGATCCTCCTGTTCTCTCAGGTTCACTGTTGGAAGCCCCTGCTGTATTGTCTAGAGGCTAAATCCCTAGGGAGTTGTAGGATTGACTCAGTTTTCATGGCTTTGCTCACTTTCAAATCTGAAGAACTTATATAATGCTTGTTACATGTTGCACATTCAAAAACTTTTGCTCAGTGAATGGGCATATGCCTTCCAAGTATCTGAGTTCTGTAGTCTCATCTATACTATGGAAATAGTAGCACATATCTTATAGGATTTACTAATTTGAGATAATGGCCAGATAAGCCGGCTGGCTGCCTGGAGCCCTTTAGAAAAGTCTCAGAGGCCAGATAGATGGGAATCTCTGTGGCCTTTAAATCTGGTTATTTTTGGTGGAAAACATGGCCCAGGAGAGAAAGTGTTAATAAGCATATCCTGAAGGTACAGATGGTGCTTATGAAGAAAATGTCTATTTTTCAATTTACAAAAATGATTAGCTGGGATCCCACTGAGTTCACTGCATGGGCCACTGCTAGTTTTAATTTGTGCCAATAGGATAGAGGGATAGACTTTAATGAGGATCTGTGTTTTCTAATCATGGTCAAAGTTAGAGAAAGGGGCAGAGGGGGCAGGGAGGGTGAGAGATAATTGGAGAATTCAGAAGATGGGGCTGCTTCTTGGGAACAGATGGATGCTTTTCTGCCTTCCCAGCTAGAGTCCTATCATGTGGTTCCCACCTGACTGAGGATGAAGGTAGGGGTGTCACAGGCACCCAAGGATGCAAGGAATAGGGAGATTCCAGGCACACTGTATGGAGTCAGATGGTCTGGGTTTGCCATATGCTGTGTGAACTTTGATCTTCTGTTACCTCATTTTCAAACTACAGGCAGCAATTTTATTTATGCCATAGGATTGTTGTGCTGTTACCCATGATTATACAAATAAAGAGCTTAGAATGGTGCTTTGCGTATATAAAATTCTCAGTAATTTTCTTTATAAGTTTATGAAATTATCTTAGTTATCAATGCTCATCCATTTGGAGAAGTAGCACAGGATCCCTTAGCCACAGAAAGTCACTTCTTTCAATACGGCATTCCCCATTCCTTGAATTTCCCTGTCTCACGGAAGAGCGAAGTGGGATACGTGTACTTTAATAAAAGCCTCCTTAGTGATTCTGATAATATACTTCTCCCTTATATCAATTGAGAACCATTTCATCTTTGTAGTAGAGGAGTCTATGATGAATACATTGCTGGTGGCAGTAGCAGAACATGGGTTCAGACCACCAAGGAGAGTTTCCTTAGCAATGATCTCAACAAAGGCAAGAGTCCTAGACCTTTTCCCTACCAACATTTCTCTCCAAATATCTGTGTCCCTCTATGGTGGAGCAGCCCAAGTGTCCTTCCCTTGTGATTCTCAGAAGTAAATATAGGCAACCTGAAGACAGTGCCCATCATTTCTCTAAGGGCCTCAGAAACAACCAGATGTTGTTGGACTGCGCCAACACTCAAATGCAGGACCGTGGCTGCCTTTGTTTGGAGAAGGTGGGCAGAATTCACGCAAGGTTCTTCTGGAACAAGTGTATGTATTTTGAGGAGTCAGGGGTCTTTGCAAATTTATTGAAACTTTATGAAAAATTCATATATATGTGCATTTCATTGAGGAGGGAGTCAGTGAACTCATAGGATTCTGAGATTCTGAGGTACAGAAAGTTTGAGGAATGATGACTTGAAGAACGAAAGTGATGGTTTTCTATTCCATTTTTATTTAAACTGGGCATAGAGATTGGAAAATGAGAACCCTGTCAAGTTGAGTAGACAAACATATTAAACAAATAATAATAAAATAAGTCAAATAAATGCTATGTGGGCACAGCGTCCTTGGAAGGTCAGGGAAGGCTTCAAGGTATTTGAACAGAATGTGAAGGGTTTGTTGACAAGGAAGATTCCCAAAATCACCCTACACACGGAGCCATGGGGGTTCTCTGCCTCTGACAATCACAGGAGAGCTGACAGCTTCCAGATAGTCTGGCCACCTGTTTGCCTCAGCTCAGGGAAATGCCCTCATCCGTCTACTCTGCAGCTTTCACCCTTCAGGGTCCCGAGTCTTCCTTGGAGGACACTTCAGTTCATTTGCTCTGGGGACAGGAGTGAAAAGAAAATATAAAACAATGCTCTGAAAACACATCCAGGAAACATATTGTTGGGCAAGCTAATTAGCTTTTGAAAAAGCAGCACTCTAATCAAGATTTTCATATATTGTGCCTGGCCTAATTATAGTGACAATAATACCCTGGTTTACAAAAAGCCTTTCAGTATGTATCTCTGCAATTATTTCAATTATTTACCAGATAGCCTTAGGAAAATAAAAGAAGTAGATGAAGAAGTGATTTTTGCAGGGGCCAGTTTAGTGCACACTGTTTTCACAATTGGAGCTCCAGCCTGGATCCTGTTCCATCTTCAGGGTCTAAAACCCTGGTGGCTTAACTCATTAATGTTTACAAAAGAAAAAGAAAAAAAAATCCAAGGTAATACTAGGGATTTATACAAGCCTTGATTATTTATTGTTACTTTCTGAAAGATTTCAGGTAAGCAGTCTGGCTCCTGCTTGGTTTCTGAATGAATGAATAAATTAATCAATGACTCTATCAATGGGTCATATAGACCCAGCTCTTGGCAGGTAAAGCTGATGCAAATGTAACGGTTCAGAAGTCCAGTCCAGATGTGTCAGATATGATCTAGTCAAAAAATGATTGATGTTCAAATGGATTGACATATAGTAGTTCAGAAAGGACTTCTTAGAAGACAAGGAATTCAAAGAAGACAATTCCATGAGAAATGAGTGGGAGGTTGCCTTACATGTTTAAAGCAACAAAGGAAAAATATAAGCAGTGAGTGAGTATGAGAAAATGAAGAAAAGTAGCGAAGACCATAAAAGGCACTTAATGAATGGGATAGAGACTTAGAAAACGTTGTCTTTTCTTGAATTGACACCAGCGCACTTATTTGGTGTTTGAAATGTGTAGCTTCAGTAGCGTCCAGGAGAGTTCAGGGAATCCTAATTAAAGCAGTGTTTTCTCCAGTTTGTATTTAGCAGGTTGTGCAGGACTTTCTTAGATGCTTTCCATTTCAGCCACATTTGTGACTAAGGTGGCTCAGACTTGCTAGTTAAACATGGTGCATAGGAATGCAGGCTCTCCAGTTTCTGTTCTCAAAGTTCATGCTTGCAAATCTCTGGGTCTGATAATATTAGGCCCATTTGTGTGTTGTTTTTCAGAGACACCATTGCATGGTGAGTGGGTGGCTGTGGGATAAAGTTGTCCAATAGACTCCATCAGCTGGCTAAGCATATACAACATCTTAGGTCCTGCTGATGAGATTAGGAAGAGGTTGTGAATCTGAAAGGTCAAGAACTGGAAGAAAAGGCAGAAAAGCCAGTGATGGAATTCAAATGGCCGATACTTGAATTGCACACCAAGCTGGGTAGTAGAGCCAGGTCAGCAAAGGTAGAAAAGACAGCAATGGAAGATTCAAGATTTACCCAAGGACAGAAACAAGGATCAGTTGGCTGGGTAAAGATGGCTGAGTTCCTGTGTCCTTCATGGTACACGTCAGGGGACATGGGCTTACAGGTACACACTGACAGCCAAAGCACAGGATAAGCTTCAGTGAGGCGCATTGCTCCTGGTTATATCAAGGCAGACAGACCCCCTGACCCATGCTTACAAACACAGGTAACAGCATGGAGACCTAAAACCATCCGGAAGACAAGTTGTGAAATGACTGTCTTTATGTGTGAGCACCTGTTCTCTATGGCTTTCCACTGCCAAAGGCTGTCCCCCCCGCCTCCCACCCCAGAAAATAATCCCACAAATGCCTTGCTAATTTTCACGCAGAGTATGTAAATCCCAGTTATATCCCTAAATTCTTAATCTGTGAAGTGCTCTTTTCAATTTAAACAAACAAAAAAAGTAATATATCCTTTCAGAGTATCTCTCTGGAATCAAAGTGAAAAGACAAATGAAGACTGTGCTACAGATGACAAATTACCAGGAAATTTCAATAGAGATCCTCTGTTATGGAAAGAAAATGCCAGCAGAGAAAACTGTTCATACAAAGAGTGAGTCTGAGAATGATTGATGTGTCAGCTTCCAAGATACTCAGGACTCTGCAAACTGTTCAGAAAACAAGTTGCAAATGAGTACAATTTTATGGATTTGGAGCTTACAAAGTAAGCTTTGATTGTGACTGTTCATTAACGCCAAGAAATAAAATTTTAAATTGTAAACAATTCATAATACCAAAGGATTTTCCTCCAATTAAGCTCATGGTAATACATTTTGCTCTACTAGATAGATACATCCCTTGTAAGTTGTTCTGTGACATTTGACTTAAGGCAAGCGATACAAGGTAATTGTGGGCAGAAAGGCTGCCAAAGGGAGAAGCAATGTGATCAATAGGCTTCTTTTGTTGTTGGCAAACACTGTCAGGGGATGATCAGCATCAGAGCTTGGAGCCAGAGAAAGCTAATAAGATGAGTGGCATATTTCCCACAATATGCTCTAAGTGTTTATGTGCTGCTCAAAGCGAGATCTGTAAACACGATGAGGACAAAGAGAATACAGCATTATTGATGATATCCTCCTGATTTATGTTTATAGCATCTGTGGATAATAACTCCATTTGTCAGAGGGACCCTCATGAATACTAATTTGTGTGACAATCCAACCATGACCAGACCGCCCTCGTGTGTTTTGCAGGACTGTGGTGTGTGGAGAGTCCTTTATCTCTGAAAAGGCACACTGGATTGGGGATATTTTAGGTGTAGTAACCTGCAGAAGTTTGCAGATGTTCACAGGGTCACATTTCATGGACTCAGAGGTAGTGCTGTATCTTTGAAGTCCAGTCTGGGTTTCCTGAAAGTGATTCTGAGTTGATTTTAAATGCCTCTAAATTCAAAAGAAGGAAAAAGGCTTAACCCTAACGTTTGTATTAGAGGAAAGATGACAACAGAGCAGTCTAACTTATTTTCTTTAAGTAAATAAGTGATCATTTTTCTCCTGTTTGCTATAGTACTACTTGTTAAGCTGTTAGAGACAATGTCCGGGATCTCAGGAAAGTATACACTGTACAGAGTAAGAGTTCATGGGTTGTGGGAAGAGTGAAATAAACCATAATATATGGTGGACTCATATATACTATGGTGAGTCCACCATAATATACCTATTCTACTTGAGAATCTTAGTCAAATCAAGCAACCTTATTTACTATGTGGTTCAGAATATTCTGTTTTAAAATTTCCAACTGTATTAGGAAGGAATAGTCCTACAAGGTATGCATAGTCTTCATTAAAACGTTTTTTTTTTGGGTCTATATGCACGTGTGCTGCCAACCCTGCCTGCCAGAGGTGTCCCCCGCCCCCGCCCCCGCACTTGCCTTTGCCCCGTTCCGTGGTCCATGGTTATGTGAATAAAGCAGGCTGATCGTACTGAGATGGGAGAGACAAGAAAGAAAACAACAATGTAGACCATGAGGAGGCCATCCTAGAGGTGTCAGCTAGAGGAAGCCAGTGTTCCAGTGCACGAGCCTGCTGGGCACTTAAATGGGGATCTATTCACTAAAAGGACAGGTTGTCTTGTTTCCTCCTAAATTCACCCAATAGAGTGATTTTTACTAATCATATAACTAGATAGAGGATGTTTATAAAAACTGGTAATATTTATGCATTTGACACTGACTAATTTTTTCCACCAGTGTTCTTGAGACAAATCCTATAAAAAAGTTGACCAATCTTCACACTTATTCACTTTACTAACACTGTGCCTATTGTCCTACTACATCTCCTTCTCTGTATCCCCTGCTGCCTTTCTGGGAACACACTAGACAACCTTAAATGTCCTGTATCCTTTCTAATATTTTCTATGAAGAATTTTACTGATCAAGACAGATCATGGGGTTGATATCTGCTGGACCTTCTCGTCTCTGGGCCCCAAGTTTTCAAATCCTAAGCCATGTGAACCAAAATGCATTCTCATGATAAACATAGAAATCCAGGCCCAAGTGAACTTATTTTATTTCAAATCACATTAGAGGACACCAGGAACACCCCTACCCAGAACATAGCCTATTTGGTGTGAGTTTAGGTTGAGCTAGTTTTGAAAGCTGTTCCTCACAGTATCTCCACAGGAAATAATAATACTCAGGAAAAAATTATTTGTAACGCTAGGTTGACTGATCTTGAGCCAAGCTGTGAGATATGTCATTTCTCATCTAATTTGTTAAGGAAATGGCTTTGTATGATAATGGATATGACCCCTCAAGTACCTTAGCTGGAAGGTCCTTTCAATCTCTGAAATTGGCAGTTCTGAGTAAAATTACATGTTTTCTGAAGGAGGCAATCTTGTTAGCTCTGTTACGTAAAGGCTTACTCATTTTTAGTAACTTCCCTATCATATCTCTCCCTCTCCCTTCCAGTCCATCTTAAGAGCATCTGTTGTGCCCACAGCTGTAAACACCTGCTTTAGTATTCCAGCCTCAGCCCCAGATGCACCCGGTGGATGGTTGGCAACTGTGACTTTCCCACACCTGCCACAAATGTTGCTACAACAACAAAGCAAATGCAAGTAACATTTAAAGGCCAGGGGGAAGATATGTGAACGCTGGAATTGCCTACCTGTACACAATGGCTAATGTTTCCGAAAACAACTCTATTCCAATTTCAGAACCAACAACAGTCCTGTTCTCTTCTTCACCTGACCCTAAATTACATTGCAATTGAGTCAAAATCCCAGAGACTTGGAGAGTACATTGAGACGAGAAAAATGAGGGTCGCCCTGGCTTTTTTGTTGAACTTTATAGACTTTATCTACCCCTGACTGAGGAAAAAGATGATGTATTATTGTCTTCCTGGGGCTTGTGTTAAGTCAGGTGTGGAAATAGCTATAGAAACATGACCTGTCTCGCCTCCGGCAGTTGCTGAGCCAGGAATGGGTCCCTGGAACCTAACTCTATATTCATCACCTCGACCTTCTCTTTAAAAACATGTATTACAGTGGGAGAGTGGAGTTGTCCACAGGTTACTCCAATTTCAGAGATTGAAAGGATCTCAGGGGTCTGGTCCAAGCTCCCACCATGGATCAGAATACCTTTTGCAGCATTTTTAATAGAAAATATTCAGGTCTCTGAGAACTTCCAGGGAAGGAGCCAATTTCCTTAAAAATCAGCCATACCCTAAGGACATTGCAGAACATTACTTTCCTGCTGACATCAGTTTTGGGCCACTGCAGAGATGAACGGGAATTCTGGTTTGTAACAAGAGAGAAGATTCAGGATTAGGTGGGAGGGTGCTGACCGAGGAAACGTTTGGAAAGGACCTGGGAGTTTGTCTGCTATACTGACTTTTAGGAGCGTGGAGAAGAGGCCTGGGCCCATGAATGAGGGACACACAGTATGGGTAGAGGGGTGAAGAAAAAAAGGTTACATTCTCAGAATGTGTCCTGAAAACAGATATGCCTAATGCTGCCCAGCTCTCCTGGGTGGCTAGCAGCAGTAAGATACCAGGTCTTTGAGGGTTTTATTGGCAGAGCTGTTACGCCTCTGCAGGTTGTTCCTAAGGCTGCAGTGCTTCCCCATGGCCTCACTGAATCCAGGCAGCGGATAGATCCATGGGACCACAGAGAAGTGTTGCTCTGCATTAACAAGACTCAGATTCATTGAACTCAATGCTCAGACCTATGGATGGCCTCCACCTGGGAGCCAAAGATGAGTTTTAAACTTCCCAATTTCTCTTTTGGGTGGATCATTGTATTTACAGAGTTCTCTGTATTCCTTGATTCCCTGCAGGGATGACTCATTCGAAAGCATGAACTGTGTAGACTGTAATGATTTCACTTTGGGTCAGGTCCACTGGAGCAGAAGCATGCCTGAGGGCTGAATTTGGTATCTGATAGAAATGGCTCTTCTAAAAAGTCCATTTCATCCAGTTCTATTTTTCTGAATTAAAACAGGATGTTCTAATAGCATTACCTACAGTGAGGACACGAACCAGTGTGGTCAAATTCTATTCCCCAAAGCCTCCATTGTTCTTCCTTTTGCCTCATTCTTATCAATCTAACTTTCTCTTTTATCTCTGATCCTAAAACACAAATATGCATGTGCACACTCACTCCAAAGATCTCTCACTGAACACTGAATCCTCTTCCAGGAGCTCTCTGTGCTTTTCTTCTACTTTAGAAGGTCAGATTTCTTAGAAACAAAGTCTACACTTTGATAATATTGCAATTCTTCCTTCAGCTTACCCTTTCTGCTTCACTGATAATTGGTTGTGTGCAGGTGGAGAGCTGGTCAATGACACGGAAGTTGGAATGATAGCTAAAAATGGAAAAGTGTTATGCAAAAAAAAAAAAAAATGGCCAGACTCAGACTGCCAATGGTTATAGAATTATGTCTCTCTGTTTGCACCAAGTGGTTATTAGTATGATCGCCACTGATTTAGAAAGCTAAAAATTTTCATACTGGGGAAGGATAGAAGATTCAAAGGCATCCTCTAGACTAGAGCTAATTAACTGGGAAAATTAAATGAGAAAACCCTTAATTGTTTTTTTAGACTTCTATGGCATGGTCGGGCACCTTCTCTGACCCGCAGCACACAGGGCCCCAAGGCAACTATGATTTCCGTGGACTTTGGCTAATGGGGATATCAGGGCCATCTCAGTCCTCAATGCCTTTGACCTTTGTTCCAGCATAAAGATGCTTGATCACGGCCAAACTTAGCTTGCTCTGACCTTGATGTGAACGTTTTAAAGCAGTCACTGATTTCTTGATTTTTCTCAGTAAGATGTCAAGCCATGAAATAAAGAGCAAACCAAGGTCCCAGGCCCTTAGGTGGACAAGTCAGGGGCATGTCCTCATTAGGAACTCTGCTGCAATTTGTAAAAAGTTTGAATTAGTTCTGTTGTATCAAAAGCAATATGTGGGGTCCTTATGATGAAAATGGAGAAAAGAACACAATTCTGATACAAGGAAGAATATCAAAGCCTTGCAGAAGACCCATTTATTAGGAAAAATTGTTGGCACAATAGAAAATAGTGTGATTTTTGCAATTCTGTGGAATTTATTATCACATTACTTAAATGTTAGATAATAAAGAGTTCCAATGAAAATTATAACATATGGAATGTCTAGTCATATGTTTCAGATATTTCCTTATTTTATATAAATGCATTCAACACTATTGAAGGCTCTCTTTCTATGCATCTGTACTTATAGACGGCAACGAGGAAACAGATATTAACAAGTGACTTGTATGCATGTGTGCTTTAGCAGATGTATTTAATGTTAATTGGATAATACCTATTCCACCAACCCTGTATGCGGAAGTGCTCCAATGCAGAGAACAGAATCAACTTCAGCTAATTTAAGAAGAAATAGAGTAATTATAGATTCTTAAATGACTTATACGAATGTTGACAAAGTAAAAGGACATTCTAAGACTGACTCCTGACATTACAGAGCAGAAATGAACCATCAAGGCAGTTGATTAATCTTCCACAATCAAATCCTTTCTCAGCCGAATGGGGAAAGCATGGGCACACCTGTTATTTCCGAACCTTGTCCCTTCTCTTATGAGCTGCACCAGCGAACAGTCTGGATCTGTTTCTCTCCTTAGTCCCCATTTCAAGCCTTCTGCTCATTCTTCTCATTAATGAAACAAAATCATCTCTGAAACAATAACTTCAAGGGAATTTGGGGGAAACAATTTTTAGTTCGAGCCTTTGCGATATGGAGAAGCGGTAGGGACAGGTGCTGTGGGAGCCAAGCTGCAATATCTGGCATGCACGAGAATCATCTCTGCCACTGAGGGCCAATTAAAACATAGCATAAGCCATGTGCGATTTTAAATTGTCTGATAGCCACGTGAAAAATGTAAAGAGAAGCAAGTGAAATTAACTTTAGTAATGTGTCATTTAATTCCATATATCCCAAATATTATCATTTTAACAAGTAATCAATGCACATTTATAAATGACAAGTTTAACATGATTTTTTTTCATATAACTTAATGAAAATAACTTCGTTGGGTAAGAAAATGAATTAACTTATAAAACAGACAGGGAATACCTCCTCTGTGCCAGACACTGTGTTGGTAGGTAGGTATAAAATAATGGATACCATACTGTACTTTGCCATTAGGAGAAAGAGTCTAAACAGGAAAACAGACAGATATATAGAAAATATAGTATGGATAGAATATTATAAAGAGACAAATAAAATTCTAAGGTAGCCAAGAAGAAAAGAGTATAAAACTTAGAATTGCAGGTCTTGTTGAATAACTGTCATATGGGCTGCGATTTATGGAATACTAGAGGCCTGGTGCACGAATTTGTGCACCAGTGGGTCCCTCAGCCTAGCCTGTGGGATTGGGCTGAAATTGGCTCTCTGACATCCCTCGAGGGGTCCCAGATTGCGAGAGGGTGCAGGCCAGGCCGAGGGACCCCACAGGTGCATAATTGGGGCTGGGGAGGGACGTGAGAGGTTGGCCAGCTGGGGAGGGACCATGGGACCATGGGAGGGCTCCAGGGCATGTCCGGCCCCTCTCACTCAGTCCTGATCAGCAGGACACCAGCAGCAAGCTAACCTACTGGTCGGAGCATCTGCCCCCGATGGTCAGTGCACATCATAGCAACTAGTTGACTGGTCAACTGTCTGCCCCCTGCTGGTTTGTGCACATCACAGTGAGCAGTTGAGCTGCCTTAGGATATCATTAGCATATTACACTTTGGTTGAACAGCCGACCGGTCGACCCGACACTTAGCATAGTAGGCTTTTATTATATAGGATGTGGGGATGTGCAGATGAAATTGGGAAAGATATTTTACAGCTAGAGAATAGAACATGAAAAGATTTGAGAGTATTATGTTTAGCTATATAAGTTATGCTTTATAGCACTGTTTTCAAGGAGTCATAAGATTTTTGATATTAATGAAGGTTGTGTACCTGGATTGGGGGTGGTGAGATTGGGAGAGAGCTATAGGAGTTAAGGAAAGATGAACAAGAAGCAACACTGAGTCTAGACTAGAGCATTTGCCATTCCAAACACCTTCACCTATGTTCTATCACAGTGCTTCATAAAAATATTAATGGGATATTCATTAAAAGGCAAAAGAAATCAAAAATAAAATTTCAATTCCATGGTCAAATAAATTGAAAAACCTTCAGGTAAATGAAGTTAAGTAAGCTTTTTTCAATGCAAAATTTCTCAGAGTGTTTAATATGCTAATATTCATGTGTATTATGAATCTTAAGTGGAACAAATGTAAAAGGCATTTCTAAAATATATTTGACTGCAAAGAAATAATCTGAGCATACTGAATAACAATCTTAAGCATTCTATAGTTCCTTGGAGCCCATTTAAGAAATGCTTCTCTATAGGCCACGGAGAATCATATCTATCTATCTATCTATCTATCTATCTATCTATCTATCATCTAAATTATGTTGACATTGCATAATATGAGTTTGTAAAGACATTAGTTGCCAGACCATTGCAATATTCCAAGTCCACATTTTCTGCAGAGAGCTACTCCTGTGGATAAATTAAGCACTGTAAGAACCAAAAGAGAATTTCACATTTAAGTCAGTTGTGAAAAGATGGACTAAAGGGCTTTGTTACCACAGTTCTCAGAGTAAGATTGATGACCTAAAAAAGAGGAGGTGACTGGTGGAGGAAGGGCCTGGATGAAGGAAAAGGAATTGAATAAAAACACAGGGCACATGGTTAGATTATTCTCAGAAAAGAGGGACTTTCTTCACACAACATTGAAAGAAGTAAACCCATGCTCAATAGTTCTGTGATCTTTGATCCATTGTTTTTCTAGACCAGTGGGATCTTGACTGGCCACATTAAAGGGTACATAGGGATGAGGCTATTTAAGTTACTTTGAAGAATTCTGAGTAAGAAGTTAGACATAAAAGCCTGCTTTAAAATAGAGGGCTACCAGACTGGATAGTTCCTGCAATAAAAGTTGCCAAGAAAGTGAAATATAGACTAAACGACAGTGCAATTTGTTGGACTTGTAACTCATTGAAGGATTTTACCTAAAATGTGATCATTCATTTTTTCATTTGCTCATCACTCATTGATTGGCAAGGAAAATGAATAGGTGATTCATAACAGATATACTCTAATGGACAAAACTAGAAAAAAAAGTTTACTTTGACTGGGCATCCCATATTCTGGGGTGAGTCAGTTCCTTTCTACTCTATGTGCACCATGCCTCACCCCCCTGCAGCCCCCACTGCCCAGGAATTCTACTCCAGGGAAGAGGAGCATGGCTGATGCTGGTCAGGAATATTCCAAGGATACTATTTGGCCATGGTATATGGAGTTACTGTGTGTGTGTATGTGTGTGTGTGTGCGTGTGTTTGACAAAGAGGTGGAAGGATCTTTAGGGACCACGCGCTTTTGGAACTGTGTGCCTGACAGTACAATGGGTCGGGAACTGTGTCCCAGTTGGGAAGTGTCACCATTCTAGTGAGAGTATCTATGGGAAACTCTACATTTTTAAAAAGTACTTAAATTTACCTCACTAATAAAAATAAATAAATAAATTCTTGCCATTTATGGACTCTCCAGGGCTAGAATTTTTACTTACCTCTAGTAAAATAAAAGCTACATTTTCCTGTCCTTTCTCTGGAAATATGTATGTCCTTTGTGGACTTCTCAGAAAGTGGGTTTGTGGGCCATAGTGAACACTGAACATGAATTTAAGGATTCAGGGCACTCCTCTTACTATTAATCCAAAAAATGCAAATTAAAACAGCAGGATATCTTTCTGGTCTATCAAATTGGCAAATATTTTAAATAAAGATATGCAGTGTTGATGAGAGTGTAGGGGGCACAGATACACTCATACTGCTGGTATGAGTATATATTAGTTCAATCATTTTGAAGAGTAATTTGACAAGCTGTATCAAAAGCTTTTAAAAAAACCCACGAGGCATTCCACTTCTAAGAATTAATACTAATAGGATAATTCTAGGTGTGCTCAAAGATTTATCTGCATGCATATTCATTGGAATATTGTTTAATAGGAGAAAACTTAGAAATAAGCTAAATACTCAATAATAGAGAACTGCTTGAATAAATTGTGTAAATAGCATGGGATAGAATGAAGGCTTTTAAATGCTGCTACAAAATCATGAAAAGTAGAAAATAAAATGAAATGGGATGATAATGAGACTACAAGACAAGTCAATCACTTTCATTGTAAAGACTTTGGACACTGACTTAACAAACCACTTATGAGACAACCAGGGAAATTTTTACACTGACAATATATTCGATTATATTAAGAATTATTTTAAAAATAGTTTTGGGTCATAATGGCACTGTGCCCTTTTAAAAAGGAATGTTCATCTTTTAGAAATACATATTGAAATATTCTCTAATGAAACAATATGATACCTGGAATATGCTTTAAAATAACCCAGTGAGGGAAGTGGAAAAGTTAATGGAAATATAGATAATTGCCACATGTTAATAATTATCAAGTTGGGTGGTGGGTACATCGGGATTTATTTTGCTTTTGTCTATAATTTTGTATATGTTTTATTTTTTCATAATGACAAAAATATATTTCTATTGTTGAATAACTATAAAATATTTTCACAAGTATACTGTTGGTTAAAAACATATTTAACAATATATAGTAAAACCAGTTTTTTGATATGGTATATATGTATATCAGAGACAAAAACATATTAACATATTAATGATAGTTATATGTTTAGCTATATCATGTCTTTTTATTATTATCTTATCCTGTACTAGACACTGGGCTTTGATTGTGAGGCATAGAGGTAAAAGCCACAGCACTGGCTCAGGGTCCCCAAGGTCTAATGGGAAAGCTCATGTGCTGATGAATAGTCACTTTGCACTGTGCTGAGCGTGGTGATGATGGACAAAGTGCTGTGAGAGGGCACAGGGGCTGACGGATTTGGGGAACACTTCACAGCAGGACTGTTTGAATCAGTCATTGAGGAATGGAGCAGCTTGGAGAAAGATTATGGTTGACATTAAAAGAGGAGCCAGTGGAGAAATGTGGAAGAGTTAAAATGGTGTTTAAATAACAAAAATATTTAGCAATCAATTTTACTGATATTTCAAATAAAATCATACAATTTCTAAAATGTCACTTTGATTTACTTTAAATATATGCCATCAGTATGCCTATATTTAGTTAAAAGGTCAGCATATCATAACATAAAAGATGGGGTAATTTAAGTGTAGTATCAATGGGTAAGCCTAGACCTGGTGTCTTTGCAAGCCATACAACTGATAGCACACTGGTGGCAACAGGGACAAGATGAGTAAGAGCTAAGTTTGAACAGTTTAATATAACGTTAGCAATAGACGTGCTACTATGTCACATACTTGAATTAATAAAAGCTCATATATATCTTCATTTCTATAAAATTTCAATGTGCATTTTAAAACTCTGGGAATACATATGCATATAAATTAGATTATACCCAATTGCCAACCACCTTGGTTTAGTTCTTTATAATCAATTATTGGGCAAGTCTCCTCACATATCTCTGCCTAAAGTGTTTTGGCTACTAACTTTTCTCAAATCCGTTCATAAAAAACATGTTCATAAAAGTGTTTGAGACATTGAGTTAATTTAAGAATAAATTACATATAGTTTATGTAAAATTACATAGCACAATGCTCCAAGTTCGTCATCTTTCTCCTTCCTTCTTTCCTGCCTTTCTTCCTCTCTTCTTTCCTTTCAACCTTTTTTCTTTCCTCCTCTGCTTCCATATAAAAACGTTTAATGGGCTATCCTTACCATATAATAACTTGACATGTGATTTTAAAAAGAAGCATCTGAAAACAAAGGGAAAGGAGTATGGTCTACAAATGGAACGGAGAACATTTACAATGTAGAGGAAAAATTTGACTCTCTCCTCATATGAAAAAAATAATGCCTAAAAGTTCTAAAGAATTAAATGCAAAAGAGTTAAATATTTTGAAAATATTAGTGCTGAAAAATTTTGCAATACCTGATAATAAGGAAATTTAAAGCTTCCCGAGCAGATCTGACATTAAAAATCACAAAATCTTATGCAGATTTTTGACTACAGAAAAATTGGCATGCTCAGTTACTCGAGACTCCAATCTTCAGAAGTTCTTCCTCCAATATTTGAAAGTTTGCAAAGTTGTTTGTATCCAAACTCCACTTCTAAAATGGCAGTTTATCCAAAATTGCTCACTAACTTTTAGTGCCACTTATAATAGTTAATCCAAGACCTTGGTTCAGAAGATTTGCTTCATTCACATGCCAAGAATATCTTCCAGGGATTCTCTGAATAGATCTCTCTCTGATATGTGTTCTGAGTATGGGCTTTCACTTCCCTCTCCATAAAATTGAAAAAATTCCCTGAAATTCAATGAAGTACTCTAAATATATATTTTTTTTTTCTAGAAAATCAATACAATTCTATGTAAAGGCAGTAACTCAATATTGGATTTTTATTTTATTTTGGATAAAAGCCTTTGTACAGGAATTAATTTAAGGCCCTGGTTCTGATAAAGTTAATCAATCTTCAGGGTCTTCGATGCTAATTCTTCCAGAATCACAGCAGAAATTTTGCAGACATTAAATACCCATATAGGAAACAAGAGCCAAGGTAAATTACTTAGCTCTGGTCTTTACCTACACAATTAGACTACACTGCTGTCAAGAATTAAAGTTGTCACAGGTGTGCCCCAAACAGGGCCATTTTGCTGCCAGTAAAGTTTGGTTGGCTAAGACTATTTTTCATAATTCAAAAATCCCAACAACTTATCCGGTTTTTCTAAAAGACTCCTCAGTAGATGAAAACTAGAAACTTGCTGCGTTGAGAACCACCCATAGTTTTGGCCAGTGGTGTATTGATGGAATTTAGTTGCTCACTTATCCTTTCTTTCCACACAGTTTTGAAGGTTGTCACTGATTCTGAACAGTGAACTGACTCAGCTCACTTCATTCTGACCAAAGTGAAAATCAACTCCAGAATTTCTATGGAGTTTCAATAAACCTCATTCGAGTGTTCAGCTGGGCAGTGTGGTAAGAAAACTTATAGAACGTTTCCAAACAACTCTTTGATGGTGGGGCAATTTGAGGTGGAGTCCCAGAGAGCTCTTTTCCACTTTAAATTCTCTCCTGCTTAGTCCAAACTGATACAGTCACCTTAAAGATTCTGATGATTGCCTGTGTATATGCCTGGGAGTCAATCCATGCCTTAAGTTCACATTCATAACTCTTTAAGATAGACCTTGCTCTAAGTTGGGTATCTCAGACTGCTGTGGGGTAATGTTTTTAAGTTCCCCAGAAACCTTTCTATGTAGATAAGAGTATCTACTAAAAATCACTTTAAATCTTTCTGAGGTCTAAAACGGGGTTTTTCATTCATATGCTTGGTTTCGTCTTTACCTAAAGGCCACTTATTATCCTGAGAGTTGCCAACTTGAAAGTCTGGAAATGCAAAACTGCTTTGTTTCTCAATCTAGAAAGCCCTGCCTCTTTTTCATATGTAAATTCCTCTTGCAAATGAAATAATTCTCTTCTTAGCTTATCCCTCTCCTCCTATGCCTTACCATATGCACCTGAACGAAGCCAATTGCTATTTCAACCTTCTGCCGGGAGTGTCCTTTGTCAGAGCCACTAGTTCATCAGGTGCAACTCCGTCTCCTGTGTACTGACACTTGACAGGTTTGCCAAATGTTCTGTTATTATGAAATATGGGCTGCCATTTCCCCTGCCGCTAATGACTTCCTCAACTCATTGCAAGCCTCTGCCAGAGTTTCTTTGCCATTCCTTTAGCCCTTGCCAACAGGCTCCTCTCACTTCTCAAGCCTCCATCTGCCGCCCAGTTCGAAAGCCAATGCCACATGTTTTGGGTTTTGTTACAGCCACTCCGCCTTCTAGACAATTTCTCTGTAAGTTCTCTAACAATGCATAATAAAACCCTACTATTTGGGGGGCCTAAAACAATTATTTAATGTTTCTCATGGTTTTATGGGTAGGATGTGTCTAAGTAGGGAGAACGCCTAATAGTTCCAGTGGGCTCACTCACGTGTATGAATTGAGGTGGTGAATTGGCTGGGGACTGTGATAAGCTGCAATGGCGAGCCTGTCTCTGCCTGTTCCCCTTTATTGTTAGGAAATTGAAACTAAACTTCCTCAGATGGTGATGGTAGCATTTCAAGATGACAGCCGCCTAGATGCAAATGTATCTCAAACCTTTACATGTCTCACATTTGCTGAGGACCCGTTGGCCACACAACAAGTCACCTAGTTAAGTCAAGAGGCCTTAGTATGTGGGGGGACTAATGGGGCTGAAACACCTGCACATTTCCAGACTTCGTAGTTGGCAGGGATGATGACTAATGGGTAACAGTGAACTAACAATATACCATGTGAACAATAAAGATAGAAATGGAAAAAAAAGAAACAAAATGAATGAGAAGCAGAGATATTAGAAGGGAAAATGATGGACATAGAATAGAATATATGCAAAGGAGAATGAAGAAAACAAAGAAACATCAGACATTACAAATATTTAAAGGTATAATTTAAGAAAACTTTCTGAACCATAATGGGAAACAATCTACATATTGAAAAATCACTAAGAGGAAATTGATTAAGAATTGTGAACACTGAAATACAATTTGGGTGAAAATGAAAGAAAGGAAAATATATTTTGTAAGATAAATGTAATGCAGGTAAGATAAAATATAACAGATAATATGATGAAAAAGGAAAGGTAATTTTAGGCTCTTAACCCAAAGTATCAAGTCATCTGTAGCTAGGAAAACCGTATGGCCATTACCCTGGGATCATTCCACTTTATGTATCTGTTCTATAAATATAAATAAATATAAATAGTGGCCTGTTTAACTCTCAAAATGTGGTTTGGACAAAAGGTATGTTTTAAGGGAAAGAAATAAAATTTCCAACAGACTTTTTGATAGTAACATTCAATGCCAGGAAACAATGAAGTGATACCTACAATATATTCCAGAAAGAACCATGATATTTAAATAGATCTAAACTTCTCTTCAAATTTAAATACTACAAATAGATTTGACCCAAGGATATTTTAATTAAGAGATGATTTCTCTCTTAATATTTTAATTTAGAGATAATGCTGTCTAAAAATAAGGAGCAAAAAGTATTACATAAAGATATAAGCTAATAGAAAGCACTTTACTCTAAAAGATTAACCTTTATAAATATTAGAATAATGACATAAAATACAAAGAAAACATACTTTAGATAAAAACATAAATAGGAAAACAACAGAATAATGTGAAATTAAAAGGAAACATTCCTATCATTTCCTATATAATAAAAGGCTAATATGCAAATCAACCAAATGGCAGAATGACTGGTCGCTATGACACGCACTGACCACCAGGGGGCAGACACTCAATGCAGGAGCTGCCCCCTGATGGTCAGTGCGCTCCCATGGGGGTTGGGGTGGGGGGGGCGCCACTCAGCCAGAAGCCAGGCTCAAGGCTGGTGAGCGCAGCAGTGGTGGTGGGAGCCTCTCCTGCCTCCTGCCTCCGTGGCAGTCAGACATCCCTGAGGGCTCCCGGACTGTGAGAGGGCGCAGGCCGAGCTGAGGGATCCCCCCCACAAGTGCACATATTTTGTGCACCAGACCTCTAGTTAATAAATAGAAATAGAAATGAGCCTAAATCACTTATTTAAAGTAAAAAGGATTCTTATACAGAATTACAAAGCAAAATTCAACTCTAATTTGTATGAGACATATTCAAAACAAGGTGACTCAGAACAACCAAAAGAAAAGAAAAGAAAAGGTATGGTAAAGATATGCCAGGTAATGGAAATACAGAAAAAGCAAGAGGTCTTGGTGTTGACTATAAATAAAGCATAAATTAGGTCAATGAGCATTATCTAACATGAAGCATAACACTTTATAATGTTAAGTGGTATAATTCACAATAAAATATAACATATAGCATGACTGCAACTTTAGAAATTAAAAATTATGGTAGATTAAAAGATTTAAAAATAATCAGAGACTTCTAGTTACTACTCTCAGACCTAGATAGAACACATAAACAAAAGGCACCCAAGAATATGATGAAAAAGGAAAGGTAATTTTAGGCTCTTAACCCAAAGTATCCCTCTCCTCCTATGCCTTACCATATGCACCTGAACGAAGCCAATATGGTATTCTTTATCAACATAAGCAAGAAGATATATATGGAACTTTATATATTGAACACATGCCTGTGTTACATTTAGAACTGTTTTTTCTAGAATATAAGATGACTCTATACAATTAAAATTATCCTAATGCAATGAATTAGACATGATAACAAGAATTAAATAAAATCTTCAAATAAATACTCTTGGGTTAAAGATGAAAACAAAATACCCTAAATTTCAGAATTTCCAGAAAACAACAGTACAACAATCAATGGGACAGAGTTAAATCGGAGCTCAGAGGAAAATTCGTAGCCTTAAATACTCATGGTGATACAAGAGAAAGAATAAAAATAAACTAAACACCGGATAAGATATGTTGGGGAGGGGCAACAAGACTTGTATATGTAATATTTTATATTCTTTCAACTATATATATATATATATATATATATATATATATATATATATATATAAATTTATAATGAAATATGTTTGGTTAAGAATTCTCAGAATCCAAGCAGAGTAGACATATCTAGGGAAAAGTAAAAATATTGCAGATCTGTTTTCTCTTGTCTGTTGAAGAACTCACCAGAATTCATTTCAAACCCTCCCTAATTCTCATTCTTACTTAAAATCCACTTTGAAATTAGACTTTAATAGTTCAAAGACATACTGGTTCTTAAACTTTATTACAATAAATCTAATACTGTATTTGAAAACAATCATGGAAATGGTCAAATTTCATAAGTGTTTCTGTCCATCTTGTATTTTACGCAGATTTTTAAA
This sequence comes from Myotis yumanensis, assembly GCF_028538775.1. Lineage (NCBI taxonomy): Eukaryota > Metazoa > Chordata > Mammalia > Chiroptera > Vespertilionidae > Myotis > Myotis yumanensis. The sequence goes on from NW_027223762.1 coordinate 8,180,478, forward strand.
ATGAATCATTGTGTTAAAAAAACATTTTTCCCCTCCTTTATCCTTTTATCTAGAAGAAGTCAATCTACAGTGAGTATTCTAAAACTCATCTAGAACTAACAGAAACTACCGGTGAACTTAAAATGTCTTAATTTAAATTATTCTTGAAAAGCAATGGTCCCCCTGCCTGCCATGCCTATGCCTCGTGTCTGCTGTTCTTCTCCCTGGATGTCCTTTCTCTTCCTAACCCCTCCCTTTTCTCTGATTGTCTAAATCATGTCCTTCTTAAAGAACTACTCATATCTTTTTGCAGGAAGCTTTTTTCATACTATTGGAGGATGCACGGATTTGTTTATTCCCTGATCTCTTTTGCTTCATACTCTGCATTGTAAATCCTGCCATTTTACCTTATGCCTTCAAAACGGGCATTAACCGTATATAGAGTAGCCAGGGAGATGTTCCCCCAATGATTTTAGGATTGTTACAGGTCTCTTTCTTTATAAGTCGTTTGCTGCAGTGCATGAAGTTCCACCAGGAGTGATTATTCTGTTGGTGTAAACAGTGTGTTGTCTGGTTGGTTTGATTGAAACTCATATACTGCCAGGGCGTGTGGAACAGTAAAGCTTCCACCCTATTGATTCATTTCCTCCCTCATGGTGGGAGACACGGGGAGTTTTGAGCAGCATTGATATTTGATGGTCCTGAGAGTGTCATGCATAGTAAAGAGAGAGAAAATACTTTGAGGAAATTGGGAAATAGGACAAAAAGGGAATTTAGAGACACTAGTAATAGGCTTCATCAATTTCAAAAATTTCCAGTGCCAAACTTGCCTGCTTTTATGTATAGTTCTATAATATTTTTTACTTCTTATAAATTGCAACACTCCTTACAGAGAAGAAATGTATCCAAAGATTATACCGATCACAGGATCTCATATGGTGAGGTATACTGACATTTCTGGGAACATGATCATTGAAATAAAAACTTTTTTTATTTCTGCTTTATTTTATGTGAAAGAAGGTTAGTTTTCCAACATTGAAATGTTATAAGAGTAATTTCTACTTAATTTCAACATTGATAACATTTTAAAACAAATTGTGAGAGGGGAAAACATACAAATTGGAGAAAAAAAATTCCAGCAGAATCTAGGATTTGGGCAAGAATGTAGGGAGTCACACAATGGTCATGTCCGTTCAGTAATGTTCATTTACCAGATTTACAATGTGGTCAAGTCTCTCTCTCTCTCTCTCTTTCTCTCTCTCTCTCTCTCTCTCTCCCTCCCTCTCTCAAGTGTGATGGGGAAGGCCAGGGGTGTTATACATTTCTGGAGTATTTCCATTGTAAGTGATGGTCCTAGAGAGAGCCTTGGTAATGAATTATCAAGTGGACACTTCTATGTGGCAATTAAAGTGCTGAGCCCTGGGTCCTAGTTGATATTGTCAAGACTATACTGCTAAGATTTTACTAAAAAAAGAAATCCTCCATGAGGCAAGCAACAAAAAGAGAGTAAAGGAAGGACTGAGGGAATGGATGGTGAAAGCAATGCTGTGCTTTCTTTCTGGTATATTTTTACCTGCCCTTTGCCCCCCAGGGCTTTCCCAGCAGAGAGGTAGTGGTTCTCTCTTGCACTGCCATTGTGCCAGGCCCTACCTCTCTAATAGTCCTTGTCACACCGTATTGTATTGCACTTTTTGTGTGTCTCTCACCCCCATGAAGTAAAGACTTTGTCATATTTCTCTCTAATCCTTAGTTGCAAGCACAAGGCCTATAACACAGTAAGCACTTAACGAGTGCTAGTTTCTCTAATCAAGAAATCAAAGGTTACATAGAGAGGTTGAATGGATTATTCACAGACGTAAGGGCATGGCTCTCTCTCCCATTCTCAAATGTTGCTTTGTACTATACAAAAGAGTTGCCGATTCCCGAGATTTAGGGTCAGAGGATGTGATGGTTAAAGACAGAGAAAGTGGCACACACCTCCACATCCTATTGTGAGTAGTGACTTTTACTGCAAAAGGTGTGTATATTGAACATGCACCAGTAGGAAGATCTAAGCAAGTTGATGGCTAATTGTCAAGAGTGGTTTAAAGACCACTCCTATATTCTACGAATCACCCCCCTCTCTCCTTTGAGGCCACCTTCCCAAAGAGAGAACATTCTTTCAGTTACAAAGTGCTGGCCTTTCCCTGCTTGGAGAGGACTGAGACTCACAAGAGAGTTCTGGGATTCTATTGCAATTTTTTTTTCATTCTTTTTATTTTCTTGTGTGTTAAGTGGTCTCTTAATAGCTGCTCCCTCTCCATTTCTGCTTCTCTTTTCTGTGCTGTATTTCAGAGGTAGCTCAGCTCAGTTAGTCATAGTTGTCACAATGAGTCAGAATTACTCTTTAACGGACTTAGATTTTTTTTCTCTTAACCTTCCTTTCCACATCAGCTAATAAATTTTAAACTGTGAAGATTGCTTTGATCAATTATGCATTTAGGTTTTTCATAAACATGCTAGTGTTATTACTTATGGAAACAATTAAGGACACATTTGTGTAGGATTTTTCTTTTAGTGTCCCAAGTGAATTCTTTCTATTTGCAGAGATTGTCCTATTTACCAATTTTCTGAGGATCTTGCAGATATTTTTATTTTTATTTTATTTTAAATAAAGATGCAGGTATTATTTTAGAAAAATATTTTCAACACACTCATACCCATTCTGACAAATAATGGCTAGCAAAGCAGCAAGATCTCTATTTCAGGACAAACAGATAATTCTAAACCTCCCCCCAGACATCACAGGTGGTGCACAGGGGTGCCTGTAGGTGGCAGCAAGAATGTTGCAAATTATACCTACATAATAATACCAACAGCATAATTAAAACAGAAGGGCAAATTAAAAATAGCTTCATTGTCCTGTTCAAAGTCCTATATATTTAGCTTTAGGCAACAAATTTATTTTAAAAGACAAAAAAATAATAAAGAGCAGGCATGACGTGCATCTGGGAATCGAAATTAGGTAACCTCACAAAGGGCAAAAGACCTCAGCCTGTTACTTGTACATGACCAGATTTAGGAGGCAGACAATAAGATGTTCTATAAATGACTCAGTTGGCACCAAGGGTGGCTAAAAGGCACATGGCAAAAGCTTGACATTTCACAGTTTTACCTTACGTCATGGCGCTGTCCATAACAGTGAATTCAGAATGTTGAACACACAGGGGTCACAGATGCTGGCTGCCCTGTCCATGTTAAAAGATCAAGTGCAATATGAAGAATAAAAAATGCCCTGTGATATTTTTCAACTTGTTCTTAGGCATCAGTATTGTCCATTATTTTAGGCAAGAAGGAACTAGCCCGCCTCTTATACCATCTGTCAGGAATGGTACATGATATTATTTTTTGAAGACTCGTTGTTAGATGTAGGAAATTTGACTTGTGCAGTGGTAAGGTAGAAGAAGGAAAAGGTGCTAAAAATACAGGAAGCCCTAGCCAATTTGGCTCAGTGGATAGAACATCGGCCTGTGGACTGAAGGGTCCCATGTTTGATTCTAGTTAAGGGAACATGCCAGGGGTTTCGGGCTCGATCCCCAGTGGGGGGCATGCAGGAGGCAGCCAATCAATGATTTTCTCTCATCATTGATGTTTCTATCTCTCTCTCCCTCTCCCTTTTGGAAATAAATAAAAATATATTTTAAAAAATACAGGAAAATGAAATATGCTAATCATTGGCAGCCAAGAAACACAACATAATCATTTCAAGAAATAATTACCTATTGCACACCCATCACATTAGTATCTTGGTATGGATAATATGGAGTGCTTTAAAATTATGTAATAAAGGAGCATCCTTCTTTTTAAAAGAAGGAATTAACTCTGATTTCAATAAGAGTGAAACATTTATTTTCCCCAAATCCATATGCTGAAACCTAATCCCCACTGTGATGGTATTTGGAGGTGGGGCCTTTGGGAGGAGATTAGTTTATGAGGGCTCTGCCCTTACAGGATTAGTGCCCTTATACACATGATTCCGGAGAGCTCCCTTGCCCCTTCAGGTGTGTGAGCAAAAACAAGGGCATCTACGAATCACGAGGAAGGCTCTTACCAGACACCCAATGTGCTAGCACCTTGATCTTGGACTTCCTAGTGTCCACAGCTGTGAGAAATGAGTTCCTGTTGTTTATTGGTTTCCCAGTCTATGGCTTTCCTTTCTAGAAACCCAAACAGACTAACACCCCAGCAATGTGCTGAATTTCAACCCCTGAGTCTGGGATCAGATTGTATGTATCCCTGATAGGCTAATTGCTGATGTTACCCTCAGAATGCAATCTCATAGTCCCTGTATTGTCTCGGATAGATTGAGAGTAGCTGCTTAGTCACAATCTCCTGTATGATGCTTTTCTTACTTGAAATTTACTACCTTTGGGACAGATACCTGTGACTACAGTAGGAGGAGGAAACAGGAACACTTGTGAATTCTGAAAATGAGTGAGGAGGTGATTAGTGGAGCCAACAGTGGCAGACATTGTGCTTTTTATATACCTCCCCCATTTTTCTGGACCTCACACGGGTTCAAATGTAAATGAAATCAATTGTTTTCTCTTTATCCGATCTTAGATGATTAAGTTCTTATCAATGTCCTTTTTGTTTTGGTGATACCTATTGAAAAGCAGGATTAAGGGATTGCCAAATTACCTGGGAAGGAAGAAATCAAAATAGGAAGGGAAATTCAGTCAGCTGGAGTGATTTATTCTTTCTACGACTAGAATTGACATACCAGAGGACAGAGAATGGCATTCTAATTAGAACAGAGGGCTATAATTCTCCTGTGTTATCTAAGAGTGGGTCATTGTGATGTAGGGACAAATACATTGGAAGTACGACTGAATGGTAGACAGAATAACTCCCTGATTGCTATTGTGTCAGGTTGTTGTTTTGTGTAGCCCTGTTTTTGCCTGTGTTAGGAATGATCCTGCATTCCATCGCAGGGGACTTAGAGGATGTGGCCAAGCCTCCACACCCAGTGCTGGAGCCAGGGTTTGCTTTCTGAGAATGTCACGGTTAGGTTGGGATAGGAGGAACAGGCTGGGCCGAGTTTAAGCTGGAGTTTAATGGGGAAAATGGCTCATCACATGCTAAGTAGACCAAAAACCCAGAGGGCCAGGAGAGTATCAAGATTGAGGAGTAGAGGCAGTTAGCTCTGAGTTGGCAGAGACAGGATAGGAGAGAGAGCAGGTGGGGAAGAAGGGAGGAGGCCTCGGAACCATCACAGCAAATAGCTTTGGGCAAACGCAGTGTTGCTCAATCAGCTGGTAGGTGGTGGAGTAAGCGCGTCTGGCTGTCTTCATAGGCCGTATCCCTCTCTCTAAGCTGCAAACACATTACAGTCACATGTGGAGCAGGAACTTTCATCCACCTTTGGGAACTGCCGAATTGCATTTTCACCTTGGCACACCCTCCAAATTTTGACACCCAGTGATTTGATATAAACTGTCTTCTCTGGGAGACAACCCGACAACAAAGACTGCTAATCACTTCTTTCTGAACTGGGCCTGGATGGCAGAGGCTCTTAGACACACGCCTGCCGGAGCCTTCACTAATGCATTATGAAGAGGATAGGAATTTGCTTTGAAGGGGAGAAACAATTAGAGACGGAGATTTGCGGAAGACCGTAAGAGGCAGGGGGTCTCTTATGTTTTATTTTCTAAAGCCCAAAAATTCCTATAAAATCCCTGCTTAACTCACATTCTTAAACTAGAGATCAAGTCTTTTGAAGAATAGCCATACCTTAAAAGCAATCCACATGGCATTGCTAGGATCAAAGAAAAGATAATGCTCTATGGGCCCTACTACTTAAATTGTTGACCCAGCGGACATACCGGGGTGAAATTAGTCTAAAAAAAAAGATCTGGAATTCTCCCTCCTCCATAGATTGATGCCTTGTAGGATGAGAGGACTGAATCTCTTCTATTGTGGACCCTGGTCTTATTCTAAGGAGAATGCATAGAGGTGTCTGAGTATCCACATTATAACTGATATATTGGCTTCACAGACATGGTATTTAAGAAAGTCATCATTTGGAGACATAATAAAATTGTTGTTGTTTTTTAACAGATAAGGCAAAATCCACTATGTACGTAAGGAAGGGTTTATGCAGGTGGTAATGGAACACCTTATTCCCTGCTCTTAGACATATGGGGTGACACTGTGGGGAGGGGGAAACTTCCCTCTGTCCTTCTAGGTTCTTCTAGCTGATCTAATAATCAAGTCAGCATGACACAGATTAACAAGAGAAAAGAACCAAGTTGAATTACATGTGTACATATAGGAATGCCACATACATGAGGAAGCCAGAGACCCCACGTACATGAGAGGTTCCAGGACAGAAAGGAAAAAGGAGATCTATGATATTCTGAGCTGAGGATGAGGTAAGGCACCTTGGGGCTTCAGAGAGGAGGAGGGTCTTTCCGGGCACATCAGAAGGATGAGATGTTCAGTAATTACAAGTTTGCCCTGTCCCATAGATAGGTCATACAAAGTTATGTCTGGTGACAGTGATTTGTTTTATATGTTTAACTTGAATGCGAATCCTGTTTTCTGCAAACAAATTTTGGACTTTATCACTTCATCGAAGGTCTAAAAGTTCACTTTGTTATGTTGAAGCATCATCTTTTTTCCCCCCTAATTATCTTCCTTGCAACTCAGTTTTGTTTTGTTTCAATTTAAAGGCTTTCCTAAAATGTGGAAAAGTTTTCCCTTTTTTCTTTATTATGTCTCACCTCAATTATAATAGTTCTCTTCTAGAAATCCTATCAAATATATAGTAGAACTTCTGGATCTATCCTGTATGTCACCTTTTTTTTGGTCATAAAGTTCATTTAATACGCTGCCTTCCAGAGGGTGTTTGTTACCTCATTCTCCAAACTCTACAATTTGTCTCTTAATAGTGTTGGGAAATTATGGTTTTAAAAGAACCTTTCTACTATCCACAAAAACCTCTCCACAACAGTAGAAGAGAAAGAAATTGCTTTACTATTAAATAAACATTAAACCAAAATGTGATAAGCAGGTAGTCTTCTAAGAGTTTACAAAGACAGAAGGAAATCTCACCCTTTCCTATAGCCCAGCAGATACAACCCACTACATGCAGATAAACAATGCACCACATGCAGGATTAACAAAAACCAGTCTCCATGTAAGAGGACTTGCAGCACCATTTGTCGCACGTAAGGCATCCTGAATTCACTTGGTCATTAGGGTGGACAGCGGTACTCGATAATCAGCTTTATCCAAAGGGGGGTGGCTTGTATTTTTTGAGCAAGTTTTACAACTCGGTGGGGGTCAGGCCACCTAAGTTAGGCTCTTTACCCTCCCATAGAATCCGAGAGGGGCACTAGCTCTTTGTATATCTTAGGCCCTTGATAAAGACACTTCTGGATTGGAACGCCGGCAAAAGCCTTACTTAGTTTTTAAAAAGATTTTCATGCGTTTCAAAGAGAGAGAGGCAGAATTTGGAAGTGCAAGTTTTCTAAAGTAAATGCTCTAATAGCAGGAAGGAGGGATGGGCATCTATTTCCTTATTTTCAACAGAAAATTGAGCCTCTCATGTTTAATTTGTCTTTGCCTTAACGGTTGTGACATTATTTCTATTTTTTAAAATCTCTAATTATTTTTAGCAGACTTTTATTGTTTTATGAATGCAATAATTGAAGTTCTCTAAAGTTGTCAAATTTGCTTATTTTGTGCTTCTCATATGCTTGCACATTTCTATTTGTTTTCCAGTTCATTGGGTTTAGTTTGGTGCCTCTCTTCTATACTTTTTGTAACCATGTATTTTTATTGAGACTCTTTGATTACCTCCTTGTGAATGAAAGCTGTGACTATAGGAGTTCGCCTTTGCTTATTTTAGTAGGGGGAGAATGTGCTGATCTGTGGACTCTGCTGATACTTTGCAATCTGTACTTCTTGGATTAGGAGACCACTGGGTAAGGCCCAGCCCCAGTTACTCATATTCGTTGCTTTATTTGGTTCCAAGGCATGTGATGATGACTGTGAAGCACGAACCAGAATGGTGAAAAGGACACAGGGACTTGCTTGTTACAGTATAGTTCCGTATTTCAGTACGGTTCTAATAACAGTCTTCCTGACAATTATTGCCAGGCTGTTTCCCGCTCATTATGCCTCTTGACCCTAATCCGAGTTTTTTAATCCTGGGACATTTAGAACAACAGATTGTACCCTTTATTATTTTTACTACCAGGACCATTTCTGGGGAGCTACTCTATGTCCAGCCCCAGAGTTTGAATGATGATACCTTTACCCAATCACTGCAGGCTCTGTTGTCTTTGTGCTTAGTCAAGAGGTGAATGTGTGGCCCAAATCTGGCTGCGAAGAACAAACCAACTAAGAAGCTGTTATGTATTCTGAGGTCCCCAGGACAGAGTTTTCTCCCATTATGTATGAAAGAGCTTCATGAGAGGAAGGTCTTCTCTCCCCTGTTTCTTTTTCTCCTTCTTGAGAGATTTCAAGTCAGAAAACAGAGTTTGGAGTTATAAGAAACTGTATATAACCCTATACTAGACGATATTAGCAGAGAAGGAATACAAGAAAGGCCTGAGGCTGATGATGCTGTTGTGGACCCATGGAACCTACCCAGAGAGGCTCATATCCAAGCTCTGTTGTAGGGGAACTCACGACTTTTTTCTCTTTTCTCATTTGCAGCTCAAAGCACACTCCACTCCACTCACTGCCTCTGTCTCAGCAGCTCTTCTTTCTCTGCATGTATTTTGGGCTAAAATCTTCTGTTTTATTTCCCTGTAGATCTGATATCATCTTCTTTTTTATCTTCCATGAATTCCTCATTCTCGATCTGACTGAGACACTTGTCATATATTCAGCCATTTAATAAATGTATTCTAAATAACTATTATAAAAAAATTGGTATATATTTTTTGACATGTAAGGGATTTGGAGTAGAATGAGACTGTAGAGAAATGTGCCCAGTCTGTTGTCTTCCTAGGGTTGTCTTCCAGCTTATTTGTATCCAAAGCCTTTCTGTCTTTCAAGATTCAGCTGTGTTGTCATCTTCCCAAATAATCTTTCTGTGATCGCCTCAAATTTCCATTGTATTTTCTGTGTACATCTTTTGTACTTACCACACAGGATTGAAAATGTCTTCAGCAGGCCTGTCCTCCCTGGGGTTGGTTGTGAAGCTCTCCCTGCCACACTCTAGTTGTTATTCATATTTTAATTTTGCAGAATGACTTATTCAAGAGGGAGAAAATGTGCATGTGGGGGTGTTTTATTGCTGGGATCTGAAAGGAGCAACCTTATTTCCCTCAGTTAGATGGAAAATGAAAGAGGGCGGCTGGTTGCAGGAGAGGCCGGGCAATGGAATCAAGCTGCATTCAAGGAAAGCCTCCGGTTTTGATGAAGGCACTGCCACAGACCTCCGCCACAGGGGTCTGCACATCTGGCTGAGGATAAAGATTGTGTGAGCGGTTCAGGCTTCTGTTTTCCTCTACTAACTTTAAGATTCATTTCCATTTATTTTCATCAAATGTTCCTAATCAGGCCAGCTTGGGGAACTGGACCAGACTAGTACATACTAAGTCAGAAGCAAAGATGGCTACTTACTCAGCAGGTGGCTGTCCTCAAATTCTCTGAGCACCAGTGAGCAGTATATGAGAATGTATTTTCTCTTGTTAGCCTCTGTAATGAGCCACCGGTCAACAAGGATGCAGTGCATCAGTTGATTTTTTTCCCCCTTTCATTTAATGAGAAAAGAGGAAGAAGTTATTTTGTTGATGTGGTGACCATTAGCCAACTGCAAACGTTTTTCAGAATAAATTGGAGGATTTAGGAGGAGCTGGTGTCGACTGGCAATGTGGATTTTCTAGGCTTTCTTCCCCCCACTATGATTTTTAATAAAGCAAATTAAAGTTATTATGAGGTCTTGATAAAAAAAGCAGCTAAGACATGAATATAGCACTTGAAAAATTAGGGAGATGAAATGTGTACACTTTTCCCTCCTGGCAGAGAAGACAACATTTTACTTCTCCTATTCTCTAGTTGTAAAGCATGGTGGTGTGGATGGGTAGCAGGCTTGGTGTTTAAGGCATAACTAGGTTTTAAACCTTAGTTTGCTCCTTGCTACTACTATGCATTTGAGAAGTGACCCACATTTTCTGCACTTCAATTTCTACATCTTTTAACTATACTTAGGCAGAGTATATTTAAATTGGTGTAACTAAAGCAAAACTGAAGGATTCCACACAGTGAGTTGGAGCTCCTTGTATGCCCCCCGCCTTACCCCCCAAAGCGAGTACCCTAGAGATGCTCATACTTTGGGGCTGGAATAAGGAAGAGGGTAGCCTTCTGGAAAATGATATGTGTGAAACAGACCCAGAGTGTGACACCCCTCAGACCATTTCTTCAACATGTATTGAAACTCACCCATGTCCTGCGGGCACTCCATCTTTGCATGTGCTTGCAGCACTTACACACTGGTCTTTGAGCATTGTGTCTCTTTAAAGAGGTTATGAAATTTGAAGCGAACAGATCACACTTCCTCTGCTTTGCTTCTCCCTCTGACTGCAACAAGGACTAAGTACCAGTCAGTTTCTGATGCCTGGCACTGCACCAGGTACCACAGGGATCAAGGTGGAAAGATAGGTCTCTGCTTTTACAGAGTGTATACTCTACAGCACCTCCTGCTCCTCTCTGCTTTCTTAGGTGTATTTAAACACGGCCCTAGGAAAGCTAGGGTTGTTCAAACATATCTGGTTAAAAGGAGCCATATTTATGTGCAACTCACAAGGACGAGGGGATGAAAACAAAGAACAGACCAGGGCCGACTCCTTCACTCTATTCAACCAAACCTGGGGTGTGGGGAGAGAAGCGAGTGGGAGGGGGAGGGTCAGCCATCCTCCTAAATTGCCCCCAGAGCAGAGTGACCGTGTTGATGGTCTCATTGCCTCCTGTCACGGCTCTCAAAGCTCCGGGCCCATGACTGGGACCCCTGTGGGCACTAATAGCAATTTCATTTTATATTACCAGTTAGGAAAAAAAAAATCCAAAAAGCACCAAGGAATATCCTTCATAAAAATGGTGGCGCTTCAGGAAAACTAAAACCCAGTATCTATTTCTACTAAAAAAAACCATCAGAGTTATAGCTTAAACGTAGACATGTCTACTATGTGTGGGGAAGCCATTCATGCTTGTGTGGTGTGTGTGATGTAGCTGGATACCCTGATATCCTGAGTGCATCCCTTCACACCTGTCTGAGGAAAGAAAAAGGACACAGGTTGGCAAGCAAAAAGGGAGAAGTTGAGTTGAGATTCTGCTCAGGCCCAAGTAGTAGCAGTGGAATATTTGTCGTTTTGAAGTTAATTTTTTTTTATAAAAATGCTTGTCTGCACATTAATTTGTAGAATTTTTGTCCTTTTTCCCCCCTTTGCACCACATGCACAGGATTTAGTAATTAACTTTATAAGCCGAGTTCAGCAATTTATTGGGCTTAGTCTGCAGTCCAGGAACTGATCACATACCTACCCTGACAAGACAGTCTTAATGAGTCTGAAACCAGGAGCCGAAGCCCTGCATGAGCGAATTCTGCAACCCAAGGCCTCGAGCCAGTTGCTGCAAATGATCCCAAATGGACCACCAGTCTTGCCTCCTGCTGTGCTACCCCCAAGAACGCCCTTCCCAGAGGGTGGATGGCATGGCACCCCTGAAATGTCTTCGGAAGCAATTTTTTCCCCTCTAATTTAATTGCATTTTAGGGGAAAATGTAGAGCTCTGCAGTATTTATTGCTCTGTTCACAAGGAGAAAGAGCCCTCCATAATATTGTAGCAATTACAAAGGTCAAAGGATTTTCTCTCCTCAGGCCAATTGGTACAGAGAAGCAGCACTTCGGAACACATAATGAACCCATCGTCTCCATCTGGGCTGAGAAGAAACCCCCAATTCCCGGGAAGGAGTTCTAATGAGATCTTGTATTATTATAATGCTGCTTTCAAAGCAAACGCCAGCGTGTTGATTGTTCCCTGGGCAGGGCCGCGTTCGTGTGCCCTATTTTGTAACAAGATGAAGGCGTGTACGGCAGAAAAGATTGGTTTGCAGAAGGGAGGAAGCCACTGGGATGTGTGCAATGGAGCCCAAGGAATCACAGCCCATGCCCGAGGCTTTTGGCAGCTTTGAAACGGATGGGGGAAAACATCAGAAGGATAAAAGCAAGATGGCCTGACAAGTTTCAGGATTCAGGCTGACACAATGATACCAGTTTTCCCCGTGAAAGACAGAGGTTGTTCTGGATCCTGGACCACCTTTGGGGACAGGGAACTGTATGTCACCTACATGTGTTGTCAGTTAGTTGGCCCAGAGCATTGAATCAAATACAGTCCAGGGAGGAGTCCTGAGTGGGGTCCCCAGAAGTCCAGTCCAGGCTGACAAAAGGCCAGGAAGTGACCCCACTTCGGGCTTCTTATTTAAGCAGTTCTAAGACCCGTTCACAGGCACAGTGGTCTGGCTAACATGTTTTCAGACTATATGAAAAATAATAAAAGGAATGAAAAGAGAGTGAAATAATGAAAAGTAAGTTTTCAAGCGCTTTTCTAAAACCAAGATCTACCTACTTCAACTGCCCTCGTCTGGGTAATAAGAAATCAAATTTTGTGTGACCTGATGTTTTCCCCCATGTTAGTTGCCAATGTCAATGTCATCTTATTCTTCACATCTTTGAAGCCATCAGCCAGAACTGAAGAGTCAGATGTTTCTGCAATACATCTTACATCGTCTCCCTCCTTCTGAAAATCCAGACAGTACCTTTCCTGTGTTTTCCAGTACATTTCTCATGCTCCAGAGATTGTTAACAGTTTTTATATTTTAGCAATAATCAAGCAAAGCATCTTGATATATTCAATTAAAAAAGTATTCATGTTGAGTGGGATACAGATATTGATACAATAGACAGATAACTTTCGTGAGTCAAGAATTCTGAAGATTCCATTTAATTTTGTTACATTTAAATGTCTTAAATCTTAGTTTTTTTCCATTGCAAAATTTAAAAAAATTAACCATGAATACCATAGTTCCTAAAGTTCCACTTAGTTTAAAATTTTTACAGTCTAAGTTTAGCTTCTGTAAACAGCCAGGAAGTTCTTTATAACTTACCAGTTATCTATAACGCAGGGAACTGCCACTGATGTGGCATTGAATCCACATTAAGATCTATTGCTTTCAAGAGTTTTAGTTAGAACTGCTGTCTCCTTTCTATAAAGGGCAGAGCAAGTCTAAGAAAGAGGAAACGCGACGTCTCAGCCTGTGCATGCCTGCCAATCAGAAAGACCATTTGGGGATTTGATGCAAAGTTATTTCTGGTTGATGACTCCACATGCCAGAATTCTCACTGATATTTTTAAATCCCTGCAATGAAGTCTCAGTGGGAGAAACCACAAGATGGATTGCACATGCTTATAGATCTGTCTCTGACAAACTTCTGGGTTCTCATTCATCTTTATAATTTCAGCACGCCGTGTCCCAGAAAATCTTTGGGGAATAAAATTAAGAAGGAAACCAAAGATTTCACCCAACAGTAAAGACCAGGGGTTAAATATATTGTTTTTCTAATTAGAGGCAGGAAAAAATGTTTCTAAATTTGCTACAACAGTTATTTTCCCTTCAATTCCCTTAGGTTTCTGTTGATGAACTATTTTCTCAAGAATTTCTTTTGTGCATGCCTTCTCATTTACTGAATACTAATTGTTTTTCACAGTTATATATAAAAATACAGTGGGCTCAACTCGCCAGTCTGTATCAAGGCTCAGGAAAATATTGTTCTCAAGGCACTCTCTATTCTGAGGAAATTCGCTTTTATAAAGTGCTCTCATAACAGAGTCTTTGTTATTTAAGCGATATTAGGAACCACTTACATATGTTAGCCAAATCAGGCCGATTAGTCATATCCTATAAATTATCAGGAGGAGCAACTGGAAAACCACAGCCACATTTTTACCCAATCCAGGACCAGGGTTTCATTCTTGCTGCTGGAGTCCCTTGATTGACACTATAGGCAAGATGTACTTGTATCACTCAGCCTTTGTGTGACCCGTTCTGTCTCAGGCCATGCTCACCTGGGGGAAAACAACTGGGTGATCTTCCTCTCAGGCCATTCTGCCTCCCAGATGGAGTTGCTTATCAGGTTGTTCAGATGCTGCCAGGTTGCTAGTAATCACCAAGGTCAACGTGTGTTAAAAGAACAGGCACACACACACACACACACACACTCACACACCCTTGTGCTGCATCCTCTTCAAGTAGTTCTGCCACAGGCTAGAGACTTGGATCCATTGCTCACTCACTAGCCATCACTCATGAGGTGTTGAGAGTCTTGTTCTCCAGGATAGGGTTAGTAGTAAGACAGGGGCCTCTGGGCCTAGACCTTGGCCAAGCCCCGAGAGTAGCTGGTACTCCAGATGCATCTTACAAAGTCCTGTGTTGTACAGGCACGTGTTTGGCCACTAAAGTGACTCTAATAATAAAATAGCATGTTGCCCTCACATTGTCATTGTCCCTAGTGCTTTTATCTTCTCTGGAAACTAACAAACAAAAGGGGTAAAAGGCCTTGAAATTGCAAAAAAAAGGAAAGAAAGAAAAAAAATATCACCACCAATAAACAAATATTGTCTTTGATGAAATTATTAAAATGACAATAGGGAAAAATCTGAGGCAGCACGAATGAGAAGGGGTGATGCAGCCCTAAAACATTTCACTCACTAAGTATAGCACAGTCTGAGCACATGAAGGCACTTAGAGAAACTCTTCACAATCCATCATCCTCAGAAAAAGCAGCATGATCCGCAGTCTCTTAGATATCTGAGGTTCATGCCTTTCACCTTCCTCATGTTGCACAATTGTTTTATTTTTGTTTTTCATCAATAGACTTGACATATTTGCCTACGAATTATTGGTTTTTAATTTTAAAAGTTTTCAGATGCATTTAAAACTTTTGTGTTTTCTAATTTAATACTTATTAATATAATAGGTTTATTTTGCAACTTTTCTAGTTTCAGGAGTTGAATATTTATTTCATTTAGTTTCATTGTTTCTTATTTAATGAAAAATATAATTAAGTAAATGAATTTTGTTCTTTTTAAAGTCTTAACCATGCCTGGGAGTGATTAAATAACTACAATGAGATTATTATGATACGTAAAATCTTACTGTAGTTAATTTTAATAACTTGTCCTTGGAGCTTTAATTAATCTTTGGATCCAAAGATTATTTAGTAGAAGTTTTTGTTTTTATTTCCAAGTGATTAGATTCATATTCTTTATTATTTTGTAATAACTTTCTGGTTTTATTACATTGTGAATAGAGAATCTATGATAATAACCATGAACTTTTATTTGTAAATGTATTGGAACAATGTTAAGAAATGTTTGTTCTATAGAGGATAGCTTTTGATAGCATCTGTTTGAGAATATATATCACTTGTATTATTCTATTACTAGAGGCCTGGTGCACAAAAATTTGTGCACTTCGGGGGGTCCCTCAGCCAGGCCTGTACCTTCTCGCAGTCTGGGACCCCCTCGGGGGATGACCACTTGCAGGCTTAGGCCTGCTCCCCGGGGGATGGGCCTAAGATGGCAATCAGACATCCCTGTGGCAGCCCGGCAGCCCTCGGGGGATGTCCACTTGCCAGCGGGGAGCAGACTTAAGCTGCAGTCAAACATCCTTAGCACTGCTGAGGAGGCAGGAGAGGCTCCCACCACCACTGCTGTACTGGCAGCCATCAGCCTGGCTTGTGGCTGAGCAGAGCTCCCCCATGTGAGAGCGCACTGACCACCAGAGGGCAGCTCCTGCATTGAGCGTCTGCCCCCTGGTGGTCAGTGTGTGTCATAGTGACCAGTCATTCCCAGTCTTTCTGTTGTTAGGGTCAGTTTGCATATTACCCTTTTACTATATAGGATAGAGGCCTGGTGCACGGGTGGGGGCCGGCTGGTTTGCCTTGAAGGGTGTCCCAGATCAGGGTGGGGGGCCCGCGGGGGTGCCTGGCCAGCCTGGGTGAGGGGATGATGGCTGTTTGCAGCTGGTCACACACCCTTCAGGGTGGGGGTCCCCACTGGGGTGCCTGGCCAGTCTGGGTGAGGGGCTGAGAGCCATTTTCAGGCTGGCAGGCGACTGAAGCTCCCAGCCTCTCCTTTTCTTCTTTTTTTTATTCAGGGATTTATTTACCTTCTATAATTGAAACATTGTTGCCATCACTGGCGCTCCCAGCTCTGAGGCCGAGGCTGGCTGAAAGCAGGTATCTGGGGTTTGTTTAGCTTCTATAATTGAAACATTGTTGCTTCCAGAGCTCAGAGCCAGGCTGCAGCAGGTGGGGAACCTTGGCTCCCTCCATCACTGGAGCAAGCAAGCCTCATGCTCGCTTCAGCTGCGTGGCTGCCAGCCGTCATCTTTGTTGGCAGTTAATTTGCATATTGCCCTGATTAGCTAATGGGAAGCATAGCGGAGGTACAGTTAATTACCCTTTTTGTCTTTTATTAGATAGGATTATATGTATTATTTTGTTCTAATTGAGCTATAAAAATATAACAGTATATGTCAGTCACCTACTAAAGCTAGTAATCTTTCTTATCTTACTGGTGGTTTTTCTAACTTTTTCTTGTATACTTTGGAATTTGTGAATTCAGAACTAAGATCCATGACAACAGTACCTTTATTGTGAATTGTCTCTTACATTAAACAATTTCTTTTTCAAAGTTAATGCTTTCTGCATTTCTTAAGATTACTATTTCTGCTGTTTATATAAAATGGCTAATATAGGCATTTACCCACCATTTGCCTATCTTTTTATTATTATTATTCATTATTTTGATCTCAGTGTGATTATAACAAAAGTTCTAAACTGATTTTTATTTTTTACCAATCTCAGTGTTGGCTTTCATTAAGAATTTAGCCTAATTTCATTTATTTTGATGATTTATATATTTTATAAAGTATTTATAAACTGTTAATGATAAAATATATAGGACATGTTATCCTATCTAATAAAGAGGGAATATGCTAATTGACCCTTAGGCCATTGCAAAGATGGTGGTGCTCACAGCCAATAAGGAGGGAATATGCTAATTGACTGCCTTGCCCTCAAAGATGGCGGCGCTCACAGCCAATAAGGAGGGAATATGCTAATTGATTGCCCCACCCTCAAAGATGGTGGTGCCCAGTCCCCTCAGCCCCGCAGCCACCCAGGGCTGGCCCAAGGCACAGGCAAGCCTCAGATGGTGGCTGCCCAGCTGCCCAGGGCCACCTAAGGCTCAGGTAACCAGGGCCGGCCCGAGGCTTGCGCTGCAGGTAGTGGCAGCCGCAGAGGTGTGATGGGGCGTTGCCTTCCCCTGATCACCAGGTTGCCTCCCACCCCTGAGAGCTCCCAGACTGTGAGAGGGCCAGGCCAGGCTGAGGGACCCCCCTCCAGTGCATGAATTTTCATTCATCAGGCCTCTAGTAAATTATAAATGTAAAACTCAATGATATATTTCAAAGTGAATATGTCCATGTAACTACCAGCAGATTAAGATACAGAACTTCATAGAACCCTCTCATGCCCCATCTCAGCCACCATTGAATGTCACCATTCAGCTTGCTATAACCATAGATTAGTGTCTCCTGTAATGCAATACCATAGGCTTGGTGGCCTATAAAACAACAGACATTTATTTCTCATAGTTCTCCATCCTGGGGAGTCTGAGACAAGGAGGCCACAGATTCTGTGTCTGGTGTGGATCTGCTTCCTGGGTCATAGCCATCTTGGCTGTGCCCTCACATGGCAGAAGAGGTGAGTGAGCTCTCTGGGGTCTCTTATTAAAGCGCAATCTGATTCATGAGAGCTCCACCCTCATAATCACTTCCCAAAGGGCCCATCTTCAGATAGCATCACATTAGCTTTCAACAGATGATTCGGGGGGTGCGGGGGCACAAACTTTCTGTCTTTTTGAAGTTTATGTAAAAGAAATCCTATATAAGATTTGCATATAATCTTTGTATCTGACTTCATTTATTCATTTTCATTTTGTAAACATCTTCCATGATATTTCCTGAAGTAAGTTTGTAGTTTCATCGCTGTATAGAGTTTAGTTTTCTGACTATCAAAAAATGCATTTATTCATTCTATAGCCAATGGACAATTGTTTGAGTTTTTCTTGTTTGGGCTCAATATAAATAACACTTGTATAGACATTATTTTACAGTTCTTTTAATATAGAATACATATGTGGAATGGATGGGTCATATAATGAATATATATTTATATTTATAGATTTATATATGTGTATATTTATTTTTTTATTGCATTCTTGACCCTGCATATTTGCCCAGGATGGGTTTACCATATTCTGCTCTAGGAATAAGTGGGAACACATCTCTTTAGTCACTTTATTCCAGTCAGGCACCGACTGTGACTGGGCTGATAGTCTCAGTCTACCTTTGGTTCACACTCCTGGAATGCACCTCTCCTCACTTCCCAACTGAGAGACTAGGGTGTTTACAAGGGTCTCTATCCTCGGCAGGCCCTGGATTCCAATCTTGTCTCTTCAGTACAGTGAAACTGCCAAAAACACTCCTCTGCATTTCAGTGACTTTCTGTTTAGCCTCTTAACTTCTACTCTCCACAGCTTGGAATTCGGCAAAGGCCTCACGAAGGAGAGGCACCAGTGCTGGGCTGGGTGCAGAGACCTCCTTTTCCTCTGGAATCTTGGCCTCTCACATCCTACCTTACTTTTTGGCCCCAACTCTTCCAATTATCATCTTTCTAGAACAAGGGTAATTGTTAGCCTCTCGCCTGAAGGCCTTTGAACAGTTTGGCATCCTCTTTTCCCAAGAATTAGAAAGCCTGAGGAGAGAAGTAGCTTACAGCGTGCTGCCTCATTCTCTCTGCTTTTCTCTTCTCTTGCATCCTCAAGCGCTGATAGAGTTACAGCTCTCATGCATAGAGATGATTCTTTTGAAATCCAAATTGACTAGGTGTTCTTGACAGAAACAACAAACTAAAGTTGAAAGTTCAAGTCTGACCTATGTTTTGCTTTCTGTTTCTATGCTTTTATAGAAGTTTACTGTCCTTTTAAGTATTGTTTAAGTTTCTGTTCTTTATTTCTTCTTCTAACCTGAACATCGCATAGCACATTTTGACTATTATGGTAGTTTCTTTTATGTTTCAAACACGCATACTTAAGCTCTGATTTCCATATTTATCAATAAACATCACCAAAACTCTATCCATTTTTACTCTCTCAGAAATCTCTTGGTATCCTCACACTGTTTTTAAGATTATTTATGCAAATAGATTTCTTTTTCTTTATAAGGTAATGTTCTCTCCTGCTCAAATGCTGATAGAATATTTTCTGTCCAAGTTTGGCATAGATCTTGGCTTTCTATTGTTGTGCTTACTTGTTTCTTCTAGTTTTCCCAGCTTACTTGACTAACCATGTACTGGACAATGTCTGTATTAGTCTGATTGTCAATTTAAAACATTGTCATCACATTTGTAAGTGCCTTTATTCTAATACTGTTCATTTTTTAATTTAAATAAGTCATCAGGGGTCACAGGCCAATTCCCTCACAATTATAGTCAGAGAAGAAAAATGAAGATATTAAAATTATAATGTAAAAGAAGTATAGCACTTAGTCACTGCTTTCAAGGAACCCACAACCATGTCGGCAAACTAATAGCCATTGGTTGCCCAGCCAGTATCCATTTAGCCCTTCTTCCTTGTAGACCGAACCCCAGTCATTAAGATATAAGTGAAACCTGCTGGATGTTCCGGGGAGATATTTGCCTTTAAGAATTAATGTAAATAAGTGCATTTGGTGTGGTTCCCCCACGCCTTTTTTTCCCTGACATGAACATGAGTTTTGAAGTTGCAGCTACCATCTTTGTGAGTCAATAGCCAGCGTTAATGTATCAGCAGTGAGAAAAATGTCAAGAAAATCACAGCAGTGCCCGTCCTAAAATCACTGCACATCTAAACAAATGCCCTCAGCCCCTTACCTACAGACTTCTGGTTATGTCAGGTAACAAGCGTCAACTTGCATAAGCCCCTGTAAGCCAAGTTTTCAGGATGTGGATCTAAGTGATACATTGCAGAAAACTAGACAACCACATGGTGAGGAGCCAGATATGTGGTACAAGCAAAATGGTTTTGTTTTCTTAGCTTCTTCCCAGGCAGGCAGCCTTGCTGCTGCTCTATGAGAAAAGCCCTGTTGGCCCTGGGCTCCCGCACACTGCGTGGCCAACACAGGCAGTGGGTTGCACCTTCTTTTAAAATCTTTTCACTTTCCTCCCTATTAAAAGCTGCTTTCTTTCTTTTTTTTCTAGACACAAGATTACAAAATAATTAGATGTGTTCCCTAGCCAGCAAAACTTGAATGAGGGCATGGGCAGCACATTCTAAAGGTGCTGAGAATAATTTTTTCCCGTTAAGCCTTTTAAGAGAGTCCATTGAGAGATCTTTTTCTCTCTAACCAATTACCAGAGTGAAGCACAAATGGTCAGGCCTGCTAGTGACTGTCTCCAGATGGTTTCCTCATGGAACATAAGGAATCCAGACTAAATGCTTGCACGTAAAAATGGAGAGAAATTAAATTCAGAAAAATAAGCGAACATAAGAACTCAGTCATCTCTGAGACTTCATTTCCCCTCCAGAACTACAGAATCCTGGAATGTCAGAACTAATAGCACAAGGGGATCAGCTCTAATGTCCAAATGATTTAATTAGATTAATGTATCTTGATTTATCATAACTGTTAGTTGTCAATGATGCTAGGCATTTTGCAAAGCATTTAAAAGAAAACAAATACAGAAACTGGATACAGATGCCTTGGTTTTTGTACCATTTGAAATGTCTATAGTCACTGTGATGATAACAGGTGACAGGAAAACTGTGTCATGAAGTCTATTTTGGAGCTATAGCGAAGCCCAACTCATTTGGAAGCTCTTTTCATGCAAATGGAATTTTCTGGGGGGAAAAGTCAGTACTTTCCACAAATATGCACTATGATGTTTCTCATTTTTAATCTCCTTTTCATTCATTAATTTATTTTTTCAGCATGTAAATACATTAGACACTGCTTTTGTGATTGACTTACCATCCCCTAGTTACATTCTCACCTAGTAACTCCAACTTATCATGAGTTACATGCATTGATCAGATCTTCTTAAATTTTAAGCATGAGGCATTCAAGTTTAGCTAGCTTAAGTAAAATTAAAAGTATTTATTGGCTCACATAATAGAAACAAAGTGAACATTTCTAACTGAGATGAATAGCAGTCACGGACTCGTTATTCACCAGGAAGTATTTCCAAGGCCTTTCTCCACCCTCTCTCACCTGGGCTTCACTCTGGGAATCACTGTTTCATTTACCAGAATTATCAGTGTTGGTTTTGAATAAAACTAGCCATGAGAGAAATGTCTGTGAGCCATTTTTATGTTCATAATGTGGGTGTAGGTTCAGGTGCTGTTGAACTGAACAAGTATTGTCATATGCTGCTGGCTCATCTTGTTTGTGAATCAATAGCCAGGCGTGCAGTCTGTAGTAACCACTGGGTCTCCTTCTTCAGCTTCTTTATCTTCTGGGTCAAGTGCATGCTTAGATCCATGAATAAGAGCACCATCTTCTAGAAGTAATCCGCATCTTCCGAACAAAGCTTAGAGGCAGTGATCAATTGATAAAGGTTCCCATTCATCATCATGGAGTCTGGGTCATCTCATGGTTCCTGTTTGGCCTTACTCTATAGAAATTCATAGCCATCTTTACTTTCTGACTCCCTGCCATGTCCAAGCACCTTATGCAAAAGGAACAATCATACACAGACCATTTAACTAGCTCTTATAGTCATGTAGCCGACTCCCTTTAATCACCCCCTTAGTCTAGATTACTCATAGGGATTCTGGTTCTCTAATTAAACCCTGACTGATAAATTGCCCATTTGAAGTTGAAAAAAAAGCTAATGTTATACTTTCAATGTTTGTTGAATTAAAGAAAGAATGTGATAAATGAAGTTATTCTTGGTACGCTACACTCATTTATTTACTTTTCCACTTAAAATACATCCTCTTATCTATCCATCCATTTATTCTATATACGCATTTATCCATCCATATGGCTAGGTATCATTTTTAAAGATCCATGAAAGCAACTATGAATAATGTACAGAACTCTTTTACACATGCACCTGCACTCAAGTGGAAGATGGAAGCAAACCTGGGTCAATAACATTTTGCAACTGACTTCCAACATGGGGGAATAAAGACTAGCTTTTCCAGCTGAAAGTATTGGAGAATTTTAGTTTGATGAAAAGTAATTACCTGGGCAATGAAGCAGCATGGAGCACTATAAATGGCTGCATTAGAACACCGACTGGGAGTCAGCTGATTTCTTGGGCGAATTTTGCTGTGAAATCTCAGCAGAACTATAACAAAATTTAGGGCAATTTTCTTCCATTTCTCCAGCCAATGTCCTTCCCAGAAATATTTTGCTTAATTATTTTGATCTGTCTCTTGTCAAGCTAGATATGTGCTTGACCAGATTGATCCATCCACATCCTGGTTGAGTTCTTCATTAAACCATCATCGCAAAGTGTTTCCAATGATCACTGGCCTTAGTTCTGCTTACCACTGTGCTGTCACTCACACAGAAGCTCCAGTAGGGCTTAGGTCATAACACAGGAGAGATGAGAGTCAGTTTTCTGGAGGTTTTCTCCTGGCCTCACTCACCAAGTCCCACTCATTCTTCTTTCAGTCTTTGAGCTGCCTCTTCTTGCCAAGCATCGTGGGGAAGGGCTGCTACCTGTGAACAGCCTTTTCCTACAGTCTCTTCGGAGATCTCTCATGCTTCCCATGGCTCATGATATCTTTCTCTGACTCTCAGACACACACCTTTGAGTGAAACTGCCAGAAGCGAATGTCATCCTTTTCCTTTTATCAATAGTCTCTCAGAGCTTCACAAGTGACTTGTTTCTCAGCTGCTGAGCAGCAGGGAAAGCACAGGAGGATTTTACATGGAAAAAGCATTTCAACACAGAGAGACTCCACCACTCTGCAACCCCAGTCCTGGGGTGCAGCCCCAGAAGCTTGTGCTGAGCATGGAGATGAAGGAGTGGCAAGTTGAGCTGCTGCTCTCTGCTATGAGCAACTGTTCTTATTTCCTGGTTAAAGAAAAGGAGGGGGAAGGAGGGTGACTTACTGAATTATGTATTCATCAAATAAAGACTGAGTCTCATGTTTAGGACATGTGCAAAAGCCTAGATCCCTAACCAGGATGCTTACTTACAGTCTAGAAGGAAAGACAGTCAGAAATCAATTAAAAACACACTTAAATGAAACAAGTGCCAATTTTAATGAATTCTAAACAAGTGTGAAGAGAGTAACTGGGGGGAGGAAGAAGGAAGGTGACCCTATTTTAGTTCAAGTTGCCACAGCCAGCTTCTAAAGGAGGTGACATTTAGCTGAAACATGAAAAATGAGCAGTTGTGTGAAGACCCTTATTCTTAGCTGCTCACAGCCAGGGAATTGTAACTAAGTGTGCATTCTGTTTTTCCAGAGACAAAAATCCTTATTGTTAATGATGTGCATGCTGAGGACCTACTGTGCACAAGTCAGTGAGCTGGGCACATTGACAAGTGCTCCAACGATATAAAATTCAGATCCTGACATTAAGAAGTGACCTTGATTAGTCCATAAAGAAGGAAAGCAACACAGGATATCTGATTCCTTATGGCTAAAGAATAAAACAAAGCACTTTCCTAAGGCCTTGGAAATGTGTTAAAATATACAATATTAGCATTTAATATACAATATTAAATGTCTGTTGTTTTATAGACCATTAATTGTTCCCCAATTTGTAACCCTTTCAGTTTAACAAATGTGTATTAAATGACTACTCTGCCCCCACTATGATAGGCCCTTGAAACAAGAGCATCTTTAAGATGATGCTTCTGCTTCTGAAAGATGTATAGTTGCACTTTACTATTAATAACAATCTATTCAACAAAAGTTCAGTATTGCACAGCTTGCGTCTTTTCTTGGAAACGTAGAGATTTCCACATTGATTTCCGTTGTGTGGTCTCTGCATGGCCTCCTCATCTTCCCCGTCCCCACTACTTTTCACGTCATAGTAAGATTCTTGTTCACAGTCCCTTGTGTTACAAAGCAGTGTGCATGTTGTGACATTCACCTGCCTGAACACAATAGGCACCGTCAGCAGAACGTGCTGAATAAATCGAAAGTTGGTGAGGAGGGAAATAAGGTGTTTTTTAGATGCTGTTGAATGAGCAGAAAGAAAGAAGGCAAATCAGTGAAAAGTGTCACAGCCTGAACCAACTTTTGTGATCACACCATGTCTTGGGCACTCTCTACCCACACCTCCACCTCTCCCCGTAAGGGGCACACAGAGGTGCACACCCACCAGCATGGTGTGCATCCTCTGCCCCTGCAGGCATCAGGCACATCTCTGGAGGCTTTATGAGCATGCATGGGAGATTGTTTGCTTTACCATAAAGGGGCTTAGCAGGTAGACAAACCTGGTTTGAGATCCAAGCTCTGTCAACCCATTGGGTATTCTTCAGAGAATAGTTTTCCTTCACACATCTCCATGTCCAATGTGGACAGTGATGCCTACTCAGTAGAAGTTATTTGAGGAAGAGTCCCTGGCCCACAGTTATTATTCATTGAACAGTTACCCTTGTGTTAGGTAACTATAGAAAGAAGTATGGCTCTTAGAAGATGTTAGACTGAGTTAATTGCGAAAGTCATTTATAACAAGCATTTTAAAAAATGACATTAAATTTAACAAAAATGCTATTAAAATATCTTACATAAATGCATATAAATGCATATTTATGTAAAATAAATTTTATGTATAGAATTACCTGTAGAAAGGTAAAGACAAATAGAATTTTGAGTAAGAACCCAAAAAATGCCAATGAAAATTAATGTGAGTTAATATCACATCTACTAGTATCAAATGTATAGAAATTTACAAATCTGATAAAACTGAATTTTGGAAATATGTGCAAATAGGCAACTTAATGTGCTTAGTTAATGTGAGAACAAATTGATGCAGTCATTCGGAGAGTAATTTGGCAGTGTCTAGTGAAGATTTAAAATGTGCCTATGTGATTCCTCAACAGTCCCAGCTCCTCCATAGTGTGTTCTCCAGAGAGACTCTCACTTGCATAAAATGTTTGTTCCAATAGTACTCATTGCAAAAATATTGGTGCTAGTAAAAAAAAAAAGGGAAGAGCCTCATCGTTTCACCATAAAATAAATGAATAAACTCACTTGTTCATGTACTAGAGTACTCTATTAAAATGCATGACCTATATTTGTGTAAACCAACAGAAACATGATGTGGGGGTGGTAAAAACGTGGCTACAGTAACAACATAAAACATGAATGATACACATCTCAACCAGGAGGGACTAATTACCTCTAGGGAAGGAGGAAGGGAAAGGAAGCCATAGGGAAGGAGGTATTTTGCCGAATCTGTAAAGTTGTTGTTGTTTTTTAAAGAGAGCTGAAGGCATTTGGAAAGAGGTGAATGTCTTTTCATTATAGTATTTAATACACAAATGGCTATGATATAATTTCCTGTGATTTTCTGTGTTCTTGACATAATTCATTATTTACAATGAGAAGAATACCATAAGTGAATGAACATGTAGATAAGTGGGGAAAAGTAGCACCCTGGGCATTATGTAAATTTATATTTGGCACCTATTTTACAATAGTATAATTAAAAATAAAACTGTCTAGTGGCACTTCCTTTACCACATCACTGTACATTAAGAAGAACTGTCTTTGTATAAATGACTTAAGAACGTTTATTGTAGATGCTATCAGCAAAACAGCACATTGCTCCTGGAATTTCGAATTTGGCAGCACACAGAATTTTCTGAGTGCGATCGGGATTCTTTCCTAACCTGATAGTAACAGACACCTGAGGGTGAATCTCTTTTAATATCACTTATGTATGTATTTGTAGCTCAGTTCTCAAAACATACATTTAAAAATATTCTGAAGGAAAGGGCACTGTTGAACTAACCAAACTTTTCCAAAGGGAGCTATTTGGAAGGAGTTGGAAGAATGCAGGTTCTAAGATTTGTGTGGGACACACAGACCCAACTCTCATTTTTGTTCATTATCCTGGCATCTCCCTGCCCAGAATAGGTTCTTAATGCACAAGTAGGAAAGGCACGTGGGTCCTGTATTAGGACAACCATGGTGCCTAGTGTGGTTGGGGGGTCCTTCCTCTGGAATTCAGAGCACCCCGAAAATAGCTCTGTCATCGTCCTGATCACAAACACTGTGACTGTGGCTCATGTACCTGATTCTTCCATTGATTGTATACTGCATTGATTCTTTAAAAAATATATTTTTTTACTGATTTCAGAGAGGAGGGAAGAGATAGAAACATCAATGATGAGAAAGAATCATTGATTGGCTACTTGTGGCACACTCCCCTCCCCCCAACCTGGGATCGAATACCTTGACCTCTTGGTTCATAGGTAGCAGCTCAAACACTGAGCCATACCAGCTGGGCCTGCATTGATTTTTAAAACAACATACTCTTATTTAAAACAGGTATTTATCTAGAATTCACAATGTTTAGGTAGAGAAAAATAAGACACAACATTTACTCACCAGCAGCTTACAGTTTAGTTACAGTCATTCTCAATCCTAGCTTTGAACTGAAAACGTCGGGGGGGGGAGGGGGGTGTATATATGTATATAGAGTAGTCCCTGTGGATGTCTGAACCCTATATATACTATGTTTTTCCTATACATACATACTTATGATACTCTTTAATCTATAAATTAGTCACAATATTAATCACAATAAGAGATTAACAACAATGATTAATAAAATATAGAATAATTATAACAATGTAGTATAATAAAAGTTATGAGACTGTGGTCTCTCTCAAAATATCTTATTGTACTGTACTCACCTTTTCACTTAAAAGAAAGCACTTCACAGCTTCTCTTTGGCAAATCCCAATTGCTGGTATCTCTACTCTTGCACTTTGGGGCCATTCTTAAGTAAAATAAGGATTACTTGAATATAACCACTATGATACCCTATCAGTCAGTCTGATAACCTAGGTGGCTACACAATGACTAACAGGCAGATACTGTATACAGTGTGGCTTATAGGCCATTTTGAAATCTTACAATAAAAGCTGTACTAAGGATATAAAATCATGTGTCCCTGAAAATAAAAAAACACACACATTATTGTGGCAGAGCCCCCTTAACTGTAGTGACAGTTTAATATGGAAGGTGTGTCCTTAAGGTATTTTACAATGAATTAACATTGAACCTGAAGTCTCTACAATTTCTTTTTAAGTGTTAAGAACTGACCCCCATTTTGACTAGATACTTCATTAATATTCATTTGTATATAATTACCTTAATTTCAGTGATAATGACTTCAGCTACCAACTGTTTGATTGATGGAACTTGCATTTTCTCTGGAAAGGAGCTAAGATATAAAAATCACACCATTCATGCCTGCCTGGTATTTTTAGACGCCTTTAATTACTAACCCGCTAAATAAGCATGCAAGCCACGCTGTGATTGATAGAATCTCTTGGTTGAAGTGATTTTTTTCCCTCAGAATTGGGAAGATGCTTGAATCAATCGAGCACTAAAAATAACCACTGAAAGCCGAACCTTCCAGAATCAGGATGCTCTTGAATAAAGCATCTAACAAGAAGCAGGGATTAAACTGCAATCTTTAAGAGATTCTGACAGAAGAAAGAACCAACAGAAACTTCTCGTGGAGTGGAGCGGTCTGGAAAAAATTTGTAAAAAGGCTGTAACTTTCCAAATCTTCACTTTCTGAAAACATGCTCAGAAGCATCATACCAGAAGCTAAACCAAACATGAACTGAGTGTCATGGGGGGGCAAGGAAAAGAGCAAGACAGAGTACAAAATGTGCAAGATCCCTGTGACCGGAAGGCTGAGGAAAAGAACACGACCGAGGTTAGAACTGTGTCCGCCCTGGGTGGATGACGGCATGTCCCCTATCAGAACCCAATACCGATGGGTGGCGTTTTGAGGAAGAGTCTCATCCAGAGATCGGGAGATGTATCTCCTGGGGGGGAATGAATATGTGTTCAAACTGAGCACATTACACTAACGTGAAAAGCTAACTGCAACAACATCCATGACAACTACAACCGCATCACATGATAAATCTGGAGAAGGCTGCTCTAGCCAAGGATGTGTTTGGCTTGAAATTATTCCCAGGCACTTCCTTTGTTAATAATAAACACCATTATCTGAAGGAAACCTGGTAATCAGAATGTTGCCACCCGCTGGAAGTGTTTATACTGTATCGAAAATCAAGGATCTGATAGATCGAGAGGTAGGCTTTTGGTATGTCCTGAATTTCTTTAAATTCTCTCTTCACTCTCTGAACCTAGTTTATCACTGGCAGAGTTCTTTCTTTCTTTCTTTCTTTCTGTCTTTCTTTCTTTCTTTCTTTCTTTCTTTCTTTCTTTCTTTCTTTCTTTCTTTCTTTCTTTCTTTCCTCCCCTCCCCTCCTCTCCCCTCCCCTCTCTGGCTAAAGTCCTAGACTCCTGTGTCATATTCAAATCCAAAATCACTTGTTGGTTGGACATCATCCCATGCACCAAAAAGTTGCTGGTTTGATTCCTGGTCCAGGCACATGCCTAGGCTGTGGGCTCGATCCATGATAGGGGGCATGCAGGAGGCAGCCAATTGATGTTTCTCTCTCACATCAATGTTTCTCTCTCTATCTCCATTTCCCTTTCTCTCTCTCTAAAAATCAATAAAATATTTTTAAAGAATATTTGAACTTTTAAAGACAATATTTCATAATGCCTTATGAATCTGTAATGGATGAATTTAGGAGAAATTAAAGGCAAGACAAAGAAAAAAATTGGGGATACATTTTTTTTCTTAATACTTCACCAACTAGGGAGAAGATAGCTCTGCCTGATTTATCAATCCCCACTCAATATTTATCAGCTGTTTATTTCTGTTAGACTGTGGGCATTCATTAGCTTTTTGGGGGAGGACCTCTCTAAAGACTGGTACTAAAGATAATGACTAAGTAGTAAAGGCTTCATTGCTTCTCCCATTGAATGGGGTATATTTCCAGTCTTCTCATAGCTGATTCTGTAAAAGTGGGGCTTTCTGAGTGTCTTTCTCTTTCTCGCCATAGAGAAATTATAAAATATGGAATTCAGGAAGGCGGGTGGAAGATAAAGAAGATAATAAAGCAAAGCCAGAAAAAACACACCAAAAAAATAAAAATAAAACTGTATTTATAATGATCTCCATGCATCATTTTCAAGGCTTGTTTCCAAGGCAGCTGACCCAGGGAAATGAGCACAGGACCTGCTCATTTTGCACGCAGGGAAAAGGATCCTCCCAGGGTCCTCTCAGCAGTGGCTCTGCTTATCAGACACTGCCACCGACTCTTCAGCTGTGTCCCTTTCTCCTTCCCGTGTAGTGGAAATAACACTCCTGCCTTCTCCTTCCTTTGTAGTATCTACTAAAGGAAAAGGAAGAAGAAAACAACAGCGGGATGTTGCGTTGTAGAGCATCTGAAGGCCATGTGGGAAGAAGGGGGCTGCAGTTATGTTAACACATGGAGAAAAGAGGGTGCTAATGCACTTCGTTTCTTTTACTTTTCTTCCTTCTGTTCCCAATGGCCTCGCTGGGCTGTGAGCACCTGATGACACAATGGGTGCGTTCTCTCTGGGACCAGAGCTGGATTATGCCATATTTTTTAAGTGACAAGTGAAAATGGAAAATTAAACCTGACAGCCAGAGTTTATTGTCTACATTAGCTCAGAGCCGTCTAAGTCTGGGATCTTCTAGCCCTGCTGGGCTAAAGAGGGGGGGCCGTTGGTAACCATTCATCCCAGGGTGGACTCCCCACCTTGATTCTCTTGTTTACACAGGACAGTCACTCCCATCTGCCACATCCAAAAGGCACCGATCAGTCCTAGCTCATGGCCACAGAGACTCTCAAACTAGGCAAGACAGAACATGTAAACACGTCTTTGCTCTGAAGGTGACCGCTACACTGAAAGTAAGTGTTGTTGACGTCAGAAGAAGAAAGTGGGTGATATGAATGGTACTCAGTAAATACTTGTGGAATGGATGAATGGAGGCCTTATGTCTCTGTATAGGTGAAAGGATGAGGTTTGTTAAGCAGAGAACCCTGGACAAGACTACAGGAGAGGAAGTAAGAAAAGATTTCCCCTTTGCCAGAGGCTATGCTAAACACATGAACACATCACTTTATTTAATACTAGAGGCCCAGTGCATGAAATTTGTGCAAGGGGCTCGGCCCTCGCAGCATTCCCAGCTGCCGCCTCGGACCCGGCTGCCTTGTGGCCCTGTCCCCCACACACTGGTCATCCGGAAGGTCTTTCCGTAAGGTCATCTGCCACCTGGTCTAATTAGCATATTAGCTCTTTATTATATAGGATTCAGGACAAGCTAATTAAGATTTGCTGTATTGTGTAAAAATTCAACTCATTTCCCAAGAAAAAACACAATTCCTAAGGAATTTAGGAAACTTTATGTAGTCCTGTTACCTAGGGAGAAAGGCCTGATCCATGTTCTGCTGATGCCAGGCCCTGACCTTTCTGTTCCTATATTGTCCCTGCACGGACTGCGCAAGCCCATGCACAGCCTTCCATCACTCATTCCAAAGGGCTTGCTCCCATCTGGGTGTGTTGAAGCTCCCCAGGGTGCAGCTGAAACATCAGCTGTTTTTGAAGTCTTTCCCGATGGTTCATTCATTCACAGGTGCAGTCCTCCTCTTGTAAATCACATGGCACCTAGGGATACCTGTCATATCTCACTAACCTATTCTGCCTTGCATCATTCCTTCAGTGACAGCCTTATATTCCGCAGTAGACTGCAACGTCCCCAAGGATCTGTGTTCTATTCCTCCTTGCCTCCACTTCCCTATGATGTCTACCACTATGTTGTGCAAAATGAATTTTGAAGAGACTCAAGACGGGGAATCTGGCAATTTTCTTACTGCCTGCATTATTTGCTGATGAGATGTGTGGATGTGAATGTTTACAACCTGTTAACCCTGCTTTAAGTATCGAAGATAAAATTATCCCACTTCGTGTATGTCCATAACTTAATGACACTCCTGGGAAATATGGAAGCAATCACATTAGGGAGCCCTTACCTTTATCAAGCTCATGAATCTCCTCTGATAGTTCCATGTGGCAAGAAATAGGGAAACCAGGGAAAGGGTGTTTTCAAACACAGTTTTGAATGAACAAATAGTTGTTGCAAGAGCTTCATGAATGCACAGATGATACATAACCATATTAAATATATTATCATCCTCTCCCATTTAAAGTCTACTACTCTGTTTATTCATATCATAGTACTTAGTCACAGTTATCTGGGTAGAAAGAAGAGAAATGAGGACTTACTTTTCAAGGGTAAGAAAAGGTTATCTTGATTGAAGTGTTTTAAGTCTCCCCCTCATCTCCCTATCCCAGTTATCAAATATAATAAATTACCTTTCTGCCCCCAGGAGAATTATTAACATGGATGTAATATTTCTCACCCCCTCTATCTCCCTAACACACTAAAACCTTAAGTAATATTTTATTCTTACGCACTGTGTATTTATTCTTCCCAAAGGAGAAAATGTTCATGTGAAAGATGTGCTTCCATAAGAATAGAGATAGAAAGAATCTTGTAAGATCCTTATGTATGCTCGGTGGCAGGTAGGTGCCTACATATGGCCTAGGAAGCAGGTGTGAATGAACAATTAGGGATCATGAATCCTCAAGAATGGACTACGTACCTAGTGTAATGGAGAAATAGGCCACTCCTCTGGCCTGTCAACCCACATGAATTCATGCCAATACATCTTGGGTGATTGCAGTTGCATTTAAGGTATTCTCATATACACCAGGGCACTTGACTATTTCTAGAACATGAAACATTCCTCTATCCTTGCTATATCCTCCCAAGATTCTGTCATCTCTAAACGTCAAGATCACATTGTTGCCTAAGGATAGTACAGATTTTGTTTGTTTTCATGAAGAACCATTCTTCTGCACTCTGTTCATATAATTATTTTCACTGTTATGAAATCATTTAATTTTCTCCAAATTTCCTTCATCCTTTATTTATCTCTCTTTATGATTATATTAATTTCCAGTTTAAGTTGTAGGTGTGTGAGTTAGCTTCCTTTGGGAACAGCAAGAGTAGGATCTCTTCAGCTTTGTATCCTTCATAGTTGCTCTAAATTTGTAAGGAGGAATGGAGGAAAAAATGAAATGAAAAAGGAATATGAGAACAGAAAAGAAAGGGAAGAGAAAAAAAAAAGACCAAAAGAAGCCTCTCTTAGCATTATTTTCACTGGGATTATTAGCCCAGGAAACAAGATGTGGTGAAAGATAAATATCTTAAGTCAGGGAAGCTGGATTCAGATTCCAATGCTGTAGTTACTAGCTATGTGCTCGTAGATACTTGACTTAACTTCTTTGAAACCTAGTTTCTTTCAAAGAGGAATGGGTTTAATAAAACCTAAGTTGTGGGGTTGCTTAAAGATTATAAGATTCTGGTGCACATGGATCACACAGGACATACCAGGTATAGTTAGCAGGCAGTGAATGGTACCTATATTGCATTAACCCTTTCTCAATGGACCTGCTTCCTATCTCACCAACTAATTGTGTTCAGTTATTCTTTCTCTAAAGCATATCCCCTTCATAGAATGGCTTTTATCAGCTCCCATTACTAAGAAACTAAGGTTGCACATGTTTGTATTAATATATATATTTACATATATATATTAATGTACCTAGTGTAATGGAGGGTAAGAGAAGGTTATCTTGATTGAAGTGTTTAAGTCTCCCTCCTCCCCATCTCCCAATCCCAGTTATCAAATATAATAAATTACCTTCCTGCCCCCAGGGGAATTATTAACCCTGCGTTAAATATCGAAGATAAAATTATCCCACCTTTTAGATTGGATCCAAACCATTTTTAGATATATTCTATCTATCTATCTATCTATCTATCTATCTATCTATCTATCTATCTATCTATCTATCTATCTAGCAGATGCAGTAAGCATCACAATACTGAGAAATTACTTTAAATGTCACATTTTGTGCATGTAATCATTAGACTCAGATATGGTATTTTTTGTGTGAAAGCATGCAAGTTGGCTCTTCAGGTTGAGTTCATGCTAAAAGATTAGGATGATCTTTTTGTAAGAGTGTGCTGCTGTGTTCTTCCAAAAAGCAAAGAAAAATTCATTGTCTCTCTGCCCCTGTCTTGAAAGCTTCGTGCAAAGCTCTGTACAAGGTGTGTGATGTGTTTGGCTCTTAATTATTTTCCCAACTAATAGCCTCACTCCTGGGTAGCATGGAGCAATTTCAGCCATCACATCTGGTCCTAAGAACATCCAGCTTGTGAAGAGGTGAGCATGTCATATTCTGTGTCTTCAAAGAGAGCCTCATAGGCTCCCCTTCATATCTCATTGTCCAGAGCCATGTCACATGCCCACTCTCAGGCAATCCCTGGCAAGGGGAATGAGGTGGCCGTGGTTAGTGGCCATGCACCTGATGCATATGCTATGCAAAGTGATGGTAGATATATGAAGTAAAGAGTTTTATATTAGAAAGGATCAGATGGGCATAAGAATATGGGGCAGGTAACCAATAGTGAGGACTCTGGCAGCTTTAAAGTTTCTACAACTTTAAAATGGGAGCCATTGTTCTTCAATGATGCAATGGGAAAATTGATATGGAGATAGTTCATTGATTTTAGTACATAAGCAAAACAAGAGTTGGTTTAAGTTTTTAGGACAAAAATCAAGATCTCTTGCTCCAAATGCTGTTTCTCTCCACTTTGTAAACAAATGCTGGACCAAACATGTTTACCTGACCTAGTAGATAGGTAAGTGAAAGGGATTATTTATAAAATTAATTAAGTAGTATTTCAGTGTTTAGATACCTTCAAATTTTACCTTAATGGCAATATCAACACTGGAATCTGGAAGAAGCTCAACCACCCAGATACAGCTGGGAAACTATCCACAGGGAATAGAAGTGCTGAGATGCTAACACACGAGTTGTCATGGGCATGTGCTAGACTGTGTCCTGCCACCTTGTTTTCTTGATTCCTGCCAGTTTTCTGAATCTGGTTCACCAGAATTTTATTGGATCTGTGAACTACTCCATAACCTCTGTCACTAAAATGAGCCAAAGTTCGTGTGCTTGCATGCATGAATACTTACTAATAAGGCTCTCTTCAAAAACCAAAGGCTAGGGGATATTTAGAACCAGAAATTAATGTCCCATGGCTCCCTTTTTCACTCCCTGAAGATTCTGTAGACTTGAGACTATTTTTGAGCCACATACCTCCTACCTTTCAGATTGGATCCAAACCATTTTTCCTCCTCTTCAGCTTTTCTTATCAAAAGGAAGTTCATAGCTCGATGGCATGTGGGCTAAGATTATAGTCCAAAAAAAAATCGGTACCTCAGATCAAAAATTTCTTTTATGACTATTCTTGCTCTGGAAAAAGAAATAAAGGAAAGATAAAGAGCCACAGTTTTTTTGTGGTTCTGACAATTGTTTTCAGAAGTCTATTCTTGGCAGAAGAGACCTTTATCCTCAGATCAACAAACCTGTCTGCTGCAGGAAGCCTGTGGGTTTTGCAGAGGGCATTAATGCTTTGGTCCCTACTGACATTTATGTATTCTGTTTGTAAACAAAGCAATGTCTTTACAAATCCTGCCCTTTATAATTTTACCAAGTCCTTTTGCTTACAATGGTTAAGTATTTATCTCTTCAAAAAGCAAACAAAACAATATATATCTTGTATAGTGGAAGCCAAAAAGAAATATCTTTAGCATGTTAAAAACTATTCAATAAAAATTTACGGAGTACCATCTCGATGTAAAATTCCTATGCCAGATGCCCTTCATAAACAGGCTGGTGGTAGGGATAGCAGGTAGGTCTGATCTGTAGTATTTTCTGATTTCCATGGTATAAACTATACTCGCACCACCATGGCTAATCTCAACGTACCAACATGAACTTACCTGAACATAGAATTGGGGGCAGATAATCACAATTGCCAGTATATCACTTAGGTTTCAGAGTTTGAGAGAGCAAGGAAAATCACATTTATACCAATGAGGCGTATTTTAAAAAGGGAATGGTTCTCCTGGGCAGGTGAGCATGGGCAAAGCATTATTCATGAGCGGTCCAGGGCGAACAACATGATGGCGCTAGGAGAGGGTGGTGAATATTCAGGAAATGGCAGGAACAGGGAATGAAAGGGAAGAGAGAGGAATAAGGCAGGGAAGTGGCGAAGGGCATATGCTGGGAAAAGGAGCTTGATACGTAGGGCAGGAAGTAACACATCTACACCATCAAGGAAAAAAGTGCTGAGTCGATGTCTTCCGTGTGGAGCCCCACATGCATTACAGTGTGCATAGACATCACCCGTGAAAAGCAAAGTCACGGATCACATTCCTTGGGGAGCACACTAAGTAAGCCAGCGGCACAGGCCCTAGAAATGATCCTTTCCAGACGTCATCCCACCAGCGTTTGCCTGGAGGTGCCTTCCGTGTCTCCGGGCTTGCTTTAGGTGACATGTATTTTATATCTAAGGAAGGTGGCAGCAGTTGGGGACAAGGGCCACAACATTATCTTCAAGCGTGCACTCAGGCTGTGGCTCTTGCCAGAGGGGTGTCACTGGAGAAAAATAACTCTGAATTATCTATGTCCCTGAGCCATTTTGGACCCAGCCAGAAAGCCAGTTTCACTGCGAAGCCAGGCTGGTAACTGAGTGGATCCAGAATCCCCAGACAGCAGACATTCATCAGCAAAGTGCAATCTGAGACACAGAATCCTCTGTACAGGGGAGACACTGTGCTCCGAGTATCAGCTATCCCTTCTGTCTCAGGGACTCCTCTTCACTGGGGTAGAGCAGGATAATGATGATGAGCGGCTCTCTGTGGAGCCCAAGGCACGTGAGGAAGGGATGGAGCCAGACTCTCCTCGTTTTTTCTGCTTCACTGCACTGAAGACGTAAAACACCTTCAGGACACTTTGCAAGTTTACTGCCTCTTTTCTCTTCTTTCCCACTCCCAGGCAGCACTGATGTGGGGCTGCTTCCTTACATTTTACAATCATAAAGTTGGAGGCTGTCTTTGAATCAATATTTCTTTGCTGTTTTCCTGGAAGGTCTCTCACTCCATCTGCCATATCTTCAGGGGATCTCATGGAGGAACCAAGGCCCAAAGAAAGAGTCTTTGCCCAGGTTCAAAAAGTAGTCAGGGTTCATGTGTCATCTTCAACTCCTTCACCCCTAAAGGCAGGGGTCCTCAAACTACGGCCTGCAGGCCACATGTGGCCCGCCGGAAACATTTGTTTTTTTACTTCAAAATAAGATATGTGCAGTGTGCATAAGAATTTGTTCATAGTTGTTTTTTTTTTTTAAACTATAGTACGGCCCTCCAACGGTCTGAGGGACAGTGAACTGGCCCCCTGTTTAAAAAGTTTGAGGACCCCTGCCTAAAGGATTCACCGTATACTACATAGAGGGATTCTACCTGAAGGCATGGAAGTGACTGCTTAAGAAAGGGCCCAGGTAAAAGCAGAATAGCAGCTCAGAGCAGAAGCAGGTGTCCATAAAATTGAGTTGCCTCCCTTTTCAGGTATCTTGCTTGTTTTAAATGTGGATTGGAAACACAAACAGTGCAGCACATCTATTTTATGTCCACTTGTTACTGATAGCTGTACTGGGCCCAGCACCCTAAGGCCCTGTCTCATTTTTGTTCCCCTATGAAGGAGGGTCTTGGTATCCTATGCACATCTCAGCTTTTTCAGTGGTTACAGATTTTGAGGGGTGGCAGAACCATGTTGCCCTGCAGCAGGTTCTTGGACCTGGGAGATGACCATGGCTGATGAACTCCCTTCTTTTGCCATCCTGTCTTTGAAGGAAAGAACACGTGACCTCCTGTAATAGCTACTGTTTCCTCAACTGTATTCACTCATCCTTGGATACAGGTTCTTCCTACACAAAGGCTCTGGGTTCACTCCATTCCCCTCTCCCCACCCCGAAGGTTTAATTGCAGACAAGAAAGACATTTCTGTCTTGTTCTCCTGGACTAAATCCCATTTAGCTGCTTCCCTAAGACCACTGGCTGCTTCTATCATGACACCATGTTGCTCTGAAAGTCTTCACTATATGCGTCTGTCTCTTTCATGTGGCCCATTCACTCCTGTACATAGTAAGGCAGACCTTAGGAGATCTAATAAGTGGTTGGATTTCATTGCTGTAAACTAGATAGGAAAAATTACTGTTGCTTTAAGGCTTTTACTTGTGATATTCTTCATACTAGTCCTTCAGTCTTGGGTCTGGAAGGGCAATAATGAATTAAAGGCCCAACTCCCACTACCAAGGCCCAGCTAGTGACACTCCCGATCCAGGTCAATATCTATTTTCTGCTCCATGATCTCCATCTCCTGGATAGCCTCCTTTCCTCTTTTTCTGTTGAGAGATTTTCTCTGATAATGAGCCCAACATGGAGATCCATGGAAACTTTTGACACTCGCCCTAATGTAGCTGGTCCCATTGTTAGCCCAGCTTAAATGCAGTGCAGGGAAAGCTGGATTTTGAGACCACATATAGGAAGAAACATGGGGGCATTTATTTGTCTGCTATTTGTCATTTCTAGTCCAGTCGAGCATCCTGTCTTATTCGAGCTCTACTAAGCCCCATATACCTCATCCTTCTCCTGGGTAAGATAGTTAGGGAATGGTCTTTAGAGCTTTCCCAAGCACTTCAGAGCAGTGTTGTATAAAGGACAGAAATAGTCTTTGGACATGGAAAGCCAAAAAGCTTTTCAATATTGGCTTCATCCTTTCCTTAACCAACTGAGCATTTGAACCAGTCACAAGTCACTTAACTCTCTTGGCCTTGGGTCTTTCCTTTTCTTTTTCTTTTTCTATTCAAGTAGTTGCATTAGATGATCCTTAGGAAACTCTATAGTTCCAGATTCTGTAAGGCTTTGATTCTAACTCTTCTAAAACCATCAATGCAATTAGGTTATTTGAATTTAAATGAGCCCATTCTAATCTGTTGTGAGCCAATGTATGAGTGCTAATTGTCTCCTTTTAAGACTGTGAAGCTAATATCTTCTCTAAGTGAAGGATATTAGTATTTTCTTGTCTCAAGAACAGATTTATTAGATGTCCCACCAACATAGGCCATGATCACCCACACCCCAAACCAGCCACTACTCTGTAAAAGGGAATTGAGCTCTGCTAATTTAAAATGCCCAAGTGCAAGAGAAACCGGAACCTTTGTACACCCTTTGTAAAGTGCCTGCTTACATGCCAGTGTCTGAAGTTGCTCTTTTCACTGGGCTTCCAATCTCAAGCAGTATTTTTAATTCACAGAGTAAAATCCTACCGAGTTTGAAATCTGTTGCATCAAGACACCAGAGGAACTTGACATCTCTCTCTTTCAGAGGGGAAGTCAAGCACAGCGGTTCAATTAAACCAGCACTAGGTCCTGCACTCCAAAGACTGAAGTGCTCGAGGGAAAGGCATCAAGAAGAAAGTTCTATGCTCCTGTTCACCCCTCTTGGCTAGAAAAATCATGGTGGTTGTTGACCAGAAAATTGAAAAGGAATGAGATGCAAGATGGCAGCCACTGCCTCCTTTCTATTAACCTCCAGGCTGGAGTACTCTGCAGAAAGAAGGTGACCAAGATGAATTACCTCTTGCACCTCAGTGCATTGTCTCACTCATGGAAGAAGGCTGAGATGTTTGCAATTCCCACCAGGAAATACCAAAGATCATAGAAGTCATTAGGATGGAAGTTTTTAGATCAGCCAAGCAAACCAGGTATCTGGAAGAAAAAAAAAAGAAACTGCTTCTAGGATTTCAGAATAAATGAGAGATGAAATGGTTGAACTGCTATGATAATTATTGGCTCTCAAATTAATGGTAATAATTACCTTAGCAAATTGCCATGCAACTGTTCATTGAACAAGTTCATAATCTAATCTGACATTGTTGTTGTTTTATAAGATAGTTTCTCTCTATTTTTAAGTCTTGAGGCTAAAGCTTCTTGCTTTAGACTAATTTGTTCTTTAATCCCTGCAAACCAAAGCTCTTGTTGTGCGTAATGAGAGTAAAATGGTTGAAGGAAAGTATTTAATGAATGTCAATCCCGTGTCCCGTGCAAAAGAATCTTGAACATTTCACCCAGACGGACCTATCCCCACACTATTGTGGGTGCATTTGGTTCATTAAGAATAAAATAATAAGCTGTGATCTCTGTGTCACATTTGAGACTTCTGTGAGCCAGGAGAAGGTGGCTAACATGAAGCACAGCTACTCCGATTCACTTTGTGCAAAAGATGAGGTGGCATTTTTCTCAGCACAAGCAGTTAGAGGAGTTTTTCCTAATGTAAGTGAGATTTTTGCTTTACTCTCCCCTCGACCCTTTCTGATTCTCTATGTTCCTATAGAAATTATTCCTTTGGCTTTTATATGTGACACCACTTTCTCAAAAGTCATCAAAACTTGTTTTTAAAAATTATTATTAATTTGTTATTTGCAGTTATTGTCATTGTCATTTTAATCATATAATCTTCGGTTCTTGCTTAATTATCTCATCATTCAACAGGAATCAACCACGCTTAAACTGGGTGTCAAGTTCTGTGCTCATAAAGGACAGTAAAATATATTCCATACAGTATTACAACCCAGAATGAAACAAACAAACAAACAAACAAACACGTGGTTCAAATTGTTCACTAAGCGAAATAGCAAACTCTGGTAAGTTACCTGGACATAGTAAGCACTCCACAAATAAAAGTTATTGCAATTAAATTTTTTAAATCATCATTATGATTACAAATATACAAGAGGTTTGTGAATGTAGATTGGAGAGAGGTATATAGAAAGAGTGTTATAGAAGTGAGAATGTGTAGCTAGGATGTGCTTTTGTGCAAAGAGATAGAAGCTGATACCTTTTTACATTGAAATGCTGAGGAGCCCTGCTCTTAGCAAGCATCACTGGCTTTGGAAAAGGACTTTTTGATACTGAACTACAATAATCACACCCAGTTTGGGCTTCCCAGTGCATCGGTATCCTGACTATCTCTTTTGACAACAATTTATATCTTAGAGCCATGTTTCCTGAACCTACCCAGGTAGTTGCTCACAGGTGAGAGGATCCTGAATTAGGGCACTTTATGTCTCAAAGCCACTTCAATTTCTCAAATGTGTCATACAGAGTAACAGTCATTCTGACAATTGTAATTTTATCCATATTTGCTAGATAACCTTAGACTTGCAGGTCCTTCAGACAGCTGTAAACTTCTTGTACTGTAATTCTACACAAGTTTCTTATCTTTTTAACACAAGAGAACCCTCAACTGAAAATTAATTTAGGGAAATTGAAAGTCTTTTTTCTGTGTTCGCCTGTTTGTAAATGATAAGGGCCATAAACAACAGTTTTAATAATTCGGTCCTTTGCGCAGCAGCAGCAGCGGCTTATGATCCCAGCCACCGCCTCATACCCACATGAGCTGATCCCCATTTCAAGCCAACACTCACTTCCTGTGATGAATTGCAAGGGCTCATCCCAATTTAATACATGGCTTCCTTCATATGGAACATGCGAACCAGACTTTCTGCTGGAGACCTGGGCTGTGAGGGTTTCTCTTTGCACAGACTGCAGGAGAGGAAATTACATGGGGAAAGATATTGCACTTATTCTTTTTTTCTTATAATTGTTAAATGACTCAAGGATTGCTAAAAACAAACAAAAAAAAAAACAAATAAACCTCATCTCATGGAGTAGCTATCACTAGAGGGATGCCAGACAAAGGGGACAGTGGACAAAGGAATCAAGAACAATGGCACCAAAAACTGAGGCTAAGAGAGATTATATAATTTGCTGCCCCAAATAACACTGTTAGTGTCAGAACCAGGAATCCCTTCCATGTGTTTCCAGCTCTCTGTGCCAAGTCCTGATTATATACTGTTTGCATGGAGAAGGGGGCTGGCGGAAGACTGAATGGGACCCTTTGAAGCACAAGCAGATGGAAGGGCTCATTGCACTTAAGTTTCATGAGCATTCTTCTTCTTATTGGCACTCTGGTTTGGGGACCACCATTAGTTTCTATATTTGCCTTTTGGGGGTACATAGCAGAGGACCTATTGCCAGGAGGAGATATGCTCTTTATACGGGCCCCCTTTCCGCAGCTTTCATGTTTTTTCCTCCATCAACTTCTCACTTGCTGATTGTCCCACATTTTCCAAACTTGCCTTCCTTCCAGGCTGTTAGGGCTGAAAGGAGTTGATCTCTCCACTCAGCAATACATCCCAGGTCTGGAATGGATGGGGAAGGGACTGAGCCTGCCAATGGGATGGAAATAACCTGAACGGCCTGCCCTCCTATCTCCCTATCAACACCAAGGTTGCACAAGGCCCAAGTAGCAAGGCGAGCCTGCCCTGCAGTCACTGAAGCCCCGCTGCTGCTCCTGAGCCCCGTGTTTATCGTCAGTGCTCTGTGTTTGCAGCCTGTTTCCTAGGCTTGAAATGCAAAGTGCGTTGTATCTAGAAACTGACAAGTGAAGATTTTTATCCATTTGCTGTGTCGGGTGTGATAGCACAAGCAGTGTGTTTTGTACTTAAAACACAAGCTGGTTTTCTATAAAAATGCATGGGAGTGAAAGCTCAGGCCCAGGGAAGCCAGTTGATGAATGCATCCTGGTAGGCAATTAAGAAAGGGACAAGATAATGCAGGGAAATTATATTTCTCTCGTTTTGCACGAGATTCAGTGTTGCTGTCTCCTAATATATCAGCTACTTCTATCGGCATGCCACATTGAAATTTTCCTTCCTGAAATTTATGGGTGCACATTGGCCATGTATCATTGCTCTTATTTAGTTTCATGGCAAACACAGGCACATCTCTACTTCTAAGCTGCACCTTGCTGCAAGCAACAAATTGAAGAAATATATGCCTTCTCTTGGAGGATAAGGCAGGGAATAAACATTGTTCTGAGGGCGGGGCAGGCTTCTCCAGATCCCTCTCTCTGGAGCACACAGAGTGGACATGCAGCCCACCCAGGTTCCTGAGCTGACGGGGAGTGCCCTGCAACTCTGGCCATTGGAGGGTCGCTCAAAAAATGATTTCTCTAGTTATGGTAACGCATACCAAATTCCAAGGAGACCAGATATGGCCTGGCCATTCAGCTACCTTTAAACTGCAGCATGCATTTGCCTCTTTCAAAATACATTGCAGACCCCCTCTTCAGCAGGGCTCTCATGAAACCCAGATTGGAGAGTTGGTCTTAATGCTTCTGTTGTGTCTGCAAACACTCAGCACGTCCTCCATAAGAGGAGGCGCTGACAGTGGGGTAAGCAGCCCTGCCCCTCGCATCTCTCATCAGTCTCCCACTGTTTCTGACATTCCCGTGATATTTCACAACTTTGTGTTCTGCTTTCAAGGCTCCACATGACATAACGACTTAGCAAACTTGTTGCCGGAGAGTTGGAGTGGGATAGGCTACAAAGACAGTAATTAATAAGCCACAATAACAATGTACACTTATTAATAAACACTCTTTGTGTACTAAAGCATTCTGAATACTTTACGTACATGGTCATGTTAAACCCACATAGCACCCTTACATGTCAGATACTCCTAAGGCTTCCATCATAGAGTTGGAAATCTGAGACACAAAGAGATGAAATTGCCCTATGCAAGGTTATTAATCTCTGAAGAAGCTACGAGAGGCCTGTGACCCAGGTCTCTGACTCACCTCCTTGCTCAGTCATGTGCGTGTACCACCCCTGAAGCAGCCATCCCTTTCAGAGAGCTCACTGGTGTCCCAAATTAGACTTCCTGCGTCTGGCAGGCTCAGAAGAAATGAGATAATGAATGACAAGCTCTGATGGGTAAAAGGAAGAGGAAATTGTATGTTAGCAGGCCCTTTGCCTTGCCACGATTTTAGCATCTCGTGTCTCAGCTAGACAGTAACATATAGAGGATCTTAATTAGATAAAAGAGTGAGAAAAGCAGTGTGTACTGGGAAAGAACATAGGCTGTGCTGGCATCGAGTTGACGTCTTGTGTTTTCAACAGTTTCCAATCAGTCCTACCTGAGCATAGGGGAGATTTCACACATGAGCACAGGTGGGACCGGGTCAGGGTAACTGTGTCCCCAGGACAGGGGGAATGTCATAGTTCTGATCCTTAGTGGTGACATTCACAATAGTTAAGAGTGTGTACAGCATAGGGCCTAACCTCAGGACAGATGCTGGCCCTGGTGTTGGAGACAGCATCTGACAGTCCTCTCAGGGGAAGTCTACAAGGTCCTGGAGGAGGGACTGGGTTGGCAGGGAGGTAGGGCGCTTTCACAGTGCTTATTCACACACCAGAGGGAAGATATTTCATGTCTTAGCCACCAACTGGGTACATACCTCCTAGTTTCAGCTCAGCTTGTACAAAATGGAGAGTCTCAAGACCTGATTTCAGAAGGTATGCCTCTATAGAGCAGTGGGGGTAGTTGTAGCTCTTACATCTAGCCCTTGGCAGGAAGAGCTTTGCCTGATCATGTGGACACGGGTGTCACCTCACCCCTCCTCTTCCTACTCCCATGCCCCATCACTCCTGCGTGTTGTTGGGCCTGCCTCTCCCTTCCCCTGCTTAGTTGCAAGAGCTCATTTCCTTCCCTGGGCCAGTGCTGCTAGAGAAAGCTAAGGTCAGAGCAAGCTCAGAGACTCCAGGGCCACGTAGGGGGTTATTCTTCAGCCCTCAGTCTGTGGTTCAGTGGGCCCCACCCCTCTCCTCACCCCTGCAAACCAGCCTGGTCTCCATGACTCTGCTCCCTGCAGGGTGTGGGGTTCTTCTCTGCATCTGGGATTTCTCCTCAATCCAATTGCTCTGTTGGGGCCTGGCTCCCATGAGAAAGGTTCCTCTCCGGCCTCACCTCGACGGTTCTTGTATCTTAACAAAACAAGGTCATACATATACTAATAAGACCACAGGTTTTGAATTCTAGCTCCAATCTTTCTAGTAGGCTATCCCCAGGCAAGTTGCTATTTTTCTTCTTGTAAACCATACAGCTCTACTTCCAGAATGCAGCTGTGATTGGGGAAAAGAGAGTTTTGTTTTCACCATGTACCTATAATAGTCGCACATTAGCAACTATTCCCAGGAAATCAACCACTCTGATCTAGTTGTGGTGAGAAACATAACTTAGGAACAGGTGCCTTGTTCCCTTGAATGTTCATTCATCTGTTAAAAGGCCCTTGTCCTCCAAGACTCAGTCCTGGCATCATCTCCCCTGGGAGTTTCCCCACCCCAGCTCATCCTCACCTCTGGGGCCACGTGAGACACGCCTCCCAGGGACTCCGAGCTCCTCCTGGTCTCGCTACTCTTTACCTAGAAAATTCTCTGACCAGGTTGTGAAGTTCTTTGAGATCAGGGACTGTGTCCTTTCCTTTCTATCTCTCTTTTCCCTGAAGGCTACATAATGGCTAGTGCTCA
Organism: Myotis yumanensis; assembly: GCF_028538775.1. Classification (NCBI taxonomy): domain Eukaryota; kingdom Metazoa; phylum Chordata; class Mammalia; order Chiroptera; family Vespertilionidae; genus Myotis; species Myotis yumanensis. The sequence continues at coordinate 8,225,067 of NW_027223762.1, forward strand.
ATACATAGTGCTCAAAGAATGAATGAATAAAAGAAAACAAGTAAATACATTTATTATTTTTTTGTAAAAAACCTCCTAGTTGATCTTTACATGAGTCTTTTTAACAGAGCAAATATTAGCATCACATGATGGCAGACCTAAGACCCAGACAAGGGAAATGACTTGCTTAGCTTGAGTAAAACGAGAAAATATCTGGGCTAGAACCCAGGGCTCAGAAAGCCAGAACTACAACCAGTCTCCGCCTCGAGGTTCTGTACTCTCTCAGTGATATTTTATAACCAGATAAGTTGCCTGAAGTTTGTGTTTTCTGCTGCAGTGACACTTCACTGCTCTGCGGTGTTATCTTGAGCCAGGTAGAGGTCCTTGGTGTCGGGAAGTGGTAATTATTGCAACACAGGGAAAAAGAAGTGTGCGCTGTGCTTTGGAGGCTCACCCCCTGTTATTAATTCAGGTGCTGAAGGTTGTGACACTTGTCATCGGAAAGATAATTTTCCTCAGATTTAATAATCGCAGTTAAGTCTCAGATTTGATTTTAATTTCAGACCTCGATGTCATGAAGTATTAATTATCTCCATTACCTACTGATAATATTCCTGCAAACATGCACATGTTTGATTGGCAGGGATCTTTATTAATTTACAAGGATGAACTCAATTAGAGAAGCTCATTTATCGGCACAATTCCACCTACATTCCTGCTATTTTTGAATGGAGCGAGCGCCTAGCCAACTCACAATTCCGAGTGTAGAGGGCCAAATCCTGTCAGTAGGGCAGCTGACTCTCACAGAGATTGATTGACACACATTGCATTGTCTGATCTGCCTGAGTTTGCTTTCAAATGAGTGAGATAAACCTTTGGGACTAATTAAGATTCTTATAGTAAAATAATGAGAGAGATTTTCTGTGTCGACTTGACTCCCCGCCTCCCCCCTCGATTTCCATGCCTAGGGTTTTTCTTGGGGCTGGTACAGTCACACCTCATTTAAGGAACTACATATGTTTCCACGGTGTTTTAAAAAATCTTGATGAATGCTAATATTTTATGTTAAGTGAATTGGTTCCTTCTAGCTACCCACCATATAGCCCAGCATAAAGGGAAGACGACTATAATGAAATGTCATGCCTTCACTCGACAGGGTAGATACCTTGGGATTTAAGAAGTGAACCCTGCTCATGCCCTGTCCTTTGTCACTTACAAGAATAACATAGTTTGACTTGGATACATTTCTCCTGATGAAATGAATATTTATGAAATTAAGGAAGAGAGAATTAGCTTGAGTGGGATTCTCCAACCCAAGGATATAACAGGGATAGTTTCCTGGCCCTCCTGCTAAAGCATATCTTTGCCAAATGACTATAAGCACAGTGCCTTCTGGTTCTGCTTCAGAAGAGAAAACTCTATGCTTAAGCTTGGGGAATAACAACGCAGAACCACAAAACAAAGAAATTCCAACAATGCCTTCTACTTGCATAGTCCCTCCCTAAGGAGGGCAGCTGCATCTCATGCGTACACATAACCAAGCAATACTACCTTAGATAGTGTTCGGGGAAAAAAAATAATGATAATTCAGGCCCGTTCTATCATCTACAGGGCAAACTGGAGCTTGTGGGGAAATGTCCAGCCAGAGTGAAAACGCTATCAGAGAATCTCAAATCAATTCAGGAGAGAGAACGATTGTTGTTTGTGATACGGGGCGAAGGTAAGCAACATCTTTTTACTTTAAATATTTGCCTTCAAAATAACGTTAGCCTCTGCTGTGATGAAGGGACCCAACTCCTTTTTGTCCAAAGATAACTGTCTAGGCTTTAGGAAAAATAATACATATTTTTAGTCGTTTTCAAGCATCTTTAAAGATCTTTCAAAGAAAGTTGCTGGAAACAGGGACCCTACCTCCTGAGTACAGCTCTACTCTTCTCCACTCCTCTTTCTCACTGTCTGCTTGCTCTCCCAACCAGAAAGCTGCAGGGGTCTGTCAGGCACTGGTCAAGAGCTATTGTGGACTTGGCAATCAGCACACCAAAGCAGGCGTTCTGTGTCTTTTCCTCAAGTTAGGAGTAAGGCATGACCCACCATAAGGGATCTCACCCAGAGTACTTGGTTTTGCTGATTCCTGAAAGGATTAGATGGAGGAGCTAAAGTGGTAGAATTATTTCTTGCCTCCACAGAGAGGGAGGGTAGAAGGAAGAGTGAGGGAGAGACTTTGTCTACATGATTCATCAAGGGAATAGCCTTCCTGTTTCTTCTCTCCTGGCCCATAGAGGTGATGATGAGCAAGGAAACTCGTGCTACTGGACTAGCTCTTCCAGAGTGGTTTCCATAGAAACTTAAATGTCTGAAAAGTTAATAGACACTATAAGCAAAAATTGTTCCACGTTTCCATAAAATGCTTAGTAAAACTTTTAAATGCTTAATAATTGAAGAACTTGGTGCAATTATGCATTAAATATATTTTGTTGTTGTTGGGAATATCTAAGAAGGAAGGGCTGTGTATATTTTTTCCTCAACGTTTTCTAGTGTAGATTGATGCAATGCTAAGTGCTCCAAATTATGTAAAATGCAGATTAAGTTCTTGCCCTTGGAAAACTAGCAATCTCCCCAAAGGAATAAGTTGTACACATAGAAGTCAAATTAATTGGATGATAGCTCTATTTTACACGCTACTGTCACCTGTAAGCATGAGCAAATGGAAAACTACGTTTGACTTCATACAAATCCTAATTATACATGATGGTCTTGGCCTGGATTGTTCTTTGAGTTTTTCCTAATCTATCCCTTTCCTCTGAATTGTACCATCTTAGCTACTTCACAGCTCCTATCTATTACCATGATTTGGACATATGCTTCCGAGGATCTTGGAATAGTCAGTCAATACTTGAGTAATCAAATTTGTTTTCACATTTTGAATCTATTTTGCCTTTTAATTTCATATTGACAATATCTCACCTTATCCTCTTGAACAGTGCTGTCTGATGGAAATATAATGTGGGCCGTGTCTATAATTTTAAACTTTATAATAGCCACAGTAAAAAGAAATGGGTGAAATTAATTTTAATAATATGTTCTATTTAACCTAACATATCCAGTAATATTATCATTTCAATGTATAATCATTTAAAATTATTAATATGTTATTTTCCTTCTATTTTTGTATAAAGCTTTAGAAATCCAATGTGTATTTTACATTTATGGCACATTTCATGCCAGATGAGCCAAGGCTCAGGAACTCCATAGGCACATGTGGCTAGTGGCTACCTCAGTAGCCAGCATAATTTGAGAACAATACTTTTCAAATTTGACCTCTCAACTAGGAGCACTGAAATCACTTGGGGGTGTTTTATAAATACTAATTATTGGTCCCCTGTCGAAGCCCACTGCATCCAAAACTCGATGGGGGTGGGGCCCACCAGTCTGCTTTCACAAACCTCTCGGAGAATTCTGATGATTGTGAAAATTTCAAAACAACTACTTTAAATTACAGGAACAATGATTGTGGGTAGAGGGCTTAGGAAAGAATTCAGGCTGAAGAGTTAGATCATGATGTATATATATTTTTCACTCAAACAAGTGGGTAATGGAGGTCTTTTATAATTTACAGAAAAACAAATGGAATTGATAATACTATTGTTTCATTTTAATGCTCTTCCACCCATAATTTTGTAAACATCGGTGCCTACAATATTGGTCTCTGTTATGAACAAGACTCAGCCCAGCTCAACAGCAAGGACCCCTCTGGGCATTTGTGCAGTGAATGAAATGAAGCTGGGCAGGGTCAGAATGTGGAAGCTGGGCATGTCAGGCCAAAGCTCTGGACTTTGTCCTGCAGAGAGACTCTCGTTCTACTTCTGCTCTACTCAGTGGTTTCTTGCTCTCTGCCTGACACTAGCTTCCTCAAAGGGGCAACTTCTCTCCTGGGAAATGCAAATAGTTTTGTTTTCTTTGGAATAATTGCTTATTTTGAATAATATATGCTGTGCATAAGTAATGAGTGGAGAAACAGTGTGCAAACATGCCTTTCTTCAATTGCCTCCTATTTAGGCAGGAGGAGAGCCATGCTGGGATAGACAAGCCCACCTCCCCAGCAGCAGTCCCTTTAGTCCCCGCATCACCACATTAGCATTGCGGCCACACAGTCTCTCTGCTGGGCTTGGGAACAGCAACTTCAACCTGCTGCCTTGTTTACTAAATGGAATCAGCAGATAATTTCACGGTGGTACAGACAGCATGAAAATCCCGCTCAAGATTCATAAATCCTGCTTTAAATTTGGCCAGCTTATACACAGGCTGCCCTCTCAGCCCTGTCCAATTGGAAGCGGCAGAGTCACCTCAGGAATGGGAGATGGAGTTTGGAGCGGGGGAGAAATGCATGCCTAGTCTCATTGCCCAAGTCCCCAGAGAGGATGTAGAGGGGCTTTGGGCCAAATGAGTGGGGAGAGAAGCATTAATCATAATCCGTAGTCACAAAGTGGAGGAAATGAAAAATTTCTCCAATCTGAGGACCAAGATCACTGAGTTCTCACTGCATAAACCTTTAGTGAACAGGTGCCTGGGACCAAGAGGCGCCTAAGTTCATTCCCTCCTCCACATCTATTTATCCTTAGCTGTTCTTGATTAAAGTACTCATAGTTCATGCCTCAGAGGTTTAGCTGAAAGTACTGAAATTGGGAAGGAAAGAGAATTGAGGGGTCGGTCGGGAGAATCAATTGGAAGGAGACATTCATGGGAAAGAAGAAATCTAATGCTGATTGAACTCCTGAAGGGTGGGCCACTCACTTAAGTCCATTTCAGATCTTTAAATCTCCAGTTAAAATATGGAAAATCTTTCATGCATTCTTAAACATTAATAATACCAACGAAAGCCTGTTAGTTTTCATGCAACACACACACACACACACACACACACACACACACACACAGAATTATATTAGTTATTCTTTTAGTGGCCACACTAAGAATCAGGGCTTCAATACGTGAATTGAAGGGTGGTGGCTCAGAAAGTCCATCACAGAGTATATCTAAGTGTTGGGGAAGGTGTGAGAGCTACCGGTAGACTTTAAGACAGAGTTATTACATGGAGAAAAGATCACAAATATTTATCTAGTGCCAGAGTTTCACGAATCTGAGTGATGGGAGTTTAAGGACCTGAGATCTGCCGACTGCAGGAAGTGATTTCCAGCGGGAAATGCCTGTTCCTGACCACAAAGTAGAGGCTGAGGCAAACGGGATTTTAGAATTTCCATCCACCCCGTCTTGGGATTATATGATTACTGATCACATAAACCTTTCTAGAAGACGCAGCATTAGTCCTAGCAAGTCTGCAAAAACTCTAAACATCAGGGACTGGATTCAAGCCAACAGATGAAGATGAAAAAGGGAGCATTATCATTCTGAGAAATCTTGGGTAAATTACAGAATTCAATTTAGAGGGACACATGGGCCAATTGTCATAAGCCTAATGGGTATGGAACTCTCATCTTTGTGTTAGAGAGGGCTTCACCTTGCCTCTGTGAGGCAGCGTGAATCATGTGTCCGAAAGGAGTTGCCCATTTCACAGGCACATACATTGGTCTGCCTTCAGCTACCCAGATGAGAACAAGCGGAATGGGTCTCTATAGAGGACATGTGTTACTGCCCAGGTCTGAGTGCAATAGGCAAGAGAGAGTTGTGGCTAGCATTGAGAAACGAGAAATTCCAGGAGGAAAAAAAAAGCATTTCTTTGGAAGATGCTCACATTCTGCAGAAAGGTTAGTTTAAACACCTGAGTTAATGTACTGTAAACTGTAAGGCTCTTTCCTAAACAAAGGCAGTGCATAAGTGGCACATTGATTGTCTTGGGTTGGTGCATTGTGTGTTTTGGGTCACAGCTTGTTTGTAACTGAAAGCAAACAGTCGCGATGTGATGGATTTGCCTATGTGTGAAATGGATCTTCAGCAAGGGAATCACAAAACGTTTACACTTCTAGACATGAGCACTCCCAACCCAGCACATTCTGCCTTTCCAATTTCATCCAACTGTGATAGAGGGAAGAAAAATTCCATAACATCAATGTGCACTTAATTGTCAGAGGGAAATAAAATTACAAAGTTTAGTAATACCATAAAAATCTGTGCTGTTATGCAGGAACCTAAAATTACATGCTCTCTAAAGGAAAATCATTATACTACAGGGACTCACAAAGGCTTTCCAAACAGAGCTGCATAATCTCACAGTTAAGAGCAGTTACTTCAGGTTGAAAGAGACTGAAAAACAAAACAAAATGCAAAGCAATCACTGTCAGGCTGTAAGAGTGGACAAGATCCCAGATGACTTTGGGCCATTCTGCTATTTCCAGCCCATGGAGTTAGAGGTGCAAATGTGAGAATAATCTGGTTTTAAAGTGTAAGTTTAAATTGTGTCCTGTTATTTGAACTCCAATTAGCACATTATTTTACGTTCTAATAGGTAGTTCAATCTTCTGTTTAAATAAAGCAATTGGATTCTCTTAAAGTTGGCCATAATTTAGGAAAAACAAAGCAAAACAAAACAAAAGCGAAATACCATGGATAATAATTAATTCATATAATTTGGGAGATTTTCCCAAAGCTGGAAGACTTGTGTTTTCTCAGTGAAGGAGGGTGATGGAGGAAAAGACACTGGGTTTTGTAAATTGATCCTTCAGTTTAGAATCTGGGCTTTGTTTTGTTTTATATATGGTGACTAAAGCAAGAAGGTGCCAGATGACTTATCTGGGCTTCTGGGTATAGGAGAAAGTAAATGGGGCTTCAAGTCACTGCTGTGGGTTTCTCTTATCCCAGGACTTTGCTGTGTGGGGTGATTCTGTCCTGTTGGGTTCTTAGGAGATAACCTATAAGAAGCCGCACAGTGAGCTGAGCTGTTTACAGAGGTCCAGGCGCCGTTGCTCGGGGGCAGTTGGGATCCCAAGGTCATTATCTGGAATTCTTTGAGAATATGACCCGCTTTGGTCAAAGCTCCTGGCCAATCAGTGCAAAAATACTCCCTCATTCACCCAGCCCAATGCACTGCCAAGTCTTTGGATTTCTTCTTTACCCTCATCCAAGTGGAAAGGGAATGACTTTGGACTGCAACAACCCGGGTTCTAGGACCGACTCTACTTGGTAGCTGGGTGATCTCAGGTGCAATGTTTGAACATATGGAACCTCAGACGTTTTCTCTAGTAAATTGAGGGTAATAATGTCTACTTCGTAGTGTATTAGACTTAAGAAAAAAGTACATGCTTCCTTCTTTTCTCTTGTCAGCAGATTTACATTTGTGGGAAATGAATGATTACTGTAAGAATGAGACTCAGTTCTGACAACAGTGAGTAGAAAGAAGAGAATATTAAATATCAACAGCCATAATGCTTCAGACCAGGCTAATGTGGGAGCACAGGCAGAGTTGCCAAATTTAGTGTAAGAATATCCCAGCTTATATTTGGATCATACTTACACTTTAAAAAAAATGTTCATATCAGAAATTTGAGCTTAACTGGATGCCCTGTATTTTATCTGGCAACACTAAGCACAAAGTGCCATGACTATGTGACCAAAAGGATGTGTGTTAATGTGAAGGTCACCAGACAAGGTGAAGGCACATGGAGAAACTGTGGTATCATGGTTGTTATTGAGTTGGAAAGGCACTAGGTGGAGGGGTAGTTCTTGGGGTTCTCGTAAGAATCCGGTTTAATTCATCATTATGATATGTTAGCATTTACCAAACAAATAATTGGTAATTGCTAACAGATCATTATTATCATATGTGTTTAATCTGAAATTAATTTGAAGTAAGAGATTCCTGTTGTTGATTTATTTCCAGATACCAGGTACATATGGGTGATCTTGATCTGGTTGCTTACAGCTTAGGAAGAGAGAACCCAGTATATTCAGGGTTTATCTCCTCTCAGGAAATAAAACCTGAGAAGAATAAGCCACTCACCTCTAGGGCATCACTGGGCAGCTGGGAGAGTGGGGACCCCCAGAAGACAGGTCCCAAGTTCACCCAGATGCTGTGGGATAGCCATGAGGTGACACCTGCCTTAACCTCTCTGCTGCAGAGTGGGACGTCTGTCTTTTCTCCCAGTTTTTCCTCTGTATTTTCCCAGCTCACCTAGGAAAGAATGACTGAGAATTGTGCACTTACTGTATTTCTGTTGGCATGTCTCCTGTCTGAGATTGTGCCCTCATTAGCTACTGACACTAGTGCCAAGGGAAGAAGCCTGGGTTTCTTTTGGCCATTGCATGCCACTGTGGTACACAGTGCACACATCTTTCCTAATGTGTGATAGTCATTACAATTTTATTTTCGCCTACGGATGTAAAACAGTATCTCATTATTTTCATTTGCATTTCTCTGCTTGCCAGTGAGTTTGACAGCTTCTTCTTACACCTATTAGTCATTTTGTCCTCTTCTTTTATTATCTATTAATACCTTTGTTCACATTTCTACTGGAATTCATTACTTTACAGATATTGTCTTACAGGTTTCATTTTTTAAAAAAATCTTACAGGTTTTATTGTTGAAAGTATTACATATGTCCTCTTTTTTCCCCCCATTGACCCCTTCTAGCCCGCCCCCGCCTCTACCCCAGGTCTTCACACACTGTTGTCAGTATCCATGTGTTATTCCTACATGCATATAAGTTCTTTGATCGATCTCTTCCCACCCACCCACCTGTCCTCTACCTACCTTCATATTTCTCTGTCTTATTTGTGCCATTGTGTCCTTTAATGAGCATTAGTCCTTATTTTTTGTCTACCATCCATTAATATCTCAACATTGTGTATGCTTTAATATCTTATAGATACATTTTCTATACTCCCAGGGGAAAATATTTTTCTATTACCTTCTTATATTACCCTCACTCCACATTTAAACCTTTTTTAGATTAAAATCATTTTTATTTATTTTTTTTAGCTCTATTAGAGATATAATTGACATGTCCTATATAATAAAACCCTAATATGCAAATCAACTGAACGGCGGAATGACCAGTTGCTATTAGGCGCACTGATCACTAGGGGGCAGACGCTCAATGCAGGAGCTTCCCCCTGATGGTCAGTGCGCTCCCACAGGGGGAGCACCACTCAGCCAGAAGCCGGGCTCGTGGCTGGCGAGCGTGGTGGTGGTGGCAGGAGCCTCTTCTGCCTCCATGGTAGCACTAAGGATGTCCCACGAGGGCTCCTGGACTATGAGAGACCTGGACCAGGCCTCTAGTCACATTATATAATTGTAAGGTGTTTAATATGATGGTTTGAAATACGTATAATATTGCAAAATGATTGCCACAATAAGATTAGTTTACACATCCACCACCTTACATAATTACGTGTGTGTGTGTGTGTGTGTGTGTGTTAAGAACTTTGAACATCTCACATTTTAATTTATTTGAACTCCACCTTTATAATGATGCAAAATAAGGTACATGATTTTTTTCCTTTTTGTAAATTAATTTTTAATACATCATTTCTCAAAACAATATGTTCTTTTAAAAAAATTTACTGTTTTTCAAATATATTATCTCTGACCTTCCCATTTTAATCTGTTAGTCTCCCTTTCTGGGTCGATATCAAATTGTTTTTAACTACTATGGCCTGATAACAAGTCTTATTAACTGTACAGTTAGTGGTCTCTTTTTATTTTAATTTTATATAATTTAAATAGCTATTCATGGGACTTCATTCCCCCATAAACATTTTCAAGTGAGTTTTATACGTCCCTCAAAAATTCTACATAGACTTTTTAATATAAATGCTTTGTATATGTAGCTTAATTTGGAGGCTTTTCCTATTTTTGGAAAAATTTGGATAAGATAGGAATTAACTCTTTCATAGAAGTTGGTAGAGTTAATCTGTAAAACCTGTTGCACTGTGAATTTTGGGGAGGATGGTCTTTAAATACTATTACATAAATGTTTATTACCTGTTAAAGGTTTTCATTTTTTCCCTAATTCTGTCTTTTTTTTATATTTCTAGGAATTGAACTATTTAATTTAGGGTTTATTTTTAACTACTTTTTAATTGTTTACATCTATTTTTTATCTATTTGTGTCTTTAGTGATGTCCCTCTTTTCAATACATTATTTTAAAGTTACACTCTATTTCTTTTTTTGAATTATAATACTAGAATTGTGCATTATTTGGAGTATTATTTAAATTTTTGTGTTTCTAAATGTACAGTTTCATTGAAATCTGTCCTTATATTTTTTTCCTTTTGATTTATTTCTATTTATTTTCTCTTTTTTCCAAATCTTGAGTTTGTTTTACATTTTTTTCTGAAAACTGTAGTTATATTTAGCACTTCAGTTGAGTCCTAAAACTTCCTTTAATTTTCACTATTACATTATCTATACTAATAAAAGGGTAATATGCTAATTAGACTGAATATCTTCCAGACATCCTTCTGGACAAAGCCATGGTGGTGGGGGCCGAGGCAGAGGCAGTTAGGGGCGATTGGGCTGGCAGGGGAGAGCAGTTAGGGGTGATCAGGCTGGCAGGGGAGGGCAGTTAGGGGCTGATCAGGCTGGCAGGGGAGCAGTTGGGAGGGCGATCAGGCTGGCAGGCAGAGGTGGTTGGGGCAATCAGGCCAGCAGGGGAGCAGTTGGGGGGTGATCAGGCTGGTAGGCAGAGGTGCTTAGGGGCAATCAGGCAGGCAGGCAGGCGAGTGGTTAGAAGCCAGCAGTCCTGGATTGTAAGAGGGATGTCTCACTGCCATTTAGGCAGCCAGACATCCCCTGAGGGGTCCTGGATTGGGGAGGGTGCAAGCTGGGCTGAGGGACTACCCCCCCTCATGCATGAATTTCATGCACCAGGCCTCTAGTATTTTTTATAATATTCTGTGAAAATATCAGATTATTTACTAGCATGGTATTTTTTCTAAATACTTGGAATTTTTAAAGCTATTTTTGTTATTAATTTTTTGTATTTTGTTTATACAGTCTTGTATATATGGTATTGCTATCTTTCTTTTTTCTTCTGTTCTCTCTCTCTATCTCTCTATGTCTATTTCTATATCTCCTTTCTTCACTCCCTCCATTCCTACCTTTATCTATTTATTTATTTCAAGAATTTATTCTAGTTTTCTTTTTTAAAAACACTTAATTATTTTTCTAAAGTGGTATGCATTCAATGTATTCTATTGAACCTTCCAATAGATTAATTGGATTTATATATTTTATTATTCAGATTTTCCATAGTTCTATTTATTTTTCCTTCTGTAATTACCCATTTTTGAGAGAAGTGAGATAAACTTTCCAATAACAATTGACAATCTACCTATTTCTCTCTTAATTTTGCCCATTTTGGTTTTTTATATTTTATGTCTTTATTGTCATAGTGATAGCTGTTTACTATTACTTGTGGGGGGTACAATTATACTTTTTAATAATCCCCTTTAATCTCTTGTGAATATAATGATTGCCTTTGATCTCTTTTTTGATCTCAAAATATATTTTGCTAGAAACTAAGATTACTTCCTAGGTCTCTTTCAGTTAATATTTGCATGACATATCTTTTATTCAATCTTTTATTTTCATTCTATTTATTTTCAAATATTACAGATAGTATACTGTTGGGACCGTTTTTGTTGTGAGTCATTCTCTTTTCATTAACAAGATGAATGCTGTTATATCATTGTAATTACAGTAGAATTTGTTGCTGTTATTTTATTTCATATTTTCCCTTTAATGTTTTCTTTCTCACCTTTTTTCTTTTTTTTCATAGGTCATGTTAGGCTTTCTTCTGTTGATTTTGAAATTATATACTTTGCTTTTATATTAATTATCTTTAAGTAAAGTATCCTCATAATTAGCTCCATATTGATTTCTTAAATTTATTATCCATATCTTTCTGCAACAAATCAGAAAATTTATAACACTTTTTTTTTAGATATTGGCACTTCTACATCTAGACTCTGCATCCCCCGCTTTTTGTTCACATCTTCCATTTCTTTATGCTTTTTTGGTATCTTCTGAGGTCTCCATCTGATCTTTCAGCTTGCTCGTTCACCCTTCATTTGTATTCATCCGACTTAGACACCTAAAAAAATTAATCTATTTCATGTACTTAATATTTCCAACACTTTTATGATGTCTTGCTCCTGCTTTATATTATTGGTACACTCTCTTCTGTCGTTGAGAAATTTATTGTGCTTATTTTATATTTATAGACCATCTGTTCAAATAATTCAGCTTCATGTGGCATATGCTGCTTGGTTTGTGGTTGTTCTTGTACACTGATGGTACTCTATAGGTGTGTCAGAATTTGCCCTGCCAGTCCTGTATTCCTGAATGACAGTTATCTCCTCTGTTAATGGCCAGGCTCCAGTTTGAGCCCCACTGGCAGGCTGATGCGGGACAGTAATCCCAAGGTGAAAACCCTAAGCACCTTGGTGGACACACCATTAGGTGGCACAATAAGTCATGTCCTTGTGTAATCTCCCCTTTCGTGCCAGCAGAGCCTGTGATTTGTTTCTAAGCAATCGATCATGGCAAAGGCGATGGCCTGTCCCCGTGATTATGTTTTGTTACATATGACCTCTCTCCAAGGCTGGAGGGGCAGTCTCCTCCTGGTCTAGAAGAAGTAAGCAGACATGTTGTAAATGGCCTATGGAAAGAGGCACATGACAAAGAATTAAGGTGGCTTCTAGGACTAGAGATCAGCTCTTGCTGACAGCCAACAAGAAAATGGAAGTCTCATTCCTATAGCTTCAGGAGATGAATTCTGTCAACCCCAGAGGGAGCTGGGATGTGTACTAGTACTTTTTTCCGGCTGAGCCTCTGATGGGATTGCAACTCCAGTTACTCTGCACTGCTGCCCAATGGGACCAAAAACAGAGGACCCAGTGCAGTGTGTGTACACTTCTGACCGACCTACAGAAACTTGGGAACCATGAATGTGTGCTGTCTTAAGCCTCTGGTTTGTGGCAGTTGCTTATGCAGCAATAGAAAACCTGTATTTCATTGATCCCAGTTGAGTTCTCCTGTTGGCTCCCACACCACCAGCAACACTTCTGAGCAGCTTTGCCTGGAAGTGCTTAGAGGAAAGAAGCACTAGGTGGAGACAGTCGCATTAGATTGCAATTCATTAGCTAGGAAGGTTTGAGAACAATGGCAGGAGTAGTTCTCACGTGGTTAATAAACTTGCATCTGTTTTTATCATCACCTCCTTTAAGTTTTCATCATATTCTTCATTTTTAGCAATAATAAGCTTTACTAAGGTATTTGATTTCCCTTATTTCCCAAATTTCACATAGCTTTGTTTAGGATTTTTTTCTTTTCTTGGTGTTTTCAAAAGAGGGTTACATTATTTAGGGTATCATGTACACTCTAAATATTTATAATAAAATATTGTTATAAAGTTGAAGTTTTTTTCTTTCAACACTTTGAAAACGTTAGCCTTCTTTCTATCTTGCTTCTAATGTTGATACGGGGAAAAATTGGTATCAATCTGAAACATTTTTCTTTTTTATATACAGTGGGGCCTTGACTTACGAGTTTAATTCGTTCTGAGACCGAGCTCGTTAAGGAGCTCGTTAAGGAGCTCGTTAACTCAAATTAATCTGTCAACTCAATGCAAAAAATCGGCCGAGAGACAGCTGGTATCTCAAAAAACTTGTTAGTCGGGACACTCGTAAGTCAAGGCCCCACTGTATTTTTATTGATTTCAGAGAGGAAGGGAGAGGGAGAGAGAGAGAGAAACATCAATGATGAGAATCATTGATTGGCTTCCTCCTGCACGTCCCCTGCTGGGGGTCGAGCCCACAACCTGGGCATGTGCCCTGACTGGGAATGGAACCAGGACTTCCTGGTTCATAGATTGACTGTCAACCACTGAGCCATGCTGGCTGGGCTAAAATATTTTTCTTTAAAATAACTTTGTTCTCTGGAAGCATTTGGAATATAAATGTTTTCAATGTTTTCTTAAATGATGCAAATATGGGTGTATTTTTTCTTATCTATATTATTTTGCACATTCTAAGGTCCTTTAATCTTAGGTGTTCATTTATTTAAATCCTGGGAAATGCTAATGGATTATTACTTTATCTATTTCCCCTTCTTCATTTATGTGACTTTCTTTCTTCCTTTCTTTCTCTCTTTCTTTCTTTCTTTCTTTCTTTCTTTCTTTCTTTCTTTCTTTCTTTCTTTCTGGAACTGCTATAAATAGTTGATGAAAGTTGTGTTTTTATCATCTGTGTTTATTCTCTTTTATATTTTCCATTATTTATGACTTTCTGATGCTTCTTAAATAATATTCTGGATCTGATCTTTCTGTTCACTAATTTAACTTGTGGCTCCATCAAATCTACTAATTATCCACCTTGTGATTTTCAATCATATTTATATTTTGATATACAGTAAATCTATTTGCTTCTTCTTGATAACTGATAAATGTTGCTTAATGTCATTGATATTTTCTATCCTAGCTCTTTAAGGTTATTTATTATGTTTGTTTCATTAATGTTGATCTCTATAGTTAGTAGTTTCTGAATTATGGAGTATACATTTTTCTGTATGTTGCCATTCTATTGTAAAGTTTGAGATTAGATGACTTTTTTATTTTTCTCCTTCAGATCATTTATCTTCACCAGCCAAGTTTGCCAGGGGGTAAGGGCTTCCACCCCTCTTAGTAAATTTAGTGTTGGAAAGCCTTAACATACCCATTTGCTGTGTCACTACCAATCTTCCTTCTTCTTTGGACAATTCTGGTACTTCTCTAAGACTTTCTTCCTCTTGGCTGTTCATTTAAGGTTTAGGAGAGAAATTGGAAATGCCCAGCTGCTGACTTTTTAGAGAGATTTTTTATCATCATTCATTTCTCACTCAGCCATTCCTCCCTCAGCCGGGCTTCTGTTTTGCCTTCTTATTTGGGAACAGAAAATGCTTAGGATAGTTACTGAAATCCAAATAGTGCCTGGTTTGGAATCCCGGCTTTGCCACATACCAGCTGAGGGGAGTTGGGGAAGTTTCTCAGCCACTTTGCACTTCCATATCCTAGTGTGTAAAATTAGACAGTAGTGGTCACTGGCTGTTGAGATTGCTGTGAGAGTTAAATGAGATAATGCTGATAAGGCAATTAGAACAGTGCCTGCTACAAACTAGAGCCTAATAAACACACGCTAGTATCATTACAGAGCCTAGCACTTGTACATGTTCAATTAATGTCATCTACTTTCACTTATGGGTTACACTCATCCACAGAACCCTCCCTGACTCTGTGCACAGGTTACTGTCAAGATGCACCCACACTTCAGATCTTCAGGATTCCATGTGCTTCCTGTTATTAGCTATGCCTCAAACCATCCATACTAGTGACTTGGAAAGTGTTCCATTGGGATTTTCTAGGCAAGAATGTAAGATCAAAAGTTAGTGGAATGGAAAAAATATTTAAATTCTGTGGTATCTTATAACTATTATTTCCATGCTGTAAGTCTCTGTGTCATAGACAATACTTGAACCAATGTCGCTTTTGTGTACACAGCCCTTTGTGGGTTCTAGTGGGGTTTTACGTTCAATATCACATTGAATCTTGCATGACTCCCCAAAGGCAAGATAGGCTTGTTGAACCTATTTTTAAAAAGAAACAAATTGTCAGACTGGAGGAGAAAATGAACTAAATTCAGACAGCACGAGGTTGGCCCAGACGTTCTGACTTCTATCTCCCCTGCTTCACCTTCTTAGAGGGACCCGAGAGAAACCGCCAGAAACCCAGGGCTTCTCTAGGGTATGTGTGTATGTGTGGACCAATGTAAGGGCAAATTTGGATGTTCATTCCAGCACACTTTGAGTTTGCTCTCAGGATGTACTCTGCCTTTTCTTGAAGAGGAGTACCAATGCTGAGTTACTGACCCTTAGCTGGTGTGTTTGGTGCTGGGCAATAAAGATTATGATACCATCACAGAGGACACCAGGTTTGAGAGTCCTTTCCTGCAGTTTAAACTCTGACAAAGGCTTCAAAAGACGTACGTTCTGCTGTCAGTTACTCAAAATATGCTTTCTAATATTTTCAAGTAGTTTTTGGAATCAGATGCCTACATTTGTGCTGAATTAGTCAGGTAATGGCTTTGGTTTCTCAAACTAACCTGTTCTGTTACCATCACATAAGTTGACCCTGTGTATATGTTTTATGCACAGTTGACAGTAGAGTGAGCTGTCTGTTTACTGGGGAATGTCATGTGGATATATGCTGAGCCAACATACCGTTAACCATATGTATGTATGTATTGAGCACTAATACTGTGCCCAGTCTTATGTGAGACATTGTAGAGGAGATTGAAAATGACTAAGACACATGGACCATTAGTGAATATTATATATAAAATCTGTGTTCCTAATTGTGTGTGGATGTGCAAGTGGAAGTCACAGAAGTCATAGCTCTTAACCCTCATGACCTGGACAACAATTTGTCAGATGTAGACATCAACACATTTGCAGAATGAAGAAGGCAAAATCAGGGTAGGCAGGTAATTTTATCCATCTTAAACTTTTTGCAAGAGATAGGATCTAAGATGTTCAGTAAATGCATGGGGGAGAGGGCAGGCATCCTCAGTGAGGTACAGAAATAAAAATAAGAATATAAGTTAGAGAGAAGTAAAGTGATAAATGTGGGCATAATATCATCCATTATTAGAACATAGACATTATATAAGGTTCCATTAAATTTACAATAGTAACATAGTAACTTTCTAGAATTTTCAAGTTTTATCTCCTCCACTTTGAATTTTAAATAAATGACTAAGCCATTTCTTTTCATGCTGACACAATTTCCTTTTTCTTTTTAAATTATAAGGTATGTTTTATGGCTCAGAATGTGGTCTGCTTTCCTTTTTTTACAAAATGCCGATATCAGGTTCTTTCATCGTTGTTGTAAATGATTTCATAATTAATGTAGTTAATATATGCATAGCCCATGGACACAGACAACAGTGTGGAGAAAGCCAGGCGGTAAAGGAACCTGGCAAAGTGTGTGTGTTTGGGGGGGGGGGGGGGTGGAGGCTGGGGGAGAATGAGGGACATCTGTAATAGTATCAATAAAAAATTAAAAATACACAATAAAAAATTAAAATTAAAAATTAAAAATGAAGCACCCAAGCCTTCATTGCTGAGTGAGTGATAAAAAATTATTATCTACACACAATGGAATATTATTTAATCTTTTATTTAAAAGGAAGTAAATTCTGACAGGTACTACAACATGGATGAAAATTGATGATATGCTAAGCAAAAAAAAAATTCATGAAAGAACAAATATCGTACAGTTCTACTTATATGAGGCTCCTAAAAAGTAATCAAATTCCTAAAGACAGAAAGTAGAATAGTGGTTGCCAGTGGCTGGGGGAGGTGAATGGGGAGTTTTTAGTAGGCACAGAGTTTCATTTGGGGAAAATTAAATGTTCTAGAGATGAAAAGTGATTATGATTGCACAGCAATGTGAATGTGTTTAATGCCATAGAACTATACACTTAACATGGATAAAATGGTAAATTTTATGTTATGTACATTTTACCATAATTTTAAAACCAACAATTTTTTAATAGAATGGTGGTATAGGGACAACAGTTCCAGAGTTATACTTTAAATGTATTTTATTCCAAATGTTTGTATTTATTTTAGGACTAGTTTGATTATTTAAAAACCTATTTTATTTTTAGAGCAGTTTCAGGCTCATAGCACTCTTGTGAGGAAGGTACAGAGATTTCTCCAGTACTCCCTTCTTAGCCTCTGGTCATTTCCTTTTCATCTTTGAAGACACAAACTAATTATTTTATAACAAGCTGTGTACTCTATTGAGAAAATATTTACTTTCTTTTTTGTCCCTTGAATATTCCTTTATAATCAGTCAAATTGCTTATTTTGGAAATTGTTGGCATGAAGTGATACATAGCAGCCAGCATTCCTACAGCCCAATATCTAATCCAGGCCACTCCAAGTTTGTCATTATACAGCAGGTTGCCACTCATTTAGGGACATTGTAGCTCTGTAACCTCTGGAGATGTAGAAAGTGGAAGACAGGGCTTACCTTTTCTTTATAAGGAAACCTAGTGTTTCATTTGGGACAATAGGTGGACAATGTGAGTCAGAGATGTTGTAGCTAAAATAATTTGAGTTTAGTTCATTTTGAAATGCAGACCAGAATGTATTTATCCTCTCGGTCAAACAAGGACCTGCTTCAATTCTAGCAGGGGCTTCTCTGAGCTTCATGTGCTCTGGGAAGGGAGAGTGTTAGGAGATGATGACAGAAGATCAGAGAGGCTCCAGGCATCATCAGAGATTCAAGCACATGGCAGAAAGTGTAAATCTGAGGAGAAACAGTGGCCTGTTAGGGTTCTCGGGCATAATAATGTGGGCATGCCCATCTCCTTGAAATTTCAGGATAGTCATGAACAGGTAGCCTGGAGAAATGATGAAGAATGAGACCATCATGGCTATATGGGGCTGTTCCTATTTTATTTAATCATCATTAGACTAACATTGAGAAGATCAGAGTTGGTTTTATCTGGCTTCTTAGACTCTCTCAAATACATCCTCAAAGCCCAATATCCACTTCTTTGATCTTGTCTCACTCAAAAGATACTTTATCTTAGGAATGAATGTTGGTTTGGGGCACACGTGGCCTGTTTCTGAGCTGGATGGTCTTAGGCTGAGGTGTGCACATTAAACCAGGTGAAGCTATAAAAGTGCTGAGGGTCTTAGCAATTATTCAGGGAAGGGGAAGCACTCGGTGGCGCGGGGCTGGCTCAGAGATCTCCCTGAGCGTTTCAGCCAGAGCCCTCTGACTTACTCATATTAATATGTTGGCTGTTGCAGGATTATTTCAACTGATGAAGGGAATCTGGGACAAAACACAGAGAGAAAGTCAGTGCTGCTGTGAAAGCATTTGTTGCTGTCAGACCTTGTCAGCTCAATCATACGCTGTGGCTAACATCTCATTTTTTTTCTTTTAATTGATAAAACTGACCACTTGATTTGGCAATATTTAGGAAATGTGTGCAGACACAGCATGGGAATGCAGTCTATAGAGATGGCCTCAGTAAGCTGAGTGAGTGGAGGGCTGGGGGTGGCATCTTAAAAGTGGTGAGCATTTGGGCCAGGATGAAACTGCAGTAAGGGGAGATGGAGGGACAGACGCATCATCTCTTTGGGCTCCCATAGCAGTTTTCAGTGAGAATTTACCCAGAATGTTTGCTTCCCCCCACCTCCCCGAGTCCTGAAAAAGGTTGGCTCAGGGCCTGGAAGCTCTGCAATTTTTTTAGGTTTTGGCAACCTAGGAAGAGAAGGTATTTTGCAACTTAGCTCAGTTGTTTCTTAATGTTTGGGGAGAAATATGTCTTTTTGTAGATTGTTGGGTTTTTTTTAGTTGAAAAGAAGCATACTTTCAGAATGTACAGAATTGCCTATTCCATATTCATACTAGATTTGCATTTGAGTCCAAAAGCAATACAATAATTTCATTTCCTGATAATTCTCAAACTCAGAAAGTTCGTGTGAGCCACACACCCAGTGGGATTCCAGTGAAAATTAGATTTGCAATAAGTAGGGGAAACACAATAAAACCTTCAGTGTAGAAACACAAGATTTATGCTCTCTACTTACCTGTATTTTGTGTCCTAGGGAATAATCATCTTTGACATTTATAAACTACCCTTCTTGCAACAGTCGCTCAAGTCTTCCTTGTTCAAGAGTTGCTCCCTGACTGCCACTCTTCTACTCAATGACATGCTATTATCCCATGGTGAGAGGCCAAGGCCTTTCATAGGCAGGAACAGTATGATGTGCTTAAAGCAAAACCTGAGAGACGTTCCTCAGGGGACGGAACTCTGGGACTGCGAGTTCTTGTGCATATAAACCATGCTGCAGCCTGTGTGGCTGGTTGGGAGGCTGTGCCTTGCAGTGCTCCTTCATGCCAGGTAAATTATTAAGTGTGCCTTTGGGTAACTTCAAGCCTTTGGGAAGAGTCTTCTAAACACTTGGTTAGAGAACCTTCAGGGTTGCTGGTAGGTGACCAACAACTGCAGTTCATTATAAGGCAAGAGTTTCTTAAAATATAACTCCCTGAACACAAAACCAAATGTGATTGCTATGACTAGTAGTTCTATTTTTGGAGCAGCTTTCAAAGTGATGACTATGAATGACAACAACCATTATCCTAGCGTATTCATGGCATCACACTGTCCTAGGAAACTAAGTTATGGAAACTTAGTTTTTGCTTAATATTACTATTAATAAATTACATGCTAGAGCAGCAGTGGCAATAGCTCACCAAGTTGATGTAACAGAATATATAAGTATGCAGATGATTTATATTCTGCAGAGCCCAATCTTACTTTTAAGTCATTTGTGATAAAAGATGTCCAATTATAATTTTGCCTTTGACATACTTTGAATAATACCAGCTTAACTCTATGTTGGCCAATTTATATTTCAAGGATATACATGTATCTGTTTAACTACTTACCTACCTACCTACCTATCTATGAAAAAATATTTCCTTTAAGTTGCTTTTACTGAACAAGCAAACTAATAGAATTATCCACTTCTAGGTACTCATTGTTTCTCTCTATAGCTTCTAAGATGGAAAAAACTGTTTTGCCTCTTGTTAGAGATAGAATGATTTTTCATCTTTCACTAAAATTTTCAAACTTCATAAAGAGGATAAAGTCACTTTTTTTTCTTGGAAAATACATTTTTTAAGGATGTATTCCTAATAAATTCTTTAAAATATGAGATGATTGCCCGTTTTTTCTTCCTCTTAAAATTTTTAGTTAATTATTAGGCCAAATTTATAGCAAAGTTTAATTTGTGGCTAAATAAATAAACCCAATCATCTTATATTTTTGTTGTACTACAATAATAGTGAAAAAATTAAAAGCAAGTTTACAGCATTAATATAGATTCAGTTCATTTAATTTTAATACACAAACTCAGAAAGTAGTAATAATTTTTAACTTAATTTGTACCAACTTCTTTTTAATTTTTTGAAGTTAGTTCAACATTAGTGTTACTGTTTATAAAATCCTGACTAACCCCTGGCCGGTGTGGCTCAGTGGTTGAACACTGACCTATGAGTCAGGAGGTCATGGTTCAATTCCTGGTTGGGTTGGGTTGGGGCAAATGCTAGCTCCATCCCCAGTGGGGGCATGCGGGCTTGATCCCCATTGAGGTCCTGAAGGAGGCAGCCGATCAATGATTCCTCTCATCATTGATGTTTCTATCTCTCCCTCCCTCTCCCGTCCTCTCTGAAATCAATAAAGAATATATTAACATAAAAATCCTGACTGAGACAGGTCAAGTTGCTCTTTTCCACATTTGGAATTTGGTTCTAGACTTTTCCATATTTGGGAGTTGGAAAGAGCTAAGACTGGTATTTCAGAATCCAGGCAATGCCTGTGCTGGTCAGACATTTTTTTCCTAATGCCTATATTGAGTCAGTAGCACTTATGCAAGCATCTTATTTTATAAGATAAGGAGCATTAATCAAGCAATAATTGATGGTAGTTTTCTCTCTTACATCTAATTGAAACATATACTTGATGTGCTAAGACTCCCACTGAAATATATGTGGTATATTTGATAAAATCTGTTCCAATAAGATATCAAATCAGTTCAAGTATCTTCCATTGCCCCCACTTTAATATTAAAAATAAAGTCTGACACCTCAGAAGAGAAGCACAATTCCAAACCCAGATGATGTTTATGCTTTTGTAATGAGAAATTAACCTTAGCATAAAGCACTCATTTGCAACTGTTACTCCTAGGTGAAAAGTGAATGAATGGATGTATTAGTTCCATTATTTGCTACACAAAAATAGCCAAACACTTTAGATTCCACTTGTGAAGCACCAATAATGTCAAAAGTGCAAGAAAAGTGAATAAGGCATTTTCTCCTCTTACTAACCCCAAATTGGGAGTTCCTGTTGGCATTGAATTGGCACCAATGACCATCGGATGACGACTTAGACTCATTATTATACTTTTCCTGAAAATTATAGCTCTTCTGGCCCTGCCTTTTCTTCTTCTTTTCTCTCTGGCCTATCATCTGGAATGACATCATTATCACCAACACAAACGAGCTATTCCTGTGACTCATAGGCACTCAGAAATGCCCCAGTCCCCCCTTTTCTTTCATTTTGAATCTAATTGCAGAAAAAGCAGGGCTAGAAATTTAGGATTCCAATATTTTAGGGTCTATAATTTCTTGCAGTCCAAAAGTAACCATTTGATTATCATCACCCATCTAGTTCTAAGAAAAGGAGATAGGAAAAACTCACACATTCACCTGCACACTGTAATCACATGTGTATTGCATTGGGTATCCAACCCTGTAAAGAAATGTCAGAATATTTCAGTCAACTGATGTCATAAACATCAAATCTAATTTATAAATACCTTCTTGTATCTGAACCCATCCCATGTGGCCATTTTATGTTCATGCCTCATAAAATATCCCTACTGTTAGAAAGAGGCACATATTCTACATTTTATAACTTTATATCTTCCTCTCAAATGTTTTCTTCAGCTAAGGAACTTAATTGCTATAAGGAGAGTTGGAAGGTGCTTTACTTTCTTTTTTTACTTCACTGCTAACCAGACATTGGCAGGGTGACTCATCAGCTGAATCCATTAATTTCAGCTGAATATAAAGATGCAGATAGAATTGAATGGAAACAGGTCATTCCTTTCCAAGAGTTAACATAAAGACTATTCAGCACATAGTGATGGCTTTTATATTTAGTTTTGGCTAAGGAAGTATAGGTCACATTCTGTGTGTGTGTGTGTGTGTGTGTATGTGTGTGTGTGTGTTTTGTTGTTGTTTTTAGGATTAATAAATGAATGAACAATTCTCTTGTTCTTAATTTTTAATGATTTAAGAACAATAAAAAACTTAAAATCTTAAAAACATATGCAAATATTTTCAAAGCTTTATAGTATAAAAGGGACAATAACAGTGAAATTAGTTTTAGTGCACACACATAAACACACACACATGCACCCAAACCTTTTATTTTCCTATGACATTTTTATTGATTCCCTAGCAAAGTTCTCACACTAAAATTCTGCAGGCTTCCTTTAAGAGTGTTCAATCTGTCTTAGCCAAGACTGTTTCCTCTTTTCATGAGGAACAAGGGGTTCTACTCAGTTTAGTGTTAACAACACGAGGTTGGGTTTAATACAATTTGGTTGAAAGTTTGAATGGTTCTTGGTAAATTCATTTGATCTCTCTGAAATTCATATTACGTATGTACAAATGAGAATAATAACCACGGAGTCAGTACTGTGAGAATTATATTAGATAATTTGCAAAAGTTGCAGCCTGGACTTGAAATAAACAAAGATGCCTGCCCCTTTGTTTATTTCACTGCCACTGATGGAGAAGACAGTGAAGCCAAAAGACCCAGGCTTCAAATGAAGAATATTGAGTCTCTGAAAAGCAAGATCTTTCATCTTATAGTAGTGCTAGAAGTCACTGAAGGGAGAGTTATAAAGATAATTGACTACTGTATGGAGGCACTTAAATGGCTGACAGTAGGGGATTATGAGCTAAGTAAGACATCAGCAAAGGAAAGAAAGAGGGGTCTGCATTTCCTGTACTCAAGGTGATGGAGCACTCAAAGACCCATTGTGATTGTCTCCAAGTCTTGTGCATTCAGAGGAAACTAGTCCTACTCCCCACCCTTCTATTTTTCCACATTCGGTCCCCTTGGCTCTCAGGAAATGTTTTTGAAAGTGAACCAAGCATGGTTAGGGGTCGGTGGTGCATGGGTGCTCATAGGGCAATTCTGACCGGTAGCCTATTTCTTGCTAACTCCACCCAATAGCATGTCCAGCAACATTTGAGTTCAGGCTAATGGAAGAAATCGTAGGGAGTGGACAGCAGTACCAGGTAGTCAATCCTCATAATCAGCTTAAATATACATAAGATATACATTAAACCCTATCTTTGCTCTATGCAACTCCAAAGCCAATGAAGTATTCTAATATTAGAAACCATCCACTGACTTCTCCTACATATACACTGCTGCCAGGATCCTATAAATCACACCTTGGCTGAACACAGACCCTGTATTCAGTGTATCATTCTAGGATCTGTGAGAAGCAGTGAAAATAGAGAAACCTTGATAGTTCTTAAATATATCTGTAAGAATAGATATCATCACATAATTCAGTCTTCATTATGTTCAATGACTAGCACAATGTTATATAGATTATAGATGTTCAGTAATATTTGCAATTTAATGGAATAGCCCATATATATATTACTGCCATATGTG
The DNA here is from genome assembly GCF_028538775.1 of Myotis yumanensis. Lineage (NCBI taxonomy): Eukaryota > Metazoa > Chordata > Mammalia > Chiroptera > Vespertilionidae > Myotis > Myotis yumanensis. The sequence continues at coordinate 8,249,323 of NW_027223762.1, forward strand.
TGCTTTATTATTTTTTCCCCAAATACTTTTTACTTAGAAGATGTTTAAATCAAAGCATTATGTTGATTCTGTATCCTTAGTTCCTCAGAGTTGAATGCATATTGTATATTAATAAATAACCCTACAGGAATATTCCCCCTGGAAATTTCTATTGCTGGTTCTGATTCACCTGGAGGTACAAACGAGGGTGGTTCTTAGTTTTCATGAGAATTTGGTTCTAAAAACCTTGGACTTTGTTTATCACTACCCATAGCCAAATTTGTTTTCTGAATTTAAGGGGAAAGATTGCAAATCATGACTGTTGAAATGGACATGGCTTTGAGCTTTTTTCACTGACCAGGAATCCAGCTCTTTGAGTCCAAAGGGAGTCTTAAGATCATAGAAAGAATGTGTGGTAAGAGAGCAAGAGAAAGATACGATTTGGGGGAAGATCATGTGAAGAGAAGAGCAATACAGTGGGGCTGGATGGGAGAATAGGCAACCAATAAAAAAAAAACAACTCCAGTTAACAAATGCTAGTGAGTTTCTAAATGATTTTTTACCAGAATGAATAACATATTGTATATTTTGCCTCCCACATACAGATGGTATAAATAGTTTAATAATTGAGAAGTTGATATAGTGATATTAATGACAATTGAATAAAAAATACCTGTCATTTCACCATCCCAGTAAAGCAATTAATTTTATTTTTTGTGTGTATCACATATAGTCTATGTGAAAGACACATTTTATTGTCTACTTGTATTAAAATAGTGACATGAACATTCCCATGTTACAACTTAATATTGCTTTAATGTTTATATCATCAATGAGTCTATCATTTACCCATCAAGTGAATGTAAGTTTGGAATTAGACAGTTTGGCCATTTCTTCTTTTTTAAATTTACTATTGTAACTAACCCTGCAGTAAAATGTTGATTTATATAATACTTGGCTTCTGTAGAATGAGCTGTTTAGGATACATTCTCATGAAAAAAGGTTAGGTTAGAGCTGTGGTCGGCAAACTGCGGCTTGTGAGCCACATGCGGCTCTTTGGCCCCTTGAGTGTGGCCACAAAGTTTCAATAGCACTGTACGTGTGCACCCGCACGTGGTATTTTGTGGAAGAGCCACACGCAAGGGGCTGCAGTTTGCCGACCACTGGGTTAGAGGAAATGAATAGCTTTATTATTTTTGGTGCAGACTAGGTACTTATGTTTAATTTTTCACTCAATATATTTAAGTCTTTTTTTCTCTTTTACTTAGTCTTGGATAAACACTCCCGTGGCACTCACATATTTTGTGGGACACAAAGAGATGACAATTCAAAGGCAAATGTGTTGTTATCACAAAGAATTTCTGAGACTAAAGCAGAAACCAAGAAGAATCCAAAAACGAAGAATACGAAGAAGGACCTATAATCGTTATAATGTGACCCAGTTCTTGCTCCCACCATGTCATATTCCTCTATGTATTATTTCACCTTCCACACACATACCCTTCCAGTGACCTAGGTGCTCTTGGGTGTGGGGTAAGGAGATTGCAGATGTTCAGGTCCAGCTCTGAGGATGTGATAAAGAGTAGATGCTCAAGAGTAGATGACTAGGGGAATGGATGGGTGGGGCACAACATTTTTCTTTAGTGTTTTACTTGTTGAAACTATATATTCCCTTGGGGATTTGGTCCCCTGTTCTACCATTACTTCCATACTCTCCTTTGAAAGTCCCCTTTTAGAGTTTAACACAAATCAGTCAATTTAGGTAGCAAAGTCTGGCTCATCAATCCGTTTTCTCATGTCCCATGCTATTGTCCATTTTTACTCTACAGTTTGGCTGAGTGAATGTCAATAGTTCAGCAGGGTACTGAGTGAAGGCCCACAAATATCATGGGACACGAGTTGGAAAGAACCAGGATTCTGCCTGATGGAAAAGTCATTGGACTCTGATGTGAGTGTATTGGAATATGCGTTGATTGTGTTAAATCACATAGATTTGACAAATTGGTAGTTTCTGCAGCTGGATGTGCATTGTCTTGACTAATACACTTGATACAGTGATGAGAATGCATGCATAAAACTTTGCTGAACACCTTATGATGGTCATCACCAGGCCAGATGGTTTAAGAAATCTTGAAGGAACTCAAAATCTGGGATTGAGTCTCTGGCTTTGTTGCTTTGAGTGGGGAGGGCACTGGACTGTAAGCTTCTCTACTTAATGAGGTTATTGTATATTCCCCAAATACCTGAAGATTCTGGGCTGTAGCATTCTGCATGTACATTGATCATTTTGCTTAGGTAAAAGGGCTTGGCAGCTTTGCCTTCAGAAATAAATCTTATTCTAGGAGTTTGTATTTTTTCTGCAATCATCACTCTTCAATACTCTTATGTGGCCACAGCGATTAGGTGCTAAGAGTGTGGACATAGCCTCTAGATCATTAAAACACTAGTGTGCAGCATGAATAATCTGAATTCAATATCGGTAATGCCATGAGAGATGAATGACTGTGAAATCCCTTGTGCATAGTTGTTGAGAAGCTACTCTGGGGGAAAGGCACCTCACATGAAGAGATCCGCCTGAGGTGGTGAGGATGGAATTTAATTTCATTTAAATGTGTGAACACTTTTAATAAGGCTCTGGAGGTATTATTATCCAGAAGTATGCAGAACCTTTATATTTGAAAAATGTTTTATTTTGCTTGATAACACGTAGAAAAGCCCTTCTGGTGATTAGCATTTGAATAGGAGGATCATCTTAATTCTCTTGTTATTAATATGACAGATTTGATTTTCCCAAAGGTGTCAATTGAACCCAGTTTTCAGATCAGCTAATCCTTGCATTTATGGGAATGGAACTTCTGTACCTTGTAATTTAGTTCTGGTGTACCTTGGATTTCCTCCTGACCTGTGGGGTTCACCCATCAATTTAAACACTGAAGTCAGTGGCCTAACGTTTTGTTTGATATGAAGACTTAGGTTCCTTCCCTGGGTTTTGGGGCTGTCCACAGGTTTTGTGTCGGCAGCAGACACTCTGAATTGTCAGTTGTGGGCTCTAGAATGTGTGGGAAGCTGCATCTGCACGTTTCGGTTGGGACCACATCAACTTTAAAGACATTTATAATTCATGATGGCACCTGAGCACCTGCTGATGCCTTTTACCCGGAAGTGGGAAGGAAGGAGAACCAGGGGAGAGGAAAGATGAGCTGAATTTTTTTTAACTTCTCTCTGTGCTCATCTGTAGTGTTGGACCCCTCCAGTTCCCTCTCTGTAAACACATCACCCTTTCTTTCTCTTTACTCACATTTGCCCTTGCTTACTTTTGTGGCTCCCATGGATCGATCCTGCATCCATCCAGGTTACTCTACCTCCATCTTCACCTATGACCATCTTCCAGAGCATCTCTTTAAGTCCTGCCCTGTGTGCTACTGCTCAGCACATACAGCTCTCAGGAAAGCCACCTTCCGGTAGGTGCCTACAAGCTTTGTTCAGAAGCCGCAGGGACTCTGCACCCACCTCTGAATACAACAAAAGTATTTCATCCTGACTGTTAATAAGTTTCAGATATAGGGCTGGACACAGATTCATATTCTTGAGACATTCCACGATCTCTCTCATTGCCAGCCATTTTTGTGCCTTGGCCACTTATCCCAGGGAGCTCCCTCTTGAGTCTATTACACGTAACCAGGTTCCCCTCTCTCCGGTCAGCTTCCAAGAGCCCCACATTGGTCCTGCTGACTACTCCAGCCGTTGATTAAGCCTCTGCTCTGTACATAGTAAATACTTACTACCCCCAGTTCTCTCACTTCTCTCTCCATTCTTTAAATCACTTTTCTTCTTTTCATTTGCCTGAATCTTACCCAATCTTACAAACTCAACTCAAGTCCTAACTCCTCAAAATCAGGGTAGAAATCTCTAAACTTTCTGACAATAGTCTCCAGCTACTTTTTGAATGCTTCTAGGAATACAAGGTGTCAGCACTTCCAGGATATCTTATCATGGCATATATAGCAGAAAATGAATTATGTACTAACAAATCTGGATTCTAAGTCTTTTTTAGTCACTAAGCTGATATATCACTTTGCAAAACATAATCCTCCTCTTAGCAATTCAGTTTCCTTTTTCTGAAAAAGAAAGAAAGCTCAATGAATGAACTGTTTCCCATATAAAGTTGCTATCAGAAAACTTCATGTTTTTATAATTTTAGAGTAGTGGATTTTATATTATTAGTCAGATTTTGTATCTGAAATCACAGTATGTCCTCTAACTTTGGTAAATGTGATAGAGTTATTAGTCTATACAATATTTTAAAAATAATTTTTTAAAATTTCTTTATTGATTAAGGTATTACATATGTGTCCTTATCCCCCTATTACCCCCCACTCATGCCCTCACTCCCCCCCTCCCCCGTTGTATGTGTCCCTTGGTTAGGCTTATATGCATAAAGAGGTATTTGTAAACTACACTTAAAAATCAGTCTCATTATATTAGAATCACACCATGTTTTCATCCTTTAAATCGATTGCACTGTTCTACACTCACAATAAATAACCTTTTGTCTCCTTAATTGTTTTTTCAACAAAGAATTTTCTAATATGCCTGTATATCACATGAAAATATACCTACATACAAAATTTAGAAGGAAACTTGTATTGGAGGAAATGGCACAAAGTTTGTATAGGTGTTGTTTTGGCAGATTGGAGCTTTTCCAAAGGACATGGCATACCATCCAAATCACAGGAGAAGGACTTGTACACAGTGTGCAGTACACTGAGAACTTCTGTTATTTTGACTGTTTCGGGAGCTTTGAGTCAGTGGCTGTACTCTCTGGTCTCTGGGGTTTGTTAAGTCCCTTTGAGAGGCAGGAAGCGGGATCTTGGTGCAAGAATGAGAGCTGAGCCACAAAGTAGAAAGTCTGCAATACAATGACCCTTCCAAACAGCCAGCATCGATTTTGCTGGGCATTTGGAGAGGTATCTGCATCTGGCTCAGGAACATCAAAAGAAGAGGAAATTCTTTCTTCTAGGCTGGCCCGAGGGAGGGTGGAATCCTCCTGCGAGGGCAAGAGAGGAGGGATCACAGTCTGTCTCTGACAAGGACTGCTAACGGGCTGCAGCTCTTGTCACTCACACTGCCAGCATCCCCCCTTTTGCTGACAAAGACATTGGCCTTTGGTAGACCTGATGCACTAAAATAATGAGGGGTCAGAAGAAAATGCATTTGCATAATGTAGAGTGTGTGTCATTGCCTGAGAAGAATGGCATGTATATAAAAATGCTCAGCATGCTGTCCTTCCTAACTAAATGCATAACCCCAGGGTCAGTCACAACCAAAGTCCAGACCCCAAGAGCATAATTTGAATGCAGATCTGGTGGAGTTTTCAGTCTATTTAGGCATCTCGGAAGCACTCCTTGTTGTAGAGGTGGGAATGGCATAGATGCGGTGGAAGGAGTTTGAAGTTAGAAGGCAAATTCTACTTTTACACTTGCTTATTAAGATCCTTAGCATAAGTCATTTATTCTTTCTGAGCCTCAGCTCCTAATGCATAAAATGAGGACAATATTGTATGTGAAATGAATAATGTAACAATATAAACAATTTTTAAATTAGGATCTCATGCAGATTTTAAAAATTATTAATGTCACAGGATCAAATATTTATGCTATTTTAATTGGGGCCCTTTGAGAAGCAGACACAAAGGAAGGTTTAAAAGTGGAAGGATTGTACTAGTGGACATGCTCTGTGCGGGAAAATAGGGAGGGAGCTCAGGGAAACTGGGAGAATGACATAGCTTAATGCAAGTGTAACCCAGAGGGAAGGAGAAGGAGGAAGTCGTGACTGAGTCAGAGATTGCTGTGCAGTTTAAGATTTGGCAACGTCACCAGTGAGCCTTCATTCCAGGAATGGTTGTCAGGGCAGTTCAGTGTCTCCTGGGAATGGGCCTGCCTTCGCATCTCTGCTAACTCAGTCACTGGCTAGGGAGGCTTGGCTTTGGTGCGGAGACAGCAGTAGATACTAAAGTGCAGCGGGCAGGTCAATGTGCTCCTTGTGTGTGGACATCTGAGAGCATTCTCAAGGATGCCACAGGTATTGAACACTCAGAGAAGTTTCTCAGAAAAAAGAGATGATGACAAGAAGGAGCCAACCATGGAGAGATGTGGACACAGTTGTAGGCAGAGGGAACAGCTACTATAAAAGCTCCAAGGCCTAGTGAGCCCTCGCCATGTTCAAGAAGGCCAGTGTGGCTGGAGCACAGCAGGTGAGGGGAGAGGTGTGAGCAGTGATGTCAGACAAGTAGCCAGAGATCAAGTAATGTGAGGCTTCATAGGTTCCATGACGAGCTTAAGATTTTTAGCATAAAATGCCAAACTATTAGACATTTTTTTAGGCAGAAGAGTAGCCTGATCCTAGGTTTTTTTTGTTTGTTTTGTTTTGAAGATTAGTCTGTATTATGTGTCAATGGGGCTAGAGGGGAGGAAAGGAGACTATTTAGAAGCATTGGTAGGGAAGAGGTTACAGGACAGGTCTTGAAGCAGTCCACATTTGAGATTGCTGGAAGAGATGGATATGTAGGTAAATAGCCTGTGAGGGGGCAGCCAATGACAGAGAAGAGGCCGATGACAGAACTTTAGAGGAAAACAGGTTTCACTAAGGAGGGGACATCAGTGGTATTCCATGCCTCTTTAAAGGTAAGAAAGAAGACAGGAGGAGTAGCCATTTGATACTGCAATACAAAAGTCACCATCATTCCCCTAATATTACCTTATGAAGGTGTAGTATCTGGTCAAGGGCCATGCTGCTAATATATATTAAAACAGGACTCCCGTGCAGTTCTGTTATTATATGTTTGTGCATATGTATATATTGTATTCATTCATCATCCATGCCTTCACACCTGCTATGATTGATCTATGCTCATGGCAATGTATTGAAAGCTCTTTAAAGAAGGGACCATGGCATACACAGCTGCTGAGTTCACTACGGCATTCAACACAGATGTGGCATCCAACACAGCACTCTGCTTAGAGAAGGTGCTTGCAGTCTGCTAGTTGGTTGGGCAAGAGTTGCATTATGTGGTAATTGAAGCCAGAAATGCAAGCAGCAAGAACAACAGTCAATAATGGCCATACTGTCCGACCATGTGGATATTCCATCACCGAAGAGAAGACATCAGTTTCCCTTGCCATTTCCTGCTTCAAGTCAGTCCAGGGGCCTCAACTCAAGCAAGCAGAAACGAACAGGAGGAACTCGGTATTGTATGAGCCTCCCAGAGCCATTCTTTATTCCCAAGTTTTCTAAGGCAGAATTCTGGAGCACAAATATAACTTAACTTAGTGACAGAATATGATCTTCAGACATATTTGCTATTTTATGGTTCAGTTCACTTGACCTACAATTCTCATAAAATCGGTGTGTTATAACTGGTAGTTACCAACCGTGAAACTGCAGTGGTGATTCTTTGAAACCAATATACACATGGGTGTAAAGTATATTTGCTGTTTGAATAGTAGAGAGCATGTGTTTATCAGCACAATGGTGTCACTTTGAAGGTGAATCATTTGCTTTTCCATCTGCAGATGTGTCTTATTATGTACCAGGGGAACCCCAGATGTAAATGCTGAGCAAGATTCTGTTTATTTTGATACCACTTGGTATCTGAAACAGGTGTTAGTGATTTTGAAAATGAAGGGTACATTGTCTGTGTTGCCATACTCCAAGGATTCTGAAACAGCTTGGACCTAAGGGAGTTTGGCCTGGAGAAAACACTGGTGACATGCAAACTGTCAATAAATATTTGATGTGCTGTCATGTAGAACAGGAAGCAGGCTTGCTCTGTTTGGCTCTAGCCAACAGAACTAGGACTAATATATGGGAGTTACATGGAGGCAGATGTAGACTCGAGATTAAGAAGAATTTTCTAAAAAATTTGAATTGTTTGAAATTGGAGAAGTCAATTGCATGAGGTAGCCAGTTCTCCATTGCTGAGGGTGTTAAATGAATGAGTGGAAGGTTATTATAGAAGCGCTTTTATATTGTATACATGCTTAGAGTGAGTGGTTTCTAATGCATCTCTTAGGAAAAAGTAACTGAGGTCTTTTAAGGTTTATATAAAATTGGAAGTATGCAATGAAGAGAGGGCAACCTTCTCCCTTTCTCTCTCTCTCATTCCCCATACATACCACTATGAGCAGGTGCCATTATTTTCAAGTGCATTGAAAACTCTATTCCACAGACCGAATAATCAAGATTAGAAGTCCACTCACATCGGTGGACGTTTCCTTAAAAGCTATTTATCTTCAGTTACATCTATTATTTCTGCTCCTCTCTTTCTTCTCCTTTCACCCTACTGCCTTTTACTCCTCTACCTCCCAGACATTTCCAGCATTCTCTCTGGAACCATGTTCTATGATAAAAAGCATTTCCTGTATCCCTAAATGTACTACTAAAGGTTTCCTTTGCTTCTTAGTATGACAAAAAATAGCTCTTTCCTGAGTCTTTTGTTTCATTGGCATTCTCCCCACGTGAAGGGTCCTTATTTATCACAGCTCATTTGTTATTTTTTGGAAAGATGGACTCTCTATGTATGTCACAACTTTAATTCCAAATCATTTCTTTTTTACTGTCCGTTTATTTTAATTTATCTTTATTGTTGAAGGAATTACAGATGTGCCCTTTGTTTTGTTTTGTTGCTGTTTTTCCCATTGACCCCTCAAGGCTTACTCTGTTTCAAGCCATCCTATGAACTTTCTCAGGAGTGTTACCTTCCACCCTCTCCATTCTACTCCATTCTACTCTCCTCTTCATCCTAGCAGCTGACTCACAGTCTGTCTCAAGATCTGCCATTTTTGTGGAAGACATCCAATGTCCATTTAAACAATGTGTCTAACATTTTGGCTGATTGTAGTTTTGAAACACTAATTTTCTTTTTTTGGCCAAGTTATTTAAAAATCAGGGTTGTTGAATAGTATTGTCTTTTGATTCAGAACGATAAATACAGAAAGAGATCATGAGGAGAATGGGAGGGGCAATATTACAGATGTTACTGGCTGAATATTTTTCAGGTGATGATTAAGTTAACAACATTAGTAAAAAAAAATAGAGGTGAGAAAATGCTTGGTCTGACTGGCTAGAGATAATACTGGAAAAGCATGCTAAGGCTATCAGGTGAAGAATCTTTTTGGCCATTTGTCAGAGAACTCAGTACTGGATTTTAGAGCAAACTACCCCAAATTTTAGTGGCCTAACACAATAAAAGTTTAATCTTCACTTATTAAAAGCCCACTGTGGGTCAGTTGACTCTTCTTGAGGGTTCTCCAGAAATTGGTGAACTCAGCAATCCCAGCTTCTATGTTCGGTTATGGTGAGGGAGAGAGAACATACTTGAAATATTTTATGGATCAGATGTGGAATTAGCATACATCTGGGTTTCTTAATGACTTACTAGATTTTAAAAATCAAGGTAAGACACACACTATAAGTACAGTTTTAAAATTTTAGATTCAGTAGACAAAATTACTTTGTCAAATTGTGATATATATTTTTTAATTTCTACTCTCAGTTTCTAAACTTAAATCATTGTGAAGCAATAGAAAACAATCCATGGATGGGCAGTGTTCCACAGAACACACTCGGAGTAGTATTGGCATACACACCTTTGGCTTGTTTCCCTGTCAGGAACACAGTGATATCAGCTGGACCTAACTGCAAGAGAGGTTGGGAAATGTTGTTTTCTCCTGTGCTCAGAACATGAAAATAGATTGGTAGGCGTCTCGTCCATCTCTGCCATAGAGCTGCAATTCAATTAAGTTGAATTTATTGCATGCATTGCTTAATGTCCTTTATTGGCAAACTGTTGCCTAAATAGTGTAATCTGAATACATTACCATGATGAATTTACTCACGATTTGCTATGTTTATACAGCTCTTTGTTATTTTTCTGATTACAACATTTGATTCCCTATACGATGAGTATGTTTTACACATCTAACTTTACCATTAGCTGTCAGAGTTCAGAGGCTCTCATTTTTATAACACCAACTCATAGTGCAGTGTTTGGCACATAGTAAACTTACAAACATTTATCGTTTGTAAGACAAAATAATTAGCATATTAAGTATGACATGATTTGATCTCTTTTAATAAGATTCCTCTATCATCAGATTGGAGGAAGACTTGAAAAGGAAGTTGATAAAACTGGAAGTAAGAATATCTCTTAGGAAATAACTTTTAGTAATCTCAACCATATTAAAGGTCTGAATTAAAAAAAGGTGTAAAGATATAAATAGGAGTTAAACATAGCAGTGTTTCCAAATACCAATTGGTGATATAAAATAGAGTATCTCCTACCTGGTGGTTGTTGCTCAGTGGTTGAGCATTGACCCAAGAACCAAGAGGTCATTGGTTCGATTCCCAGTTAAGGCACATGTCTGGATTGTGGGCTCCATCTCTAGTAGGGGGCATGCAGAAGGCAGCCAATCGATGAAGTTTCTCATTGATGTTTCTATCCTCCCTTTCTCTCTAAAAAAAATCAATTAAAAACATATTTAAAAAATAAAATAAAGACTATCTCTTGAATTTGGGTTTGCATTTGATGACATTGATATAGAAGAACACAGGAGGATAAATGGGTTTGAGTGGAAAAGTAGAATAATATGTTCAGTTTGGGACATGCTGAATTCGAGAAACCCGCAGAATAACATACTCCCGTTTCTGTGATCTTCATGTCGTAAAGTCCATGTGGTTCTTTGTAAACCAAAAAGAAGGGCTATTATCATAATGACTTGTAATATATTTCCTGTACTTCAGCATGAAAAGCCTCCTTGAATTTAAAAATACATAGTTATGAAAGAGAAGTCCTAAACTGGCCTGGAGCACTGTAGATCATTGCCCCTTTGAAGGGTGGAGACAAGCAGGGAGGGGGTTAAGAGCAAGCATGAGGTACTAATAACTATATATGGCTTCAGGTCGCCTTTCAACCTTCACCTCTAGTCATCTAAGACTCGAGTGTTTTACCTGTTTGTGGTGATCCCTCTCCACAGACGGACTTCCTCATGACTTCCATGCCCATCTCCAACCACTTCTCATGTATCTTATACTCTACCCCTATTCTCATCCTGAATTGAATGTACCCACTTCCTCCTCTCAATTCCTATGGCTCTTCTTCATTGCATATAGATAATTTTACTTTTCATTCTATTTACATGTTTCTCTTATCCCACTAGTTGGTTGTCAATTTGTTTGCTTGTTTATTGCTTTTTCAAGAAAAAAAATACAATGTTTACTATGTATACCCTGCAATATCTGTCAGGAGGTCTAAAAATATGTTGTGCCTCAATGATTATATTCTGAATTCACCTAAATTATTAAGGAGTTTATCATGTAGAGGCCCAGAAGGAGACAATTTGGGGTGAAACTATAGGAGTCTCCATCAGACAAAGATGACAGATCTTGAAGATAGGGGATTACATTTTCTTAGATTTGTCCCTGTACCTGAGGGCATTACTCATGGGGTAAATGATCTCTCTCTGCCTCTCACACCTTCCTTCATGGCAGCAGAGCACTTTATCCAGAACTCTCCCCCCTTTTTATGGTCTCTCATTCTCAGATCTGCCTGGCTATAGGAAAGGTGCAGCCTGGTTTACTGTCCTGCGTGAGCTAAGTTTACCAAACCAGGCCTGCGGTTGTCCAGGATGTCAAGAATGGGGAAAATACAATGGTCTAATTTGGTGAGGGGCTATTTGCAAGCACATTAAGCCACAAGTCCGAAGACCACATTCTTCAATCAGTTCCATTAGAAATAAGGCTGTGATTTTGATAGTCATCTTCTGTATTTGATTATTGAATCCAGCTTTCAAAGAGGTACTGTGGGAGGCAGAATTTTAAGGCAGGCTTCAAGATCCCCCACTCTCTGGTCAGATAGCTCAGTTGGTTACAGCACCATCCAGATAGGCCAACGTTGCAGGTTTCATACTCAGTCAGGGGACATACAAGAATCAGCTAATGAATGCATAAATAAGTAGAACAGCAAATCAGTGTTCATTCATATTCTCTCTCTCTCTCTCTCTCTCTCTCTCTCCCCCCCCCACTCTAAAGTACAATAGATAAAAATAAAAAGATGTTGCCCACTTCTCCCCTTGTATACATGCCCTGCATCATCCCTGGGATGTCAAACATGATGGATTTGACTCCCATGTTTATATTATGTAATATGGAAGAGTTTACCTTAGACAGATAAGGAGATTATCCATGTGGACATAATTTAATCACATGCACCATTTAAAAACAGAGGTTATTTTTTGGCTGGAGGCAGAAGGGGAAGCCAGAGATTCAAACCTAGAGAGGTTAAATGTTCCATTGCTAAATCGATGGTGAAGGGGCCCATGCATCAGACAATATAGGTGGCATCCAGGGATTAAGTGTGACCCCCAGTTGGCAACCAGGGATTAAGTGTGACCCCCAGTTGGCAACCAGGAAGAGGGACCTCTTCCTACAATTGAAAAAACTAACCTATAAAATTACAAAAGAATGAGCCCCGAAGGGAATTTTCTCCAAGATTCTCTGTATGGAAACAGCCCAACCGATACCTTGATGGCAGCCTATGATGCTTTAAGCAGAGAGCCCAGCCATGCTGTGCCAAACTTCTGACCTACAGAACTATGAGCTAACAATTGTGTGATTTTAAGTTGTTGATTTATATGTGTATTATCTTTAAGAATTTAAAAATCTACAAAAAAAATTTCTGGGACAGTAGGAGCCATAGCCTATTTGAATCTCTTCAAACTATGCCATAAAAAACAAAGAACAGAGAATGTAAAACCAATGACCTGTGAAGAACATTTACAACAAAGCTAAGTGGCAGGATAATTTCCTGTGAACCCCAAATATAAGTGGTAGTAATAAAACAAGAGCGACACGATCTACTAGGCTTAACATCTGTGAAGATGGAAGGAGAAAATGGCCACTGGGTTTCTGGGTTTCTTATGACCTTCTCTCTGGACAGTGTGGCATGTCCATTGGAGAACAGAAGCCAAAATGAGCAGTGGATTCTGCAGATCTTGTTGTGGGGTGAGGGCAAGGTAACCCTGATTCCCCATGGCCTGATATGCTGAAGCAAGCTGGTGTGTCTTGATCTGGATCTTTTTTTCGAGCCACTGTGGTGCAATTGACAGGTACTTTTAATCTAGAACTTAATGTTATTCAGGCCTGGAAATTTTATTGATAATTTCTTCTCCATTTTACTCTTTCTCTCTAGCTTTCTCTCTTACTTTCTGGACTGACTCTCCTATTGTCTTGTCTTTTTATTACCTACCACTTTTTTTTATATGCATGTTAGCATCTTCCCAAACCACTAATATACTGATTGAATCTCATAGTGTGAGGCTGTTGGTTGGTTACTAATGTGGGGATGGAGCAGGCAAAATCTGGGGGAATTTCTAATATACATATAATATATATAATCTGCTGTAGGTCCATCTGCTACCACAACAATAAATCCTCAAGCACTTTCAATCAGTTATACTATTTAAAAACACAAATGCATCCTGACTTTTATAACTACTTAGCACCTAAGCATTGAGGTTTTTTTGGAGGGTCTCTGGTGTATGTGAGTCTGTTCTGAGCTCTGCCCGCTGCTGGCTTAGATTGGAGTGTGTTCCCTGCACTAGTCACTTTTCCCTGTCTGTTTGTTTTCCAGTGTCTAAAATTGTGTTGCTGTTGTTTTGTTAGTCTTTGTCTTTGTGCATTTACAGTTTTTAAAAATCCATTTACTGTGACTTTGTTGGCATTTCAGAACAGAGGAAAGGTAAATGCCTTTGTTCAATCTACCATGTTTAACCACATGTTTGACCTCACCATTTAGAGAGCAAGGACACTCTCAGGATATCTGCTTCCAATCCCGAGGAGATGGGGACCCTCTTAGAGTCCTTTCTGTGCAGAATACACACATGCTTGCTCTGTCTGCACAGTGTGCATTGTTTGCTTCTTAAAATGACAGACTCTCTGGAAGTACTCCACCAGTTTGTTGAAAAAGGCTTCCTTGAAGGGAAATGTTTGGATGGACACAACGTAGTTACTTATAGAAAATGGAATTGGTGAAGGAATATTGATGATGACAGGAAACTTTCACTGTTTCCTGCACATGTAATTATTGCACATCTTCACAATTAAAAGTATCCTATATAATAAAAGGCCAGTGACCATAACGGTGTCACGACCGGAACGACCGATTGACCAGTCGCTATGAGGTGCATTGACCACCTCTCAGTCCCTCCCCCGAGCCCTCAGGCTCTGATCGCTGGATGGCCAACAGGGAACCACGGGGAACTGGGATGGGTGTCAGCAGCGGGGCAGGACTGAGGACTGGTGAGCAGGCAGAATGGCTGACCTCTTGGTCCTTCTTCATGACCTGCAGGCTCCGATAGATTGCCAGGTGGCAAAAGGGGAACTGGGGTGGGTGTCGGCGGTGGGGCAGGGCAGGACTGGAGACTGGTGAACGGGCAGAAGATGGCCCTGATCGCAAGCTAGGCCCCGATCTCATGCGCTGAGCCTCTAGTATATATACATTTACAATAATTTAAAAGATAAACAATATTATGGTATTTTTTTTCAGTAAATGATGGACAGGAAGGAGAGTAGAAAGAATGGGAAGAAGGGAGGAAGGGAGGGAGGAGGGAAGGTGGAAGGGGAGAAGGACCTCTTGATAATACAGAGCTATACTTAGTCAATTTGTCACTAGTAATCATAATGATGCTGATGATGCTGATGATGACAAGAATGATGGAGACCATTATTACCTTCAGTTTGACTTTGGATTTGAATTGCATTTAAGCTTTGCTGCTCACTGCTTTGACACCCCACCTTTTCTCTCAGTTCTAACTAAGCTTTGCTCATGCTTCTTTGTTAAATACCAATGAAATTCATAGATCTCTGCAACCTTAAGCTGCAACCTTAAGAAAATTCAGTGCAAAAACCTAGCTTATATAACTTTGAATTCAGACCTTGACAACTAGACAGGATTTATCTCATGCATATGTATTAATTTTAAGTGCTTTTCTGTAACAGTAATTTGACATTTAATATAGCATAACTGTATTATTAAATTTAAATGCATATTTGCAATTCTAAAAGCACTACTGAACTTTATGGGTGAAAAATACATCCTCCTTCACCTTGGTTCCTTCTCACCCACCAGTTCTCTAGGCTCCTTTCTCTCTGCGACCCTACCCCTGATGCGTGTCCCCTCTTCTTTCCTCAACCTCAGACTCTCAACTTCACTTCTTTTTTCATTTCCTAACATTCTCTCCTTCCCTCTCTCATAATTCATATTTGTTCATTCTTTCTGTGTCTTTGTTCCTCCTTGTGGACATGCTCAGAGCTTCTGCTTTCAGCCATCAGTCCCTCATGTAGTCACTTCTCTCACTCACTTGTGGAGCAGTTTTAAGATGCTACAGTGACTTTCACTCCTCACCTACCATTGTTCAGCACAGTCTATGGTAGTGTTTTCCAGACATTGAAGTAGCCTGCCATTGGAAAAGGCTGCCTCCAGTGGCGATGAGGTCCCAATCACAATCTTTTCTTTTTTAAAACATGTATTATTTATTTCAGAGAGGAATTGAGAGGGAGAGATAGAAAAATCAGTGATGAGAGAGAATCATTGATGGGCTGCCTCCTACATGCCCCATACTGGGGATCAAGCCAACAACGTGGGCATGTGGCATGACCTGGAATAGAACTGTGACTGTGACTTCCTGGTTCATAGGTCGATGCTCAACCACTGAGCAACACCGGCTGAGCCAAATCACAATCTTTATTAAAAGGGAGAACAAGGGATGCTGAGTGTCTGGAATTGGGGGTAAAAATGGCCTGAATAACCTTTGAGCCTTTTTCAAAAAATATGTTTTTATTGATTTCAGAGAGGAAGGGAGAGGGAGGGAGGATGGGAGGGAGGGAGAGAGAGAGAGAGAGAGAGAGAGAGAGAGAGAAGAGGAGAGAGAAATATCAATGATGAGAGATAATCATTGATTGGCTGTCTCCTGCACGCCCCCTACTGGGTATCAAGCCCACAACCAGAGCATGTGCCCTTGATCAGAATCAAACCTGGGACCCTTCAGTCTGCAGGCTGACACTCTATCCACTGAGCCAAACTGGCTAGGGCCCTTTGAGGCTTTTTAAAATCAGGAATTGGCATCATTCTTCTTTACTCTAATAGTCAGTTAATAAGTGCTGCCAGAACCCTAGCTCTCCACTGAAAACTCTTGGATTTTGACCTTTTTTAATGTCAGGTGTCAATGGCTCTTAGATATCAGTTACTTCCATGGTGTCATTTTTTTTAAGTATATTTTTATTGATTACAGAGAGAAGGGAGAGGGAGAAAGAGGTAGAAACATCAATGTTGAAAGAGAGAGAGAGAGAAGAGGAGAGAGAAATATCAATGATGAGAGATAATCATTGATTATCAGGCATGTGTCCTGACCCGGAATCCAACTGTGACCTTCTGGTTCCTAGGTCAATACTCAACCACTGAGCTATGCTAGCCAGGCTCCGCAGTGTCATTTTTATCAGAAATAAAACTGAGGCCCAGAGAAGTCAAGTCTTGGCTCCACTCCCAACTTATCAGAGGCACAGCTGATGCAAGGACCCTGGTCTGTGATTCACACCCAAAGGCTCTCCATTGGTTTCTCCAGCCTCGGCCACACAAGACATCCCAGACTGTGACCTTCCATCGATGGCTCTGTCATCTCTAGGCACTTGCATCTGCTTTTTGTCCTGTCAGGTACAGCTTTTCCACTTCCTCTCACTTAGTTAAGCCTTATTTATGCTTCAATACAAAAGTCATACATGACCATCCCAGAGAATCTCTCCCGATTTTCCTTTGCTACTCCATCCCCCGCTCCCCCACCTTTGGTTTGGTATAGGTGCCACTCTCCTGTGTTTGATTTGCACCTTGAATTGAATTCTATTTGTATTTAATTACACAGTTTTGAACTGCCTGTTTATTAACCATCACCTCTACTAGAATATAAATTTCTGAAGGTCAAGGTCTGTGAATTATTCAACTTTTAATCTCCAGTGCCTGCCATCCAAGAATTTCTACACTGAGTCTCAAGAAAGGAAGGCTACCGTGGGATGCTAGCTGACTTGAGAGAAGGGATGAAGAGCTTCAGTGTAAATTCTGTTAAATTGAGAAATTAAAGATACTGATCTCAATATTAATATTTGTCAATAAAAAGATATATATTCTCCTTGATTTTTTAGCACCTTCCAGTTCTCCAGGCCTTCTTCTGTCTGCTATTCTTACCTTGATTAGAATATCTTTTCCCCTCCTCAACCTCATCTTCATTTCCTTTTCTTTCTGTTTCTCTGCTCTTTGCCCTCTGCAATTCATACTAGTATTCTCCCACTCTCAGCTGCTGCTTTCGTTTTCTGAAGGAAAGGAAGTTTCCATTCTATGTGGAAATGTCTAGTGCTTCTGTACACTGCAAAACATTGTCACCCATCAGCCCTCACACAGTCTTAGTTCTCCCTCACTATGTAGGGCTGCTTCCTTCTCAAGAGGGAGGTCATCTCTACTCTGCTGATCCTTGGGCTGGGGAAGAGTTGATTTCAAACAAAGCATAGGCACTCTGATTTTGTTGATCCCTGTCTCCCTCTAAGCTATTCTGGGAAGATTCTCAGAGGGTCTAAGAGTTTAAGTCAGTCATTATCTCTTTCCTGTTCTGTTAAAATTCTTGACCTATATAATTTATGAAGACATGGTAAATAGGTGACTTCCTCTTTTTTTTTTTTTTTAGAAATTACCAGTACATATGTGTATTGCAAAATAGTTGTTCCCAATCAGTTCATCACACAGCATCATCTTACCCCAAGTTCTAGGGTGTTGCAGTGAGCACCTTGTTACTGGGTCTTTGAAGCATGTGGACAATGCACTTCCATCCTGTGTGATGCTCTGTCTTGGAAAGGCTTTGCTAATTCGCCACAGATAGTCAGACATGGAGTGTCCTCAATTTGCTCTTGTAGGCATTCTGCCTGAAAGCTTGGATTCTATCAGGAAGTGGTCTGGAGTCCTAGCTGGATTCCTGCCTCTGGTGTCCTACACTGAGTCTCAAGAAAGGAAGGCTACTGTGGGATGCTAGCTGACTTGAGAGAAGGGATGAAGAGCTTCAGTGTAAAACCAGACCAATAATGCTTGAGGCTAGAGCATTGAAAAATAGTCCCGGAATCTCATGAGCATAGTCAGATTTCCCAAGTTAGATTTTCATAGCACATACTTTAGGAAATGTGGCATACATTCTCCAGGGATAAATAAAAGAAACTTGATGTCATATATCATTCCCTCTGTGGGTTATCTAGATGGAAAAATTCTACACAATGTATAGAGCCTCCATGAAGTTTAGAGAAGTTCATGGATGACAGACTTGTCAGTGGTGATTAGACAAAAAGAGTAACCTGATGCTGAGTTTCAGAGGTCAAGAACAGTTACCATAAACTCACCGTGGGCACCCAATCTGAGATGGCACACTCCCCACGGGTGAACTTTGAGTTGAAACTAGGGTGGCATTTGCACTCCTCTTAACATATAAAAAGACTTTGTCATTCAACGTGTAGTAGTTTTCTTTTTGTCTTTACACTCGCGCATGAAAGCTGCCTTTATATGAGTGTCACCAGACTGTCTTTTTATAAATCACTGCTGCCTTGCCAAATAGATACGTGCATCGGGAAGACAGTCTTTTCTGCATAAGTCTCATAAATCAACATCACTGAACAATTCCCAGCATAGGTCGTCTTTTAAATTTAAAATTGAGAAACATAAAGAAAGAGACTGTCATATGGAAACAAAAAAAATTCTTAAGAAATTCTGTGTTTGTTGAAGAGGGTAAGAGAAAGAGGGAGAGATTAAGCTAGAGAGAAAGTTTCCCATATTCAGATGGTCTGAATTCTGAGCTAAAGACACAAAGATGCATGGGAGAGAAGTACAAAGAGAGAATTTTCCTTTGTAGAGAAGCAAAAGTTTGCATTTTTGGACCCTGGAAGGAAGGCTGTCTTTGATGTGGACTCCTCACTGGCCCAGCCTAAAATGCGTATTTTTTAAATATATTTTATTGATTTTTTACAGAGAGGAAGGGAGAGGGATAGAGAGTTAGAAACATTGATGAGAGAGAAACATCGATCAGCTGCCTCCTGCACGCCCCCTACTGTGGATGTGCCTGCAACCAAGGTACATGCCCTTGACCGGAATCGAACCTGGGACCCTTCGGTCCGCAGGCCGACGCTCTATCCAGTGAGCCAAACTGGTTAGGGCTAAAATGCATATTTTTGAGAAAACACACACAAACATCGTTATTGTGATGTCCAATGAAGGTGACAAATTGATTTCAATGGAAAAGAATATTAAAAATAGTGATAACTAGCTTATTGAGTGCTTACTCTCAGCTGAATACTTCCTGAAACACTTTCCCTATGAAAACACATTGAATCTCCACAGGAAACCTGTAGTATAGGCACTACACTTATTTCCTTGATATAGAAAAGGAAACTGAGACATAGAAGTATCATTAAATAACTTGGATAGATTCACAGCTATTAATTATCAGCGCATGATCCTCTAGCAGCAAAACTATTAATTTAATGATAGATTCTCTCCAGTTGCCTAATGAACTCCATGATCAGGGTCTTGCCTTTCTTTTGTGATCAGTGTATCTATTCTTAAGAACATGGTCTCTAGTTTGGCCATGGCCTGGACCTTGCTTGAAATTACTTTACAAAATAGGTTCTGTCTGGAGTGAAATTTTGATGACAGATTGGACCATAACTATAGGGTTACATGAGGTATCCGAAGTTCAGCATGGCGACACCTTTAGCTGCTACCTTCTCTTCTCTTTTCCTTACAGCTCCAGCAAATTCTCTCCTAGGAAGGGATATGGAAGGGGAACATGTATACCAGTTATGTTACTGAGAACAGATCCCTTACCATTATACCCTTTGAATCAGAATTTTCTGGGAAATGGGAAGAGCAGGCATGATTCAAAAATCCCCAATGCCAATAATTCTGATAGAGTTTGCTCCAGCTGAACAGCACTGCATTATAAGAGCCTTTACATACATGCACGGATATTTGAGTCATAAGTGTGAAGTGATGAGGTGTTCTCAAAGCCCACCTTCCCCGCCCTGAAATACACAATTTCCATGACTTTGTTCGTGCCCGTGCTTATTTATCTCACTTAAGGTATCTAAATATATTGAAGTATATTTTAGAATTCATTTCCAGAAAAATATTTGTCCCCCTTGATTAATTATTATGCCTTTTTTTTGCTCAACTATTCATAATGAAACATCCTATAATAGTTTGCTTTGGCTACTTAGAATCAATGCTATGTTACTATAACAGTTCATATTTTTGGCATATTTATATCCTTCTCTATCTTTGTTACTCTAATTATCTATATATATTTCTGAACAAATTTTTTGTAAGTCATCCCAAGTCATTATTAGAAGTAGGTTACATATAAATTATTTATTAAAAAGAAAAATAGATATTTATTCTCTAAAAGTGCATAAGCTAAATCATATACGAATTTCATATTCACCTCTGAGATTTCTCCCTTCCTGTTTTCTGGGAGTCTCACAGGTGAGAGCCCCTGGAGGTGCCTTCTTATTGTCATTCCTGATAACAACATAGACATTAATCCAGAAGGTCCCTGTCTCGTATTCACCAGAATGCTTCAAGGAGTCCATTTGAAAGGGCTTGGGTATTATGTGCTATGTTATAGCTTTTCACATAACAGGCCTGAAGATAATCATTTCTAAGAAAAGATGAAAAGGACCCAACATGTGATCCTGAGAAATAACCACAAATTTGGAGAACAGACCAAATGAAAGGAGGGTAAAGGGCATTGTCAGCCTGCCACAGGATGGCTTTGGTTCAGTGGGAACACATTGAAAAAATGATGCAAAAACAGGAAAAGCACGCTGAGCCTTTGCTCTCCCATGTGCCTGGATAAACAGTGGACAGGGAGATGGAGTCCCCTGGTCCCCAGAGGCGTGCTGGGCAGGATGAGGATGGCTCCCTCCCTTCCTCTGCCTTCCCTTTCTCTCTCCCCATCTCCTCTCCATTTCTCTCTCACATTCCCCGGGCTGGTATTCATCTTACTTTTTATACACTTTTGAGATTTCTATTTCATCTCAGTCTGACTACATCCAAGTTTTTTGCTAAAAGTTTCCTACATTTTGTTTTGTGATTTCATCATGTCAAGTTTGGTCTGTGGTTTGCTCCCTGTGTTTCAGCTTCTCTCCTCCTGGTGCACCTGTGTCAATCCCTCCCTCCCCACCCAGGCTGCTCAGACCTGTGCCTGAGCCCCGAGCTGGCCCTGGGCTCAGGTCACCTGTGCACTGCGAACTGTTCCTGGGCTCAGGTCACCTGCACACTGCAGGCAGGAGGCAATCATCTCAGGATTCACCTGGAAAACACAAGTCCCTCTTACACCTCTGGCGGGGACCCTGGCAGTCCATGCCTCAGTTTCTGGGACATTTCAGGGACTCTCCATCACTGGCAAATACCAGATGGGACAGATAGAAGCAATTTTGTGGAAAATGCTGAGTTTGGCTTCCTTGGTGGCCTTTCCAGCTGGAAACAGAGTGACCAGGAAGCACATGGTTCTCAGCCTAGCTTCATCGCCTCAAGAGCTACAGATGGCTTCCCCAAGCACCTGAAATCTGTGCTGCTTCCCTGGCTGGGACATGCTGCAAGCTGCAGAATTGCTTTTGTTTTTCTGTGGAGCAACTCACTTTCTCTCAGTCTTTAGAGTGAGAGCAAGGAGAGGACACAGGGTAGCAAAGAGCCAGAAGGTGGGGAAATTAATGTTTAATGTTTGAAACTCCCTGGGACTGGCCAGCTGCTCAAAAAGATGCATCAGGGGATATTATGGCCTCCAGTGGGCACATTTGAGCAAGACTTTGGAAATGAGCCAGGTGTCTTCCTTCAGAAAGATGTAGGTTGGCCAGTGGAGTTGGAATCAATTACATGATTTACATATTACGAGGTATAGGAGTTTTTGTTGTCATTTTCCTTCCTTTTCTTTTCTCTCATTAGCTTTGGACTCTTACTTTATTGTTCATTCTGTGAACATCAGTCAATGGTTGGGATCAAGGCATATGGGCCAAGAGGCACTGCCAGGGTTTAAGACATATTTACAAAGAGCCACAGCCATTGAATGATTTCTCTACTGTTCAACGGGTCTTCCTTTTTTTTTTTTAATTTTCACTGAGTGTTGGAAGCTGGGACTATGGATCACTGGCAGACTTGATATGATAAAGGCTCTAGAATGATCTGTAACCCTAGGACAGGCACCAAAAAGGCAGGAAGAAGTGGGTTTTTTGTTGTTGTTTTGTTTTGTTTTTGCAGAGCTACCCATAGGAAGCCATCAGTGTTGTCTTGGTGTTGGGCCGAGGAATGGGTCACTGTCAGTCCAGACCTCTCAGTGGCTGCCAGGTGTCATGACAATCCTAAAGAAAAACAAAACATTTTTTCTGACTGACATATGATTTGTATCTTTTTCCTTATTCCTCTATTTAAATCTGAGTTCAAAGCCCAGTGATCTTTTCCCCTACATTTCACGCTGCTTCCTAAGTTGGCTGAGTGCAGGCAGACACCAGGCAGAATCTGTCTAGCCAGGTGAAAGTCATTTCATGCAGGACTTGGCCTTGTCCCTTTCATTGCTTCTCAACTGCTGGGGCTGAGGAGCAAGAGGACAGAGCGGCACAGATAATCTTAACTCAAAACTCAAAGCCTGTGGGCTGGTGGTGACACTGAAGTAAGGCAGGTGGAATCCAGATACAATTCTTTCTTCAAGATAAAGGAGCAGGCAAGCTGACTGCGCGGTCCCGCAATGACCCACACAAGGCCAGGGGACTCTATTGATGATGCCATGTGCCCTCCAGCTAAAGAAAAGTGCAGGGCAGGGCAGATAACAGGCAGGAGGCAGGGTCCTGACAAAGAACAGCCCCTGGACAATGAAATGTCTTTATACGAAAGGGCTGGAAAATTGTCACAGTCCGTTTGTAGTTGTTGACTGGCTTCATTCCTGTATTAAAGCCTCAAGGATGACAAAGGAAACCTATCCCAGATCTATTGGTTTTCTGTCTGGAGCCTGGAAGGTGAGCTGCAGCGCAGCCTTGTCCAGCCGCTCAAGGCTCTGGCGAACATCTTCCTTCGTTGTGTGAGCGCATTCAAGGGCTTTGGGGGGGGAGTCCTGCTAGCTCTGTGTGTTTTCTTGTGTTTTTTTTTTTTTTAGTTCAAGAGATGAGACACATGTATGCACAAATGACAGGACCAACTGTGATAAGGAATGAGATTTCTGCTATGTACTTGGTGGTGGATCTGGTACCTAAAGTACTGTTTCATTGAATGCTTGCAACACCAATCGGATCCTCTTTGATATGAAAAGCTGATGCACAGGTGACAACTACTTTCCTAAACCACAGAGTTAGTGAATGATGATGCCAGAACTCAAATCCAGGTCTAATCAATTACACATTATATATTGGTTTCATAACACCAAATTTTCTACAAATAATGTCTAATACTTAAACAATGCTTTATCACTTATACGTCACATTCACACACTCAATCGCAAGGGATCCTTATCACCCTTCTATGCACTGGGGGGCGTTGTAGGTGAGGGAATTGGCTCTCAAAGAGTTAACTGATTTTCCCAGATCACAGGCTAGCAACTGGGAGTTAAGACTCAGCTCAGTTTTCCTGTATCAGCTTCGTTTTGCTATGTTACATCGCCTTTTCCATAAATGATACAAACAACTATCGTTTGTAGAGCAAAAGCTTCCTCCCAGACACCATTCAGAGTTTTCCTTGGCTTCTCCCATTTAACCCTCACAGCAAACTAAGGGAGGCAAGTACCATTTTCCTTTGAATCCTGCAGACAAGAAATTAAAGAACCTTCTCCAAGGTTACACAGCTAGTAAGTGATAAGACTAGGGTTTCATCCCTCCTACTGATTCTGACTTCAGGATCCACATCTCATCACAATACTGTTATACTGTCTCTCAACCTGTGCCTTCTCCACACCTCCTGCTACACGCAGGATATACACCTAAGCTGCACAGTGCTGGGGGAGGACAGAAGGAGTTATTGATTCCAGCTCAGGAGTTCCCCAGAAGCTTTGCAAAAGCAGTGGCATTTGAGCTAGGCCTTAAGAAATTAGCTAAGGAATGGATAGGCTCAGTGACTTCTTTAAAATTTCATAAGTTCTTCAAATACAGGTTCTTATACTCAGGTTCAGATTTTTTAAAGAATATGAAGTATAGACTCATCAAGTTGTGCCTTTCTTTCTCCATGTACCTTAATTCTCTTTCCTGAGGTACAAAGAAATATGCAGAATCTGGAAGGATAAGAGCCTCAGACTCTCCAGAGATTAGGTATAGAAATATATTAGTGTCAGTGCATGCAGTCATATACAAATGGTACAAACTGAAAGCACATACCATGCCTAGACTATCTCGAATCTCTTGCTAATGAGTCTGGCTTCCATTGGCTCTGTGGGCATGTGGAATATAAAACACACCAGTGTATTAATCCAAAAGTGAGAAAGGCTGTAGCAAAGGTTCCATTCACGAAGTGATGTAAAGCAGAAATAAAGGGTGACTCTATCGTCCAATTTTCCAAAGCTGTATTTCCATACACTTTTCAAACACATGTAAAGCTCTTTTTCATGTGAAATAAATACGAGTCCTGAGCAGTTTTAATTAGCGATCTGGGAGGCACGCTGCACCTGTTCCGATTCATCTGCAGAGATGAAAACCCCTCACCCTTTTCATCTGCTGACAAGTTAATAGACATTTCCAACTCATGCCAGCACGTGGGGTTTCGCAGGTTTCTCGTGACAGGTGAGTAATAAAGCCACACAAGAACGTGGCAACTGTACATAGAACATCCTCAGGAGTGTAAATTCCTGAGCAGAGATGATATGCCCCCCATTGTTCTGCAGACCTGTGCCTGGGTAGCCGGTACATCACTTTGTTTTTAATAACAGATTCATTGAGGTATGCTCTGCATGGCGTAAACTCCTCCCATCTAGAGTGTACAATGTGATCATATTTAATATATTTGCAGAGCAGTGCCACCATCGCTACAATCTAATTTCAGAACATTTCCATCCCCCCGAGAAGAAACCTCGTGTCCATTTACAGTGCCGCCACATTCACCCGCCTCTGTCCTGGACAACTGTGATGCTTCATCTTCACCACACTGTAGTCGAGAAAATGTCCCATGTGCTTGCTGCTTTGTGTATTGGGCCAATGAATAATTGAATGGCACTTCATGCACTGGAGAACACAGTATGGTATAGCTAGTATATGGCTGCATGTATGTGTGTGTGTGTGCACCTGTGTTTGTGTGTTTATGCTAAAAGGAAATACAAGGAATCATTCATGAAAAGAAGCAGAGGTTGGCCGTCAGCTTACACTTTTGATAGCAAAAGCTGTCAGGAGAGGTATTTAAAATGGGTATAACAATGCAAAGAGCAAAAATGCAATTCCAGCGCATTCTCATTGTTTGGGCATTCTGTATTTGCAACTCACCTACTCACTAAAATTTACTTGTAACCCCCAAATGGTACTCGTGGTCTGCAGTCCTTTTATGGACCTGCATTGAGCAATGAAGCAGTTCCGTCCTTGGGTTCCCTTCCTGATGGTCCCAGCTCAGGTCAACCAGACACACTCTGGCTTCTTGTTTCAGCTCAGACAGAGATGACCAGAGGATGGAGATACCCTGGACCATGTGGAACTGAACACAATTTCTTGGAATGAGCAGGTTGGGTATAAGCCTTGAGTTCCTGGCGTTATCTGCCCTGTTGGGGAGCTCAGGGGCAGAGTCATACCCTGGCTTTTCCCGTGTGCCATAGAATGAAACATTGGCTTTCAGGGACTGAGATTCAGAGGGTCCTTTAACCCTTCACAGTTGGGGAGCACCCTTTGTGGCTATTCTGTGAAAAAGTTTAGTCTTCGGAAAACTGTAAGTCTACTGCGTGGATCCAAACTGGAAAAATTATTTTCGCAAGTGGACTACCTTATTAAAAATAAGAAAGGAGAAATTTTCAAATAAAAATGGCATTCAGTCAGAATATGAGCGGTTAAGAATATTCCGTGAACCACGTGTATCTATAACTCGTGAGCCAATGTAGGCTATAAGGTCTGCCCTCCAACAAAGTCAAGGTCTCTACTACCAGAATTCCCAGCCAGATTTATCAGGCGTGCTCCCATGTTGTCCTGGACCCTTTTAAAAACAACATTTAATGTTTTATTAAAATATAACATGTTTAATAGAAAATTAATGTTAGTAATTTAATACATAAATATAACACATATATTTATTTCATGAAATACTAATATTTTTAAATACCAGGTTGCTACTTAAAATCTAAACACGCATACTATTAATGACTAATGGAGTCTCTTCCAAGGTCCCATAAAATATCAAATATAGTGTGATTAAATAAAATATCAAAATTATGTAAGTTACTAAACCTTCAAACCCCTGGAATTTGGGGACAAAAGGGAGCTCAGGTGAAAATATGGCAATGTGATTCACTAATAATGAGACTAATACATTTGGCTTGAAGAAAAGATCATGTTTTATGTAGAGTCTGCCACTGAATTAAAACATTTGTGCAGCCAGGAAATGGTGACAAAAACCTTGGCTCACTGCATTTTCTAACCCTTGCTGGAGCTCATGGAAGACAACCCCATCCCACCTCTGTGTTATGGTGAACATTTCCTGAACCTAAAGTGTTCATTTTGCAGGATAATGCAGTGGCCAATACCTGGGGTCAGGGGAAACTGACTTATACCCTAGTTCTCCCAGTTAGGCAGCTTACTTAGTCTCTCTAAGTATTGATTTTCTCATCTGTAAAATGGGAATAAGTACTGATTTAGTGTAGGGAGCAGCTATGGGGTCAAGCCTCAGACTGACCTGTGGTAGAGCCACAGACAAGTCCCAGCTTGGAGGGCAGAGCCCTCCTAGCACAATTAAGCTTGACCTTATAGTCCTCTCTTGTTCGTAGGTAGCTAATGGGCTGTGGGAGGTGCAGCGAGTGCTGCCAAAACAAGGCTTGAGTAATGAAATAGATTTGAAACTCGCAAGAATATTGCAAACATGTTAACCACTCCCCTTGTTTTGCTTTGTGTGCTCTGACTATAAAATAAAGCTTCGGCTTACAAACTGTGTCATTGTTTCCTCATCCAGGCACAGTGATCCAACCTGGTCCCAACTGTATTCTCTTGTCTGTTTTCTTTAATCCTTCTCCGCCCTTTCTCATGTTCACCCCTGGCCTTGCTGGACACAGTTCAATTTAGAAGATTTGTGATGCTTTTTTTGAGGCAGTTAGCCTAAGATTCTACATACAATAAGTACCCAATAGCTGTTCTTACATATCATCTATCAAATATTATTACTGTGCTTCCTGCCACCATCTCATATACACAGAGAGGGAGAGCAGATGAGAGAGAGGAAAAGGGAGAGACAGGAAAAGAGGGAGAGGAAGGAGCTATAGGTGATATAATCTGCAATGGGATGGAGGGTACGGAGAGGAGCCTGTGGTCTGAGCAGTGGGCATACATTGACTGGCATGTATAATACTGTTTATCCTGAATAAGGCAAAGCAGGAGTTGTTCCTGGAAAAGTCTTGAAGTACTTGATCCTGCAGTTGTTCTCTTGAATATATTACACACGAGTTAAGAATTAAAGATTGAACATGTCTTCTACTACATTGTGAAAAGAAATAGACACTGGAGCCTAGAATAGTCCACCATAGACATCCGGGCAAAAACACATAAACAGGCAGTAACAGCGTCAATGAAAGAAGGATGAGAGTCACAGAGAAAGCAAAGACCCAGCTGGAGACTGACACAAAAAGGCAAGATACACAAATACTTTCAAATTCCAAAGAATTGCTTCTCAACTGAGGGTGATTGTGCACTCCTCCTCCCCAGGGAATATTTGACAATGTGTAGGGACATTTTTCATCATCATGACTTAGGGAAGTGGTTCTCCACCTTCTGGCCCTTTAAATACAGTTCCTCATGTTGTGACCCAACCATAAAATTATTTTCATTGCTACTTCATAACTGTAATGTTGCTACTGTTATGAATCATAATGTAAATATCTGATATGCAGGATGGTCTTAGGCGTCCCCTGTGAAAGGGTCGTTCGACCACCAAAGGGGTCGCGACCCACAGGCTGAGAACCGCTGACTTAGGATATTTCTTGCCTACAGGCTGGGATGTTGCATATGATGCTATTTATTACACAGGACACACTGGGAAGGAAGAATCATGTAGCTCAAAAGCCAATGTTATTGGGGTTGCAGCCAATATTGCTGCAAAGGAAGGTGGATGGTAGAAATGAGAGGTGTTAATTGTCAGAAGTGATGCTACAGAAAAGTGAGTCACATGGAGGATGAGACAGAGAGGCTCTCCACTAATCCATAAGACAAGTAAATATTGCTAAAAAGGAGGTATTCCATATAGAACAGGAGAGGTGCATTCCAACTTATGAAATATAGATACAGAGAGAACAAGTAAAGAAAAAATATAAAGACACACAATTGCTTAGAAATATTATGTGAATAGGCAGATCAATTTGCTCTAGGTAAAAAAGACATCTTCTAAAAAACCAGGATATAAAACAAGGATAACTTCATTCAACAAAACCCAAGCTGGCCTAAGATTTTACCGCCCACCCCACCTCAATGTAAAATGCCAGAGCAAACAAGCAAATACCCCACTGGCAAACAAATGAAATTCCCTAAAGCAATGTCAATAGAAATGTAAGGGAAAAGTCTTCAAGGAATTAAATATATACCCAGTAAGTCACTATTTTTATACATGCAAGGGAAGGTACCATAATTCTATATTTTCAACTCAAAAACGACAATAATCCCAGTCAGTAAAGAAACAAATGAAAAGTAATAACTGAGGATAGCCAGATATAAAAGGCCTAGCTGAGTCTAGAAATAAATGATCTTTATAATGATTTAAATTTTGATAACAATGTAGAATTCAAATATTAAACTTATCCATGAAACTTAAATGGTACCATATCCTTTATGAACAGTGATTTACATCTAAAACTTTAAAATAAAATAGCAAAGACTTAGGTGACTAGCCTGAAATGATGAATACAAAAGGCAATATCTGATTCATTTTCTAATTTTAAAAGATAATATTAGGAATAAGTTTTTGCAAATCAAATTTTCTTTGCAGTGCTATTTTTAAAAATTATTCTTTTATAAGCACTAGTAATTGTTCAAATTAATAACAGTATATGTAGCAAGAGAGAGAAGGTCACAGCATAAATGTAAATTTTTTAAAATAATAAAACAATATGACAGAGATAAAACCAAATTCATCAGTGTATTTTTAACCTTCACATTATACTGAATAAGGTTGAGTTTTCCATTGAAAACTAATAATCACATAATGGAGGTAAATGTATTTGTATGAAAAAATTTTTTCTCAAATATGTAAAATAAAGTCTATTATGAACATATGACTGAATTGATAGAAATACTTAGCTTTTTAATGGATAAATAGTTTAAAGGAAACCAATTTATAAAAACTAGAAAAGAATAAAATATTCTTAAACTTGCTTTTTTAAACACAAAGCACAATCATTAATAAAGTACAACCAAAGATACAAAGAAACATACTTACAAATACAGAGTATAAAATTTTAAGAATTCATGAAATAATTGCTTTAAAAATTACATCTTTCAATAAACTCTAAAATATTACAAAAGTTAAATATAAACATACAAGACTCTGACATCAAAGCCATTAAATACATTACTGGAAAGAGATAAAAAAAAGTTGAAAGAACAAAACAAACTTTGAAAAAAAATACAAATTTATTAAAAATAAATCCAGTAAAGGAGGGGAAAAAACTTCACTTTGTTTGCAGAAACCAGAAGATACTTTTTAAATAAAAATTTGTGAAATGTACCCAAAGTTACCCTTAGAGGCACATGAGTCTTAAATGCTTTCATAATTCATTAATAGGTATTAATAAGCTAAGCTTCAACTTTGGTAAATTAACACAACCAGCCTACAGGCAGCAGAAGAGTAAGAATATCAAAATTAGTTGTTTCTATATATTAAAAAGGGACATTTGAAAAAAGTAATTGAAGAATTTATTCTGTGGGGTCCTAAAGAACATAATGAATTAAATAGGAAAAGAGTTTGTTTTATTAAGAGGGAAAGAGCAAAACCACAAATATATATCATTAGAATGAAAAGGCTATATGTTACTAGAATGGTCATTAAAAAGCGTAAGACATTTCTATGTAAAAATCTATGCCAAAAATGCAAAAACCTTAATGAAAAATATACTTTTAATAGGATATTTTTTAACTGATGAAAAGTGATTCAAGAAATCAGGAAACAAAAAATGTCTAATACCTATTGGAAAGAATAAAAAATAAGTAATCAAAGGTTTACTAGGGTCTGAACCCTAGTTTTACTAAGCATTTCTTCTATATTGTTAAAAAGTATTCCAAAGTCATGTGAAACATGTCATCACTTGGGAAAATGTAGAAAAATTAGCAAATTACTTTGTGGTGCTAATATCAGCCTGCAAAGCAAACCATGATTAATATTACCCATAATTGTAGACCAAAATTTCTGAATACAGTTGCAAAAATTCTAAATAAATTACTGACAAACAGTATTAATAGAAGAATTCATGACAAGCGGTTAGGATTTATTTCATTATTGTTATTAAGAAATTATTAAAAAGTAAGCATGGATAAATGTATTTCTTCAACATGACATTTATTTAAAACTAACATGGTATAAATTCTCAGTCATTAATCAAATATTCTGGTTACTATAAAATGCTGAAAACCTTACTTCAATGAGGATTATGACAAAACTAGAGGCCCGGTGCACGGAATCATGCACTCAGGGGAAAAGGGGGTCCCCTCAGCGTGGCCTGCGCCTTCTTGCAGTCTGGGAGCCCTCAGGGGATGTCCGACTGCCCCTGAGGTGGGAGAGGCTCCTGCCACCACCGCTGTGCTCACCAGCCCGGTTTCTGGAGCACTAACCACCAGGGGGCAGCTCCTGCATTGAGTGTTTTCCCCCTGGTGGTCAGTGCGCATCATAGCGACTGGTTGTTCTGCCGTTTGGTCTATTTGCATATTAGCTATAGGATTGCCTACCCTCCCTATTGTTATCTCACACTGTTTTAAAACACAGACCAAATTAAGGCAAGAGGGAATAAAGGGAGGTAGAAAGAAGGCAAAGAGGGGATAAATGGTGATGGAAGGAGACATGACTTGGGATAGTAAACGCACAATACAATATACAGATGATGTTTTGTAGAATTGTGTACCTTAAACCTGTATAATTTTATTAACCAATATCACGTTAATAAATTCAATAAAATAAGAAAAACTTTGAAATTAAACAAAAAAGGATACATGAACACAAATAAAATCTGTAGCGATTGTTAATAAGGAGACAAGTATCAAAATTTGAGTTGCTTTTGTGGAAATACAAGATAATTAACTGAAATAGAATTCAAGATATTATGAAGTGAATCAAACCTGTCTGATGCACCAGAAATAGCAAATTGGAAGATGCGATGGGAAAATAGGGTATTCATGAGAGCAGTGAAGCGTGGACTATGTGGCACCTTGATAAGAAGTAGGGAGAGCTTAAGAAATTAAACAGAAAAGCAAACCTGCTTGGCTTGTACAACATGATGAGCTATACCACACTTCCAGATGGCAGAATCAAGTATTGTTAGGTGTATATCTCCCTAAATCAATATATAGATTTAAGATCATTCCGATCAAGATTTAAATAAGATTGTTTCATTTGTTCTGGCAGGGGCAGGGCAGACTTGAAAAAGTTGTTTGAAAGTTTGATTGGAAAAAAAAAAAAACCACAATGTTGATACAGAAAGTCATAATAGAGATCTTGTATCATAGACATGTATATTTGAAACCTATATGGTCCTATTAATAATGTCACCCCAATAAATTTAATTAAAAAAACAATAGGTGGTAAAAACTGACTCAAGTTTGAATGGATATGTAACTATACAATTACAATGACTAGAAGACAGGTGAATTGGTGTAAGGGTCAGAACACATGTTAATTAATAGACTAGTTGGCCTTAAACTACATGAAAGAATTTATTAGAATCTAATTATCATTCAAAAAGTAACATGCACCAGTGGGACATTAATTATTCAGGCAGGATATTGTTTTAGGAGAATGGTTAAATATATGAGAATCATGAAGTTAGATTTTTCTTATGCAATTCATTAGTATATATTTCATATCTTTAAAAAGCTGATATAGAAAATAAAGATACCCTTGAAAATAATCTACTAAATAATCTACTAACCTGCACATGGATGTATGTGTGTGTGTGTGTGTGTAGAGAAGACATATTTTCAAAGTATAAATAAGCCAAAAGATATGCAAACATGCAGTTCAGTAAAAACATAAGATCCAAAGTAAATATATGATTCCAGTTTTGTGAAAAATATAAAATAAGGAAATATGTACACAAGGCTGATAAAAAAGATTTTAGGGCATGTTAATCGGATTATGTGAAGGTCAAGGTGAACCTCTACCTTACTTTTTGTTTTTTAATATCATACAGTGAGGAGGATCAATTTTGTTCATATAATTAAAATAATTTAAGTTTAAAAATAAAATAAAATAAATGAAGAGGTAACATCACACAAAGATCACTACATGTACAATATACCATTTATAAGCCAGGAATAAAAGTAAACTCGTGAAGCACGTGGTAAACTCATTATTATTGCAACATGTATTTTCACCTTGCAAAGAGTTCTTAAGAAGCAGTTTTTTAAAAAAATCCTTAATACAGAAGTGGCCATTCAATATGAGCAATTAACAGGGGACAGAAAATGTGTTGGAAACATCAGCTTCACAAGTAATCAGAGATGCAAATGAGAGTAATATTGATTTTTCACTCACCACATTGAAATAGATTTTTTAAAATGTATTTCAATACTAGAGAGAATGAATTTTATGAGCATTTTTATGCCCTCCTAATGGGAGTGTGAATTTAGGTAACTCTGCCAAGCAAAATTCAAAATTTACCAAAAGCCTTACTGGAAACTTATCCTTTGCTCCAACAGTGTAACTCAATAATCTATTAAAATTTTAAAGAGGCTGGCTGGTGTTGCTCAGTGGTTGAGCATAGATCTATGCCCAGGAGGTCATGGTTCAATTCCCGGCCAGGGCACATGCCCAGGTTGCCGGCTCGATCCTCAGTGTGGGGACATGCAGGAGGCAGCCCCGATCAATGAATCTGTCTCATCATTGATGTTCCCATCTCTCTCTTCCTCTCTCTTCCTCTCTGAAATGAATCAAAATATACTTAAAAATTTTGAAAGAGAGAGATACAGCCAAGTGTTTGTGCAAAGTGATGATGATTGCAGTCAAATTTATCAGAGAGTAAGCAAATTAAAATAACCCAAGTTTCCAACCATAGAGATTTCAAAAATGCAGAATATCCATATGAGGGACTAAGGTGCTCCCACTACAAATCAGATTGTAGAAGACTGTCCTCCATCAGCATAACAGGCAAAAAAGTGGAATACAAAACTTCAACATTGTTTTACGGAGCAAGCACTCAGAAAAATACTTGTAGGAAATAGGACAGAATATTCAAAGTGCACATGCCCTGTAATTTATTCTCAGGACTGTCTGTGTTTCATGTACTTGTTTTGTCAATGTTAAGCCTGAAAGTTCAGTCATAATATTTTATGGAGGGAATCAGAAAAGTAGTTCAATTTGATAGTGTTTAGCCCTCAATTATTAAATCACAGCAGTGTTCACTTTGAAATGGCATTGGTTGTTATAATCTTGCAGTTTGTATTTTTACATGAAAAAGGAAAAAAAAAAGTAGCCCCAGCATGGCCTTCCTCCTCTTGCCAAGAATAAAAGCCCAGCATAACCAAAGTTCATCAATACCGGCTTGCTGCCATCCAGCTTTGTAGTATTTGTAGCCACTGATTTTTTTTTAAATTCAGAGACTGCTTAAAGACAGTTACTCTTTCCAATTAAAAAGCCTGCAGTATAGCCATAAAAATTATATTCCTGCCAACTTGGCTAATGACAGCAAGCGTATGCTTTCTTCACTTAAATGACAGAATGGTAAACACAGACAAAATACATTAGTTACCATTAGCAACTGTATCAAAATGAGCAGATTTAGGTTATACTTGAAAAAATATAGATCTATCATATTTTAATAATCATTTTCCCAGTATGAGGTCTCATTGCAGCTTGATGGGAAGATCTAAAATTAGACTTTTTGTGTGTGTGTAAAATTCAGTTTCAGTGAACCAGATGTAAGATGAGAAGTCTTCAAATGGAGCTGGTAATAAACAAAAGCATACTTTGATTCTGCTTTGTAAACACCTTATTTTCTACATTAGAAAGGCTTGAGTAAAGTTATAAGAAACCTACCTGAATTTAGCTCCTTTAGTTTTACTCTGATACCTTGGTTTGACTTCAACCATTGTGGGCATTGGCCTGCAGATCATGGAAACAATTTAGCTCTCTGCATCAGCATTAGTAGACAGGTGTTCGTCTAATGTTGACAAGGCATTCATTACATTGTAGGCCACATTCTCTCATACGTCTCTATATGGAAGAGCTTAGCACTTTCATGTATGTATTTATTTTGATGAATGAGAGAAGATCATAAAGTTGAAGATTGTGTGCTTAAACTTTGTGGGGGTTTTTTAAATTTTGCATTTCAGACCTGTGAATGTTACTGCTTTATATCATCTGCATACTGTAATTAATATAATTATTTAATAGCTACATTTTATAGGATTGTTTTTGTATCCTGTATATAGACATAAATGAGATTTTTTTTATTGAAGCCACTCTATATTGCCATGCTGTAATTACAAGGAGGTGATTAAAAGTGAGAGATTAATGATGTTTGAGGACAAAGTAAATAGCTTATTAGCCTACCTAGTTCATATCAGGCCATTCATGGCTTGAGTCTGATCCAGGCAAGGGATGCCTGCCACCCTGGAAGCTTGCCAATGGCACAGCGCTTGACTTAGGCTCCTTCTTTCTGTCATTATTCTTATTAGCTTGGAATATGTAGCAAACATATTACAGTTGACTTTTATTTCTGCCAT
The DNA here is from genome assembly GCF_028538775.1 of Myotis yumanensis. Lineage (NCBI taxonomy): Eukaryota > Metazoa > Chordata > Mammalia > Chiroptera > Vespertilionidae > Myotis > Myotis yumanensis. The sequence goes on from NW_027223762.1 coordinate 8,284,507, forward strand.
TCAGAATTGAGGTCACATAGCATGAGTCTTCAAACCCGTCTTTAGGGAATCTTTGTATGTTTTAATGGGATTATCAATAGCACTTAAAACAAAGTAGTTGGCTGTGGAAAATAATTTTCAGAATGTTGACTTTCTTAATTCACATAACGTGATCAATTCAGGAAAATAATGCAAATTACATCATGATGAAGTTGATCCTACTGGTTTGATTTTTCCCCAGAATTTGAAAAACACCATCCTAGGCAGGCACATATGTAAACTGGGATGTTTTTAAGGAAAGAAGAGGATCCAGCCTAGCAAGCATCTGCCGTAAGGCACTGAGCCAGCTGGTGACACCAGCAGTAACCATTTATTGGGCGTGGCACAATTCATGTGTTATTGACCATACCATTGCTATGTTATCAACATTTTAGAATCAATCAACATGAGGGCACAGTATCCAGAAGCAACGGCGTTTCAATTTCAAGGAGGGAGTTGTGGGAGAGAGCGTTAAAATAAGGCACAAATCAGAGCCGAGGGAGTGGTCAGGATCACACATTCTGTCTGTCTCTGGGAAATATATTTCTGTGTTGTGAAGCCACATGGAGCAATGCCCTAGTGTTTTCCATCCTCCACGGTGCTCCATTTGTGCCCTATCCCCATGAGGAATGTAAATGTAGGGACTGTGTTTCTCCTTAGGTTACACGCCCTGCCACAAAGACTCAGTACAATTTCCCTTCCACCTGGGGCCGAGGGGTGCTGCAGAGGTAACCTGGGACCTAGCCAAGGTGGATGGCAGCAGTCTGAGGCATCTGGGATGGGATGCTTCCCACTAAGTTCCCGTCATGCCGGTCTGTGAAAATCCAATTCCAATGAACTCCTCTCTTGGTGGAGACGTTACTTTGGATGAGCAACGAGGAGGCAGAACATTCTCAGGGGAATAGTGATGCTGAGCATCTGTTCCAGCCCCAGCCTTGGAGGCACCGGGGTCTGAGTGCTTGAGGAGCTGCTGACATCGTTCTACACTAATTGTCTGTGCTGCATTGCATGCACTGTGTGTCATCGTAGCCAGCCCTCTGTCGTGGAAGCAAATCTATGCAGTTTTCACAATATAAAGATCATTGGTGGATTTGCCGTTGTGTAATATATATTTCTGGACAACCCTACACAATGTTTATGTAGCACATTTAACTTGACAAAGCGAATATCCAAATGAACGGACTGTGTGCTTTGGTAAGACATTATTTGTCTTTAGAGTTACATTCTATTAAAAACCTCTTCAAATCCGATCCAGCAAATGTCACATTTTCCAGTTTTGTTACAGATGAATACATGGAAAATCAGAGATGCTGAATGACTTCCCCAAAGTCACATAGCTATGAAGTGTCGGGTGTAGGGGTGTCAGGATGAGCTTTTCTCATTTCTGGTCAGTCAGTCACTGGTGTGGAGGCATCCTTGGCAGCCGCTCATTGGCACTCATGTGTTACCATGGTGTCGAACCTGCTCAGGTCACCATGTGTACTCCTGGTATATGTAGTGTTGTTGAAGGTACACAGCCTCTGCTCTGTAGGACTTTTTACTAATTCAGAAGACTAATTTCTCAGCCAAATAGCATTACATCTGGCACAAAGGGGTGGGGCGGCTACAGAGGCAAGGATGCAAATTAGAAGTTTAAGGAGCTGTCCAAATGCTGATATTCACATTTTTATTTATTTTTAATTTAACTTTATTGTTGATAGTATTACAGATGCCTCCCTCACCCCTCTCCCCATTGACCCCTTCCACCCTGCTCCTGCCCCCTCCCTAGGCCTTCATCACACTATTGTTTGTGCCTGTGGCTTATGCATATATACATACAAGTTCTTTGGTTAATGATATTCACATTTTTAGAGTGCGAGCAGAACAGAGAGGACTTGCTTATACAGAACTAGCCTGTCATTTCACTTGGTTGAGGCAACTGGAAATATTTTAACCTCAAGCCCTGAGATAAAGATCAGCCCAGGGGTTGGAGAATGCTTCTAAAGAATCCATAAGTAGCAAACTGAGATAAGAGGGCAATAGAGAGAAGTTATATACAGGGTATCTTCAGGAAGCCATACACAGCCCAGTAGAAGAGAGTGCACATGAATCTCTTGTACCAAAAAGTGATGGATGCTAAAGGAATCCTGGGCATGTTAAAAGGACACAGGATCCAGCTCTAAAAACTTGCATTGATCAAATCTGGGACAATTTTGTCCTCAATTTTTTTAAATGATAGTAATGGATTATAATCTAATGAATAATGCAGTCATTTATGAGTCCAAAAAGTGAGATAAATAAATAAGTGAAACATAAATAAATGAAGGAAGGAAAAGTCTTCCTTACAGCGGAATGCTATCTAATAGTTACAGAAATAATGGTGTTAGAAAATCAGTAAAGAAGGCTAAAATTAGCAGGTGAAAGTCTGATGAGCAATAGGGAGGCTACATCATATCAACCACAAATTACTTAGTGTCTCTTCATAAATCACACTGATTGAAAAGGGAAAATAGTAATCTTAGTGTGAAGGACAGCAATGTGACCAAGTGGTTCAAAGCTAATAGCACCAATATACCAATCCTGGAGGAATGGCTATCGTGTGCATTTTGCTATGATACAATGAGATACACATAAAACTACATAGTAATACTTTTGCTAAAATGTCTAAAATGAATCTAAATAGGGGTAAATATTGGTCAAACTAAAACAAGGTTATTTCTACAAAGTAACAATCATGTGCTCTTTAAAATAATAGCCCAGGTCAAGAAAAACGAAAAATAAAAGGCTGAATAACTGTTTCAGATTAAAGGAGAACAAAGAGAAGATACCACTAACAGCCACATGTGATTCTGGACTAGATTGTGGACTGAAAAAACCTGTTAAAAGGGGCTTAATTGAAAAATTGATGATATTTAAATGTGGGTTACTAGTTATATAATAGTATCGCATTGCATCAATTCTTAATTTTCTGATCTTGATACCTGTACTATGATTATTTAAGAGTCTATCCTTGTTCTTAGAAAATACATACTAAAATAATTGGGGGGAAATGGACATGCTGTCTTGAACTGACTCTCAAATGGATCAGAAAAATAATATGGTATATATGATATGATATATGGGAGAAAGGGAGGGAGAGAACAATAAAACAAATGGGTCTGAATATTAATGATTGGACAGTCTGAGGAAAGTTTATACATGAGCTTCTTGCACTATTTTTGCAATGTTTCTGTAGGTTTGAAATTATACAAAATTTAAAATGACCAAAATTAGGCACATTATGTTTCTGAGTATATTCCATCACAATAAGGCCTGAAAAACACTATCTAACCTGAAGAGTTGAAACAATACTGAGAGCAAATAAAACAGTGAACTAAAGGATGTATAAACTTTGTTTAGTTTAGACAGAGAAGTTTGTGTTAAGACAGTTTGTAGAGTTCCTTGTTTATTTTTTTAAAGATTCATTTGTTGACAGATATGTATTTATTGCCACTTTATTCATTTTTTAAAATCTTTTCTTCTTCTTCTTCTTCTTCTTCTTCTTCTTCTTCTTCTTCAACAACAAGACTCTTTAACAGTTCATATAATACTGGTTTGGTGGTGATGAACTCCTTTAGCTTCTTTTTGTCTGGGAAGCTGTTTATATGTCCTTCAAGTACAGCAGAGGAAATATAATCAATTATTCTAATTACTATGCATGGTGCCAGATGGGTACTAGATTCATCAGGATGATCACTTAGTAAGTTATATAATGTCTAATCCCTGGGGTGTACACCTGAAACTAATATAATGTGGTACATCAATTGTGCTTAAAAAATAAAAATTATTTAAATTTAAAAAAACGTTTGTAGAAGCACGCTGATAGCCATTTTCATGCCCCAATAACTGGAACCATCAAAAATCTATATTCTTCCATTGTAAAATAGGATCACAATAACTAACTTGCAAGGCTTTCTGCAGGTTGTATAAAATAATAGATATTGCCATTTAATATCCACCTCCATTGTCTTTCTCAGATTTTCTTCTGAGGCCAACTATAATATTTCTCTAATTTCACCTCAAGGACATTCAGTCTTGAATCTCTGAAAGCCTTTCCTGGGATTCAGGCTACCATTTATGACCCATAAGAAACAGCTCCTCTCATAACCCTGAAGGGAAGGAACATAACACTTGAGAATTAGGATAATAACGAACACTTTTCTTTCCATTTCAGAATTATTCAAATGTATAGTCAATGGGTCCCAGTGGAAGCATATTTCTCTCTTTAATTTCTGCCTGAAGACTTTGTGCCACATTTCTCCCTTAGAACAAACACGGGAAAGTGTTCTGGGAAAAGGAGTCTTTTAGTGAATCAATAAGTAGAATGTTTTCTTTAAAAGGACTACAAATTCTTTCCATGTTTTATTTTTTTTTCTTAGTAACATGGGTGCACATGTTTAGAATCTAATTAGCCAAATTAGTAGACTCCAGTGGCAAAGAGGTGAATTGAGAATTCAGATTTTGTCATTTTAATATTGCTTATCAAATGGGTGTTTCTAGTGCTTGGTGATGTTTTAATTTTATTCTACAAAAGTAGTGAGCTCTATGCTAAAAAGTAAGGGAGTACCCCAAGAAATAGAAAAACATTCGTCACCCAAAATTATGCCATGCATAAGATATACTATGCAGTCATAAATCATGAAAAACGCAATGTGATTAAAACACAAAAGAACTCATAATGCATGCTGTTGATGATCAGGATTTCAACTGAGACAAATGGTGCAAGCAATAGAATTCAGGGATCTGAGTGGAAAGGGAGGAAGTGATTAGAGATTTCAGACACCTACTATGTTAGAATTATCACCAGGCCCCTGGGTAATTTCATCTATATCACATCTGATAATTTCATCTATATCACATCTATATCACATCTGATCATTCTAAGCATTGAAATTATATCTATACTTATCAAATGATTTGTTCAAACATTTCAGGGTGTAAATTTATTAAGGGGTATTCCTCTGAATTTGGGATATGTTGACAAGCCTATTTTTGCTCAAACATTACCACTTGAAATGATGCACAGAAATGCTCCTTAGCTTTGTGAAGGCTGCCTGGTAGAATTTGTCATTTACAACCATCAGCTCCAACCATCAGTCAATCCAGTAGAAGACAGTAAGAAAATAAAAATTAACCCTACATTTAATAAATATTTGCTGAATCAAATCAACAGTTTTAAGGGAGGCAGAATGTAGCATGGAAATAGAACTGGCTTACCAGCCAGACAACTGGAATCTAAATTTTAATTCCCCCACTTTGAAAATATGTGACCTTCTTTATTTGTCTTTAAAATGGAAGCAATAATGCCTCCATATCTGATCTTACAGAACTATTACGAAGTTATAATTGAAAGCATATACATTTATTTTCTAAATTGTAAAGGGTTGTGTCTGCATGTCAGAATAATTCCTTCCTTTTCAGTAAAGCCATATTAGTCATGCTTTTCACTACCAAATCATTGCTTGTTTTATAACTTTTTATATCTTTAGGTTTCCTGATATTGTGCCTGATACAAACATGGGAATAAAACATAAGAGAACCAACACAACTATTTTTTAGAAATGGGCTATTTGGAGGGTCATTTGAGAGTGAGGACAGGAGAGACCACAGAGAAAAGGGTTTCACAGGGCAATGTGTCCTGGAGGGATGCTTATAAAACTCATCAAACTAATATTCCCTTCAATAAAAGAAATCTCCAGGAGGCCATGTCTCTATAACATTGTAGTGGGGCCTGCCACTTGGGTCAAGTGAAACCAATTGTGGCTTTTATTGTCTGAGCCAAAGTCTATTGTGTTTGGACTAGCTACAAAAAAAAAAAAAAAAAAAAAAAAATGCTCTTAAAAGAAAGATGACCACAATGTAAGCTCTGAAAAGGCAAGGTTTTGTTCAAATAACTATGGACCCCCAGCACTTAGGACAGTTTGGGGTACATAATAGGTTGTTGGATTAATACCAGTAAGTGTTCTGATAAGCATTTCTGCTCAGTGGGGTAATCCACTCTCGAGAGGGGACGATCCATGGAGACCCTCTCTCTTTGAAGCTATGACTGTTAGGGGACTCATGATAAAGTACTCAATATTACAGTATTTCTTGGTTGGTACCTTAAATACTTTTTTTTTCAATTTTTACTGAGGAGATATAGTCTCATGTAAGAACTGTTTTGTTTTGTTTTCAAGCTGGAACCCCTTACTAATGTACCTTGGGAGTACTTTGTCCTTGCAAACTTCAAGAGCCCAATTATTACAAAGAGAAAAACAAATCTTCCCCTGGGTACTTTGTATGAAATATACCGTTTAGTTCAATACCTTTCCTACTATTGCAGCAGAAAGCATTTTGTAGAAACCCACATGCAAGCCATTTGTGGAAGGCATTAGCAGAACATTCACGCTGGAAGAGTTGGGCCCTGACTGAATTTTGTCTCTCATCCACAGCATTAAATAATACCAGAAATGGCCAGAACAATAGAACAATGTGAATGAGGTCTCTTATGAAAACAAAAGTGCCTGCACTTCCTTTTTTTGTTTTGTTAATCCTCACTGGAGAATATTTTTCCATTGGTTTTTAGGGAGAGTGGAAGAGAGAGGGAAAGACAGAGAGAAACATCGATGTGAGAGAATCACATTGATTGGTTGATTAGTTGTCTCCTGCAGGAGCCCATACCAGGGCCGCAGGACAGGGAGAAGCCTGCACCAAGATACATGCCAAGGAACCCTTTGGTCCACAGGCCGATTCTCTATCCACTGAACCAAACTAGCTAGGGCAAAGTGCCCGCACTTTTAAAACCAAGTTTTGTAATACAAAGCTCTGTGACAACCAGGGAGGAGGCTTAGGACAAGGAGGAGAAGACGGACTCATAAAAAGAAATGATTTTCTAACTGCAGAGTTACAGAATCGGGACTAGGAAACAGGAGTAAAATGCAGGTCTAAACCACTTCATTACAGAGCATTTGTATGATAATTAATACAAGAATCACAATGCAATTATTTCTGGATATCACTTGTGATTTGAAAACATCTATATACTCCCAAGTCCTGTGTTTGGCAAGCAGTATGAAGTTCTCATTCAGTCGTGTGTGCTCAAATCATTTTCAACTAAAGCTGTGTTGTCCTCATGTTGACATTTAAGTTCTAATTGAGGGGGAGACCATAAGACTGAGGGTACCTGACCGACAACTCTAGTGACCAGGTACATGCAAATACTGAGCAGCCCCTCTAAGAGTGGTGTCCTCTTGTTGGAGAGGGCGAGGTTTTCCACAAACAAGATATTCAAATGTGCCCCCTTCTTTCCACTATCAAAGCCTACTTATCTTCCAAGATCCTGCTCACATCTTACTTTCTCCACAAATCCTTCCTCATTTATTCTGGAACATGTAACCTTTTCATGTGCTGAATTTCCATGGACTTCGTTGTCTACAGTATTTTTTTTTTTTTTTTGGTTATATTATAAGAACTTATATTACTACTAGAGGCCTGGTGCACAAAATTTGTGCACTTGAGGGGGGTTCCCTCAGCCTGGCCTGCACCCTCTCGAAGTCCAGGAGCCCTTGGGGGATGTCCGACTACCAGCTTAGGGGAGCAAGCCTAAGCCTTCAGTTGGACATCCTTAGCACTGCAGCGGAGGCGGAAGAGGCTCCCACCACCACCACTGCACTCACCAGCCATGAGACCAGATTCTGGCTGAGCAGCGCTCCCCCTGTGGGAGCGCATTGACAACCAGAGGGCAGCTCCTGCGTTGAGCATCTGCCCCCTGGTGGTCAGTGCATGTCATATGCATTCGGTCGATTTGCATATTAGCCTTTTATTATATAGGATTAACATGTTATCTTTTTTGTTTCCTTAAAGGAGAGTGACTTCTTTTAGTATTTTTTTCTGGGGGGTGGGTGTTGGGAGAAAGATATCCCTCATTTAATATTTAACAGAAGTAGGACCAGGATAAGAAGTCAATGGATGAATGTAAAGAGAAGTAGATAACTAGCCTACTGGCACTATGGTATGTTTAGAACAATGTTTTCTCTGGCTATATACAAGCAGGAGAAAGGTGATAGGGGCGTAGCCAGGGCGTCAAGGAATTTTCCTCTGAAATCATGTCCAGGGTCCAGTGCAAAAGAAGTGCCTTTCAAGCTACTGGCTTAGCAGTTGGAATTGAAGTAGGCTTTTCAGAAGCAAAAAGAGAGGTGTTCTACCTCATTTCACCAGCATCAAGTGCCTAGTGAAGTGGGGTGGAATGGCACTCTGTCTGAACCACCAGACCAGAGTTGGAACGGCAGAGATGAATGCAGTACTCACTTGCGCATGACTTAGTAGTAGCTGCTGCACATTGTGGAACTTTTTACAGATATGTGAAGAGTCCGTCTAATAGTTTATTCTGCATGAGCCATTTCAACCACACAGGGAGTTAATGGTCATATCTGGATATGTCAGCTTAAAATATTAGCCTAGATTAGCAGAAGTGTCAGTTTATGGCTCCAGGGAAACCCCCATTGAGTAACTCCTGTTGGAGAAAAGCTACTATGGAGTATCTTTTAGGAGTAGTAGCTTTACTATTGAATTTTGTTGGAAAACATCACGTACAGAGTGATCTCCCTTAGATAATTACTTTATGCATCTTCCTTCTTCTATTGAATTGCTAGGTTCTGGTCTAAAAGAGGCCTATCATGCTGAAGAATTTAACCCAGACCCATATAATTTTCTATTTTGATAAGGATCCACATTAGATTTGAACCTGAAAATGCAATAGGGTTCATGAGCATTTCAGGATGCTCTTTTACATTTTATTTATATTATTCTAAATTATTAGGTACCCTATATACCGATCTATTCAACTAAAAAAGAAAAAAAAAGAAAAAAGCTGAGTTTTTACTATATAGATATATATATATATCTCCAAGCCATGATCCTATCAGAATATACAGTCCTTGCAAAAAATAACAACTAATTATGTGGTCTCCGTTATAAATTTTCTACCATTATTTTAGATGACTATTCCTTGTTATCTTCAAAAGGTTATACAGCATTTGGAATTCAAAAGGAAGTTGTTACCTGCTATCTTGCATAAATCTCTAATAATTGCAGATGGAATATATTATCGTCAGATCCAATTGCTTATATCCAATCTTGTCTCGTTCCTGCATTTGTAAAGGTAAATGCATGGTAACTTGCCTCTTATTTTCTTGTAATAAAAAAAAGTGTGCATATTGCCCTGACCAGTTTGGCTCAGTAGATAGAGCGTCGGCCTGCGGACTGAAAGGTCCCAGGTTTGATTCCGGTCAAGGGCATGTACCTTGGTTGCGGGCACATCCCCAGTAGGGAATGTGCAGGAGGCAGCTGATCAATGTTTCTCTCTCATCGATGTTTCTAACTCTCTATCCCTCTCCCTTCCTCTCTGTAAAAAATCAATAAAATATATATTTTTTTTTAAATGTGCATATAAATGAGAGTATCCATGTTGTGGGGTTCCTTGCAGATTGTCTTTTTCCATCACTGTTCTCAGACAAGTACATTACACTGAATGGTGAGAAGGGCTGGGAAGCTTTATTAACTCTGACTGACATATAACAGCACATTCTTTTTTAAAACGATGTGTGGAAAACAAATATCAACTTTATTCCTACTATTCAACAATAGAATTGCATATACACACACTACTTGTTTGATTGTTCCCGGATTCTGTAAGGTCTTATATTAATTGATTATTATGAGGTTTTATGTTGAAATCTCTTTGTTAAAGTTTTTCTGAGTGCCAGTCTATTGGAACTCTAATTTGCATACCAGTAACAATATAGATTAATAGAGTAGAATTACCTAACTCAATCTAATAAGCATTTATTGAGTGCCTACTCCTTAATCATCACTACACTAGGTTCTTGGGGGTTTGGAGGCAGGAAGACAAGCAGGGCCCTCTCTCTGTCAAGTTCACAGTTGTGTTCGAAAGAGGCTGAATAACCTTAATGCTTAATATCCCTTGGGTTGCAGCAAGTATAATCAGGAGGGGAGTTGGACAATTTCAAGGTTAAGTCTGGCTCATAATCAGAATCACCAGGGGATATATAAAAGAATAAAGATTGCTAGCTCTATGCCAGACTTACCAACCGAGAATAGCTTTGGAACATTACCATGGATATGTTACTTAAAATGCTCCCTGGATGAGAATGAGGAGCAGTCCGTTTGGTGACCACCAGACCAGATGACCTTTAATGTCCTCTGAAAGCTTAGAAGTCTAATATTCTATAACTAAATTTGGAAGCTTAAAATAGAGAACAATGTTGGTGGGGAGGAAGCCTACATATTCAGGCTTATCATGAATGAAACATAAAGCATTCTTCTCAACTCTTCCCAGCCAGGTCACTGACAATCTGTGTTTCGGTAATATGCCTAGCACCCACAAGAGGGCTCCCTGGGAAAAAAGGAGGGGAAAAAAAGCACACCACAATAGTAACAAAGCTTGATCCATTTAGAACCACCTCCATGATGTACTTATTTATTGCAGAACACACTTGCAATGCATGCTGGATAGTTTATGAATTTTTTGAGCCTCATCTAAAGAGGTTTATGCTGAAGGAATGAGAACACTAGGTATTTAGTCTTTAACTTTCTAAACATGAGCCCAAATATTATTTTATGAATATATGGTAACCTATAATATATGGTAAACAATAAAGACATTATTTTCATAGTCATCTTTATATTTTGATTTTTTCCTTATATATAGCTTATCTATTTTCTCTACATTTCTAGCCTAGGGCACACTCTAAGGCTTAGCAAGTATACACACAGGACCCATTCAGGTGCTACATTACTAACACTGCCCTCGGTGACCTTGGGGAGACACCAGTAAGACCATTGAGAGCAGAGGGAATATTTCTCAAGTATCCACATCTGAACCCTGTACCTGATTCTGTGGGACATTTATTCTGTGTTTGATCTATTGGAAGTCCAAGAGCCAGGCCATTTTAGGGGCAGGTGGCCTGACTCAGCGATTCTCCCTGGTCTGATCCCTTGGGAGTGAGTGTCACAGCAGCTTTCTCCCTCCCTCTCTCTCACTAGGCTGCTCGCCAATGGCATTTTATGCAGGAAAAGTCCCTGGATCTGTGTTAGCCTCAGGACAACATTTAAATTCATGTCGCTGGAGGCATTCAATCCCTGCAATCAGGGTGTTTCCTCAGAGAATCCTGGGTGATGCCTGCTCCGGCTCCCACTCACCCCCTGCATTCCTGAGAGGTCACTGCTTATGTTCTGTGGGCAGCAGTTAAACGCCATTTTCTGATGGAGGTGCCTCCACACCTGAGTGCTCCCTGCCAGTGGATCCTGGCGGTGCCTTCCCCATCCTGTCCTTCGTCACAGAGCAGGCTGCACCTATGAGACGTCCACATCACATTTTGATTGGTGGCACTGAGCTTCCTATGTTCCTTGGGGTAGAAATGACACTAATATGGGTTGGTGAGTTGGTACTGGAATGATCTGAGTGGAAAAAAGCTAATTTATTGGCCCCGGCTGCGTATTCCCCAAGTCACATGGTCACCTGGAGCAGAAGTGGCAGGGGCATAGCCACGACAGCCAATTCTGACATTAGTTGCAAAAGCAAAGAAAATAATCCCCTGGCTTCTGAGAGCTCACATATCAGCCGACAGATTAAATATGAGAATTGTATTATTACCTGAGTGGAAAAAGAAGGCAACTGAACTGTACAAACTCATTTAGAAGTGCATGGATTCTGCCTCGCAATGTATATTGATTGGCTATTGTGGGGCTTAAAACCTTAATCTGTTTTGCTAACATAACAGCATGCAAAGCTGTTGGGCATATACTTTACAGCCATACATAGCACTGTGCAGGGTGATGGCAACACCCATTTCAATCTAGCAGTGATTCGTTGAGCACCTGTTCTGGCTCAGGTTGCACACAGGGCTGAGCCAGGGAGTCAGAGGTGTGTAGAATCTCCTCGGGCACTCCAACTGCTCTTGAGGAGCTCCGAGTATCCCAGGCTTTATAGAGGGAGATCCCGGGCTCTACAGAGGGAGATCCGTGTGGACAGAGCATACCCAGCGGCATCAACTATTCAGGAGGGCAGCATGGCTGGAGGAAACTAAGACTTCTTCAAGCCTTTGGGCTGGAACTTCTAGGATGGGGGCTGGGGACGAGGGGCGTCCAGGCGGGTGGGAGGAACTCTATGGTTAGTGAAGGAACATATGTCTGAGGTCATCTTAAAAGATACTAAGCGGCAGTCATGTGAGATGTGACCAGCACAACTACTACCCCACACTCCCTGCGATTGTGGCTTCACACACATATGCAGGCACTCTCCTCCTGGGGCTCCTCAAGCAGTCATCATCCCATCAGAAGGCACACAACTGTTTGTGTCTCTACAGTAAGTCTCACGTTATGCGCAGTAGGCAGGATTCTAAAATGGTCTCCAAGATCTCCACCCCCCCGTGCTACTCCTGTGATTATGTTCTTCATATTTTGAAGAAAGAGAGGTTATCTACTCGCATGAGTCCTTTAAAAGCAGAGTTTCCTCACACTGCAGGCATAAGAGAAGGTCGGAGTGATTCTAAGGGTGAGAGAGAGTTAGTGGACCTCACTGATTTGAAGAAAGGGTCACCTGGGGAGGAAGGCAGGTGGCCTTGGGAGCTGAGAGGCTCCCAGCTGACCACCAAGAAGGGAATGGGGACCTCAGTCCTACAATCCAACAGAACTGGATTCTGCCAACAACCATAATGAGCCCAGAAGTGGATCCCTCCCCAGAGCCTCCCGGTTAGAGCCCAGCCTGACACACACCCTGATGTTGGGCCTTCTGATACCCAAAGCACAGAACTCGACCAAGCCTGCTTGGATTGCTGACCTGCATCACCGAGAGATGATAAATGGGTATTGTTTCACGCCACTGCTCTTGTGGTAATTTGCAATGGAGCAACACAAAACTAGGATACTATGCATGGGCTCGCTTGCGCTCATTTCCTAACATGAAGCTTCACTTGTCGGTTCCCTTACAGTTACATCCTAAGATGGCCATGACCTTTGAAGGAGAGCGATGCTCTCTGGGTATAGACAGACGATAGGCCCGCCTCTCCATCCTTATAGCACTGGGGCTGCTGTTTCAGAGGGGAGGGTTGCAGCATGAACCCACCTGCTTTCCTTCATCCTACGGGTATGGAGACCATTAGCACGCATGAGGAAGGCAAGCGTAGGAACCCCAGGACAAGATGGTGGCCAAAAGGCCCTGGCCTTTGATCCAGTTCCATGTCTTAAATTCTCTCTTTGCAATCACTCAGTGAAATGTCATTTTGACAATCTTCTTTCTTGTATGTTGATATTTCCATATGACTCTGGTACACTTGTGCCTCCTCCCCTAGAAGAGTTGGTAATCTGCATAGTTTGTTTTTATCCAACTTATTTTTATTCCGTGGAATACTCGAAGTGATTTTGAGAGCCCGTGAGGACAGTTCCATACGTTTACTGCTTCCATAGCAGACATTCCAGATGGCCTAACCATTTAGGACAGGAAACGCAGATCCCTGCCACGAGAATTTTTGGAAGTCCTGCCATTTTCTCAGTATATGGCTGGGATGTGGGCCAGACCCCTGAAGGCTCAGACTTCTGCTAATACCTCCTTTTTCTTGCCGGATTGCCAGACCTAGAGGAAGCCCTTTTTATTTTTTTCCCATTGCAATGAGGTTACACCGTCAGCCTGAAACTTTCTGTGGTCTTTGGGGTCTAGTACAGCTGCCCTTTCACGGGAGCTGGTTGATCCATCTTCAGAATCTTCTCTCTTTTTAGTGCCTGCGGAGTGTAACTCCTTCTCCCTTGTGATCCTGCTCCTGCCAGAGGAATGAACAAGCACCACTTGGTATTTTCTGTGCATTTGAGTCCATTCCATGCCAAGAGAATGGCCTTTGGCATCCCTAACTTTCCCCTACTCCTCAACTGACTGGTATGATAGAGGGGCCCGCCTGCAAGGCCATCTGGTGTGCGCTTGACTTAGCCAGGACAGCACTGTCAGGCAGACAGTTAGATTTCCTTATTAAGCCTCAGACACAGCCTCACAGCTCCCCAGCTGGTAATGGGTCCTACTGAACAATTCTGGCCCATGGAGCCTTCCCTGTACCTGAAATGCTGCCCATTCATGAAAGTTGCTTTTTGGAAGTGGTAGGAGATATGAATTTAAAAGGCTGTGTTTGGCTCTTCCATGGAGTACAAAAGAGGGAATGGGCTATTGGACAGCTTCACAAACAACCAACATTGCAAACGACACCCCGACCAGGGACAGGGACAAGGTGAAGGGCGGGGGTGGAGGGTGAGGGGACTCAGTGCTCTGAGGCTGCACAAGTGGAGGATGGAAGCCAGATATAAAAGTGTCCTGTTGTTGAGCTGGAACATGTGACTGCCACACACCTTTTCTCCTTAGGCTAAATGATGGCAGGTGATTGCTCTTCTATGTTACAGGTTGTGAAACTGAGGTTCAAAAGGATTGGTTTTAGTTCTAATCCCTAGGGTGTCCCCAATTGGGCTAGATTGTAAATGCCTAAGAAAAGGCATCTTCTGTGGTCTCAATTTCTCTCAACAGCTTTGTGTTCAATCACCTGCTGAATTATGAATTATCGCTTTTCATCAGTATACACTGCCATTTTTCCCCCATTCACCCAGAAGTTTCTGGCGTCATTACACAATTTTAAAAGATCACAATTTCAGTGCTTGGGCATCTATTCGTATCAATAGAATTAATGGAACATAATTTAATATCCCCAACAGCTGGATTTTCAAATTAAACTTAGTGGGTGGCATTGGTTAATAAGATCATGCAGGTTTCAAGTGAACATTTCTGTGACACATGATCTGTATATTGCATTGTGTGCTCACCATCCAAAGTCAAATCATCTTCCGTCACCGTATATTTGGTTCCTTTATCCTTTACTACCCCCACACCCGCTTCCCTTGGTAATCACCATACTATTGCCTATGAGTTTCAGTCTTATATCCCATTTATGAGTGAAATCATATGATTCTTAGCTTTTTCTAACTTATTTCACTTAGCATAATAGTGTCAAGGTCCATGAATGTTGTTGCAAATGGCAATATTTCATCTTTTCTTATGGCTGAGCAGTATATAACATTGTATTTATCCAGTCATCTGTCAAAGGACACTGTGGTTGTCTTCATGTCTTGACCACCATGAATAATGCTGCAGTGGACACAGGGGTGCATATATCTTTGCGAATAAATGTTTTTGAGTTTTTCGGCTAGATAACCAGAAGAGGGATTGCTGGGTCATATGGTAACTCTATTATTAATTTTTTGAGGAACTGTCATACCATTTTTCATAGTGGCTGTACCAGTTTACATCCCCACCCGCAATAAATGAAGATTCCCTTTTCTCCACAACCTCTTTAACACTTGCTATTATCTGTCTAGTTTATTATGATAGCCTTTCTCACAGGTGTATTTAAAGGTGGATTTATTTTTGGTTAAACTATTGTCTTAGCCTTTTTTTATTCTTAAGCCAAATTGTAGCCCTTCTTGCTTTCTTATCAATCCTGAAGAGATTATCCTACCTTAGCAAATAGTTATATACAAAAGATGTAGGGCTCTGATATCAGTGGTTAGCTGGGGAAGAAGTAATAAATGGGCAAAAGGTGTCATTATTGTGTACCATCAACTTGGTTTCTTTCAGGAAATGTGCAAAATAGAGGTGAGAGAAACATGCTTTCACTATAGGAAATGTATGTAACCTATCTGGGCTCAGTTTTCCCATCTGCAAATTGGTACTGATTGTATTGACCTTAGAGAATGGTTATGAGGAGAAATATATATATATATATCTCCAAAGCCCCTATCAATTTAGTTCTTGCCCACAATCAATAAATCAATTAAAAATTCTTTGCTGAACATCACCAGTGAGCTAGGTGCTTGGAGAGAAAAGAATGTATGAATATCAACCTTGAAGAATTTTCAGTATGTCTACAGACAAGATTAGGAATGACACAGAAAAATTAAAATCCTTAGGTCAATTTCTGCCCCATCTTTCCCATGGAAGAGTCAATGCCACCTCTCATTTCCGATGAGTTATATTTTCTTGTACAAACAGTAGTTCACACTGGTGTGGAGACAGAGCCTTCCGGTGGACAACTTCCCTTTTCCCAGTGAGACCTGCATTTGCCCTACTCCTTCAAATTGTCCTGTGGCGAGTTGAGCACATTATGAACACCTGGCATGTGATCAATGGTATGCACTGTTAGGGTGTTCCTAGTAGTATGCCTTTTAAAATATGATATTTTATTTTATTTTTTGCTGATGGCATAAAAGAAAAAAATCTTGAATAGTTCCCAGGGAAATATTTGTTACTATAATATTTAATCATTTGGTGTCTCAATTGATGTTGATATCCCTAAAGCTTACTTCAGGACTTCGTCCCAAAGCAGTCAACGCCACCAAAAGAGACTCTTGCTCTCTAGGTTTTGGGTGGCTTTTCATAGTTTGGATGGTTCTCTACAATGTTACCTAATGAATTGTGCAGAATCCAGGGAAACCCATATAAGTAGATTTGAAGCAGTTAACAATTAAGTTACAGTAAGTCCGTAGTAAGAGAAGATTGCTCTCCTGTTTTTGTGCTCATCCTTTTCATTTTTCTCTTTTATTTTCTTTAATATATTATTTTGGCAAGATGGCCACTTTAGCCATGAGAATGTTCAGCAGTGCAATACCCATAAGAAATAGCCATTATGGCACCAAAATGATAGAGAAGATACTTTAAGGCAGCAGTCAATTCAAATGTCTTTTATTGTGGCTTCTTAAAAGCAGGAAGGTTTATAATGCACACAGCTCTCCAGCCACTCCCCTGAAAACCTTTCATAGGTATTTACATGTGAGTTTTGCACAAGAATGAAGGCATTAAAGAATCTGATTTTATTGTATCTCTAGCTAATGATAACAGAAAAATAAAAATAGAATAGAAATAATACCTATCCTTTTGCATTTTCACTGTGTGCTAGGAACTCTTCTAAACGACTTGTATTAATTAACTGCTGAGTTTGTATAATTAATGGCCGAAATTGCCATTGCTCTATGAACACCCCATTTTTCAGGTAAGGAAACTGAGTCACATAAGGTTAACCTGCCAAGATTATACCGTGGAAGATTGCAGAGCTGGGTTAGATAAGTGTCCCTGGGCAAGATAATTGCAGTTTAAGAATACTTAGCCATATGGAAAATTAGAATAATTTGGTGCTAGTATATCAACTGAGAGGCAAGGCTATGAGCAAGGATATGAGCTGTCTACCACAAACCTGCGAGGACCCATGTTTGAGGCAGAGGTAACTCCTCGTGTAAAATATAACCAGGTCAAGGTCACCAGAGAAGAATGGGCACAGCCAGAAAACTCTCCTGCCATTCTTGAGGCACTAAATCCAATCAGTTTCTCACATCTGTGACAGGTATTGCACTTGATTTCCTGTATTGCACTGTGAACTCCTTCAGAGAAGGAGCCATGAGCATTCTTCATGGGTTCTCTATCAGTAAATTGTGGGCTCCTTTAGGGCAAATGTTATATCTTAGTCATCTCTTGCTGTCCCTTTCCTTTGAATCCAGGGCTAGCAATAGGCTTGAATGGTGCCTATTAGGTGACCAGCAAATGGTGGATGAAATGTTGAGTACCTGTCACAGGTTCCAAAATATAGAAGAGACTTTTCAAACGCTGAATAATCTTGTAAATCAAGTGAGATGTGCTTAGAGAAGAAATAGCAATGGCTCTCCTTCGCTGAGCTCTACTGCCTCCCCTGACTTACACTCCTGCTTACCATTGAGCTTTGTGGCTGTAAAAATGGGCACAGCATTTAAATATTTAAAGAAAACACAGAGAAAAATAAATTGTAAGGTGATTAATGGAGTTAATTATCTAATTATATAATAATGGAGCATTATGTCAAAAGTACTTCATTAAAAAAAAGAACAATGACCTTTAATTACATTTTGATCTTGATTGAAGAATGTTGAATGCATTACTGCATCCAGGAACTCCCAGGATTATTCCTTTCACCTATTACTTCTGTTTCTTTGAGGGGGAGGCTTTCTTTCACTGGTAAACATTTTTTTATTTGGATAAAAATGTGTATTTTAAGAAATATTCAGCCAAAGACAGAATCAGCTACAGAAAAGAAGTTGCGGTGTTAGAGGATAAAGGATGCATTCATTCATCGCTGTAAGGTACCATGCTGGGGCTGAGAGCTGGATATCTCCCTAACAACAGCTCTATTTGTCACTACCTCCCTCTAAAATGGGGCAGTTTAGGAAGAAATGCCAAATGCCAACCATTTGAGAGAACAGAGGCACTCCAGTAACCACGGAGACAAGTGAAGGGCATGAAGTCTTGTCCTTCAATGAATACTCTCTGTGTTAATTCTATAAGCCCAGGTGAGGTTACACTATGTAGTTGAGCCTTCTGGATCCTTTACTAGTTTTCAGGTTTCCTTGGAAACTGCTTAACTGAAGCCTGTTGAGAATCGGTGAGCAGGAATCACATCTGCAGTCGTGGTAGTGTGGGTATACATCACCACTGAGGGGGAAGAACTGAAACCAGAAAGAGCTTGATTCCCAACTCTCCCCAAAGTGGTTTGGCCGATGTGCAACTCCTCTCCTCTCCCTGAGAATTCACAATAATGTGAGTTTGCCTTCCACTCGACTCACTGTCAAACCAGGGATGTATGTGACACTATCACTAAGAGCTAATAGATATTGTCCAGCATAAGTTATCAGATCAAGAAGACTTAACCAATAGTTTGCCTTATCCTGGACAACCGGACACCAGCTAGCTTGACATGGATTCTTTTCAAATGCTTACGGCATGAGGTGCATGTTATGTTTTCTCATAATTCCAATTGCCATAAAGAATTGTCGATGACTTATAAAGAACATTGATTTTTTTTCTGGTGGCGTTTACATGCATGCTTTCTGCAGCCATTCATGGCCCTCACGGAATTGATAGCTTTTTGAACCGTGTCAATGAGATTATCGATTCTTAGAAGGGCCCTAATCTAGGAAAACTATTAAAATGTTTGCTATTGGCTTTTAGGAACATATAATGTAGCAACAGGATTGAAAAATTTAAGTACTGTGTGATTGCCTGGAAATCTCAAAGTAAAAGAAATCAATGTAGCTAATCTATTTAATAAGTCAGGACACACACACACACACACACACACACACACACAGTGAGGGCAAGTCAGTTAAGATTCATTATCAAGAAGACAATTTCAATGTGCTCTGCTGGACCAGCCAGCTTTCTGGCTAATTCCCTGTCCTTACGTGCCCAGTGGACTCAGCCAGGATCTAACATACCAAATTCTCGTTGCTTTCTTTAGGGCTCCTCATGTCCACTTCTGGCCCTTCTTTCCCTATCTTGTCACATATACATGTTCAGCCCCTACATCTCCTCATCCTCTATCTCCTTCCTTTAATGACCCAGCAGATTGGGGAGCAAGACCAGTCAGCATGAAGAAATAGGAGTGACAATATCTCCACAGCATAATAATGGCTTCCCATGTCTAGGGCACTGAGCATGGAAAAGTCAGAGAGGATAATTTAAAACACCAAGATATCTAACATTTAAATGTCCAAAGTGATAGTAAATCAGACACAAAGTGCTACGGGGCACAGCTTACTTACCACAAAATTAGCGAGGAAAAGGCTGACCCACAAGGATCTCCCTGCCTCCAGCACATAGTTTTAATTAACAGAAACGTGTTCACCTCTTTTTCTTCAGATCCAGGGAGAGCAAATGCAGTGTATCCTTAAAGAGCCATATCTTTTTAAAAAAATATGTTGATGGAGGCAAGAGAAATTAAAACGTAGCACAGACAATAATCTAGTCACAGTGAGGAAAATCTCTCAAGTAATAATTTTGGAATCCCTACTAAGTTATCAAAAGAAGGAGAAAAATCCAATTCCATTTCTCCTCACAAATCCATTTATCTCTAGTTCTATGGAAAACAATGAAATGTATTATTAAGGTGGATAAATCTGGGTGTCCCTTGGTGATAATAGAGCCAGGAGGGGAAATAAAACAGGGCAAGAAAATGGGATCACTTCTGTATCCAAATTTCAAAATGGGTGGCTAAAGGGTAACTAGTGGTTATAATACTCTGGTTTTTAGAAAAGCCTATTGAGACAATCTTCAAAGCCTTGGGAGTTAATCTGAGCTCCGGGCATCTCAAAAATAAGCAGATAACAAGGCTTCCACCAAGTGATGTCTCTCTTCATCATGCAGTGTCTTAGGAAACTTTACCTAATAAACACACAGACACACACACATACATGTAGTTGGTAATATCAGCCATCTGGACAGGAGGTGATTAAAGGCTCTAATCTGCAGGGTAGGGAGGGGTTGGCCAGCTTTGCCCAGAAAGTGCTAAGGTGCAGACAATGCTGCCCATGTAGGAGACCATCATATCCCCTCTGTACTGACCATATGCATATGGCCTGTATCTATATATTATATACTAGTCTAGGTGCAAAGAGGTAGAAGAGATATGGGTTACACAGTAGGTGTGAAACAAGGATTTGTGCATGGACACATTTCAAATCCTCTCCTATCAAGCATCCCACCCAACATAGAACACAGCTGTGGAGATATTGTCACTCCTATTTCTTCATGCTGACTGGTCTTGCTCTATGTTGCCATGTTGGTACAAGTATTTATCAGCCACTGAGTGCCTGAAAGTCAAGTCCAACCGTCCTGTCAGTTAGAGAGGTGGCATGGTTGGGTTTGTGTGGCTAGGAAGGGCAGCTGCTTGCTGGATGGATATGAGGTCACTGTGAGTAATAATAAGCACCCAGAAAAGCACTCCACCATTGTGCCCAGACCTTCCTTCCTCCTCCCCTGAAATGCCTGAAATCCAATCATTAAGATGCCTCTCTTTCCACTAGTGCAGTGATTCCCAAAGTAGGAATCACTTTGGTAGGTGCTGCAGCAATCCAGGGGGGGGGGGTGGGCGGTGATGGCCACAGGTGCATTTGGGGGCGATGAGTAACTGCTATTAAAATTTAAAAAAAAAAAAATTTCCAGGGGCTGAGTAATATTTTTTCTGGAAAGGGGGCGGTAGGCCAAATAAGTTTGGGAACCACTGCACTAGTGCACGGTTCAGTGGGAGGAACATGAAGGCCTATTCCTGAGGAGCTGCCAATAGTTACTCCAGGAGAAAAAAACTCCCATTATGGAGGCAGCAAAGCCAGGGAGAGTTCAGCCAGGGCTACAACCCACAGGGCTCTTCACCTGCCAATAAACCATTAACTAGAAATAACTTTGTAGTAAAAATTAGGGTAAACATATTGTAAAGTGATTTATACAATGCTCCTTGCCTCTCCTTTATCACACCTAATCCTCACAACACCTTTTTAATATAGGTATGGTTTTACTCATTTTGTAGATAAAGTAACCAAAACACAGAGTATAAGGGCCTTGCTTTAAATCACCCAGTTTATTGATGGCAGAAACAAAAAATAGAACTCGGATGTCTTATCTAATTTTATTTTCAGTAACCCTGGATGCGTTGATC
Source organism: Myotis yumanensis (assembly GCF_028538775.1). Taxonomy (NCBI): domain Eukaryota; kingdom Metazoa; phylum Chordata; class Mammalia; order Chiroptera; family Vespertilionidae; genus Myotis; species Myotis yumanensis. Next base: position 8,306,082 of record NW_027223762.1, read on the forward strand.
AGGAGACCTACATTCCATTCCTGGATCTGGTTCCACTTCACTGCTTGGCTTTGGCGTAGCCACATACCAATTCCTTGATTCTCCCCATATTTAGCGAGAATATGATGAGACAGATACGCACTAAGTCACCCCCCACCCCCAACGTTTCTATGTGGGAGCATCTATCCTGCCAAGAAACTGAAATGTAACCATTCAACATTGTGTTTATCTGAACACAGTGGACATTGTCTAACAGAAATCAAACACTTGAATTAAAGATCTGAAGCTCCTATGGGATGGTGTCAGGCACTACCAGCTGGTCAAGGAGTAAATGTGACAAGCAAATTTCAAATACCTTTTTAAAACTTGGAAATAATATGAGCAATTTACCTGGGGTAAAGACTATATAATATTCATATTTCATTTACTCATTAACTATTATTTACAAACATCTGAGCTAGACAATTACAATCAGATAGTAATGTAAGATTCTCACAATGAGTGAAGATAGTCAATGGGATACAGGCATGTATAAATGATATTTCTATGTAGGGAGTTGCCAGATATTTTACAAAAGAGTTAACGTTTGAAGTAAATATAAAGTTACCAGGAGTGATTTCTGATTAGATATAGGTGTAGAGCTAGGAACATCTAGGCAGAGGAAATGGTATATACAAATGTATGGAAAATATGTATGACCATACCTTTTAACACAGCTTTAGAAAACCTCAAAAGATGATACTATGAATAGCACAGAGGTTTATAAAAAGATGACAGCTGGCAGGGAGAAAGAATCATTTAGTGGGATGAATGGAAGGAGCAGATGAGCCTGCAAAGGTGGTAAACTGAGTTGGGACCAGACCAAGATGAGCCTTATGCATCAGAGGATTAGAAGTTGTAAAGAAGTTGTAAGCAGGCAGGGTCTTTCTGTTTGTTTGTGAGAACTTGTGGCTCATCCAGTATCCATCAGGAACCATACAAAGATACAGAGACAATATCTTGCATTGTATAGCAATTAAATCAGCACTTGTTTTCTTTTTTTAATGCCTGTTGAGGTTTCTGGGCCAGGTTTCCGGGCCATTTCACAAGCAATCGCAGTAATCTGAGAAGTATGTTAGGACTTGGTTGTAACACACTATTTTTTTTTACTATTCCAGAGAGTTGGGGATTTATCTCCAGGTGATAGAAAGCTGGCAGGGTTTAAAAAGACCATACCATCTTAATTAAAACACACACGCGCACACACACACACACACACACACAAACCCTAATCTAAAAGATTTTACAAAAGAGTTCATTCTTTTATCAACATCTATAAAGTTTCTGAAGTCTAGGTCATGTTATCTTCTCAAAACAGAAACAGATAAGTTGAGACAATGGGCACTGTTGATTGTCCTAAGCAGCCAGGTTTGCATAACCATAGAATCAAAGAATCCACATACATGATCTTGAACCCAATTGCTGAGTTGTCTCCAACAGTTGTTATGTCATTTAGAAGCATTGCAAATATGACCAATGAGAGGGGAATAGAATCACTGATGCAAGAAGAGAATATTAGGAACTAAGGCCTACAGAAACCCAGAACATGAATGCATCTAAGGGACTTCAGGGATTACGGATGATCAAAGACTGATTTTTACTGACCAATTCTTGGTTTGTAATACTTTTAAAAACAAAGCTACCACAGAAACAGAATAGAAATGATGTGATGTTGCAATGCTTTTGTATCTGAGCTTTGAAAGCTCTTGGGAATCTTCTTAAAGGAGACTGAAGACTTAAAATGAAGAGCAGGCAGGCAGGCTCCCATGTGGTCAGTTCTGTGCGTGAAACTACAGAGTTGAGTCATTCGCCAGGGAAAGGAACTGGTTCCCCCTGAGAGTCAGGCATCGCTCCTGGCCCTTGGGCCTCTGCTGAATGAGTCTACCCACTCCCTCTGGATCCCTAGAAGGATGATTAAATGAATCAACTTAAGAAAGATAAGGCTGATCAAATTTCAGCTTGAGGTCACAACTGAGAGTAAAGGATGTGGAAAATAAAAACATCGTTCAACTGATTTCTTACAGTTTCCCTGTGGATCAGCCATTTAAACAGAAACATGCAATTGTCCCAGAAGGTCTTGGTCTTGGAAGGTGCCTACATGTACCCAGGGACCTGGAGCAGGCAAGCCCATGGAGGCGGGGGATGCAAGAGAGCTGGGAATCTTGGGGACATCAGCTTTACCACATCACAGGTGACAAAGAGAATTAAAATAGGAAAGGTCTCATAGAACCCAGGGTTCTCTCTTTAGCTGCAGCCTAGTCTCTTCTCATGCTAATTTCTGGGAAGGTTTTCTATTCTCCCTCTAGTTTCCTCCCCTTCTATTCACTACACAGTGCAGTTTGCCCCCAGGGCTCTTTTCAGGTTAAATTCCTAGAAAGCCAATGACCTTTTTCAAACTTCTTATCCTACGGACCTTTTTTGTATAGCTTAATATTACACCCTTTTCCTTTTTATGATAATAATAGAATGATAGCTAACATTATTGTATGTTAACTATTTGCCTGGCATTATTGGAAACATGCATTAGTGTTTCTTTTTTTTTAAGGAAGCGTAAATTGGCATCTTCCCCGGTGTACAGACTAAGGCCTGTGCCTTAAAGTGGGAGCTGAGTGCAGAGTCCTCCTGGGGCTCTGTAACCCAGGGACCACGGATGGACCTTGATACCTGGTGGTAGAGGTCATAATGTTATTCTCCTCTCTGGCTGTCTGGCTTTGGGAAGGGCCTGTTCCTACATAAAGGCTTCAGAGAAGCAGGGACTCTCTGACTGGGCCATAATTGATGCAGGTGTGCCACAACACACCTGTGACCTGGGATTTCTTTTTTCTTTTTCTTTTTTTAGTATGTTTGTATTGATTTCAGAGAGAGGAAGGGAGAGAGGAAGAGAGATAGAAACCTCAATGAGAGAGAAGCATCAATTAGCTGCCTCCTGCATGCCCCCCACTGAGGGTGGAGCCCACAACCCGGGCATGTGCCCTGACCAGAAATAGAACTAGCAACCTCCTAGTGCATGGGGCGATGTTCAGCACTGAGCCATGCTGGCCAGGCCTGAGATTTCTTTAGTAATAGCCTGTCATCTGTTCCCGTTCTGCTTCTCTCCATGATCACGTTAAAAAATAGATGTTTATTGATTTCAGAGAGGAAAGGAGAGGGAGAAAGAGATAGTAACATCAATGAGAGAAAAATCATTGATCAGCTGCCTCCTGCACGCCCCCTATCGGGGATAATCTGGACATGTGCCCTGGCATGGACTCAAACAGGGACCTCTTGGTTCATAGATCAAAGCTCAATCTCTGAGCCACACCAGCCCGGCTCTCCATGATCACTTTTGCTCTGAACTTTGTGTGGCCACACGAGAGCAGATCAGCTAAGACCATGAGACCAACAATTTACACACAACGTCAGGTCTATTCCAGGGCTGTAGGGCTGTATAGATGGTCCAGGGGTAAGTCTGTAAGGCCTAAACAGAACAGAAATGAAGCATGTCTGTTGAGGTCAACAGGCCCCTGATGGGAGAGAGGGTAATGACAGATGCAGCATCAATGTCAGATGACTATGTTCTTTGGTCTGGTAGAGAAACACAGCCAGGGCCCTAAGCCTCTGAGGCTGTACTGCAACTACACATAGTTCCCCGCAGGCCCTGGGGCCTCCCTGTGTCGTTAAGGCAGTTTCCTTGTAGTTTTCATTAGCGTGGGTAATAACTTGCTAATGTGTTTGTGATGTTGTTCCAATCTGCTTCATGTTCTTGTTCTCTCTCTCTCTCTCTCTCTCTCTCTCTCTCTCTCTCTCTCTCTCTCAGCCTCTAACAGTATTTAGTAGAAATACCTTCAAGTCTAACAGAAGTAAAATTTCATTAGATTTATTTCTATTTAAGGACATTACTTATCCAGAATGGTAACCTATTTTCTCTCTGCATTCATGTATTAATGGGACCGTATTACCCCCCCCCCTTAATTATTTTATTTGTGGCAGGAAAATAATGATTTCGGGGGAAATCACTTTGCATAAAATTTCCTGAGCTTTCCCCCTGTGCTCAGTGAAATGAATTTTGCAAGATTACCCTCTGAGGTGTCGAACATTCCTGCTCAGTACACATGAGGGTGCAATGAACTGAGGTCTGAAAGAGGTCAACATGGAGAGTAGTGAAAGGGCCCTTTGTTTGATGATTTCTGGTGTGTTGTGCTCTGGTCTGTGAACCCGGTGGACCTTATCCCATTGGACCTTCATCACAACTCTGCCAGGGCTGTATTGTCAGCCCTGCTGCTAAGGAAACTGAGCTCGGAGAAGTGGAAGATTTCTAAGACCACACCGTCAGGAAGAGGCGGAATCAATCATTACACTCATGCGTGTCTCACTTGAGAACTGGTGTTCTTTCCTCTGGGAGATGCTGTCTCTGCCTTCACACTTCCGTAGCTGGTTCTGAGCTCAGGACCTGGTGGTTTCAGCAGGTGCCTGAGTTTAGGGGCTTGTGGTTTCAGCTGGTGTCTGAGCTTAGGGGCCCGTGGTTTCAGCTGGTGTCTGAGCTTAGGGGCCCATGGTTTCAGCTGGTGCCTGAGTTTAGGTGGAATAAGGGGTGATCTGAACACAGACAAAAAGGTCACTAACTGTGCAGGACATTACATATGTTATTCTGTGTGGGGAAGCTCTCAGGGTAGTAGTAGTAGTAACTCAGGGAAACAAGGGAGCTTTGAGAAGTGGAGTGGCCAGGAGCCACGGCTGGGCAGAGCCTGTGGAACATGGCTGCTGCCTTGGCGACCAGAAGATGCCTATTAAATGAATTAGTTAAAGAATGAATGAAACTGCACATAATCATTGAGGGTGTGCCATATCCTTGAGCTTTCTAAAAATGATTGCAAGTTAAATTCAGTAAAAATGTTTTAAATAAAGATTGTAGGCTTACTCTCAAATTTGAATGAAAAATATGTCAACAGTATCAGAAATAATAGCCCTGGGACTGTTTTCTGTACTAGTTCTTAAACTTGGCTGCATTTTGGAATCACTTGGCTTTTTCCAACAATGTGCTCAGGCCACATCATATAGCTATTATTTGAGACTCTCTGGAGAGAGCGATTTCTAAAACACCCCAGCTGATTGCAGTGTGGAACCGAATCTTAGATGCAATGATAGAGTATTTTATCCTCCATGCAACATGATAGCCAACTGCCCTGTGGTCAGGGTCATAACCTAAAGATATAGGGTAGATCTTTCTTTGGGGACTTCAGAGACTAGAAATGAAATAACTTGGACAAAGCTGCCTTTTCCCAAAATAGAATCTGTGACATATGCAGTGCATATTAGTCACAATGACTGACTAATTAGACGTATTAGTAAGAAGTAAATATAAGAAAAAACAGCGCTTGTTGTCAAATATATTTGCAGAATGCCAGGATAACTACACAAGTGTTTTGTGTTATTGCTTTTTTAGTTATTGTTTCAACCTCAGGCCTTTTCAGAACATTTGAAGTTCTAGCATGCATTATACCTATCAAAAAGAGGATGTAGTGTGCTCGCTTCGGCAGCACATATACTAAAAAAGAGGATGTAGTGTATAGTGCTTTCTAAATTTCTCCGTGTGTGTATGTGTGAATTCAATAGAACTAGTATTTCATGAAGCAATGTCCATGTTCTGGAGACAATAACAGCAAAAGGTCAATAAAACCAACCACAGCTTCCGAAGGCCCAGGCAGTCCATGTGTTGCCTTAAATACATTGTTTGATTTGATACAAACAGTAATACTATGAGCAGGTGTTAGCAGATGCGTTTTATGGATGAGGAAATTGATGCTCTAGAGTTTAAATAACTTGCAATAATTGACAAAGCTGGGGTGCAAATCGGGTCTTAGGATGATTGGTCCAATAGCATGTCTTTGTATTAACAGCTTCTGTAGATGTTCTCAGTGAAGTCCCTTGCCACTCCAGGGTCAGCCTAACAGCAACTCCTCTCCTCAGGCAGTGCTGCCCACTGCCAAACCCTTTGCATTCCTTTAAGCAGGTCATTGTTAAGGTTAACATTTCCCATTAAAAACTTTCTGGACTCTGTTTATCTGACCAAATACACTTTGTCTGCGTTGCAGAATAATTGCCCAGGGTCCCCTGTGACCCCTTTCTCACTCTCCTAAGAAACCCACTCTCCCCACCCATGCCTCACGTTGCTTACACCCCCTTTCCTGCCTCCCAGAGCTCTAAAGTTCCCAGGTATTGTCTTCAAACACACACTCTGGTGACACTGACTCATTTTTTTTCTTTTAATGATTGAATGACTGTGCAGGGTACTGCGGGAATATGCATGAAAACTTAATTATACTGCCTGCCTCGCTGAGCGAATGTTGGATAGAAAGATGATTCTGCCTGTGGTGTAAAACATCACAGAGCTCAGATCGGTTCCCCGGCATTTGCACACGGCTGATAATCAGCTCTCCCCATAAACAGGCAGACAGATGAAGCCAGTTATCTGCAAAGGTGTCAGCGTCCTGTGAGCAGCTGCATCCATCTTGACTTCACACTCCCAGAGCAAACTCAGCAGCAGGCTGAGCCTCCCAGATCCTTCGATTGGGACGAGGCCATGATGCTGCCTGGAAATAGTCAACTCAAAAACACTTCGTGTTTCTGGACTCACCAGAGAATCAGCTACCATCCTCAGTGGCTTTGTCAGGATGCCAACATTTATGTATGAGAGTGCCCAAACATTAAGCACATTCGACACTTTCAGGTGGAAAACTCACGGTCTTTCTTGATGCAAAATATTTATTGAGCACCAGCTATGTTCCAGGCATTGTGACAATCACTGGGTAGGGGGTTGCGGGGTGGATAAAATGGGGCTAGGAAGGTAAATGTTATTGTGAAATCTCAGGATGATTTCCTTTGGATAAAGCACAGATTTTAGTTATGGACCTCATCATCACTCCATTCCGACTATTCGGAAGAGCATCGTATTCCCTAACACCCAGCTGGGGGCTAGATGGCTGAGGCCGTTGGATAAGTGATTCTAAGAAAGAGAGACTCTTTTTGGTAAACAAACTGCCATTCATGCCATAAACATTCCCCAGATGCCAACCATATGCATAGCGCACTCTAGTCACTGGCCATACTCCGTTAAATAAAACCAAATACCTTTCCTTTAAGCAGGAGAGACACAAACCACGCTAATCACGGGTAGAGGCATCTACAGAGGGCAGCAGAAAATATAAGAACTGCATCTACCTTCGAATCATCATATGTTTCTGTAATTTCCAGGTAGTCTGCAGGGGCAAAGTGGAACAGAGCAAGTGGAATCAAAATAAGAGGGGCCCACAGGACCCTCTGACGTGCTCCTACTTAAATTAGTGCAGCTTCTTCTATCACCCAGAGAACTGACATCGTTTCTGCTCACTTGTATGCTCACCAGCCTCCTTAATGCAGCTTCGGGGATTAAATGTTTCCCAGCAGACAATGCAGGTGTCACCTCTGAGAAACGTGCACACTCTGTTAACACCAGAGGTGGCAGCCAATTCTGGAACTATAATTGGAGCTTTTCTTCTCCATTCCAGTTGCATGATTTCTCTTTCTCTTCGGTGACTTCCCTAACTTTATAAATGAATACAAAGGCCCAGCTTCATGCTGCAGCGAGGATATTTGCTTAATCCCTTTAGCCATCTGTAAAGCAGGAGTAATACACTCTATCAACTCATCAGCTGTGTGTGTGTGCATGGGTGTGCATGAGGGCATAATGCAGACGCTATATCTGACGATGCCCACCAGGAAGCGCATTTGTGTTTATTTAAAGATTTAAATAAAACAGGGCAAAGGCATGGCTTTTGAGTCTAAAGTAGTTCTCAACTCCCGTTATTCTCATTGCCTGGCACAGGCCTGTGATCACTGGTCATTCATTTTGATTTCACGTGTCCATGGCTTATACTCAAGAAAGTGTACTCCGTGTGATCCTAGGTTTTGCTTTAGCCAGATTCAAATTCTATCCACTGTTAATCATTTCTTTTTCAGTAAGTTCTTTATTAACAGCCAAATCCCTTATTACACTTCTCTGAACTTTCTGGTTAATCTTACTTACTAGTCACATAATGCCTAAATACATTGCTCTGAAATGTTTTTGGGATAAAAAGAGCTGATGGTGACAGTAATTCACTTGTAAATAAATGTGTAAATGCCCCCAGTGCATGGGATGCATGCCTGAGTCCCTGAGGTGCTAGGCTGCCAGCCTGTCACCCTATGAGCTGAGGACTGCTCTGCCACTAATTTCAGAAGACAATCTTTTATTTTTATGTATTTTTTTTTTTTATTTTTGGTTAATCCTCACCTAAGGATATTTTCCCATTGATTTTTAGGAAGAGTGGAAGATAGAGGGAAAGAGAGAGAAACATCAATGTGAGAGAAACACATTGATTGGTTGCCTCCTGCAAGAGCCCTGATTAGGGCCCAGGCCTGGGAGGAGCCTGCAACCACGGTAGGTGCCCTTGACCAGACTGGAACCCGGGATCCTTTGATCTGCAGGTCGAAGCTTTATCCACTGAGCCAAACCAGTTAGGGTCAGAAGATATTCCTTTATACTATTTAGTCTACTTAGCCTCTTAGTTCTCGGTTTTAGCTAAAGTACGTATTTTATAGTTTGCTTTTCACACGTTTATCCTCTTTGCCGTATGTTCTTCCATCCCATTCTCCACAGCTTACTTGCATGTGTAAAATCTACCTAATTAGGGCCCAAGTTCAACAGTTTCCTCTTCCCACCTCCTACTGGAGGGTGTGGTGTCCTTGCACATAGCTGGCTGGAAACCCAGCCAGTGCCCACATGTCTGTTTTGAATTGAGGTAGATGTGCTCATAAGGTATTCATCTTGAATGTGTCAAACACACACTGTGAAAGCGCCCTATCTGTGCCACAGGGAAGCAGACACACACCAGCAGGAGTGTGACGTCTGGCATCCGACTGGCAGGGTTGACCTGTGGGCCCTGACCCTGGTTAGAAAGGGAACTTTGGATAGGTTACCTAACATCCCTAAGTCCTCATTTCCTCCCCTGGGACATGTGGCGGTTTGGGGGGGCGGGGGGACAGCACTCTGATAGAGACACTAAATGGCAAATACAAGCCAATGCTTCACTCAGGGGTCGGCGAGCGCTCAACCGTTGGCCACTCTAACAATCTTTATTGGGTGTTCAGATGATTACCCAGAGCCAAGAACTGCTGGTTATAAGGTGGAAAAGGCTTTCTTCTTCCCCCTTGCCTTTCAAGGGGCTGTCAAGGAGCTATTTTCAAAGCCTAGATATAGGCAGTAAGTGGTACTAAAATTGACAGTCCCCCCTTCTAGAAATAGTCCATTATATTCCATTTATATTCTGGTATTTGGGCCTTAGATTCATCTACAATGTATAAAGATGGAAACAGTACCAAAAAAGGTTTGAACCCGCTATGGGTCTAGAAAGAGAAAATATTCCTTTAGACATGTAATGAACAAAATGTGGGAGGTCATGCTAGAAGTGGAAACGACTCACCCACCACTCCGGCTGCGTCCTCTTTGGTGCAGTGTCTCTCTGTCTTAAAGAGACCAGCTTCTTCCAGAAGCAAGTTGGATTGACACTTTTCAGTGGCATAGCTCCCTGCTGTCCTTGCCTGAGATTTATTTCTCCATCCACCTTCCAATCTTGTTTCTCTATATTCAAAAAGTTACCCTGTCCTCACTTGCAATTTTTATGTGCAACCATTTATAATTTTTCATTTTTCTCCCCACATTTTTCTTTCCCTGGTGTCATAATCCCCCCTATTTTCTTCATTGCTATTTCATTTTATCTTGTTTATAATTTATTCTGAAAATGTGCTACTTGTGATAGCCTTATATGAGATGTCATTTCTGTGATGCTACTAAGGGCAACCATTCAGGAAATATTATTTCTGCTTCTCTTGGACCACCTCCCACAAATCATCCTACATAATGTTGACTAATTTGTAATCAGCACCTTAAAAAGCAGCCCTCCATCTACAGCATGTAAAGAATGTGATTTTGAATCATTTTGCTCTGACACACATTCTTAAAATAAAGAATTAAATGTGCTTAACGCCAAATAATGGAGGTGACTTTCCAAGGAAGCTGAAGTTTTATTTTCAGGTTCTCTATAATTTGTCTCATTTTTCATGGTCTGCTCACTTCATCCTTCAATATCTTCAAATAACCTTGTTCAATATGTGGGGTAAAATAGTCCATTATATTCCATACAAAGAATTAAAATCCATCCATTCTGAAAGCTCTTGTGTAATGCCTACTGAGACATAGTGAGCTGCAGGGCACAGAGCACCAGATAAGAAATAAGGGGCAAAGCTTTTTTCTTGCCTCTCCTCCCCTTCACTTTGGGAATGTACTTGGATGAGTAATTGATATGTCTAGAGTTCCTAAAGTGTTATCTCAACCCTAATCCCCAGGAATCTGGGAATCAGGGAATACCATGCCCGTGACATGATGTTGTACATAAAGATTTTAAGTACTGGACATTACCACCTGAAGACAATGGAGCCATTTCTCTTATGGCTCCAGCTGAGCCATGAGAGTTTACCCTGAACTCACCACTCCCTCTCCAAACCTTCCTCTCTGTGCTTCTTATGTCAGTACATGATACTACCCACAGGAACCTAGGTATACTCATGGGGTCTTCACTTTCCCTCAGTAATCATGTCCAGTTAATAAGAATTTCTATCAGTTCTGCTCCATAACCTTATCTCTCACCTATCACTTCTTTTTCATTCTAGCTGTTCATCATTGTGGTCCAATTCTACTCATTAGATCACTAAGACAGTTGATTAATCCTCCTCCCCACCAACAGTCCTCTATCCCTACAATCTTTTTTACCCCACAAAGAAGACAGAATGACCCTTTTATGATGCAAATAAGATCCTTTTATTCCTCCACTAAATCATTTGGTGCTTTCTATCTCTAAGATATAGTCTAAACCCACTAAAATGTCTCATAGGCTGTTCTTGTCTTGGTTTCCAATGACATGGTCTTTTTTTTTCTCAATATTCCATGTTGTCCCTCACCTATAAATCTTTGTTCATCTCATCTCTCTTCTTAGACTACTTTCTCCACAGTCAACCTCCACTCTGCATTTCCATTTACCTTGCCAAATCCTACTCCTTTTTGGTTGAAATGTTACTTTCTATAGGAAGTACTCCAGAATTACTGTCCATTAGCTAGATCCCATTGCTATGTACCCTCCTAGCATGCTGCATTTCCCATTAGAGTTACTGATACTGATTATAGTTTCTCTTTCAATTATCCTTCTCCTGGTCTGTAAGCACCAAGAAGCAGAGATGATATCTATCTTGCTCATCACTGTTTCTCAAGTGCTTAGCACAGTGCCCAATAAACACCTGTCGAGTGAATGGATTGTTATAATTATCCAATGAAAGTGAGAAATGGGTTCCTCCTTCAAGAAGCTTAAGATAATTTTTGACAAATTACTATGATACAATATATGATAAGTGACTAATAATGATAAAGGTAATAATAACAATTGGGCAATGACCTTTGTATTGCATTTATTCCATTCTAGGTGCTCTACTAAGCCATTCACTTATAAGCTCATTTTATTCTCATAATAAGTCTATCAGGTTATAACTTGATAACGTTATTTTATTATTTTTCTCCTGACTGCCAGGGGTTCTGTGACTTGCTGATAGCCACTCACCTGGTATGTGAGAGCCTGCATTAAAATCCAAGGCAATCTGATAATAGAGTTTATGTTCTTAACCTCATTGCTACCCTGACTCCTATTACCGCTATGCCTTTTTAGGCATCCTGCATCCCACTCCATGGCATCATGGGCCATGCCTGGTCTTCCCTTGTCTTTGGGGTAGGGTGACACTGAGCCATCATTGCCCTCCAGCCTAATGGGGGCCTAGGGACCAAGAGGGCTTGCATGCAAGCCCAGAAGAGTTTCAAAGGCAAGGCAGCAGTGATTCTTGCTGTATGCTGCCAATGCAAGGTGTTCTCACCCTCACCCAAGCCCCATACTGAGCACAGTTTTCTAACAGCAGTTAAAGCTTCAAACTCACCTGCCTGTGATGAGTTTTTTGCAATAGATTCATGAGACAGGGAGACCTTGGCCACAGTCTTTCAATTTCATTTTGCTCTAAGCCCCACAAATTATACAGCAGCCCCTGCTGCCAAGGTGACTGATGAGTTCTAATTGCCTAAATCTAATCCTTGCATGCAGTAATAACTCGATAAATATTATTAAATGGATGTATACCAGAGTCTGGCCATAACCCTCCTGGCTTCACATCTCCTGAGTCACAAATGTGGCTAGCAATAAGAAAGAGACAGCTTTGATGTAGTTATGAAATTTTAGTGTTAAATTGAATTGGATTGACTTTTAATAACCAAGTGACAAGATAGTTATAGAATCTGCCCAACATAGTATTAGGATATATATTCACCAGCAGGCAGAGGATACTTCCCTAATGTAGTTGGGCACAGCTATCAGAGAAAAGTTAGACTGTTTCATGCCTGTGCCTCCACTATTTAGTATAGAGCTAGTTAAAAAAGATGGTTCTCATGGTTGGTGTGTTTTGCCTGGGAAGACAGAAAAACTAGAGGCAAAATAACTAGGAATAAGAATCTGAGAGATGGTGGAGGGAGTGAGAACACAGGCAAGCTAAAAAAGGAGTGACAAGACAAATAGAAGAAAGCTATGGTGGGAAACTTCAGAGCAAATGAGAGGATGACCTGAATGCCTGAGTGTAGGCCAGGTACCTGTAGAAACACTCTTTAAAAGGATTCTGACATTTTCAAAATAAATAACATTAGACTCACAAGCATAAAGCTTGGATCAGGGTAGGACACCGATTTTAACTTAAATTGGGAAAGTTGTGATACCCCACTTGTCTCCAATAAGCTTTTTCAATGTTCAGAGCTAAGTGCATTGGAAGCAGTGGGCGCAGGCTCTTGCATGTTTTATGTTTTGTTTAATGAAAAGTCTAATATTAACTTGTGTTTAACTTTGAGTTGCCTTTGCAGAAAGTTTTTTATAGGTCTTGATATTATCTTTATTAGCTGTCCCATTTTAAGAAGAATTACAATGAATTAAAATGAGTACTTGTTGTTTATTGCCCAATCCCTATAGGGCCTACTGAGGGCCTTATGATTGTGATCACATTTCCATTTGCAGTTACTCTGGGTATAGCTGCTCCTCTGGGTTTCACAGCATCTTATTATCATAGTCGTGGGAACATCTAGACTAGCCCATTCCTCCTGGCTACAGAAGTGAAACAGGCCTATATTCAGATGATGGAAGAGGTAAGAGAAGATCTAGAACTCAATTCAAAGTAATTTTTATATAGTAAGATAACCATGTCAACCAAAAAGGCCATAGAAACATCATAACATCCTATACAGTAGAAAGAAATATATGGCAGCTGTTACATAAAAAAGAGCAAGGTTTTAGACGTCACCTAAAGATATAAAACTCATATCATGGATGAGAGTTCACTTTAGGTTATCGGATGAGTAGCCTACACATGGCCTCTCCATGGGCTTTGGGCTTCTCATAATATTGTGGCTGGTGTTTCAACTGGCCAACATGGAAGCTTCGAGGCTTAATAAATTAGCCTCAGAAATCCCAGAACATTGCTTTTCTTCATTCTATTGGCCAAGCAATACCCAAAGGGAAATCCAGACTCAAGGGAACAGAGTCAGATGACTTCTCAATAGAGGAATGTTATGTGTGTACATAGAGGAGGTTAAGACAGTGGCCCATTTGAACGCAAACTACCAATTACCTATTGGCTTTCTACTGGCATCTATTGCTGATCTCTTTAGCTGATAATACAGAAATCAATTCCTGTTTCCTTTCAATTTAAGCCTGATGATCTCCCTTTGCTAACTCAGTTGCCATTCTGCTCTAGTTTGGGTTCTAGATATTTCAGATTCTGTGTCGCTTCCTCCATCAGGCAACCTATCATATTAATCCATCTCCAGATTATGTCACAAGGTCACCTTAACTCTGCTACACAATGTCCAGTCCACTCAGAAATTAGGAAAAGCTTTGGAAAACAAACCAAAGCCCTCTCTTTTACCACAAAACACTGCCCATTAACTATGCTGGTCTCCTTCATATTTATACAGGAACAAATGAGGAGGGTTGACTCCTCAGCCCCCAATTTTTTTTTAATCAACATGACACATTTTGACCTCTCTGGGTTAAGGTCTGACAAAGAAATATTAAGACACCCATCTGATCAACACTGCTTCTTTCATTGCTTTTTTATCTTTCTACAAGACTTCAGGACAAGGGTTGGGTTTCTTCTTACTTTCTTCACATCACATTCTCCCTCTTCCTGAACTTGTAGTTGAACCTTGTGTATCATCTCGGAACTAAGAGAGAAGACAGATATAGTCTTATAAGACAAGCTTATTTCACATAAGCTTGCAAAGAAATCTCAGGCATTTTTTCTCTCATATTAAACATTGTTTACAAGCCAATTGTCTTCCTAAAAATTATCTTTATTTTCTTGCTCTCAGACTATATAACTGTTGGCTTAGATTTTGAGATAAAAGGCTGAAACTTAAGAAAAAACTCTAAGTAAGTAAATATCCAACACAGAAGAACGATTAAGTAAATGATGGCAAAGCCACTTAATGGGACACTTGAAGATTTTAAAATATTTGCTTAGAGAGAATAAAGAAGATGGGGAATGTTAATAATTCAATGTTGAATCTAATAGTCTATGTTTGCAATGGAGTATCATTGCCTTTTAAAAATCATATTTATTCTATATCCATCTGTACCTTCTTCATTTACATGTATCTTTGTACTCTTAGTTATAGATGATGCCTAAGGCTCAGTCTTTGTTCTTTTCCAGTGTCACTATCAGTAATCTTACCTCCATGACATTGGCTACCATATTTATGAAGAAGTTCTTAAGACTCAGTACTCTGGCTGCTTTTGTGAGCTTCAAATCTTTGCAGCAATGTGCCTGAAATTCTTTTTGAAAATCCTATCTCTTTAACCAACTGTACCAAACCGAAGCTATCATCTTTCCATCAAGAATGACATCTCTTTGTTCTATTCCTATTCCTCTCAATAATAATCCATTTTACCAATTTCCGAAGATGCATGATCTCTAATAGTTTTTGACTTATCCTCTCTCTTCTTATCTCCAATCATAGTGCCTGTGTCACCTACTCAAAGCCACTCCCTTGCCTTATTCTTGACAATAGAAATTTGCATTTTTAGTTTTTGGCAATATCAGAGGTCCGTTTCTCATGTTTCCAGGTGGAAATCTTGATAAATATATATTAATAACAGTAGTTCCATTTTCCTTGCCCATAATTGGTTAGGGCTGAACATACAATGCAATCCCTGAGGGAATATTTGCTGAGGAATATTCTAGGAAAGTTTTTTAAATTATTATTTATTCTTAAAAATGACATGGAAGAGAAAGTGCTTTTTCAGTGGGGAAAGAGGTTTCTTAGACATTATAGTATGAGAATGTGATGCATGTAGCCTTCACAGTTTTCTTGAGAGCCCAAGGGATAAGCTGAGGACAAAAGTCACCATTGCTAAGAATGATGAGGAGAAAACAGAAATAATCTAGGCCCTGAATGAGCTTCTGAACTAACCAAACCTCTGGCCTTCTGAATAAATTGAGGTTTTTCAGTTAATTTAGTGACAAGACCATTGAATTACATAAGCAATTCTAATGTTGTGGGAAGAAAATATTCATAAAAATGTAGTTCAAGCCTTAGTTCTTCCACTTAAAGTTCCCTGATGTTAAATTGCTTAGTTTCTGCCTGTTTCTACATCTCTGAATCCAGAACTATATTACTCAAACATTTGGTTATTCTAAATCCAGGAAAAATGCATATAAAATAACTTTGAAAGGGTAAGGCACCATATCAATATAAGGTTAATATTTTATATTGTGAGTTTGATGGTTTATTGATTACTTGAGTCACCTGTCCATTACAACTACTGTGTAGCATTTTTTTCTCTTCTTTTTGAGGCAGCAGTATGTTAGCTATACCCCCATTTACCCATGTTTCTAAATCACCTAGTCACCAGGTTAATATCCTATATAATAAAAGGATAATATGCAAATCGACCAAATAGCAGAAGACCGGTTGCTATGATGCACATTGACCACTGGGGACAGACACTCAGTGCAGGAGCTGCCCCCTGGTGGTCAGTGTGCTCCCACAGGGGGGCTCCGCTCAGCCACAGTGGCAGGACCCTCTCCTGCCTCAGCGGCAGTGTTAAGGATGTCCCCTGAGGGCTCCCGGACTACAGACTGTGAGAGAGCACAGGCCGGGCTGAGAGACCCCCCCAACCCCCCAAGTGCATGAATCTCATGCACCGGGCCTCTAGTTTATAATAATTTTCTTTAGTTGAGTGGTGTGGTATATAAGGATAAACACAGAGAATTTGAATCAATTACTAGATTTAATTGGTAAACCTTGAACTCTTTGTCCTACAAACATGAAACATGCTTTTAAATTGCCTTTGTAATATTTAGGAACAATAGTGATCATATTCTACTCAATAAAAAGCACAAATAGACTGTAAACAGTAAACACTTTACACACAATGAAATACTGATAATGATTATTTACTAGTAGATCTCCCAACACCAGATAACTAGGAATTGAAAAATAATTTAAAAACCCACTCTGCTAAATAATTATTTCATCGAAAGTAAATAAAACTGTGACAGAAATGTATTTATTAATAAGAACTGTGAAAAACTCCTACCAAACTTGACAAAAAAAAAAAAAAAACCCAACGTATAACTAAGGGATATTTTATAGATTTACATACTTTTATTTTTTAAAAAAAAGCTTTATATAAGCTTAAGTAAGATTACAAAAGAACAACACAGTAAGTCTTATGTATAACACTAGAAAAAGGGAGTTTAAGATAGGAACATGATTAATACAATTAGAGGAAAAGTCATACTATAATTTATTTACTCAATAGCTACAAATTTTAAAAGACCCACACAAAAGAATAAATTCTAGCAAGCATCATGGTGAAACGACAAAGAAACTGTACCTTTATCAGCATTATAAGTGAGAAAGAAGCTATAACCATATATATATTTCCTAAAAATAAACACACTAGGACAGGAGTCTTGCACTTAGTTCTGATGTAGAAAATTGCAAGGATTGTAGCACTCACCTCAAACACCCGAGCAGGTGGCCATCACCTCCCTAACACATTCCTATGGCCTTCACAGGGCACTCGAGGAATAGGCCAGATGTAGGGGCAGTTGGGGAGATAGTGCTGAAAGATCCCCCTTTTCCAGAGTCAGAGGTTCCAAGGGCAGCTAAGAGAGATCCACCCTGAACCTTCTGGGCTTCCAGGCTGAGGGGGAGCAGGAGAGCTATGATTGTAGCCCCAGCTCTCCAGGCTTCCCCCTGAGGAATCTGGGGCCAGGGTGGGGTCTGAGGTGGGCGAGGCAGGGAAGCTGAGAGACAGATCTGAGGGACTGAGGGTAGACAGGCCCTGAATGACACAGGAGGATGGAGCCTCCTGTGCGGTGGTGACTTTGGCTTATATATACATGAATTCTCCAAAGCAGTACACTTCAGGAGTATGCACCTCATTTAAATTTTCCCTCATTTTAAAACAATGCTTTAGGAAGAGGACTTTGGTCTCAGTCTATTATTTAGAATCAAGGGGGAGAATGTTAGAATGCCCCAGAAAACCCATGCTTTAACTTCTTGCAATCATATCCCAAAGATTTATTTATTTATTTATTTATTTTTTTTCTCCCGCCCACCCCATATCCCAAAGATTTAGATACATGAATGCTTTGTTATTGTTTACCAAAGCAACATTAGAAAAATGACTATGAGAGATTGGTTGAATGAACTGCAGCACATTTTTTTTATCCTGTCATACTGTTCAGTCATTACACTTGGCATGATAGTTGTGGGTAGAGAAAAATGTCTGCTATTATTGAATTTAAAACAGATTGCAAATCAAGATGTATAGTTTTTTTTAAAATATGCACATAAAAAACAACAACCAACACAAATGAAAGGATCTAACCTAAAATCTTTTTTTAAAAATATATTTTATTGATTTTTTACAGAGAGGAAGGGAGAGGGATAGAGAGTTAGAAACATCGATGAGAGAGAAACATCGATCAGCTGCCTCCTGCACGCCCCCCCACTGGGGATGTGCCCGTAACCAAGGTACATGCCCTTGACCGGAATCGAACCCGGGACCCTTGAGTCTGCAGGCCGACGCTCTATCCACTGAGCCAAACCGGTTCTGGCTAACCTAAAATCTTAATAGTAATTATTACCTGTTTCTTTTTCCTATTGTGCACTTAATTTGTTCTATAATAAGTCTGTATTAAAAACAAGTTATTTTTCTAACAACCAAATAAGAATACCACCATGATAGTTAAGATGGAGATCTCCAGGAAAATAGTTGATTCATATTAGTACATAAATTAATGAAGCTGTATGATTCAATATTACTCAATACATTAACATTATGTTAATCGTGTAATAGCTGCTGTTAATAGAATGGTTAAATATTATGTCAATAATAACACTAGTGGCTAAAAAGTCACCAGATAAACTTGAAACATGTGGCCAGTTATTTGAGAATAAAACAAAAAGTAATATGTCTGTAGCAGACAATGCATCAACATAAAATCACAGATAAATTTTTTAAAAATCAAAACCATAAAGTACACTACAACCCTAGCCAGTCTGGCTCAGTGGATAGAACGTCGGCCTGTGGACTGAAAGGTCCTGGGTTCGATTCTGGTCAAGGGCACATGCCTGGGTTTTGGGCTCAATCCCCAGTAGGGGGCATGCAGGAGGCAGCCAGTCAATGATTCTCTCTCATCATTGATGTTTCCATCTCTCTCTCCCTCTCCCTTCCTCTCTGAAATCAATAAAATATATTTTTTAAAAAAGTACACTACAAAATAAAAGCAAAAAATTAGTAATATTCAGAGTAGGGAAAGCTTTTGTAAACATCAAACCAAATCCTGATATTCTAAATAAAAATATGGATATATTTGACTATATAAATTTTAAAAACTTCTTTATCTCTGAAAAATATATACAATGAAAAATTTAAGGAATTATGCACAACAGCTACCTCTCCTGAAGGAGTGGCCTTGAGTAGGAGTGACCTCTGAGTAGACAGCGTGTTCTGGGGGCTTCTGCAGGCTGGCTGCAGCTGAAGTGGGAGTGGGCAACGAGGGGGTGCCTGCTGTGGGTGAGGGCCAAAGTAAAAAAACAAAAAAACCCACCAACAACAAACAAAACAACAGAAACAAACTCATAGATCTGGAGAACAAATGGGTAGTTGTCAAATGGAAGGGTGGAGGATGGGTGAATAAGGGGAAGGAGAATAAGGCGTACAAAATTCCAGTTATAAAAAAGTCACAAGGATGTACAGCACAGCACAGGGAACATCCTAATATATAAAAACCCTGGGTTGTAACGACTGGTCACAACTGAGGCTTGACCAACTGGAAGCCGGTCCTGCAGGCACTATGCCCCAGCACTGACTGCTGAGGAGGCTGTGAATCAGGGCCAGAGAGAGGCCTGAAGAGAGAAGCAGGGACTGATCCATTGTCTCTGTGGCAGCTTTTGATCAGTACTTCCCTCTCTCTTTCTCTCCCAATCTGACCAGCAGCCACGCCTTCATTTTTCTCCAGGCCTCCACCAGGACTGCTGATCAGCCCCACCTTTCTGATCAGGCCCTGTTGATAGGCCCCGAGACACTGACTGACATAGGAACCGACCAATCAGAACAGAATCTGGGTGCTATGAGGAGCGAATAGCTGCCTAGGAGGCAGAACTTTTGATGCTGACTGGCATAGGAACCGACCAATCAGAACCAAATGTGGGGGCTGTAAAGAACCAATGGCTGTCTAGGAGGCAGAGCTTTTGATGCTGACTGGCATAGGAACTGACCAATCAGAACCAAATTGGCCAGCAGAGGAGGGCAGTTGGGGGCGAGATCAGGCCAGCAGGGGAGAGCAGTTGGGGCAACTGGGCTTGCAGGAAAGGGAAGTTGGGGGCAACCAGGATGGCAGGGGAGGGCAGTTGGGGGCAAGATCAGGCAGAGGAGGTCAGTTAGGGCTGTTCAGGCAGAGGCAGTTAGGGGCGATCAGGCATGCAGGCAGAGAGGTTAGGAGCGATCAGGCAGGCAGGCAGAGAGGTTAGGGGCAATCAGGCAGCCAGGCAGAGGGGTTAGGGGCAATCAGGCAGCCAGGCAGAGGCAGTTAGGGGCGATCAGGCAGGCAGGCAGGTGAGCAGTTAGGAGCCAGCGGTCCCACAGGGATTGGGCCTAAACTGGCAGTCGGACATCCCCCAAGGGGTCCCCAATTGGAGAGGTTGCAGGCTGGGCTGAGGGAACCCCTACCCTTGTGCACAAATTTCATGCACCGGGCCAGTAGTCTATCTACACCAGGGGTCCTCAAACTTTTTAAACAGGGGGCCAGTTCACTGTCCCTCAGACCGTTGGAGGACCGGATTATAGTTTAAAAAAAAACTATGAACAAATTCCTATGCACACTGCACATATCTTATTTTGAAGTAAAAAAACAAAACAGGAACAAATACAATATTTGTATTTGCATGTGGCCCACGGGCCGTAGTTTGAGGACCACTGATCTACACTAATAAAAGACAAACATGCAAATTGACCGTACTTTCGCTACACCTTAAGCCACTCCCACCAGCCAGTCAGAGCGACTATATGCAAATTAACCCAACCAAGATGGCAGCCGGCAGCCATGGAGCTGGAGCAAGCAGGAGGCTTGGTTGCCCCAGCGATGGAGGAAGCCAAGCTTCCCGCCTGCCCTGGCCGGCTGTGGCCTCCTCTAAAGGCAACAAAGTTTCAATTATAGAAGATAAATAAATCCCAGATACCTGCTTCCAGCCAGCCTCCACTGGGAGCTTGGGTGTCTGGGGGCCATGGCCAGCCTGAAAACAGCCATCAGCCCCTCACCCAGACTGGCCACACCCTCATGGGGTGAGGGTCCTGCTGGGGGGCTTGGCCAGCCTGCAAACAGCCATAAGCCCCTCACCCAGGCTGGCCAGGCACCCCAGCGGGGACCCTCACCCTGAAGGGGCTGTGGACAGCCTGCAACAGACACCAGCCCCTCACCCAGACTTGCCACACCCTCATGGGGTGAGGGTCCCTGCTGGGGGGCTTGGCCAGCCTGCAAACAGTGATCAGCCCCTCACCCAGGCTGGCCAGGCACCCCAGCAGGGACCCCCTCCCTGAAGGGGTTGTGGCCAGTCTGAAAACGGCCCTCAGCCCCTCACCCACGCTGGCCAGGCACCCCAGCAGGACCCCCACCCTGATCCGGGACACCCTTCAGGGCAAACCAGCCAGCCCCCACCCATGCACCAGGCATGTAATAAAAGGGTAATATGCAAATTGACCCTAACAGCAGAACGACTGGAAATGGTCACTATGACACACACTGACCACCAGGGCCAGATGCTCAATGCAGGAGCTGCCCCCTGGTGGTCAGTGCGCTCCCACAGGGGGAGCTCTGCTCAGCCACAAGCCAGGCTAACAGCTGCCAGCACAGCAGTGATGGCGGGAGCCTCTCCCATCTCCTCAGCAGCGCTAAGGATGTCCGACTGTAGCTTAGGCCTGCTCCCCGCTGGCAAGTGGACATCCCCCGAGGGGTCCCAGACTGCGAGAGGGCACAGGCTGGGGTGAGGGACCCCCCCAAGTGCACAAATTTTTGTGCACCGGGCCTCTAGTATATATATAAAAGGCGAAGCAACCAACCATTCGACTGGTTGCTATGATGTGCACTGACCACCAGGGGGCAGACGTTCAATGCAGGAGCTGTCCCCTGGTGGTCAGTGCACTCCCACAGCCCACAGCCAACCTCCTGTGGCCGGCCAACCTCCTATGGTCCCTCTCCCCGGCTGGCTGGCCCCGATCAGCCCCAATTGGCCCTGATCACTGGCCAGGCCGAGGGACCCCACCCATGCACGAATTCGTGCACTGGACCTCTAGTAGTCAATAATATCATATGGTGATATAGTTACTAGATTTATCGTGTGATCATATCATAAGGTATATACATGTAGAAACACTATGTTGTACAAATGAGACTAATATAGTATTGTATGCCAACTATAATTTTTTAAAACCTTGTATTTCTGGAATTTAAAAAATCTAGGGAAAATATTTTCAATAAATATAACAAAGAGAGTGATGCTTGTATTTTTCAAAATATTATTACTAATAAATTAAATGATAAGATCACTTAATTCACTAAAGAGGAGATATACATTAGTATTACACATGAAAATAGGTAACTGTCTTGTTAGCAATCAAAAATTCAAATTGAAACTACAGTGAGTTATACTGAGATTATCAAACTGCAAAGATAAAGAAAAAAACCCTCATAATTTCTGGGGAGGGCTTAGGGATATTGATCACCTCCATCTCTGACAGCAGACTGCAAATTGGAAAAATCTATTTGGAGAATGATTTATGATAACATATGTCAAAAATCCTTACAAATATGCATATTCTTTGATCCATCATTTCACTGCTAAGAACTGAATTTTCCTGGAGGTGTGTTTGCAAAGATAAAAATACACGTGGCTTTGTTTATTGTAGCATTTTTCAAAAATGGGGTGGGGGAGACTGTTTACGAAAAAGAAAACTGAGTAAATAGCTCTTGATATATTCCTACCAAACAATGATGTGAAACTTAAAAAAGTTTTGTTTTGGAAACGTTATTGTTACTTAAAGGTATATGACAAACAGGCATTAAGCAAACAGAAAGCATAGAAGGATGATGTAATAGGTTTGGAGTTCAAATGCCCAGGTTTGGTTTCCAACTCTGCCTTTCGTTACCTGTGTTTTCTTGGGCAAGTTACTTAGGTTTTCTGATTCGCTTATCTGTGAAACAGAGGTAATAGTAGCAATCTTATCAAATTTTCTGTGATTTAATTAGTTCATAAGTATAAAGGGAGGTGCCTGGCATGAGCTAAGTGCTAAAATTATTAGTTGTTATCAGTGAGTATTGTAGATATCACTTAAGATATTATTTTTATCATCGTGTTATTCCATATCGAAGACACAGAATGGCTTCTAACTGTGTGGAGATCAAGTCTAATCATTTCCATTTATCAGAAAACCATCTGTATTGCAAAGAGCAAACAGAAAATTTCCTTGTGCTTGGACATATCTGGATGCTTCTGGAAAATTCCTTCTATGGCAATTCTCCTAGGCATGCCTGCTAGACATGGCGCCTCCACTGCCTTCTCACCCATCTTGGACATATGCCCCAATTGCCGTTTCTATCACTAGTGAACTACGGCCCTTCCTCTATTTATCTAGCACACTCCTGGCCTTAACCACTCCTGAGCTATCTCTCCCCTCTCCAGCCCATGGAAATTATCTGAAAAACAAAATTCTCACTTGTAAATCCTTATCATAGATATATGATTACTAGAGGCCCGGTGCATGAGATTTGTGCACTCGGGGGAGTCCCTCAGCCCAGCCTGTGCCCTCTCCCAGTCTGGGAGCCCTCAGGGGATGTCCAACTGATGGCTTAGGACTGCTACCCGCTTAGCACTGCCGCAGAGGCAGGAGAGGCTCCCGTCACCATGGCTGAGCAGTGCTCCCCCTGTGAGAGCACACTGACCACCAGGGGGCAGTTCCTGTATTGAGTGTCTGCCCCCTGATGGTCAGTGCGCATCATAGCAACTGGTCGTTCCGATGTTTGGTTGATTTGCATATTAGCCTTTTATTATACAGGATCTGACTTCCCTTTAAAAAGCCCCCATGGGTGGGCTTGCCGAAACCGGTTTGGCTCAGTGGATAGAGCGTGGGCCTGCAGACTGAAAGGTCCCAGGTTCGATTCCGGTCAAGGGCATGTACCTGGGTTGCGGGCACATCCCCAGTGGGGGGCGTGCAGGAGGCAGCTGATCGATGTTTCTCTCTCATCGATGTTTCTAACTCTCTATCTCTCTCCCTTCCTCTCTGTAAAAATCAATAAAATATATTTTAAAAACAAAATAAATAAATAAATAAAAAGCCCCCATGGGTGGGCTCAATGCCACTTCTCTCATGAAGCCCATTTACAACCAATACACATGCTGTCTTTACAAATTGAACCATGCACTTACCATGTAATGTTAGAGCACATCAATCCTTAAATGTATAGTCTGACCTCTGGCCCCTTGTAGTCCAACATGTGGGAGTCTTCGTTTCTCGTGAAGTCATCTAGGAAGGCTTCTAGACGACTGTGATAAAGAGCCCAGCCTCACACAATAGCAGGAAATGACCGGGGAACTTATGAAATAAGATGTCTTCTAGAGATTTATGTCACACTGTTGCCATCTCTACAGAATCCACAGATTTCTTCATATAGTGCAGATCTGTGCTTTCACTATCATATAAAAAATAAGGGAGAACATTTTAGAAAGAGACATGTCTAGGTTGTCTGAAGGCTTAGAAAGTCAGTGAATGGTCTCAGTTTAATCAGAACAAGTTTTCTCATATTCTCTTCAAATAATTTGATGTATTTTGATAATGGCAGGGACCTCAAGGACTTCAAAGTCAGGCAAAGGCTGACCAACTCTCCAAAACACATCCTTCAGTACCTCTCAGACTAACTGCAAATACTTCCCATTTACCCGAAACGGTGACAATACCAAATCACATGGGAAGTAATTGAGAGGCAAGTCTTTAGCTCTAAATTCAGAAGTTGGTCAAAAGTCTAATATTTCCAAAAGCTATATCATTTTGAGAAAGTGAATAATATTACATTTTTCTATTTGTAAAAGAACCTCACAGTATCTTTTATTATATTGTTAAGGTGCTTTGGCTGGTCCTGTAATGCTGAAGAAACGAATCAAGGACATCGGGTTGAGAGTCACAGTGAGACAGATTTCAAACAGGAGAGTTGCTGAGTACTTTACTACCTTTTTTAAACTTTTAAAATAAGAATTGAAGCAATAGGAGAAACATGTAGACAGTAAATAAAATTAGAAAAATAAAGAAGGTGATATAGAGCAGTATTTATGTATGAACAGTGGTCAGGGATCCGTTCATCTATTAATTCATTTTTTAAAAAAGTGTTTAATTGTCCTGGCTGGTATGGCTCCATGTTTGAGCATCGACCTATGAACCAAGAGATCCCAGTTTAATTCTGGGTCAGGGCACATGCCTGGGTTGCGGACTCAATCCCCAGTGTGGGGTGTGCAGAAGGCAGATGATCAGTGATTCTCATTATTTATGTTTCTACCTCTCTCTTCCGCTCCCTTCCTCTCTGAAATCAATAAAAATATCTTTAAAAAATAAAATAAAAATAGAAAGTGTTTAATTGTGCCAGGTTCTGTTCTGGGTGCTGAGAAAGCAGCATGACCAAGGCAGACATGCGCCCTGACCTCATAGAGCTCCCAGTCTAGCAAAGTAGGAGTGCATTTTATGTTTTCATTCATTCGTCAGGAAATAAAGAGGAAGCAGCCAATGTCACTAGAATGAAATCTTTGTGGGGAGGGCAAATTTGTGATCGACTCTTAGGTTACCTTCACTTTTCTACTTTTGTACTCGTTTTCTCTCCCAGAGGAATGTGAGCCCCCTCAGGGGCAGGTTCTATATGGAGTTCATGCCAGTGCCTGCCTTGTATTTACAAACAGCTACATCCATATAAAGGTGGCCCACTATTTTATGTGCTGTATTAATCATAGTACACATTCCAGAAACATGTATTTTTAATGTAAAATTACCAGAATTCATTGAACTCAGGCTACCATACTGACCACCTTTTGTCTCCAATTCCAGAGTCTTCTTCCCAGCCCTTGCCCTGCCTCATGTGATACCTTCGCACTCCTCCTAAACCTAGGTAACACTGTACCTTAACTACCTTGGTTCCCTTGTAATTGTTCCACTACTTTTCTCTGTGGTACTTGATGACCCTGCTCAATTCAATTCATTTCAACACAATTCATTTTAATTGATATCTGAGCAACTACCATCTACTGGATACAGTTAGAACCTCTATTTAGATGACTTCAAAGTTCAGCCTTCAGCTATCTGATGGGCCTAAACCTAAATTGTCTATTAGACATCATCTCCTTGGTAATCTGTATTCTCAGCATATCTAAAATCTAAAATTAAACTTAGTATATTTTTTTTTCTGGAAATAAGAATCTCCCTTCTTCTTACTTAAGTTAGTATGATAAAATTAATAATGTGAACATTATTTAAGCCAACATATATGAACAAACATACAACATCTATGTTGTAATTAACAGTATCTTTAAAAAATCCTTTAAACTAAGCTTAATTTTATTC
Organism: Myotis yumanensis; assembly: GCF_028538775.1. NCBI lineage: Eukaryota > Metazoa > Chordata > Mammalia > Chiroptera > Vespertilionidae > Myotis > Myotis yumanensis. The sequence continues at coordinate 8,332,394 of NW_027223762.1, forward strand.
TACATACAAGTTTCCTCAAATTGTAAAGTGCTCTTAACTTGCCTTATTGTTTTTATGACTTCCTTCACTTCAAGCTAGAGGCATGCTACATTGCTAGGTGACAAGAATAAGTCAGTTTTAATGACTATCCCCTCCTACTGAGACAAGTGTAGTTCCCTCAGCGTGGGGTCCAATGCCTTCACTACAATTGTTTGATTTGCCACTACTGGTCTGCAGATGTCCTCCACTCCAAAGTAGTGTAGATGTCTTCCTGACTATGATGCGATTTTTTGCTTCTGAATTGTTCGGCCTTCCTTACCCTTCCGTATGCTTACTTTTGTCATTCTGCCTGTTAAAACTCTCCCCACCTTTTAAGCCCTAGTGTAAATCACACCTTCTTGGTGATTTATACTATGAAGAAAACAAACTTAAAAAGAGAAAGAAATAAAGAGCATGGCCATAGGAACATAGAGTCTCGAATTAAATCCTGAATCAACCTCATTAGACGCTGTTTGATCATTGACAAATTATTTAAAAGTACGACGATAAGGGGGAAAAAGTTCTCTATCTTCAAAATGAAAATAATCCTGTCTTGTACTTTGAAGTAAAGGAAGCGACTATAGAGCACTAGATGACAAATGAGGGTGAAAATGCGCAAAGGATGCTGGGATTCAACATCCTGAAATTTAGGGGATTATTAGTTAAAAATATATCAGGACCCAGGATAAAATGAAAGCATAACTGTTCTCTTGGAAAAAAGAAGAGTTTGTCCAGACAGGAAAAAAAGTTTGTATATTTTTCTCACGTTCAGTGTGAATTGATAAATTTATAATCCAGTAGGCTGGTAATCAAACCCCATGTTCCCACCCTAATACATGGGAAAAGTAATTTCTGAAATATCCAGAGCCATTTCATTCCTGGATACCTCTCCCTCCCATCCTCTAACCTGGATGTCAACTTGTACATTTATTCTGGGCCTTTATGCAATTCCAAGTGAAATTATGACTGGTGACTGAAATGAAGGGGTAGCCCTTAAATGAGTTACAGGATGATGCACTGTAGTAGTCTTAGATATGGACATAATGATTATGGCAGGGGACTAAATACACATTCTTTAGGTTTATTCTTTTCTGTAGATTAAACAAACAAACAACCCCACTCTCCCAAAAAACAGTATATAGACAACATGAGATAGCAAGACAGTTTCTATAGGGTTACAGGGCACTGGTAATTTGATAATTAGTTATGTATATTCACTGTCCTCCCAGCTACTGTACTTAGAAATTAGACAAATCAAAAAGACGTAATCAAATTTATGCTCCTAATCAATTATATACTGCCAAATATTAACCCAAGTTGGCCTCAATCCGATGAATAAATTAAAAACATAAATAGCTAAGAAAATACTTGACAACCTAAAATTATTCTCAGATTATAAAGGATAATCCACCTTATAAATATTTACTCTAAGAAGCAGAAGAAATCTCAGCATCTAAGTTGGCTTCTTAATAAAATTAAAATAGGCACACTCACAGTATATAAGATAAAGAAAAATATGCAATTAGGAGAGCTGAAAACAGCCAGTTTGCCCAGCTAATCCAAATTCAGTAATTTTATCCGATAGGTCTCTACTGGTTTTGTATTTGTTGTCATAAAGCTTAGATTTTATCAAACCTTTATGAATGTAGAGTTCTTATGGTTGGTATTTGGCAATTTTCTATACTTTGATTCCTTGAAACTGTATCCCAACTGCTTTCTCTCTTCCAGGATTTCCTAAAAGTTTATGGCTTGGATATTTTCTTATTTTCTAATGTTTATATAAAATTATTCTTTTTAAATAGTATTTCTGTTATTTCAGTCAACTTTCAGTGGGGAGAGAAGCATTAAAAAAACCTGTTTGTAATCTTGATCTAACTCTCCATTACATGTTAATTTTTTTTATGCAGGAAAACAGTAAATGTTACTCTTAAATTATTACAATTATTAAAAATAAATTTATAAAGGACACCCTTGTGTCCTTTGCTCTGTATTACAGGGGTTGGAAGACTAGAAACTACATTTGTTAGACTCCCTTATCAGTTAGACTCTCGGATTGTGTCCCAGAAATAGAAGCAGCAGATAAAGGATGACCCCTGCCTGGTGTGGCTCAGTGGTCAAGCATCAAATTTGCTTATGTGAAAAATCCAGCTAAGTGGAACACCTAGTCAATATAATGAGGCATTTCTGTGCCATGTCAAAAACAAACAAATGAAAAACACAACACAGTTGCTATAGAAAATTATTTGTGTGACTCAAATGTACAATCTTTAATTTTCTATATTTTTTCACTTTATGCTGCTCTAAAAGGAGAAGTGTGGTTTTCTATAGGATTTGTTGTACTATGTTAAATACTAGTATGTGTCTCTTTTCCATGGGCTTTAGGATCAATCTTTAATTTAAATATCAAATATGTATTGTGCCTTAGTTGAGAAGACAGTTAATAGCAAATCATTAATTCTAACCTACTCTTTCAAATCCATTCCAAACTTTGAGAACTATTGTGCTAAATTTATTTTCAAAGCTTTGGCAAATGAGATTAAAGTATAAGCCATATTAAAACATCTTTATGTCCACTATACCTAAATATGTCATATCTTTAGTTAATATGGCATACTCTGTATCCCACTAATGAAACTACTTATCATCTATTGCCCAGTCCTAGGTGAATGAATAAAACTAAAAATAAACATTTATAACAATGTTTACCTTCAGCGCATATCACAATTTAGTGTGTGTGTGTGTGTGTGTGTGTGTGTATCCTTGCCTTGTTCACCTTTCATCACAACAACTAAAGTGAAATATGCCAAACATTGTCTTCTTGTAACAAACCCTATTCCCCCTCTCACTCTTGTGTCCTCTGCTCTGAATTACAGGGGTTGGGAGACTAGAAACTACATTTGTTAGACTCCCTTATCAGTTAGACTCTGGGACTGTGTCCCAGAAATAGAAGCAGCAGATAAAGGATGACCCCTGCCTGGTGTGGCTCAGTGGTCAAGCATCAACCCATGAACCAGGAGGTCATGGTTGGATTCCAGGTCAGGGCACATGCCTGGTTTGTGGGCACAATCCCCAGTAGGGGGCATGCAGGAGGCAGCAAATCAATGATTCTCATCATTAATGTTTCTATCTCTCCTTCTCCCTTCATCTCTGAAATCAATAAAAAAATTAAGAATGAAAAAATCGGGGTGAGGAATTAATTCCACCTCCTCACTTTTTCTTCCCTAGCTCTGGGAGTTGGGGATAGTGACTTCCTCTACTTTCTGATCTCTGCGTAGTCCCACCATCCCCAAGAGTTCCGTTAACCCTTTCCAACAATTTGTAAATATGTTTATGTACTAAATGTTCTTCTGTTTAAATTTGTGGAGTGGTTTCCATATTTCTCACTGGCCCCTGGCTGATACATGCAACAAATACAAGGACTATATAAAACAAATGAAGAAATGAACTCGGACAACATTGTGGAACTTTCTGCACTGAAATCCTGGCGCTCCAGATTGCTGCTTTCTCAATGCCCTTTCCACCTGGTCTGCCTGGGGAGCAGCCTGACTGCTCTGTCGTAAACGTCAGACCTAGAGACCTAGAGGTGGAGATAGGCAGCGCATCTCTATGCTCACCGCCTAATCCTGCCTCCTCTGGCTGATTTCTGCAGCACATCAGCTCTCAAAGATTGCCTTGTGTCACTGCCTGGATACTGCTTGCTTCTGTGCCCATAACAGATGTGGTCTTTCCCATGGCCCTCCTATTATCAAAAAGCTTGAAGGATATAGACAAAAGTGATATGACCTTTGAGGTACTAGCTTTGCTGGAATCAGGATTGGTTTCAGATAGGATGTCATATTTTTCATGTGCAGCATTGCCTGCTTGATCTACTCTGTTACATTACTTCTTCTAGTATGTGTCACATTATCTTAGCTCATGCCATCAGTGTTAACAATGAAATGTGCTATGGTTGGAACAGCAGCATTAGATATGGCACAGATATAGAAGCCCTTGGTTTTTATAGAGTCTTGGAAGACACATGAGCTGAATCTTACACCATTAAGTCCTACAGCCACCATAGAAAATACGTCATATTTTTTCCAAGAAAAGAAAAATTAGTCAATAGACTTGAAGAAATCAAGAGGTAACATTCTGGAGAAAACCACCCCATCAATATTGAATTCTGAGCTCCGATGCCTAGGCGAGGCAATGGCTCTTTACATGCAGCTCTCAACGCCTAGCAATGGCAGTCATTTTGGATAAATTGTGCCCTGATGCTTCAGCAACAGCCAAATTCATAGGAGCATCTTTATAGGTTTCAAAGAGAGCCTACATTTAGAAGAATAACCCAGCCCCGGTCTTGCCACTTTGATTTGTATTTAGAATCAGAACAAATTTCTCTTTCTGTTGCCTGTGGATGACACATTCTCCAAATCCATGTCTGGAATTGCTAAATAAACTTCAAAGAATAGATTTTTTTCTAACTTTATTTTAATGTCTAGACATTTGTGGGTTATTGAATCTAAGCAATCTAAAACATCAAGTCAGTGTCCCCCGAACCGAATTCAACCTGTAGATTAAGAATGCAATCAAGAATTGTAAAATCAGACCCTCAGCACCAAACTCATTGTGGACAAACTGAGAAAAGAAGCTGTTATTTGAAAGCCTTCCAACTAGCAGGAGAAACAAAGGGGATGCAGACAGTCAGCAACCAATCACTAACCGATTGTATTGGTGCTGATATTAGGGCAAAAAGGGTATAAGGGAGGACAGGTGAATCGGAGAAAGTTAAAGAAATTGGAAAAACTGCTAATTGTACCTACTTTCAGATAATATACATTTACATGAAAACCTGTTTCCCACTCACAAAGTACTTAGCAATTTTTCTTTCTCTAAAATTCAGACTATTTTCAGGTTGTTTTATTCCATTACCAATTGATACTAGATGGTATTTTGAAGAAAAAAAATAGAAAATCATGTACTTTATAGAGTGGTTCCCCCCCATATTACAAGTACCCACATGGCCCCATACATAGTCATTAGGATATTATTGACCTACTATGCTATACATCTGAAACTGACACAGAATAATATTGAGTGTAAACTGTAATCTAAAAATGAAAAATGACAATTCTCGGGGGGAAGAGGGTGTGAGGGATGCGGGAAGAGATTGGACAAAAATCTTACACCTATTGATGAGGACAGTGGCGGGGATAAGGGCATGGGGTGGGGTGGGAACTGGGTGGAGGGGCGCTATGGGGGGGGGAAGAGGAACATCTGTAATAATCTGAACAATAAAGATTTATTTAAAAAATGAAAAATATTGAAAACATACAGGGCACCGTGGCCCATAAGAGGAGGCTGTATTTGCGTAGCTGGAGCTGAAGAAAAAGCTTCCTTCCCTCTTTGTCCCTTGTAAGAAAAGGGACAGTCCAGTGCAGGAACCTCTTAGAAGAGGTGAGAGTCCAGTCTGTTGGAAACTTTCATGTATTCCTTCCTGTTTTTAACAAGTATCTCCTTTAGTCATGAGGAATAAAAAAAAAAAAGCTATTTCCCTTCCAGCCAATATTTAACTATCATATTTGTGGTTATGATTGCAGCTCTTCTGAAAGGACTTGGAATGAGCTTCCAGGCAGCAAGGGACTGAATCAAAAGCCCCCTAACAGTTAAAGTGTCCATTAGCTTCTCTACACTTAGCATCGGTCAGAAAGAAGAAGGGCTGGGAGCCCCGGGCGAATTTCTAACTAGCCTAATGAGGAGAGCGATTCTGGGAGCAGAAAAGTTCATTTGCTGTGTTTTCAGCAAGAAGTCACTTCAATCTTGCTCCTAGGAAACACTGACAGGCTTTGTTGGTGAGAAATCATTATGCTGAGAGAGAAATGGAATATTGCTATATGAGGTTTTTAAAGAAAATTCATTTTGATAGATGTCTAACTGTGCATTCAATTAAATTTCATTCTCTTTCTTAAAAAATAGGTGTCAGGTAATTTTACTCAAGTTCTGTAAGTTGAAAAGTGTTATCCTTTCCTTCCAGTTTTTAACATTTCTTTATCAGTATGTGTCTTTCTTGTCTCTGTCCTTTGATTATGGGAGCCCTCAATGGAAATAAATGGAGTTCTCCCCTCCTTTTCGGTGCATGTGTGGGTGCCTCCCAGAGGATTAATAAGGACTGCTCTTTTTGTTGAAAATTGACTTCCATATTTAAATCGTGTAGGCTCTGTGGCCCTGAGAATTGTTTTTTAAATACAATGTGCATGACCACTTGCTAGACACAAGTCTGTCCTTCACTGTGATGCCCACTATTTCCTATTTCTCCTGCCACTCTGTAATGGTTGTTTTGAATCTTCTCATAATGATCAAACAACTACTATTCAAAGCACTGCTCCCTCCAGTCCATCCTCTGTGCCCCCACCAGATTCATCTTTCTGAAATATGGCTTTGCAAGTAATAAACTTATGCTCCCAAAACCCCCAGACCTCCACGTGGCCATGCATCCCTCATTTGGAACCAGCAGTTTCCCCTCTTTATTATCCAGTTTCCAGTAACGGCACTCTCACATCCCTAATCAACCAGACACATATTCATGGAATTGCATCGATTCACCCTCCCATTTTCCTTTACATTCATCAGAGCACTACTGTATTCCAAGTCGTATATGTCACATCACATTGAATTCTACCTTTGCAATATGGATCTCATTTGCCCACCCCACTCCCTGCCCATTGCCATCTAATTATTTCAGACTTCTTCTATTTTGCTTTGGCTCTTTTAATAGTTTTTTAATTGGTTTCTCTAACACCTTCTTGCTGTATTCTAGATAATTCACCTATGACAGCCATACTAATTTTGCTAAGATAAACTTCAACCACATTACTATTGCCAGCAAGACTTCTATGACTCTCTCACTGTCCACTGGATTTTGTATACATCTTAAAATTTAAAGCTTTTCAGAATCTGGTTGACACCTGCATTCCAGGATTTTCACTTTGCATCTCCACTCATAACCTCTGCACTTGGAATGTTCTCTCTCAACTATCTCCCCCATAACAATTGTCATCTGTATTCAGATTTCTGTCCCACCTGCTCTGTGAAGTCTCTCCTGATACACAAGCCAAGCATGGATTCTCACTTCTTTGAGAAACAGTACTTCATAGTACTTTGTTGGTATGTCAAGTAGAGCAAAAGGAAGAGGGGTAATAGGCCTTGGTTTTCTTACCAGTGAGATTTCCAAACTCTTTCTTTCCAATTCTCACCCTTTGTGAACAAAAGGTCCTTTGAGTAATAAAAGGCAGAAAAATATATTCAGAATGTCTCAACCCATAGAAATGGGACTTCACAAAGATTTGAAAGCACCGGGAGAAACCAGTTCAGTTATCAGATCACGCTGACCCAACTCTTCTCTTCCTCAGCTTCCAATATGGATTCATATGAAAATGCTGGGCAGTTCGGACCTGTCATTTAGGAAAATAATGGTACTAAAGTTAAAATGTTGCTGACAGGTGGTTTCCAGAGCAAACTTTAACTCATTTCCAATTCCTCATGTAAATATAATAGCCCACCTACTAAACTATACTTTTATTTTTATTTTCCTATTTTATCAAGTCTTTATTTTTGAAATTATAAGCAAGCAGAGAACAAGGGCTACGAAGGACTCGCCTTGACATCCTACATGTTCAGGAAGAGACAAGGGGAAGTATCTGATAAATGTTGACTGAATTAAGGTCTCCACTGTCAGGCCTCCCCTCATGTCTGACACCAAGCCCTATAAACCTGTAGGTAAGTAGCAGTGCACTTCATCTGTAATACATACTGTAGCATTCCCTTTTATTTTTCACCATATACACCCATATCTCAACCTAGCATTAATTTCTCAAACTCAAAGCATGGAATTTATTCTTATGCTGTTATTGTAGCATACATCTCTATATATATATCGCTACAAAAACCAAGATACACAGATTCAAGAAAGCTTATTCCATGTTTGAAAAAAACACAATAATAATTATATTTTATAACTATATTCATATCAACACACTGAGCAGAGAAGGAGAACAACAATCAAGAGGTTGCTTATGTGCAAGAGATCGCTATGAGCCCTTCTAAATGGCTCCTTCCTGTAGATCAGCCAGGACGACTAAACCCCCCACCTCCCACCAGTACACTCAAAGGGAAGGTTAATGTACGTTGAAGCTTGAGGGGGTCATGGACTCTGAAAGCCTTCACTGGCCATTGTACTGCAAGACTCCATATTCTAACAAGTGAGTATCTGAAAATATTTGAAAGGATGATCTTTGAAATATCTCAGGATTCCACTGCAACCACCTACCTCCCCTTACTATTGGTTTTCCCAGTGTTCCTTCCAACCCAGAAACAGTGCTCAGAGCAGTGTCAGTTGCTTCCTCTATTCTTTTTCCTTGGTGCTTCATTCATCCCTGTGTTCTCTCCTGATCCCGTCCACCAATAAGCCCAGTGTAAACCACTTGTCATCTTTCCAAACTCTGCAGGCTCCTTTGTATAATTGAGATCCCATAATTTATCTAAACAAATGGAATGAAGTTGCAGAGAGAGAGTTGCTTCTAAAAGCATTAGCCTATGGTTAAACTTTCTCCAGTTTTCAAAAGGAAACACACACACACACACCAAACTCAGTTCTGAAAAGCCATTCACTTCACAGGAGTGGGATTGGGGTGACAGTGAGCGCCTTCCTATGTTTTTTGTAAGATTGGTTGGTCTACTCAAATCCCTTTCAAGATTCACTTTACACCCAGCTGGCATGGCTCAGTGGTTGAATGTCCACCTATGAACCAGGAGGTCAGTGTTCGATTCCTGGTCAGGGCCCATGCCCAGGTTGTGGACTCATCCCCAGTGTGGGGCGTGCAAGAAGCAGCCAATCAGTGACTCTCTCAAATTATTAATGTTTCTTTCTCTCCCTCTCCCTTCCTCTCTGAAATCAATAAAAATATATTTTAAAAAAAGATTTACTTTACAAAGTAATTTACGACACTGAGAGATGCAGTGATTTGGCTGATAGGGGACTACAAGCCTCACATCTCCAATATTACTCAGATTTTTCAAGTACAAAAAGGACTACTGCTTTTCATCTCTGAACTCAGCCCTGGCATGGGCTCTTGCTGGAGATAAAGGGAAGCTGTTCTTGGATGCATTTGGGGGATGTCTGTAACCTCTGGCTCTTGCTGATTCTTTGTTTCTGCCTTTCTTCTCCAGCATGGTTGTTGGTTTCTAAATTTGTTCTCTGGTATCAGGTATACATAGCATAGAGAGACCCCAATTACTTGGCTTTGATGCCCAGACAAGAGAGTCCTACCAACTAAGCTTAAATCATTTGGTCTTGTCTTTCTGCCAATATACTGAGAATTCTCCGGATGCTATCCCTGTCATAGAGCTTCACCATCTTGATCAGATTATTGCTTCTGCTGTAAAATAGAATGTGGGTTAGGATAGTCACATAGTAGTAGCAACATCCTTAAAAATTTGTGTGTTATTTAATCAGTTTTGAAGTCCTCCAACATATACCAGCTATTTGTTCATCAAAATAGCCATGTGAGATGAAGCAGTTGAAGAAGGAGAAGGAGAAAAAGAAAAGGGAAGGAAAAGAAAGGAAAGGAAAGGAAAGGAAAGGAAAGGAAAGGAAAGGAAAGGAAAGGAAAGGAAAGGAAAGGAAAGGAAAAAAATATAAGGTCATAAAGTTGGCTTAGGAATGACGTCTAACAATACATCATGAATAAAAATGCTTAAGCTTTTACTTGCATAAGCAGGGAATAATAATAAAAAAAAGACCACATGTAGAAAAGTAGGTACTAGAGATAAACAGAACAGTAAAGAGAATGGACCTTTAGTATTTTGTTGTAGCTAAAATGTAGATCTAACAGTATGTTTGTTCATCTAGCGCTTCATGCTTAAATAATATTCTATATTTATAAGGTCTGTAGATTTCATTGGAATATTTTCATTACTAGACACACTGACCAATTTCTTGACATTTTGACTAATTAACATGAATATGGTCTATGAAAATGGAGAATTCCAAGCCCCGTTGTCTAGACATCCACAGCATGTTGAACTAGGGAAAACTTGTGACACTGAGATCATGTGCAGTAAGAAATATAAAATATATGTCAGTATTTCAGGAAACTGCTGGCTTCATCAGTCTGTGTCAGAGAATTAATTTTCAGCTGTACATCCCTGCTGATACATCTGCAACCTGAGAAAGTCCAATTTCCTCCCTTCATATGTGTCTAATAGTGTACGAATAGTTCAAGGGCCTGAGCAGAATCAGAAGCCAAGCCAGGGACCCACTTCCTCAGTAACAAGGAGACAGTGACTTTAACCTGCAGTCTTGCATCTTCCTCTCCCCAGGAAAGGTTTTCACACCCGAGTCAGGTGCAAATTGCAGCCAGCAGGGCCCAATGGACACAGGAGGGACTACCTGCATTGGATGACTATCTGGCCACCCTTCATCTCTGCTATCCCCTCCAGGTTGCAGGGGGTGGACTTTGAGCTAACCTTTCTCTCTTTTCACCCTGGAAGAGTCCCAGGGTTGCCAACAGGGCCAAAGGGAAAAATTTTCCACTTAGGAGTTGAAAAGCAAATAGGAAAGAAGACATATGCAATTTGTAGGCCACTCCAAGTTCCCTCCTAGCTAACTAACCTGCGAAAGTAAGAAGGGAGCCTCACTTGAAGTATTTCTAATTGCAGGCAATGCAAACTTGAGAGTCACATACAAGTGGTTCATCTATTCATAAGTCAAAATGAACTGCTGTGCACCTTGTTCAGGGCCCATGCGCTCTGTAACAGTGAGCATAAACACTATCCATGTGTCCTATTTATGAAAATTATTAAATAATGATTAGGTCCACATCATGACTGCTTCTCCAGTGTGTCAGCTCATGCCAGAACTCCTTCAGGTCCCTCCCGTTGGCTATGTGAACCCCAGTAGGAGGGGGCTGGGTGTGGCCATATAAATGGTGATGGATCTGTTTCTGTCTTCTCTGCTAGGGCCTGTGGCAACCATGTTACACATGGAACTGGCTCCTTCATCATGGGCTGGCAACCAGAGGCACCAGGGACATAACAGAGTAGAGAATAATGGTATCTGCCTTGCAGAAGGACATGCTATATCCTACATCCTATATTTGTTAATTTTCACAAGAGCTGGGTCATCCAATGGGATGGCACTCGGATTCCCATCTGAGCACAGCTAAGTCACATTTTGCTACTCACTTCCTGAAATCAGCAGGACAGGTGGATGGCTAGAGGCAGCAAGGATGATGAATGCAAATTCTGACCTGCTGGGGTGTCTGTCACACGGCGGGGGGGGGGGGGGGGGGGGGGGGACACACACGTCCCTGGGCTATCTGGGATCCTCAGGTGTAAGCGTCATGTCAACAACCACGGTGGTTCTTCCCATTTAGGCAACTCTTCTGTGGAACCCCAGCTACAAGTAATAATTTAAAAAAACCAATTTGCCTCCCTTTGCCTGGGTAGTGAAGGTTTTCTCTTATCTTGAGTTTTATCTGTAGTGTGTCTTCATCATCAGCATAGGAGTATTTACAGAGAAAGGAGAAAGGGGGGGAAATGATGAGTGAGCAGAGGTACAGACCTGCAGCATGACCTTGGCGGCACCCTCAGGATCTGAGGCCTAAGTTAGAGCAGGAAACAACAACCAGAGGGCACAGCTTTGCTCAGAGAATGTCCGAGTCTTAACTTTCTGGACGCATATGGCATATCATGTGGGGCAATGGGAACGATGAGTATCAGATATAAATGGTGATGGATCTGTTTCTGTCTTCTCCGCTAGGGCCTGTGGCAACCATGTTACACAAGGAACTGGCTCCTTCAACACGGGCTGGCAACCAGAGGCACCAGGGACACAACACAGAGTAGAGAATAATGGTATCTGCCTTGTAGAAGGACATGCTATATCCTACACCCTATATTTGTTAATTTTCACAAGGCTTGGGGTAATATATTAACTATTATTATGTTTATCTTATATCTCATAGATACTAAGAGACTTGCCCATAATTATTTTGCATGTCTGTGGCAGAATCAAGACTTGAACTCAGACCTGTCTCATTCTACAGCTTACCCTCTTTAGAGTCTATAGGTCCCTAAATCTAAGAATGGGGCCCAGGGGATGGAGAAGAGACCATAATCCCAGGCTCCCTATTTAGACAGAACAGATTTTCATCACTCTGTCTTCCACACACTCTCTTTTCTTTCTGTCAGTTTACATGCTTGGTTCTCAGCAGAAGGTTTTGTTAGAAGAAAGAGGCACGTAGGTAAAGAAATAATATATATTTAGAATAGAATAGAATGAAGTCATTTGAAAGCCATGGTAGTGCTTTAACAATGAAAGAAATATCTCTGCCACACTTCCAACCTCAATTTATAGTTTGCTAAATGCATAATTATGCTGACGTTAGAAAACTACATAGAGTTATTTGATAAACTGGTTTTAGCCATTGTTACTTAATCTCTGCTGCCTTTAAATACAGTTCTGAGAACCCCTTTAGGGATTGCTAAATATAGGTTTTAGGGCAAAGAGGCTACAATGTACAATTATCATCAAATTCTGGTGCCCTGACTGGCAAAGAGAGGAAATATGCCCCCCACATAGCACCCGCTCACACACACAGGTCCTTCCCACCGGATTCTGCCTCACAAGCCTCAATCTGCTCTGCGTGTGTGCACTGCAGGTTAAAGAATTTCAAGGACTGGCGGGACTTCCCAGTCTGGGTGGGATGGTGAGGCAGAAGCACATGGAACATCTAAGAGGTGGCAGGTGAGCTGCCTTGTGTAGATGACCTGCACTGGGGAGTGGGGGAGAGAAGATCAGTGCGACCTGGAGTGGCCTGGAAATTCAGGGAGAAGACGGGGTCACTGGTCCCCATTACGTGAACCACTCTGGAGAAGAAAGTGATGCTAGTTACTGAAGGAGGGATCAGGAACGTGCTTGGCAAGCTCCTGGTCTCTAAGGATTCTGGGATATCTCAGCCACCCTTCCTGTCAAGATGCAGTGGCTCTCCAGAGAACTCCATTCTGGGTCCTAGTGAGAGGGTTAACTTGAAACGCAGGCAGAGAGGGCAGGGGCCCAGTGGGAAACGAAGGCAGGTGGAACATAGGCAGGGGCAACCACAGCAGTTTGAGCAGCCTAATCACAGAAACCAACCAAGCAGAAATAATCAGATGTTTCTGGACTCAAAGCGGGAGGCATGGGAAAACAAGGGAGGGCCTGCAGCAACAGATGTAGGCGTGCATAGGAACAGAGAAAGAACACACAGAAACTGGGGAAGTTCGGGTCTGTTGCTGGGCAAGAACAATTGAGGGAATCAATCAGGTGACCACAGGTAGAGATAGAAGTAGGCTTGTAGCAAATATATACCCCTGGCCTACAGGCTTCACAGGAGGCAGCCCCCCCCCCCCCACCCCTCCCCGTGCGGGGAGTCTGAATCTGCTTGTAATAAGTTTTCCACACTTTTGCTTAAATCTTCCGGTCTGCAGAGCTCATTCTTTGGCGTTAGGAGACACGACTCCAGGGGAAAAAACCTGGGCTTACTGTTCTGGTTAGGAACAAACATGCCAGTCAATCACACAGGAAACAGGTAATTGGCCAAGTGGGTGTGGCCACTGCAAGTGCAAGAAATCTAAATATATAAACTTCCAAGCAAAGGAAGTTCCCTCTCTTGGCCTCACGCGTGACCCTCTTGGGGCTCCGGCTGCAGGGGGCTGCGCTGTGGCCGCATGGCCGTGTTGGGCTCTACACGTGGGCTGAAGGACATGCATCTGGCCTGGACACTGAACCACACTCGGCTGCAACGGGGAATGGAAACCCTGGACACTGGCCCTCTTTCTGGCTCTGCTGAACTCCCAGCTGCCCCTCTCAGGACTGGCTGTGGGAAATGGGACATTGCAACCCGAGGAATGTAACTCATCTACACCAATAAAATCTACCACCTCTCATCCTCCATGGGGGCTTCTGAAAATGCTCATTTCATCAGCGTCCTAAGAACCCCACAAACAACGGAGGGTCCCCACATGTGTACCCCTCTGGAAGCACTAGGAGCAGTATCAACAGCATGAATTAGAGATATTGGAGGCTATGTATTGGTCAGGGCGAGTTCTGGGCCCTTACCATACACTCACTAATTTAATTTTCCCCACCATCCTCTATGGTTGGCATATCTTTGGCATTATTTATAGATGAGTAAACTGAGGCACAGGGAGGTTTGGTAACTTGCCCAAGATCACTGTGCTAATGGTGTTGAGGAGTCAGAAGAGATGGTTTTATTTGAAGTTCACTGGACACTTAGAGTTATGAATCAAGACAAACCAGGGCTCCACTCCTGGCCTTCGTCACTGTGGGGATCCCATGACAACTTTTCCTGAGGGTGGAGAAGGGCTTTGCGAGGTGGCGAGAGAGAGGGTGTTCATGCTATCTGAGGCTGCAGAAAGGAATGTGCTGGAATGCAGGGGAGGAGACTGGCCTGCCTAGATCCCCGATGTTCTCGGCACAATACTCAGACTAAGGAAAACCCAAGAATATACACCAGATGATGCTCTTTAAGCACAATCCAGGAAGAGTTTATCCAAAGATTTGAAGATAAGTTTTCTCATTCCTAGAGAGCACTCACTTTGTAAAAGAGCAAATCATGTGGGGATTTGTTAACCCTACCATATAGGTTGACTACATGAGCCACTTACTGGCTTGTAGAACTAGAACAAAGGCTATCAAAGATGAGAAATTTCCAGAGAGTACCCTTTTTGGATAAATGTCTGAAAATATGATTTTCTTTGTAGGACTTTCTGGCAATTGAGACATAAGAGGAAATAAAACCATACACCTTGTACCCAAGGAGCATCTGAGTTCAACAAGGAGCATAACCAGCTTAAATTTCAGACAACATCACGTCTATTGTGAGTTTATTTATAATAAAACAATTTTCATTCTATCTCCTATCTATTTCTATTCTATTGTATATCTGTATATCTGTATCAATTTTTTCCAAAAAATATATCTTGAAGATATATTATACATATATTGTGCTTTAATTGTACATAGTTTTGCATCTTCAATGATTTATCCTATTAGGTCTTCAAAGTATTTAGTAAAATGAAGCCATATCTGTCTTCTCGTGAGTATGATTGTCCATAGAAGAAACTTCCAAGGATATCTGCTATCAGTGCCTTCTACAGAAAGTCAGGAATTGGAAATATATGCTACATCATTTCTAATCAAACATGATAGATATAAGCAGGTGTGCTTTTTATTTTCTGACTTTGCAGGGTAAAAGTTTTTAGTTTCCGACTTTGCAGGGTTTCAGCCTGATCCCCTCAGTCCAGGCTGAGGGACCCCACCAGTGCACGAATCCATGCACTGGGCCTCTAGTATGCATATAAGATCTTTGGTTAATCTCTTCTCGCCCTCCACCCTCCACTCTTCCCTCTGAGATTTATCAGTCTGTTCTATGTTTCCATGCCTGTGTGTTGAGTATCTGTCCCCTGGTGGTCAATGTGCATCTTAGCTACTGGTCAAATGGTCAAAAGGTTGCTTAGGCTTTTATATATAGAGAGATTGTAAAAAAACACTGTCTCAGGCTCAGATTTGGCCATACAGCAATGAATTAGACATAGCTGCCAGCCTCATTTTACTTGAACAGACAAGCCTGAAATATGTCAGCAGATAGTTAGCTATAAAGAGAGTGAGAGACCACTGTAAAAATAGCAACCAGAAATGTCAAGGCTGCTGGGAAAAGGAGGTTCCAGGGACTGGAAGTACCCCAGAACTAACCCCTGATCTCAGTAGCTAATGCCAAAAATCAGGGGAAAGGGAACATGGGTCAGTCTGGTCCCAGAGAACTCAATGGGCACACATACACACACATACACAGTGTCAATATGAAAACTCCTCCTTTTCTTTCTTCTTTTATTTTTTTAAGAAAAAAAAAAAAGACCAAATTATTAATGACAGTTGTAGAAAGCAAATTTCTCTGTGTTGGTTTGTCACTGATGGCATTTGCTAATTAGAACAATTAGTTTTACAGTGCTAACTGTAAAACTGTATGCCATAATTATTCTTATTAAAGAATAAATGCGGTCAAAAATGCTCTCCAAATTTCAGCAAAACCCAGATTCTTGTAGGTCAATGATTACAAAAGCTAAACTACATGTATGCCTAAAGTAAATGTGGTGCTATACATGATACTAAAATGATATCCTCACCCTCCAGGCCTACAGATGATCTCTTTCATTTCATATTGTTTAGTTACTGATAGTGACCAAATGTATTACATGTGGGTCAATTGTTGCATCTCAGAATAATCATCTATTACTTGGGGCTACTAATAGCCTAGTTCATAAGACCTAAGGGAATATTTTATTAACAGGATGAGCAAACCATAGCCAGGGTTACTCTGGTTCAAATTAAAATGCCATTTTGTTGTTGTTCATCATTATGTGTGTTGAATATTGTGTCTTTACCTAAGGGATTATGTGAGGTTTGTAATATTTATAAAGAGAACAGCTACTCATCTCAGGGCCATTTCAAGAGCATGTATTATTTATTTCCTGATCTACCCCCTCCAACGTTCAATATCTTTTAAGAACTGTGATTAATAAAACATTCCAATTTGAACAGTGTGGGTTCTATTCACAAAACATGGTTATTCAGCCCATCTCTCTGCAGACATCACCAGGGAGAGTACTTATCACCAAGAAAATGCATAATCAACATCAGATATTTTGAATTAATGATTCTAGGGAGGAGGTTCATTAAACTCTTTGCTCCATCCCTAAGCGGGACTTCTCAATTAAGTGTGAAGAGATTGGGAAATAGAAGGGACTCGCACATTAAAAATGGTGTGTCAAGCTCAGTTAATGCTGTGCTAAAGCCTTCCATTCAAGATCTGTCAAGAAATCATTATCTTTTCTTTTTCTTTTTTCTCTGAGTTTTTTAGAACTGAGGTTTAATGTATTATTGATAGAAGAAAAGGGGTAAGCAACGCCAGACAGTGCTTGTGTAGTAAGTAAGGCAGCGACTTTAGGTTTGGGTGGAGTGCTAAGAGCCTTCCTTCTTTAATGAACAGAGGTGCTGGGGATGGATGGGGTCTGTGCTAATGTGAGCCCGGCAAAGTGGGTCAGAGCCACTGCTCCCTGTGGAAGCGTGTCCAAAGAGCAATTTCCTTGGGCCTCATTTCACAAGATTCACAGTACCGAACCCATAGGAATATTCAGTGTTGCTATGTTTGGGGTGTCAACTGGCATTTTGCATTCTATTTAGACATAGAGCTGAAATGCAGCAAGTGAATCAATCAACAGGCTGTTATCAAATACATACCTTGTTCCCTCTGCTGATCTCTCTGCCTCAGGAGAGTCAGGAGAGAGGAAATGGGCCCTGCCCATAAATCTTTGCCATAGGATGTGGAAGTCACAGGTTTGGTAAAGCTTTTGCCAGACACTAAAGGGTAAGGTTTTTGTTTTGAAATCTTGAATCCCCTATGTGCTGACCACAAAAGCTCTTTATCCATATGCTGATAAAGAAAGCCACCCAACTCTTAGAGAACTTTAGAATTTTAAAATAATTTGAATTCCTCTTATGTAATCACCCAAAAATGCTTACATGGTTATGTTTTTTTAGTCCATCAATGTCAAATCCCTTTAACTTGCATCTATTTATATTAGTCTGTTTTGAATATCAAACAAAGAAAGCCTGCTGGCATTGTGTAGCCTAATGTTCTATCTAAGAATGCTACTCTCATAATAGTTTTTTTTTTAAATATGTAAGTAAGGGTTTGATATTTGCAAAAAGTATTTAAAAGTATTTCCTATGAATATCTCATTTCACATACACTATAGTATGAATTTTTATAAATAATGTATATGGTGATTATGATCATTTTGACATATGAAGACAGTGAGTAATTTGACCAAGTTTTCATTGCCGGTCAATAGTGGAGGCAGGACTTAAACCAAACTTTCAGCCCCTCCATTCTGCTTCCCTAATGGGCTAGCAGCTGTATTGACTAATCTCTTCCGATAAACAAATTGAAACTTAAAAATAAATAATATTCTTGGTGCAGCCACTATAGAGAATGTTCCTCAGAAAATCAAAAATATAACTATCATATAATCCAGCAATCCAGAAATGAAAACAGGATATCTGCGCTCTCAGGGATCAATAGCAAGATATGAAAACAACCTAAGGGTTTGTCAATAAATGAAAGGATAAAGAAGTGTTTGTCAATAGATGAATGGATAAAGAAGTTGTGATACTTATATAGGGTGTCCTAAAAAATGTATACATGCGCTTTGAATAATTATAAAGGCAGTGTTTATTAAAATACATTTCCTTTTCAAAACTGAGCTATCAGCTGCTAAAGTGTGTATACATTTTTTGGAACACCCTGTATGTATTGGAATATTATTCAACCACGAGAAACAAGGACATCCTGCCATCTTAGATAACCTGGAAAGACTTCGAGGACATTGTACTAAATGAAATAAGTCAGTCAGAGAAAACCAAATACTGCATAGATACTTAAAAAAGAAAAGAAAAGAAAAGAAAGGCAAACTCATAGAAACAGAGTAAAAAACTGGTTGCCAAGGACTGAGGTTGGATAATTAGGAAGGGCCAACAAAAGGGTGCAAACTCCAGCTGTAACATGAATAAAGTCTGAGGACCTTATGTATAACATGGCTTCTATTGTTGGTAACACTGTATTGCAGAATTGAAATTTTAAGAGAGTAAAACTTAAATGTTCTTACACCCACAAAGAAAGATAAATATGTGAGGTGATCAATGTGTCAACTAACTAAATGGGAGGAATCTTTTTTATAATGCATAGGTCATCAGGATCTATACTTTAAATATCTTACAACTGTATATGTTGATTGTACCTCAACAACACTGAAATAAATATCTTTGCACATTTACTATGAAAAATAATAATCCTCATTGTTTGGCAAGATTGAATATTCAACACATGTATACATCACACAAACAAAAGTCTGCCAGATGGTTGCAGATGCTGTCTATGTCTCAGATTCTATGAAAGGGAGAAAGAGGAGATTTTATACATCGATCAATGCCACCTCACTCACTTTACCCAGGACTTGTGTGTTTGCTAGAATAGTAACTTCCCAGAGAAATGGCCTGGGGCAAACTCATCACTGACAGGATATCTAGTTTTTATGATTTTAGAGATGGTCCTCCTAAGCATCCATTTTGCAAAATGACTTTGATTCAAAAATTCAACCTATTTCCACGTTCAGACAGAGCATTTTCCATGGCACTGAGGATTTTACACAGCCGTGATGCACAAGAACATCAGCTTCTGGACAAAATGAAGTGGCTGGAGAGCCGTGTTGCCTGAAATCAATCACGGGCACAGCTGGGACTCCTGGAGCTGTCAGGGAATGGAATAGAGTCCGTGTTGCTTGGGTGAGCTCCTGACCTGGAGGCCAAGGCCCATCAGCATGAGTCTGTTAGGGTGAACCCACGGCCACTCAGCGGTTTGATCCTAAGCCACTCCAGCACTACTAGAGAAGGTCTCGATCACTATCATGGAACACCAGAGAGCTACAAGGTCAGTCAGCACGAGATCCAAAGTGAAACACACACAGAACTGTCTATCAACCTTTCCCACATGGTCAAGGTTGCATCACCCTGTCACAGGACTCCTGCATGATAGTGGACAGGAGGGAGACTCTTTGCCCATCACTTCACTTTGGATGTTGTCTTGCTTTAACCGGTTTTGTCAGTTCAGCTAACACTTGTGACCTACCAGTGGAACAAGGCCCATATGGCCCAGGGAAATGGTGTGAGCAGAACAGGGAGCAGAAAAATTCCAAGTCCATGACTTTAGATCCCTTTCCTTCTTAGGTCACCAGTTTCAAAACACAGAAACTCAGGTTTCAGTGCTCTTTTCCCACAAGATGCTGGAGAGTCTGAAGGTCGTTGGAAGCCCAAGTCAAGACCTATAAACCATGGCATTTCTGCCCCAGGCTAATTCTGCCAATAGGATGTTTCCAAGGAGATATTATTTCTCTATCTTCTATTTTCCAAGTTCCTAGGAATTGCTCCCCGCCATCTAACCCCAACTCTAGTTTTTGTTTCCATTTGCTTTTTCACCCATGCAATCTTATTTCTGGAAAATACTAAAGACATGTATTCATTCATTCATCACAGATACTGAGTATCAGTTAATGTAGAATTTTTTAGGCTTGTGAGGGAAATTGTAATAAACTGGTACTTGATTCTTCCCTTCAGATTCTAAGCAGGGATAGATGCTTTGACTTTTGAAAATGCTTGCACAAGTGACTTTGGAGTTAAATGAAATGAGTTGATATCACACATGAACATATAGAAATTATAAAGTTACTTTCAATTCTGATAGTCATTTATCACACCCAAAAACCCTGTGTTGAAGGAGCAAGGGAAATAAATTCTCCAACCTCTTTCTCCTCTTCTCTCCAACCTCCTGCTGATTTCAACTAATAGTTCAATCCAAACTGAAGCAGGAAAGCAGGGGGCCTGGTTAAAGCATTCCTTAGACATCAGCCTCCTGGAGTTCAGAGAAGGATAGAACAGAGAGAAGTAAGACAAACTGATCTTAGAGAGCACACACATCCCAATGGTGTTTGGAAGGCTTGATTAGACAGGGCTGGCTTCAGAACGTTAATATATCTTCTCTGACTGATTGCCTCAAATCTCGATTCTTAAACTTCTTTTTCTAAATTCACTCAGTAGCTGATTTTGTCCAATCCCATGGCTTTAAGTACCATCTATATTCTGATGACCCTCAATTTTTTCTTGACTCCATACTGAGTCTCAACTGTGAACTTGACATCTCCATGAGGATGTCTCAAATGTCACCTACCAGCTCCAGGAATCTAATCTATGCATCAACCTTTCTTCCTCCAAAATGTGACTCATCCTTCCACATTCCCTATATCAGCAAGTGATAACAGCATTCCTCCAGTTACTCATGTCAAAAGTCAGTGAGTTATCCTTAAGTTTTTTTTTCCTCATTCCTCATTCCTCATTGCAAGATTATATTCACAATATACCCTAAATTTATCTACATCTTTCCTCCTATACGAATACGGAGTTCAAGATTAGATCAGGGTAAATGCCACAAAATGTCTTCGCTGTATTTCTGTGACCTCCCGCACCCAGCATAGTTATTTCTTCACTAGTGGCTCAGTGCATGAATTCATGCACATTGAAAGGGAATTAATTATAAGAAATATTTTAATATCACTATTTGCCCTTTCTCTATAATAGAAGTGTCAGAGATTAAAGAAAAGTAGTAAAATGTATATGAAAATAATATATAAATTTATTAATAAACAATAACATGATATAACAACAACAAAGACATGATATAGAAACAACAAAAACATGATACATAAACAACATTGATACAAACAATGACTGATAAATTGATTAAACTTATTCTAATATCTCTCTGTATCCACATTAAGAGTAAAAACACTTTCAGAGTGCTTGACTAATTTCCCTTGTGATTAAGTATTTACAACTTTAATTTTAACGTCGCATGCTCTTCAAACTCAAGAGAAAGCAACATATAACTGACCATGTCCGAAAATGGGTTCAGGTAGGAATATTCCTACTCTGTCTAGAGTTTGTCCTTGTGATTTATTAATTGTCATTGCAAATGCTGGCATCACGGGAAACTGTCTTCAAATTAATTTAAATGGGAGGCCAGTGTCAGATGGGGACAACTCAATTCTTGGAATCAGAACAACCTCTCCTTCTGCTGATCCTATTAACACTTCAGCTTTGATTATGTTAGGTCACAACATTTTGATAATAAATATAGTACCATTACATAGACCCCATTTACTATTAAGATTTCTCAGTAGCATGATGATTGCACCTACTTTCAATTTTAATTTATGACATGGAATTCCCGAAGCTGCAATACTATTAAGAAATTCGATGGGAAAATTTTCCTTTTCAGCATCATCTGTTGAATAGATGGAATCATCACTCAAATAGGTGTCAAAATCTCCATTGAGTATATCCAAAATTTCTTAATTTATGAATGTGCTCATTTTTTAGGACAAAGAATTAGATGTTTAGATATATTTTTAATATTATCTATAGATATACTATTTCCAAAGGTAACTTCAATAATAGATCTGTTACAAATCATTTCATGGGGGATTTCAATAATATCCATTCCTAAATGAAAACTGCTATCAAGTTTGCCATCTCCAAGTTTTACTAACCATTCACTATAAGCAGAATCCTCTGATCTCATATTTGTTTTAAGAGACAACTTTCTGAAACATCCCCAGACACTACAGTACTTTAAACTCGTTTGTATAGCATATGGGACAACACTGAGACATTGTCGAAAATCCCCTCTGAGAAGGAGAACTTTCCCACCAAATGCAACAGTCATATTCATAATTTCTCTTAGTAATCTATCTATGGCATTTATAGCATGACTGGATTCCATGGTGCATTCATCACTAATGAGAAGTTGGGCCTTTTTAATGGTTTTAGCAACTTCACTCTTTATATTGAGTCTAGAAATTGAAGTTTCATTTTAATGGAATTGGTAATTTATATTGGGAATGAAAGGTTCTTCCACTGAGAAGTAAATTTGCACCAATTCCTGTAGATGCTGTGGGTAAAACAGTACCACCATGACCTCTAATATAATGTATTAAAACTTTATAAAGATGTTTTTTCACTACTGCCTGAACCATCCAAGAAAAAGCATTTGGGGTGTACAGTTTGATCTTCGATGGCAGAAGTTATAGTCTGAAAGGCTGCCAACTGTTCATCGTTCGGAGAACTTATCAAAACTTCTGCCTGTTGTCAGGGTTCAGGGTGCAGGTGGATGAGATTTGGGGCTGTCAGGGCATGGACAGCAGGCTGACCAATGGCCAATTCTGCGAGGAATGGGGCTCCTGCCTCCCTGCTGTCAGAGTCTGGGGTATGGGTGAATGGGATTCGGGGCTGTCAGGGCACCAACAGCAAGCTGACCAAGGCCGATTCCATGAGGAATGGGGCTCCTGTCGCCCTGCTGTCAGGGTCTGGGGTATGGGTATCCGGCTCCTTCCTCCCTCCCGTCAGGGTCAGGGGTGCGGGTGAACAGGATTCGGGGCTGTCACGGCGCTGACAGCAAGGTCTGGGTCAGTGCTCGTCATAGCTACCAGCTGGTCATCTGGTGGTTGGTTGTTCTGGTCATTACGCTCTAACGGTCACTGGGCTTTTATTATATAGGATAGAGCAGTAACTGGTGTCTTTTAGAAGGCCCTCTTGGCTTCCCATCTGTCAAACATGCAGTATTATCCACTGAAGATACCAAGTGAAAGAATGACCCCAGAGATGTAAATACACTTGCTGAGTAAATGAATGATCCCAGAGGTGTAATGAAAATTAAGAAGCCTGGTGTGCCTAACTTAAGGACAAATCCAGAGTTACAGAGAAAGTAGTTTCATAGATGCAAAGATCTCAACAATATTTCCTTTTACACAAGATTTCACTTTTAGAAGAAGGGAAAGTGGCACCCACCTAGCAGAGTGCTTGACCCTGATGTTGAGAGACATCATTGATTTTCAGAGATTCCCAGATGTGCATGAGTTAATCAGAATTTCAAGGTATTTGTATTAAAGAATAGAGGTAATTATTCATGCATTAGCTCTAGTCTTTACTAGCTGTTTGAGTCAGATTAGATTTCTCATTCTCCTTGCATCTTAGTTTCCTCATCTGTGAAGTTAGGATAATGTCCCTTAAATCACAGGGTTTGTTCATGAAGTAAGAAAATAGCTATGAATTTCTTTGATAAAAATAACTTTGTAAGCTATGAAGTATGCAGCCATATGTGCAGAATTGTCATTGTAGTGGATAGCTATCATATTTCTGTTAACACAACTCCCTCCCTCTTTAATCTGGTAAATAAATCTCCCCATTTAATAACCAAAATTGCCTCTGACCTGCCAGGATAGTACCATTTATCTGTGCCCCTTAACCTCTCCACCTTCCCCGTTAGGGTAGATACATGACTCATAATATACCAATCCAAATTCTTCCCCAAGATTTTTGAAACAAAATGAGAGGAAACTGTATTTTGCTCTGATTACCTGAAATTTGGGTTAAATTTAAATTCAGGTCATTAAAAAAAATGCAAACAACTTAGTTCTATCTGCTATAGACGGAAGGATTGTGCCCCCTCCCCCAATTCATATGTTAATACCTAATCCCTTATTGAGGATATTTGGATGTGGGCCTTTGGGAGATGGGTAGGTTGCATGGATGGTGCCCTCATGATTGGGATTTGTGTCCTATAAAAGAGACTCCAGAGGTCTCCCTTGCACCTCTCACCTTGTGAAGACACAGTGAGAAGATGGCCATTTTTGAACCAGAAAGCTAGTCTTTATCAGACACCGAATCTCCTGATGTCTTGACCTTAGAGTTTTAGCTCCTGGGATTGTGAAAAATAAATGTCTATTGTTTATAAGCCAGCCAGTATATGGTATTCTATTATATCAGTAAATGGACTAAAACTGGATCTTATGCTAGTAAGTTCCCCCATTTAGATTAAGAAGCAGGAAGAATGAGCTGACAGCAAGAGAAAAGAATGAAGTGGGCAGAACGAGTACGTAGATATGAAAATGAAGATGAAGGTCGAACATCCTAGGATACCCACATTAATTGGGTCCCTTCTCCCCCCAAACCCTATACCCTTTTCTCAAGTTCTATTTGTTAATTTTTAAAAATTTGTTATTATAATCTGTTTCTGGGAGGCATGGGAATTCTAATAAGCAATTATCATTTCTATTAGGCTGGTTATTCAGGGAAAAGTACAAACAAGCCAAAGCTCAAGAGATGCCTGGGCAGGCTTCTTGACCTTTTGCTAACCACTGGCTTCAGTGTTCACATACAGATCTGAAGCCCAGAAGACAAGTTTTGATTAGAGATATTGATGAAGGTATCATTACAATTAAAATTGCAAGAGTGGTGATTAAAATTACAAAAGTAGATTAGGTCCTCAGGAAATGCAGAGTGAATAGACCTGTGGTTTGTAGATTAAACCTTTGGGATCCTAACATTTAAGGCATGGGCAGGAAAATAGGTGCCAGTGAAAAATAGAGTGATCAAGAGTATTAAATCCATCAAAATTCAGTTGGATAAAGTGTTCGTTGCATTTGCCAGTGAGAAAGTCACTGAGATGTCAGTCAAAGTGCAGCACCAGTGGAGTGAAAAGAGAAGTCAATTGCTCTGAGTTACAGACTGAAGGTGAGGTAAACAAACGAATGCAGCCAATGAAGCATACTATTCCTAGGAGATTGGCTTTAAAGAGCACAGGAGCGATGTTAGCCACGCTTTGAGAGGAAGAGGTTTCAAGCCTCCTGGGCAGCAGTGATGGTGATGGTGGCTTCCAGTGCCCAGGAATAGTAGTGTTGGTGACCTAAACTGTAGAGTTTAGGGCCAGTGTGCTGTCTGGTGTTGGCATCCTCACCGTATCAGGTCTGCAAGTAATTTGAGCATATTCTTGGCTCCATAGCTCTGATTCTGGTTCTCAATTCACCTCTCTTTTTCTGCTTAAATCATCCAGAGTTAGCTTATTTTGTTTGTAAATGAGTACATCTACTAATAGCGTGGTCTTTGGTGTCTAGAGCAGTGAAAACTAAGATTGATTAATCTAGGAATTGACAGCTCAAGATTCAAACTCTGAAATCTAAGTAATCCAAAAGTAAATTTGTGTTCTCATCAGTCTAGGTTGTTTTCTTTTGTTTATTTCACTGTTTTTCTTCTCTCCCCTCCCCCCCCAACCCCCACCTCTCTCTCGTTGAAAGTTTATTTCCCAACAGGAAAATCATCTGTTTTTCTACCACCACCCTCAACTGCCCATTGTTTTTCAACTGTCCAAGTAACTAACCAATGAATGAACTAAGCAACTCAATACAGTTACCAATAATTTATTGATCCTTCTTTTTGTCAGTGGTGTGAGAAATGTGGGGAGTAACAGGTTAATGTTCCCATAATCCCCGAGTTCACAGGACAGCTAGGTAGTCTATTAGAACCATGAGGAGAATAGAGTGATCAAGAGTATCGAGTCCATCAAAATTCAGTTGGATAAAGGATTCACTGCATTTACCAGTTAGAAAGTCACTCTTGGCAGTGTGTACACTCAAGGTGGGCTCCCAAGACAGTAAGTGCTCATGTCCACTCAGTTCCCAGGATCACTTCAGGTCCGTGAATAGGCTGGAGCTACCATGCAACCCGAGGGATGGAATAGCGATTAAAACTCAAAGAAACTTAGTTGGAGGCTCACTACCTTCTTTGTTATTTATAGGGTCTCCAGAAACCACATGGGTATCTTGAAAAAAAAACCCACAAAAACCCTTATCTTCCTAGTACTGACCTGATGACATTATGACTTTTCAATTAACCAAAGCATCTCATATTATTTATTGAGAACTCAGTCCTATTTGTGCTACACTTTAATTAGCAATGTATAAAAGAGTATATGCTCACTCACTTATTTAATAACGCTAGATTACACAATATTATGGTAACAAAAAATTCTAAATTTCAGTGACTTAGCAAAACAAAGTTTATTTCTCTCTTCTAAAATCTGATGCAAGCTAATGGGACTCTTCTTCACCCAGTGATTCAAAGTACTCTATTTTTGGCATTTTCATTTCAACATGTGGCCTTCAAGATTTCCACTACCGGAGAAGAAAAAATTGGAGGGTCATGCTTTATCTCTTAAATGTATTGGCTCTGAAGTGATCCATGTCACTTCTGCTCATGTTTTATTTGATAAAGCCAGTCATCTTTCCCTGCTACCTGCAAAGAGGGCTGAGAAATATGGAGGAGCTCATGAAATATGTGATTTCTATTACTGCCTCTACCTACACATTTTTGGGAGGTGGGAACTAACTCTTAAAAAGCTTAGGAAATATAAAACAGCATTCATTTTCTCATGCTTTTGAGGATTCATTTTTATAAGCGCTATGACTCTGCGTTTAGGATTGAAATAGAGACAAGAGACCCACCAATCATCTATCTATCTATCTATCTATCTATCTATCTATCTATCTATCTATCTATGCTTCTATCTATCATCTATATATTTATTTTACAATCTTCAGGGGTAGTAAGACAATATCTGCTTAGTAAATTCTTGTTTCATTGTATGTCCTTCAGATTTTTGTTCAGCTCTTCCCTCTCCAGAAAGCATTGCCTGACCATCTTTTCTAATACTTCACGGTGCTCAAGCACTTGTTTTTGTTGCAATTTAGTTTTCTCCAAGGGACTTATTACTATAGCTGCTACGCATCTGTCTCCTGTCTTATTCCCCACAATACATGGTACTCAGGAGGGAAAAATATTTTGTTTTTTTAATTCAGTGCCGTTTCAAAGCTTCCCTCATAATACCTAGAATATAGTAGGCTCAATACATACTTGTTGAATTATATCACTGAAGAAAATCATCAAAGCGTGAAAGTGGAAGGGATGATCCATGAGGTTTTAGGTAACAGCATTACTTTCAAAGGTCAGGGAAGGACTGATGGTGGACCTGGGTAGTAGTTGTGCTGGTGTTCACAGAGGCTTTCCTGGAAGAGACCTTCAAAGTGTGGTGCTGCCATGAAGATGCGTGAGCAAGTGGTGGGCAGAGGAGAAGTAGTGTGTACCCTCTGTGACTACATGCTTTGCTCACCAGCTCTCGAGAGGGACGTGAAATTCTTGTATTAGAGTCAGTCACACAGCTTCAGGAGTCTCCCCCATGACCCCAGGACTGTGGGAATGCTGGAAAGACATGCAAACATCTGTGTTTCAGAGACCAAAGTACAGCAGGAATGCATTAGCGTGAGTAAGCTCAGGGTGCAGAGGCAGGTTACAAAGGTGGCTATTCCTAATTTTGTTTATCTCTTTGTTTTTGAGAGAACTCAGCTGAGTAAGTGAAGCAGAACAAAAACACACTAATAGGATGCCTGGAAATGATAAAGACCTAAGTGTCTCTCAAGGGCGGGTGCAAATGTCGTCTCTCTCTCTCTCTCTCTCTCTCCCCCCGCCCCCACGCCCCTCTCTCAGAAGTGCAAGCAGCATTCTCTACACAGGTGAATTTGCCAAAAGTTAATTAGTCAGTTGCTCAATATGAAAAGGGAAGGATGTGTTGAAAAAATAAATACACCGGTTTTATGCTAACAGTTTTTAACACATTGCCATGCTTTTTTGTGACCCGGTGCCTAGAACACAGTCAACACTCAATAGTGCTCATTGGTTGAAACGTGTAGGCACAAAACATTCATTATTATCTCTTTTGAAAGTGATCTTCCTAAATCAGAAGCCTGAGCAGCAGCACTCCGTAAGATGGTAACATGCCTTGAAAAGCACTAAGTGGTATATTCAGCTCTTGTTTCGAATTTATTGTTCACAGACAGTAGGTATGCATTAACTGATTTTATTTTTACTCTAGAATCCTGGGCCCTTTGTACAAGATGGAGAAGTTGATTGGTAGTTAACTCATTCTGATGACAACTTCGGTGTGCTTGAGGGACGTATTTTCATAAATTGCTGCATTTTTGATAGGTTTTACTGTGACTGGTTTACTTATAGATTGTTATTATACTCTGGCAGGATTCACTGCCCCTGCTCTGCACAGATGATGGGGTAGAAACTCATGCTTTCTTACTTCTTAGCAACAATGGTAATAACAATGTATGTGCCCTGTGTGTTTTCACAGCACAGCAACGAGAGAAGAAACCCAAGAGAGCCCGCACTGCCGTCGGAGCATTGACTGTGAAACTAGAACAAAATACTATAATTTCAATGATGCTGTTAAAAGCATCTTGCCTTACAGAGAGGCACTGAAGAAAACACATCCATTAGACATGAACTTTTGTGAGATCTACGAGCAGGCTTCTCCCTAACGGAGGCCAGTAATGTTCCCAGGCTGTTTTCTGCCTGGAAGCAGTTACAACCGGTTTGCTAAATCCCAAGGAACTGAATCCCAGGTGGTATGTGAAGACCGATGCTGAGATCTCTGGCCTAGCTTTCATTCTCAATGCCAATGCTGACTGGAGCGTTAGCAGAATCACTACCCTTCTCATAACCTCTGTTCTCTGGTCTTTAAAAAGAGAGGTTTCTGATTCTGGGAAATGTGGGCTATTGAATTCCTCTTTGAGAATTATGAAGTCTCAGGCAGTGTGGGTGATGAGGAGGGAGGCACTGGAAAAGTATGATGCTTCGCAGTGTAAACAGAAGAGGAGGCAGTTTGGTCTGTTCCAGGAAGGTGTGCAGCCCTGACCGGGTAGAGCTTTCTCAGGTCATGAGAGGAGGCGGGAACTGTCAAAACAGACAGGTGCTCCAGGCCTCCCAACTACAGAAGGGAGCCTGGGCAGGTGGACTTTCCATTTTCAGAAGTTCCTTCTTCAACTCTTACAACCCAGGACGAAACGATCATGGTAACCAATAGCATTTTCATCATTCAAGTTTCTTCTAGAATGCCTAATTAAAGAACAGTTATTTTGCTAGAAATTTTTAACCAAAAAATGCATCTCCCATCTACCTGCCTTCTTAAGAAAGGACAAAAGGCGTGGTCCAACCTTTCCCAATAGCCAGGAGTCCTTATGAAGAACATCCACACCATGATGGGGTGGGGATGTAGCTGGGTCACCAGTCAGCTGCCCCTGCACTAGGCCTTCCCATTCCGGGATCCATTAGAGTGGGACAACAAGAATCTCCTACCTTGGCTCTCTAGTGTATTATGCTTATGCACATGTGCATGAGAAAGACTTCAGCATTTTCCTTAGACCATTCAGGAGGTCCATGTTCAAGTTGTTGGGTAACACTAAACTATGCTAAATGGCCCGGAGAGCGATGCTTTTGTGACTGAAGACCGATATGAAACAGATGTCACCACCTTCATCACCTAAGCACACAGTGCATGAAAATAGACTGTGTCTTAAAAATATATGGACAAGGAGCTACACTAGCAGCTATCTGCCTTAGTGACTTGAGGAAGTTTTCTGATAAACAGAACTGAATTGCACGGTGGTTAATTGACTAGCAAAAATCCACATGTTAACTTTCCGTGATCTTATGTCTCCTTTATAAACTCCTGGAATCTCCCAGTATGAATATTTGCTGCCTTGGGTGCATTAGTCATCTTGAAGTTTGCCTTATTATCCATCACTCCAAGTAACTTAAACTGTGTGTATCCTTCCTTGGGCAGAAGCACAATGTAATATCGCGACCTGGCATTTGAGGCTTTGTGTTTTGCTTTTTAATTCAATTACATTGTAACTGGTAAGAACAATGGCAATTAGCAATGTAAAATTTAGACGTAATTAATAACCATAAGCACATGCTAGACCTAGGAAAGGCCAGCCCCCACCTCTAGTTAGTCTCTCTGCATGCCAGACCCTCAATCGCGGTTATTATGTTCTTCTAAATTCCCAAATTGCAAACACGGCACTTACTTACAGTATGATTTATTACACCAAACCCACGCTCTGCTGAGCCCCTCTGGTTTATTATTAATAAGGTACCTGTGAGGTCACCATCAAATCTCCACAAGATACAAGGTTCCAGGGCGCTAGCAAAAAAAGAATCATCTTAGCTGGCGAAGAAAACAGTTCTCCCTAATCTGAATCCAACGCATTTCACAAAGTTAAACAAAAACTATGCATTGATAGTTTTGTGTGTGGAGTATCATGTTTTGCAAGTTTTTTTTTAACCTCAATGAAAAATTATGCTGATGTGCATAAAAATCACTTAGATAATCAGCTACCTTTATTTCCAGTGGAATTTCAGAGTTCATTCTTATTATTATAGAAAACATATGTGGTTACAAATTAATGAAATACTTCTTGGTACGGGGAGATGTTAGGCAAGATTGGAGACTGGATATTTACCAGGGGGTAAGGGAGAACCCATATAACGGAGAAAATACCAGATTTATCCATGTTTTAAATAAAAAAAAAATGATCTTGAGTGGAGGCAAATTAAGGGATGCCCCAGAAATGTATGGCTGAATTTCAAGATACACCTAGCTGAAAATTATTCTGAATTTACTTGGCTGCTATTGTGGGTCCAGTAATGTGTTGTTAATAAGGAGGAAATGTTTTACCCCCCAGATCTTGTCCATAAGTTCACAGTCCACTTGGAAAAATCAAATAAACAATATTTAGGGAACAGCTAGTCACTGGCTGCATCTCATGTTGAGTAGCTGAGGAGGGCAGGAGCGTTCAGGGCAGGTTTTCGGGAAGAGAGAAGGCTTGAACTTCATCTGGAGGTTAGGCATTAGGGGAACGGGGACAAGTAGACAAAGGACAGGAGTGGCTGTGAAGAAAGGGAGGAGGGGAAGGAGAGTGAACCATGAGAGAAAAATGCCACCCATTCCAAGCCTACATTTGTGAGTTACTCGAAGTTGTGAACATTAATATATACATATGTGACAGGAGGGAGCAAGATAGGTACAAGGTGAAGTTAAATATACCTGCTGTGTGGGAAAACTGATTATTAAGTAAGAAAATGAAGAGAGAGCTGGACTCTATGAGTCTGACTTCAGGATCCAGGGCTTCACACCAAGAACCTGGTCTCAGAGTCCAGCACACTTAAGAGGAAATTCTAGCTTTTCTGCTTACCAGCGGGGTGACCTTGGGTAGTTCATTTTAACACCCTAAGCCTCGTTTTGTCTCATCTATAAATTAAAATATCATTCATCTTACCATTTTATTATAAAGCCTGAATAAGGAGCTACTGGTCAAGTACTTATTCTAGTGCTTGAGACATTATACTTTGGTATTAAACTTAGGCATGCTGGGAAAGACAACTTGGCTAGGAAAATGTCTCTATACACAAATGCATTCATTTTATTTATTTTTGTTTTAAGTTTTTAAATATTTTATTGATGAGAGAGAGAGAGAGATCAATTTTTGTCCCACTTGTTTTATAAATTCCTTGGTTGATCATTGTATGTGCCCTGACCAGGGATTGAACCCATGACCTTACATAACAGGCGATGCTTTTACCAACTAAGCTATTCGGACAGGGCAACAAGTGTGTTTATTAATAAATGTAAATGATTTTGAATCACATAGGTCCTTTTTAATGAGGAAAATTGATACTGGGTTCTGATGGTTCTCACTGGGATGAGCAGAAAGACAGATTCAAAATCTTCTCTGAGCTCCTGAGAATCAGGCCTGCAGGCAGGGAACAAAGGGGGACACAATCAAAGTGTCCTTTCTTGAGTATTTTCCCTCTTACAACACTTGGTAGCAAACCTGGACACAGTGCTGTAGGCCTTCTCACTGGGGATAATGTGCACAGGAAAGTCACAGAGCCAGTCAGACATCTCCTTGCACTGGGAAGATAGCTTTGCTGAAGACTTTGGACTGTGTCACTGAACAGAAACTGGGACTGGCCAGTGCATTGGCAGTGGGAGCGCCTTAAGAGGATGACTTTATGCTGGAGTCACCTGTGCCCACTTCCCATCCCTCACGGGCTTACCCGCTCCTGAAGGTTGGGTGCTATTTCTTATTTATCTTAGGGACACTACTTCATGCAAAGCAAGCACACTGTTCCTCTCTCCCCCACTTCCTCCCTTTCTGCCTCCCCACCTTCCTTCCTTTCCCTTTCAGTATTTACCTAGTCATACTCCAGCCCATCACTGTTTGCTTCGCTGGAACGTTTGGATGCATTTTACTGTCCTGCTGCATAGAATGAGGCTTCTGGGCCCACACAGAAATCTTCCATGATATTATTTTGGCATACAGTTGCCACTATTCTGTGTGTGATTTTAGGTATTTTTTTTTGGGGGGGGGGGGCGGTGGGAGGAGGACAATAGCAGGAACCCAGTTACAGATTCTTGATGACTACATAAAAAATTCCAGCTTTATGATAAACAAGTTGGAGTGGATGAAAACAGAGATACTGTTGATATCATTATGCAGATTAACAAAGGCCCTTGTCAGGGGCAATGAGAACTAAAGAAAAAGCTGAGGAAGGAAAGAGCCTTCTGAAAGCTGAGAATCATGCCTCAGTCTCTTCATGCCCACTATCCCCCCTTTAAAACACTCAGAGCAGCACTCAGAGCAGCCTGATGACAGAGATCCCTTGGTATTGTATTAGCCAGGGCTCTCCAGAGAAACCAAACTAATAGGGGAGAGAGAGAGAGAGAGAGAGAGAGAGAGAGAGAGAAGAAGAAGAAGAAGAAGAAGAAGAAGAAGAAGAAGAAGAAGAAGAAGAAGAAGAAGAAGGAGGAGGAGGAGGAGGAGGAGGAGGAGGAGGAGGAGGAGGAGGAGGAGGAGAAGGGAGGGGAGGGGAAGGGGAAGGGGAAGGGGAAGGGGAAGGGAAGGGAAGAGAAGAGAAGAGAGAGAGAATAGATAAGACTGTTGATAGATAGATAGATAGATAGATAGATAGATAGAGATTTATTATAAGAAACTGTGTCTCACAATTATGGAGGCTGACAAGTTCCAAGATCTGTGGCCAGCATGCTGGAGACCCAGAGAAGTTAGTTCCTGTTCCAGTCCAAAGGCAGGAAGGAACCAGTGTCCCACTCATAGCAGTAAGTCCGGAGGAGTTTCCTCCTTCTGTGTTATTCACCCTTTGGCTGACTGGATGAGGCTCATCTGCATGAGAAAGGGCAACCTGCTGAATTCAGTCTACAGGCTCAGGTATGAACCTCACCCAGAAACAGCCTCACAGATACACCCTAGTCAGCCCCAACCAAAATGTATGGGCCCCTGTGGCCCAGTCAAGCTGACACAAGAATTACCCATCCCAGGTATAAACGTTGGGCAATCAAGTATGAATGACATAAATACTCTGACAGTGGGGAGGAAGGAATTCTACTAATTCAGAGTGTGTTTTGTGCCAGTACCTTGAGAGATGTTTGCCTTCGCGCATCATGTGCACTGAGAGAGAAGCCCAGTGAAGAGTTGATATTTGCAAAATATTTTCCCTGCAATCCACGTTTGATTTCCCCTGTTTTCTGCACATAAATCTGGATACGAGGCTTTAGCTAAATACTCAATTTTCTCATCTTATGTCGTGTTAATCTTTTGCTGACCACATAGTGCCTATTGCGAGCCTCAGGTGGAAATGACAAAACCTGCCTCAGCAATCGTTCCTTAAAGGCCAGAGAGAAATATCCACAAAGTGTTATTTTAATGTTTAGTATGGGGTTGTCATCTATCAGGCCCCACATATTATCTCGGCTTAAAAGATTTCTTCGTCCACTGTGCTGACCCAGCTCATGTTGTGCCGGTGAGATGATGAAAGAAGGCTATAGTGTGCATCGGAGCATATAGTTATCTTCCTGACTTCTTTCCCAAAGCTTTCCTTCACTATTAGCAAAGCAAGACATGGAAAAAGCAGCTTCCTGAAGCTGTCAAGTCGTTCCCATTGACAGAGACACAGGAGGCTAACCCAGATGGTAGAGGGACAAAATGTGGTTGCACAAGCTAGAGATTTGCTCCTTATGTTTCTACATAATTAATTTCTGAATTTTCCAAATTAGCCATGTGTTTCAGATGTTGTTTCTTCCAGGGTTAAGTCCGTTCTCTTTAAAATGTGTGTGTGTTTATGTGTGTGTGTATTTAAATATAGATCTTTCTTTGCCTGATCTATCCCTAGAGCTTCTTCAACACAGCGATGTAATTCTAGGACAACACAGGTACTGTCTCCACTACTAATACCGGGCACAAGAGAGACATCAGAGGTTCATGCCAAGACCCCGGGGGGAGGTCCTCATATGTGAAAGGGTTTTAATCTCAACACAACTTAATGAGGTGAAATAGAGTTTCAATATTTTGAAATGTAGATTGACAAATTAATGTGAAACAAAATAAAACAATTTGAAGTAGCACAGAATCCAGATGATCTTAGGGAAGTTTTTCTCAAAGCTAAAGGTGATCACATTGTTCTGTACAACCTTGACTTAGCCAGTGAGCCGTGCTGAGGTCTGCAGAACATGCTACAAAGATGAAAACCCTGGGAGCACGCTGCTCAGGGAATACAACATAAAGAAAACAAAGTGATTTTACACCCTCCCCTCATCTATCCTAGCTCCTTTAAGAATTCTATTTGTGTTATTTATTTATTTTTAATTGCATATTTTCTTTTCCATGCTACTCACTCCCACCCCATCCTACCAAATGTAAGCCCTGCATGTTCATAAACATTGTGTCTCTTATTCATACTTATATTTTTAGAATCTAGAACAGTACCTGGGATAAAGTAGGTCTCTAGGAAACATATTTGCATTAATTGACCAAAACCACTCAAAACCCAACAATATATTTATTCACAATTGAAATCGGGGGGTGGGGAGAAGCAAGTACATTCAGCTTAAGGAAGAAAAGGGTTGAGTCCCCACAGCAAAGAAAGAGTGTCCACTGGGGTAAATGAATGGGACCATTTAACATTATCTTATTTCAGGCTCCCAAAGGCAGGGTTGGAAGTCAGGACCCAGCTGTGACGTAGTGATGGGGGAATGTTGAACTGATAGCTTATGGAACGTAATCAGATGTTTATTGATGCAGCAAGTGATCGTCCTCACTCACATGTTACCCTTAACATGCATGGCATGTGAATTGAAGAGTAATGCATTTCTATGGGGGTATCCAATAGTACTGGAACAAAGGGAAATGTATATGTATACATATGCATATATGTATGTGTACATGCATATGTATATGTAAGAAAGTGCTCCTGTAATTGTTATGCTTTTGTTGAAACTTTTAAGCTTTATCTGAGAGTTTGTATAAGATTCTGCATTCACGTCACAATGAAGACTTGTAAGAGAGACTGTTCATCACAGAATGTTTTATGTGCCAGCCCTTGCTACCTGATATCTCCATCCACTAAACTGATGCCCCCACGCATAAAACTGGGATTGTAGTATTTGAAAGCTTCTGGTCCCTCAAAGTCACAATGATCCCTGGCCTGTACTCATTCAAGTTCTGATTGCAATTGATTTAATAACCATCTCTGATCTGGCCTCATTTAATTCCTTTTAAAAAAATATGTTTTTATTAATTTCAGAGAGAGGAAGGGAGGGGGAGAGAAAGATAGAAACATCAATGATGAGAGAGAAGCATCTATCAGCTGCCACCTGCACGCCCCTTACTGGGGATCAAGCCCACAACCCAGGCATGTGACTTGATCCAAATTGAACCAGCGACCTGGTGCATGAGACAGCATTCAACCACTGAGCTACACTGGCCTGGCCCCTATTGAATTTTGAACTGCAATTCATTTGTTTGTAAAAACTCATAAAAGGCAAAGGCATAGCCTCAGAGGAACAGTTTTCCTGGGTAAAAATAGAGGCCATACAAGAGGAGGTGAGAAGAGACGCTAATAAGGAATAAGGAAGGAGTAATAAACACAAATTAAAGCATAGGCTGAGTCAGCAGCATTTCATTTCAACAGGTTGATGGTCCTTCTTCCTTCTCCTGTTATATGTTACAAGGAAGTGATTTTCCATCCTTATTCCTTATTAGCGTCTCTTCTCATCTCCTCTTGTATGGCCTCTGTCTATTTAAAAGGAAATATATCCAACTATTTGGGGGTGAATACAGTGTACCAAGTACATCTTTTAGCATGATGCTGACGTATGCTCAACTAGAAATTTCTCCCCATCTCCACCCCTGTCTTAACAGATCAATGCAAAAGTAAATGAAGGAAATGAATGGAGATTCGTATTTTTTACCAATGAGAAAAGATGTACAAAATAATCAGAATCCTGTTTCTTACTTATTCAGTCTCAGATGCTGTGTCTGGGTTTACAGAGACGAAGCCCAGCTCTCTGGCCGAGGAGGACTTGAACTCATACTTTCCCATGGACTCATCTCTATTTTTTTTCCACACAGGTTCATAGGCCTGCAATGAACCTCACCCTTCTCAGATGTTTGACGTTTCTAACGGGTCTAACATCCTCCAGGACTCCTGCACCACGAATGGCCAGTCTGCACTTTCCTGTCTGGCTTCCAGGCATCACAGTTTCAACAATCTCTTAGCTATAGTTTCCTATCTTCATCTTAGTGTAGCACAGACCACACCTGCAGGTCTTTGCTGTAGAGACCAAAATAAATCAACACTGTGATCCACCTGGGCATTTGGTGGCTCTGCTGACTGTCTACTAGGGCCCACTGAATATATTTCATGTCATCCATAGAGGAATAGAAAAAGCATATATATTAATATTGTCACAAAGAGTTACAATCAAATTGAGGAGCCCCGAAATTGCAGACTCTATTGGTAATGCTAAGTGTAGCAATCAAATGATTAACCTGAATTTGATGTTATGAATGCTAACTGGCAATCAGCTTGGGGCCAATTAGAAATACTGAAGAATTAAAACAAATCAATTCCATTGAATTTACCTCAGATCATATGGCTGACAGCTAAGTGCCCTGTGGTAGCTTTCCCCCCGTCCCCCTGTTTTATAACCAATGGACAAGTTTCCACCAACCTCAGTGCCTGGTGCAGTGGCGGACAGGCCCTGTGGGTGGGAACACTGGGAAGTACATTGCTGAGAGCGTAAATGGTAGAAAGTTATAGCTATCCTCAGGGGAAAGGATGGCAGAGTCAATCCATTATTCAAACAATAATTCAATATAGTTTACAGACACCCCCATTTAACTTCACTATGCAATAGTTACTTACGTGGTGAGGCAAATTCCCAAATGCTGTGATATTGGTAACCACATTCATAAAGAGCATTGCCGATTTTGAGTGGAGAATAGAATCATGTACAGCGATTGCTCTTCTCTCTGGGGAAAAATGCTCTTAGCAACTCTCTTGGGAACCCTTATATCTTCAGAACTATGGTTTTGTGGTACTTTTGTCATTGGTGACACTAAGGGTGGAATCAATTATGAGATTCATCTATGACTCAGTGACCCCTCTGATTGATAGCACATATGCAATTGGAGTTTATGCAAATGTCATATAATTACAATGGTAGTAAAAAAGAATGCAGTCACCTTTTATGGAGTATTTACTCTATGCTAGTTGCATCTAGACATTATTGTATTTAAACCTAATTATCAAGTTAAGAAAATAAAGGGACCCTGATGATTTATGACACTATAATATATAGGCTTCATTAATTGCTCCTGAAGTAAGTTGTTCTTTAAAGCTGATAGTTATGATGTTGCCGGTGGAAATAGATTTCCTTTATAGTCATGAGAAAAATATTTTGTGCACCCAAGTACAGGAGGACGCGGTGTAGTGGTAAGATTTATTGGAGCAGAAACAAAGCACTGTCCCAGGTGCCCAGTATTACCTCAAGCTTTGAAGAGAGCAGGCTTTCTTTCAAACTAACCAATCTCTTTCTTGGCTCTCCTCAGGCTTACGCTGGGGCCTCCCCCTAACCAATCTCTTTTCTGGATTTTCTGGGGGTTTGTGCCCCTTACCCAATCGGATGCTTTTCCAAATTTTTTTTCAGGCTAGACTTCAACTCTTTATGTCATCATTTGGTTCCTACTGCACATGCCTCAAAATTTTGCCTCATCGTTTGGTTTCTACTGCACATGTGTCTACCTCCACCTGCTCCCTCTTGGTTTCTACTGTGCATGTGCCTAGCAAAGGAATTTCCCTCACCGTTTTATTCTCCCCACCATGACCTCACCCCTGGGCAGTCTGTGAATAATGCAATTTCCTAGAGAATCAGGTTTGATGTCCAATTTGGCTCCCTAGTGTATTAGGCTTAATATCCACTCCCATTTGCTCCCTTTCTGTATTAATAACTAGCTAGGTCCCTGTATTAACAATGATAGTATCTGCCATTGTGAATGTGGGCTTTAGAAACAGATACACTGTGTTGAAATCATAGCTCCATTATTTACTAAGTGTTTAGCCAAAGGCAAAGACTTAACTTTCTAAGCTTCAGTTTCCTCATCTGCAAAACAAGGATGGCAATAATAGGTACCTCAAAGAACTGTTGCATAGTTGATGCAAGAATTATGATACTCGCGGTGCCTGCCTCATACAAATGTTGTGTTATTTGTTATCATTATTATGTACTCACTCACATATTCATTCTTTAAATATCTTCTTGTTGTCTATGATGGACACTAGAAATGATCAGTGTTACTCTTATAGGTGGCCATTGTTGCCATTTCAGTAATGCCAGGATAATTAAGCCCTCCTCAAAAATGCACACTTCATTGGAAAGAGCTGAAAGCTTTAAAACTCATCGTTAATGATCTATTTCTACTCTTCCAATATGGTAGGTACTAGCCACATGTGGCTATTTAAAGTTAATTGAAATGAAATTAAAATCAAAATTGAGTCCCTCGGTTGTACTATCCACATTTCATATGGAACATTTTCATCATCACAGAAAGCTGGATTGGACAGCAGTAGATACCTTTAATTATTTCTTACTAAAGTGCAAGTAACCAAGAAATCATTCATTATTTACACCTTTGGGCCAAAGTATTTTCAGATCCTTTTCTAAAACCATGTTTTGATATGGAGACAGGGGAAGGGGACATGAAGGCCCTGAGGGGAAATCCTTTGGATTTTTCCATTTTAAAAATATTCAACTTCTGTGCTATTTGCATACACTTAGAGCATATAAAGTTAAGTCTGCAGACCTGACACCTCTGAAAGAAGGCCCTCCGTGCGTCCCCATCCTACCGTTTTCATTAGCACTCCACTGTTCGGCATTCCCCAAGGATACTGGTGTGAGCTAACCTCACTCATGAGGAAAATATATCAGCCCGAGAACAAATGCTCTTGAGAAGATGGGAAATCAATCTCAGAGAGCTTGCTTGGAGTGAGACTGTCTGAAACACTCCTGTGCCCCTGGGTTGAGCTCCCCTTCCCATATATCAGAAGTAGCACAAACATAGGGAGGCTCCCTTGGTAAGTTGAGAACCTGCTTTCGAAAATGGACCCAAACTGCACATGCATACACCCTTCGCTATCAACACACAAACAAAGAAACAATAACACCCAAAGAAGCCAGCAGCTCTATCTGAACAGATCTTACTCTCCACATGAAAGCAAAACTCATCGCTTCCCAGGTTAGAACAGCTGAGACCCATCAACCCACAGAAAACAATTTGTTCAGAGCAGAAGCTGTCACCGGCTATTACCACGTGGAACGTGACAGGCCGCTGCAGGCCTCAGCTCCCTGATTGGGGCAGGCCTGCTCCCATTTTACTTGACAGCTGTGGACATTGGAATAATGCAAAACATAACCTAATCAACAGACTGTGGCAAATCTGAGAGCTGAAGACAGATGTTCAACTGCCTTCACCACCTTTCATATTTAATTATATTTAGGGGGGAGAAAACATGTGATGAGTCAATCCCTTGAAGAAGGCCTACTTTACTATCCGCTTAATGATGGGGTGAGTCTGGAGTTCTCAGGCAAACCATGGTCCTCAAATGGCCTAAAGCTAAGCTCTGGTGGCAGATGAGCCGGTGCCGAGTTGGCCTGTGTTTCATACAATGATCTGTGCCCTCGCCTTACTAGTATTTTTAGCTACCTTATTCGACTTCGCTGTTCTTTACCAGAACAGCCTGCCAATGTCAACTCTACACCTAGCGACTGCATGCAAACAGCATATGCCGATCATTGCCAGGCTGAAGGTAAGTACCTTTCCCCCCCGCCCCCATCTCACTTGAAAACAAATGATTTCTCTTTCTTTATTTGGAATCTACAGAGATCTCAAAGAAGTCTCAGAAAAATAATGCTATATCATCTGCTCCAGGAAATGACTTTAATATGTTAACCACCACTCACAATCTTACCTGCCTGTACAGAGCTGCATACGAATCAAAGGAGTAAGAGGGCCCAGTCTTAATGTCTTCATTAAGGACCCCAGGGAGTTATGGGGGCTGGAAAACTAAAGAATTCTTGCCTGGACTTCAGTCCAGTCCCTTAATTCCACTCAGGAGAGTGGTCTAGGTATAAGTAAATAGATTATTCATTCATTCATTCATTCATTAACTAGAGAAACTGGACATGTAAAAATTTATATAACATCTAATTCTTAAATATTAATGATTAATTATATTTGCCCAACATTGCATAGGTCCATGGTCTGGAGGCCAAACATGGTGTGACTATATCTCCAATTTTTCAAACTTTGATTTAAAGGAGTTAAGACTTACTAAATTTTACAAGACATGATTTCTCATAAGAGGTAAGGATTTTAAAAAGACTGTTTCTGAAAGGCAGCAAGGATTGGCGAAATGATGACTGGGCTACAATTGGGAAGCTAGTGCTCTGCCCAGCTCTTCTGTTTGTAAGCTGAGTGACTTTGGGCAAATCACATAGTCAGACAGTCAGCCTCTGACTATTTAAATTGGGGTCTCTATGGCCAAGTCTGTTTCATGTTTTTTGAATATCAAATAGTGAACATGCTTTTTAAACTGCAGAAAGTCCTACTACAAGAAAAATACTGTCTATTATTAATTTTTCAACGTGTCATCAACAAAAATGACCAGTGCTTATCATTTATGCCACTCCCTCTCTCCGTCTGAAGATATCACATGTCTGCAAGTGAGAAGGGACAGAGAGGAGGACACCTTATTCTGAGACCTTCCTCATTTCCTCATTTCTTGGTCTGATCCTGCATACATGGGCTTTGTGCTTTCGGATGCCCTGGAACTTCTCTCTATCCTTCCATTAAATTATCTCCCCCGCTCCGTTAATGATAGTTTAATGTTTTAGCCCTTGCCAACACATGTCTGAGAAAGAAACATCCATTGTTGCTGCCCCTTGGGATAGTTTGAATAAACTGTTCTCGACATTTTGGTGAATGATTCGGTATTAAGCACCCCCTCCCTCCCTTGCACCTGCCCTGGTGTAGCGATTGCTATTGGATACGTGCAGAAGTTTTGCAGTGTTCTATTAGAACGGTAATAATCAGAGAGTGCGAGGCAGGAGTGTGATATGAAACTCACACATCATAAAGATGCCTCCAAATTATTATTATAATCTACATCTAAAACCATTTCTATTTCATAGCTCCCTCTGGTAAAAAAATAAAACTCATAATTCAGTTAGGTAGTTTCTAGATGTGGTTGCTGTTGAAAGAAACTCAAAACATATTCCCCAAGACCCTCTTATGGGTGAGACTGACATAATCATAAAAAATAAAAATGCTATTAAATAGACTATAAATTTCAAAATGATACAGGAATGCAATAACCAGCCAGAGACTTGAAGGAAATAATAAAAGCAAACAAAAACTAAATAGAACCATGTTCCCCCTTCTCCCAATAAAGATAATGCCAAACCACAAGACGTTGATCAACGAGCCTTTGCAGCTTGGCCTCGCTCTAGTAAAGAGGTAGGGTTTTAGGCGGGCCGGGTAAAATGCTAAATGGGCAGCTAAGCTACAGGGCCCATAAATCATTCGAATTTAAATAAAAGCATTCCAAAATAGATAAATCATTTGTTTGTACACAAAAAAAATGCACTTTGCTAGAGCTAGAAGAAAAGCCATGGTGGTGAAATATGTAAACTCTCCCCATAAATCTAAATCAGGGATGATTTCGGGCACTAAAGCTATGCGGTAATGTGCAAAGAAAGCATTGCAAAATGAGACTTTGGTAAAACAAGTAATAAAATCAATTAAGAAAGTTTAGTCTTCACTGTAAACCTAATTAAGCAAATAAAAACCGAAGTTCTTTGTAAAATACTCGGAGATAAGCCATCATTGCCTTTGTAGCACTATTATTAAAAGCATTTATTTCACTGTAGGGACTTCTCCATGCCACTCAGAAGTATGTCCAGCATCGAACTTATAACCAGTCACACAAGTTGAGCTATATTATAAAATTTATATAACATCTAATTCTTAAATGTTAATGATTAATTATATTTCCCAACATTGCATAGGTCCATGGTGTGGAGGCCAAACATGGTGTGACTATATCTCCAATTTTTCAAACCTCGACTTACAGGAGTTAAGATTTACTAAATTTTACAAGGCGGAGCAAAAGGCGGAGCAAAATGGACCACAAGTGTTCACCTTGTGACGTTGCCCTGCTATCCCCACCATCAATTCCAAATTCTCAGGGTCAGTGGCACCCCACCTGCCTGTCGTGGTGGTGATGGGATTGCAAGTCCTGGTAAATATTTCTGTGACAGACACTGCATGTCCAGATGCCACACCACACTCCTCTGCCCATGCTTAGAGCCCCTGCTACCCTGCTCCTGAGAATGAATCATGAAATTCAGGTTTTGATTTTTTTTTTAACTATATTTCTGCTCTCTGGATTCTCCCCCAGTTAGTTTTCTGCTTCATTTCAGAACAAGACATAAAGTAATAAAGTAAAATCTCCGGGGTGAGGGGAAGGGGTCTGCTCCTAGGAGGCTTTTTTCTTACAGATGTTTTTGCTTCCACCATCTGCTTTCTGCCTAGAGCTGCAACATAGATTATTCATGGGACAAAATGATATTCAAGGATAATTGGGCGAAAACATGGGGAGCTCCCAAGTCCTTCGTGTCCCCTCTCGAGCTGCGGAACCCATCCTGGAAATGCTGCCGCCAGGCCCCTTAATAAATGAATATTCAACTTCTACTTTGTTTAAGCCACTGTTCCCTTACTTGCCATCAAGTTCATCTTATTAATTATTGACGCACATCTTTCTCTGTTCTCCACAGAACTGTCAGTGTCTTGGGCTTGCAATGAAGTCATCAGACCTGCAGGTTGGTAATGACATTGAGCATGTATCCCTGCTCACTGGGCATTATCTGTTTGGTACTTGGCATTATCGCATGTACCATTCACCAAACCCTAGGAGATAGGTACTATGATTCTGTAAAAAGGAATTTAAAGCACAGGAATGTTGAAAACGGTGCCTGAAGTCACTAAACGAGTAAGGGAGAAGTCTGAGTTTTGAACATGAGGAAGTGCTCAGAGATCTGGCTCCGAAGTCATTCCTCTTTCCCTCACAGGTCCCGTCAGCACTTCAGGGTTTCAGGATGGGGTCGCAGCAGCTGTCACAAAGGAAAGGAAGTCTGCACGAATGGATGCAGAGAAAACGCTTCCAATAACCAGTGAAGTGCATCATGCTTCTCTTCTGGTGCCATCCTGCTTGCTATGGGAGGTGTTGGGATGGGAGCCCTACAATCATAGTGATAACTCTACAGTATCACCTCAGAAGGAAATGATCAGGCAAAGGCAGTCTGCTGTTTGGACTGAAATATATGAGGTTAAAAAT
Organism: Myotis yumanensis; assembly: GCF_028538775.1. Lineage (NCBI taxonomy): Eukaryota > Metazoa > Chordata > Mammalia > Chiroptera > Vespertilionidae > Myotis > Myotis yumanensis. The sequence goes on from NW_027223762.1 coordinate 8,376,606, forward strand.
TGTTTTAAATGAATGTATAAAGAAAAAAGGTATATTGTAGCCTTTAAAAGGGACACCCTGTTATTTGTGACAGCAAGGATGGACTTAGCATTATGCTAAGTGAAATATGCCAGACAGAGAGAGACAAACACCACATGGTCTCACTTATATGTGGAATCTAAAGCAAATCCAATCTAATTGAAACATAGAGTAAAAAAAAAGTGGCTGCCAGGGCCTGAGATAGGAGGGGAAATGGGAAGAGAGTGGTATAAGGATACCAATCAGTTATAATATGAATAAGGTCTGGGAGTCTAATGTATAACATGGTGACTATAGATCAATATACCATGACTAGAGGCCCGGTGCACGAAATTCGTGCACTCGGGGGGGGGGGGGGGGGATCCCTCAGCCTGGCCTGTGCCCTCTTGCAGTGCGGAAGCCCTCGGGGGATGTCCAACTGAGTGGGCCTAATCTGGCAGTTGGACAGCCTTAGCGCTACCGCGGAAGCGGGAGAGGCTCCCACCACTGCCACTGCGCTCATCAGCCTTGAGCCGGCTACTGGCTTAGTGGTGCTCCCCCTCTGGGAGCACACTGATCACCAGGGGGCAGCTCCTGTGTTGAGCATCTTACCCCTGGTGGCCAGTGCACATCATAGCAACTGGTTGTTCCACTGTTTGGTTGATTTGCATATTAGCTTTTTATTATATAGGAAAATACTATATTGTAAAATTGAAATTTGCCAAGAGAATATAATTTGAATGGTTTTACACAAAAAAGGTAAATATGTGAGAAAAAATCATAACATTTCAAGATAGTGGCTATTAAATGTTTGTGCTGCTTTTACTATGCATGTGTTCATCAAATGGTCACACCAAACACTTTAAATATCTTGCTGTTTTGTCAATTATACCTCAGTAAATCTGAAGAAAAGCTCATGCTGCTATTTGCAACTTATTTCTCTTCTTACATGTTACATATAATATATGTATTTTAAACAGGAACAGAATCACATTCTATTTCATAACCTTTTATCCTCAAAATATATGATGGACATTGTCATTCTATTATTCCATGTCAATAAACATGTATCATTGAAGTTATTTTAAACCTGCAAACATAAAATTGGTAAATTAATCAAACAGTATAAAGATGTTTCACTATTAAAGTCATAATTTTCCATTGGTACTTCCATTGATTTTTTTTTTTTTAGATAAAATGAAAGAGAGAGGGAAAGACAGAGAGAAACATCAATGTGAGAGAAACACATCGATTGCCTCCCGCATTTGGTCCACAGCCCCACGCTCTATCAACTGAGCCAAACCGGCTAGGGCTCCATTGGTACTTCGAGGTTTTAGGATTGGCTAATTTTAGATTTGGCATAGTCAGACTCTGATAATTACTGTTACACATAATTCACTTCAAGAAAAAATAAATGGCCTTTTCCTCTTCTCTCTCTGCCTTGCTTCCCCCGGGTTTATTTTGCCAGATTGAGTCTAAGACCAGTTTAAAAACATAACATCCTCCAACTCTGTGACCATTTTTTCATAATGAATCCCACAGATGGGACCTTCTTATTTAATTGATTGTATGGTCTTGGATCCTGAAGCCATTGCCTTATCCCTAAATTGGTATAAAAATAGTCTCTGTGTTTTCTTTTCACACGTCAGATTCAGTCTTTTACTGATCATGAAAAACCTTTAAAATACGCAGTTCATATAAATGTAAGGTGGTATTACATTGTTACATCTTTTTTTATGTCTTTCATGTGTAAAGAAGTTTTACTAAATGTTATCCCATTATATTTTCTCATATTCAGTAAAAAATTACCATATTCAGGTGTCACTGAATTAATTCAAATTCAGTTTGGGTTAGTTTGTTTAGTAGGATTTGTCCATATTATATCCATCTGTGCTTGTGCTCCAGGCCTGGTCTCTCTCCCTAGCACTTCATACCCTTTGGACTTAACAAGGGAAAGGATGAAAGTACTGAAAAAAGGCTGTCATGTTAAATAGAAGATTTTTAATTAATGCTTTTCTATAGACGGGTCTGCATCCGACTCTCTCCCCTCACAGTTCAGGGGGGCTCTTCCAGCCTCAGTATCTGCACGCTTGAATGGACACAGCACAGTTTACATTGCTCCTGTCACTCTGTCTTGCCTATGAAGGTTTACAGACTCAAGACTAAGACGATTGTAGAAACATTTAGGAATGAGTCCAAAAGACAAGGTGGGCTCCTGTGGCCTCTCAGAAGGCAAAGGTCACCTGGGAGCCCAGGTGGAGACTGGCTCAGAGCACAGGTGGGAAGAAGCAGGAGAACAGATGGCCAGACGCTGGGAATGAGGGACAAAGCTGGACCTCAAGTGTTCTCTCATCCACACACACCATGTGGACCTCCAAGGGCAAGAAGAGTGCTCAAGCCCGGCCAGTGTGGCTGAGCATGAGCCAGGAGGTCAGAGTTTGATTCCTAGTCAGGGCACATGCCTGGGTTGTGGGCTCAATCCCCAGCATGGGGCATGCAGGAATCAGCTAATCAATGATTCTCTCTCATCATTGATGTTTCTATCTCTCTCTCTCCCTTCCTCTCTGAAGTCAATAAAATATATGTAGGGCAGCATTAGACATTTTAGGCCACTCACTACACAAAAAGTGGGTAGTGGGAGGGTGGGTGTCATAAATAACACCACTTCACACATCCCCGCAGATCTGCATGCAGCTGTACAAGTTCTTGCAGCACAGGTTGGCCCTGCCACCTAGGATAAATCACTGCAAATCGCTGTGTCCCCAACAGGGGGCTGTTAATTAGTTTTAAAGGCCCCTGCAGTTCCTCTAGTGTTTCAAAGAAGTACACAAACCTAACGATATGCAAAAATACTTTTTTTTTTATGGTCAGCACAGGCTGAGATTTTATGAGCTTCCCATGGTGTTCTGCAAGTTAAGCTCCATGCAAATGTATGGAGAGAAGGCTGTTAAGATTGACTGGGATAAATGCTTCGTTTATCTTGCAGCTGGAATGCATGCCGCAGACCTCCTCTTGCCTGGAAGTGACAGGAAGCTGCAAGGCTGAGGTCAAGGCCGCAGAGCTCTGCACCTCCAGCTTGTTCCACTCTGCGCCCAGCCCAGTGTTGGTGCTGCCCTTGGTGTTCTCAGAGAGCACACATTTGTCCTGGTGGACTAGGGTAGAAAGTCTGAGAATTTGAATATTGTAGAACTGTTATGGAGCTTAGGAAAAAGGGGGTACCTTCTCCTTCCTCACCACATTAGCCATAATACTCATCACTGTATATTAGAGCCTTCAGAGAGCCCAGAGAAGACTATTTTCCAAGGTCAAACCATGTTGGATTTGATCCCCAGTTTAACAAGTTTACATGAATCATCTACTGGGGCCAGGGGACTGTGTTCCCAACACAGAGAGCTCTGAACACTCTCCACTCTCAATGAACCCATATACCAACTTTCCTTCTTACTGTGATAAAATGCTGTCCCCAAGAGGCCCTGTAGTCTTTCTTTCCTTCCACATCTCAATAAGACAACATCTAACTTCCCCCAGAAGGTGGGGTATTAATATTATAACAGCTAACAAACAGTGAGTGTGTTCCCTGCCCAGCAGGGATATGAGGGATATCACTGAATCCTTCCCTAACCTGCACCCCACAAAACAAACAAACAAAATAACCACCAATTTGACATACCTCTCCCATTTTACAAAGAGCACACCTGAGGCAAGGTATAGGCCATGGTCGGCAAACTGTGGCTCACGAGCCACATGCGACTCTTGGGCCCCTTGAGTGTGGCTCTTCCTAAGCCTTAGGAGTACCCTAATTAAGTTAATAATAATGTACCTACTTATATAGTTTTAAGTTTAAAAAATTTGGCTCTCAAAAGAAATTTCAATCGTTGTACTGTTGATATTTGGCTCTGTTGACTGAGTTTGCCGACCACTGGTATAGGGAATTTAGCTGTCTGGTCGAGTAGATGGTAGAGGAATACACAGAACTCCCGCCCCCCACCCCCGCCGCCCCCAATAACGTGAGCACTGGTGGATTGGCTAGAGAAGAGTCTTCTTTATCTGAGAGTTTCTAACTATAGCAGTGGCCACTCCTACGTGGTCAGATAAGACAATTCTGATACTTGGGAGAGTAATATAATTTCTACATAAAAAATAAAATAGAGATACATGAATAAATATGTAGATTTATTGAAATAGCGGAAACAGAAATAGGTAAATGCCAAGATTCACTTTGAAGCGACAAAGGAAATATTTGATTATATCCCATCTGCTCTTCCCTGACTCACAGCCTTCTTTCTCTTTGGTCAATTCTCCTAAAGGCTCCCTTATGCTCACCAGCCTCCACAAAGCCTCAAAACCTCCCCCTTTTTCATACTTGTGGTTATGGAACGTGCCTCCTTAGGGAATATCAGATGCCTCAGAGACTCAGAGCTTCCAGGTAACAAAAACTTACCCCCAAATTTCACCTAATTGCCTAGCACGGTGTTCCATGTGTATCTCCTTCCAACAGATTTGTGGCTCTCTATTTCCCTGTCATGTTTTCCTAACCGCCTGGATATTATACTGATTCATCAGTCTTATTTGGCATCTTTCTATGGTTATTTTTAAGAAAAATACAGTCAAGATGTTCAGAGTTACCAAATGAGGTTTTTTAACAAATGATTGAGAGTTCTTTACTATATTACCTCAGGAACACAGTGTATTTACAACTTCTTGTTGTTTGTTTGTTTTTAAAATTCAGATGATTATTCAGATGGTCAAGTCAAATCAAAGGCAAGAATGTTGGGGTTGCTTAGGGTTGAGCTGTGGTGTAATGAACACTCAGCAGACGGGCATCAAGTGCGCTGATTCCCACCGAATTAAGGAATAGCCACAAACGAATGGGAAACAATTGATCTTTAGTACAAGTGGTTGGCAAAGGTGATTATTTGGATAATCAAGTTATACCACACCACACAGATGCATGTCATATGGACACATAAATTCTATATAATTTAAGGTATTGTTTTAAACAATAAAAGACAGAAAATTCTAAAACATTACATAATTAAAATTTTTACTTTTCTCTGTGGTTACTTGAACGTGGTGGACTCTTAGCTAATAAAAAAGATTTAAAAAAAATCTCAAGTCAGGTATGTATTTTAAATACATGATAAATAAATAATGTCATTAATAAGTAATGTGTCCTTGCAAATAAATAAGGAAAATACACAATAACAGGCAAATGGATTATGAATATGAACAGATATTTTCAAAAGAAGAAATATAAATATAGTCTGGCTAATAACCATATGAGAGAATGTTTGACTTCTCCAGAAAACAAGAAATAAATGCCTATGAAAGTGGGTGTTCTATTTGCTATCAAATTGTTTCAAGGTTGGTGATGGTGCGGTGAGGCAGGCTTTTTCAAATGCTTCTATTAGGGGAATAAAATAACACTGTGTTCCTTGTAAATCAATTGGTTTTGTGTTTCAAGATCGTTAAACATATTTCTACTGTTTTACCAAATGATTTCATTTCTCAGAATTTATCTTAAAGGAAAAAAAAACCTTGAAATGCACAAAAAGATGCTCACAACATATATAATAGCAAAAACACAGAAGCACTCTGCATGTCCGATTAAGAGGTTGTTCACTCGACTTCAGAATATTTATATAAAGAATATAGCAGTCCATGTTCCCAAAGAATAGTATACAAATGAGGGGAAAGGGTAATGTGTAAGTAGTCAATTATCAACAGAGCATGAGAAGATTCAAAACCATATTTCTAATGTTTTTGATCAAGGATAGAAGAAAATTTGGGGTTTCTTTTTTTTTTTAAGGAGCTAGTAAATGCATATGGAGAACTTAGCCACCATGTTACAAACTTTTTAATGCAAAGGAAATATAGCAAATGTACAAACTTGACCAATGTAAAGAGATCTTGCTGTGGAGAACAAGATGCATGTAGAGACTTGACTAAAGTGTTGAATCTAGTTATCTGTAGGCAGCAATGTATACCTATGACCTGTATTCATCAGATTGCAATTTTCCTGTCTGGGATGAGGACTATGTACCATTCAGATCATTGGAAAAGAGAATTTGGATACGCAGCAGGCACAGCCATATGACTTGTTATGGTCCCTGCCAGAGACTATGCAGCCAAATCCCAGTTACCATCAGCCCACACACAGCTCAGAAGGTGAATTTGTTTGAAGGAGAAAAAGCCACCTATTCCTCCAGGCTCTTTACTGCCATCTGCCAGGAAATACCATTTGACTATAACTACAAAAGTAAACGGCGCCCCCTGGTGTTGCAGTGCACAAGCAGCGTAACTTTCCATGGCAGCCTTGAGCCAAGTTACCTGATGACAAAGAGGCTAATGTCTAAGAGTATCAGAGGGCACTTAGAAGGTAGGTCTAGAAGAGACGGGTGGGGGCAGACAGTGAATAACGAGAAAAGGAGAAGCTCTGCCCTCACTTCCTGACCCGCACTTCCCTGCTCCCCGTAGTGATGTAGGAGGATCTGTGCCTAGAAGGGCAGGAATATGGGCATGTTCGGTCACCATGTGGAGTGGCCTGTCGTGAGAGAGAGTGTGATGGGGCATGAGCTAAACATGGATATTCACCTGTTAGCACAGATATCATTAAAATATTTGCATATTTTCTTCCTCTTCTTCCTATGCTATTTTTTATGTAAATGACTTGGTAACATTGAGCTCATTAATTCTAAAATATGTGATCTTTGTCTTTTTTTTCTTTTTTAAACCTTCAAAAAAGTGTTTCATAGATTATGAAAAATGACTTCTAGTAAGACTGAAGTCACAGCGCGCAGGTAATTTGGGACACAGGCATACAGATTTTACCGTTCCATAAGCTAACAATAAACATAAAGGCAAATGTTATTGCACATTTCCATAGACATGAAGGAGGCATTTTCCCATCCCAAAGTTTACTATAATTATATCATTCAGGTAATACTTTTCTTTCATTTTGAAGTTTTCCTAACTCTGCTTTTCTTAGGCGAGCTTCTGAAACTTATAGGAGCATTCATTTTTTTAATGATAGTTGCAGGTGGCATGATTTTTCTGTAGCATGGCGGGGGGGGGGGGGGCACTATGCCAATAGAAGACTTAGGTTGGGTTGGTAGAGATGTCATAAAATTGTGGGAAGCAGTAACTAAAGAATCTGGAAGACACTGATGGTTCTACTGTCCAAACTAGTCAACACTTGGTCTTCTCCTCTAATTTAATCTCCATCTGCACTGCCCCCCGCCCCACCACCCTCATAGCCCTGATCCATAAGACTTCCAAAATTCAATCTCTGATGATGTACTGCTTTCTCTAAATCTGTAGGGACCAGCATTGGCTCTCTATTGTCTGCTCATTAAGTCTGGATTCTTTGGACTAATGTTCAATGCCCTTTATGACGTCCCCTCTTCCAATAACTCTTCATTATGAACCCTCACCATGAGCTAACTGTATTTTGCACTGATTTCAAATGAGAGACGGGGCCCTATTTCAGAAAGCCATACACAGAGTAGCAGTTCCTTAGGGGAGAAAAGTGTCCAGGCACAGGTACCGAGTTAGATTATATATCACCTATCAAGAGCCTTTAATGTTGACAGAATTTACCACTAACCTAAAATATAATTTGACCCTTGATCCTTTATAGTTGTGAATGCCATGGTGTTCCCCTATGCTTGTTTCGGGTGAGTTTAAGGAGCCCTGCCACCTTCTGCTTTCAATCGCTAAAGGATTAAAACAACAATTTACTGAGCATCTGCACTGTCTCAGACTCTCAGGTAAGTATTTGTGTATGTATTTAATACTTATAGCGAGCCAGTGAGACAAGGCAACAATTATTCTCATTTTTACAAATGAGTACCAACGAAAATAAGTAGCCTTTTTAGGACAAATGGCCAGTAAGTGAACCAGGATTTGAACTTCAATTTGTTTGCTGTCTTTTCAAGGTGGACTTCCTGGAGGACGTAGTTTGAATTTCATTACATTTGATTATTAATAAATTAATCCATTTTTATATTTTTTCATGTTTATTTTTTTAATTAAATAAAACTAAATGAAGATCAATCACTCAGACCATTGAATATTTGCTTAATTTACTACGTTACCACTGACATCAACAAATTGTATAAAACTCAATTAATTTCAATAGTCCAGCAAAAATCCAGCCCCATCTCTCCTTCTTAATAGAAGCACTGGTAAATGTCACAAATCATACTATTCTGTTAACCATTTTATCTCCAATGTCTAGCATGGTGCTTGGCACATGGATGGTGATCAATGTCTCTTAAATGAATAAATGAAAAGCAAGCCCTAGGCTCAGGTTTGTACCAATGCTTTATGAGGATTCAAGAGAATTGAACAAGCCAACTCACCCAAGGACGCCAAGCAAGTGATCGCTCAAGCAAGATCGTTTGGGTACTTCCATATGCAGAGTAGAACCTACGTGCTAAGTCTGGATTATGATGAATCTGGAGGAGTGGATGTTGGGTCTCTGTCCTCAAAAGCCCAAAATCTAATCTGGTTCCATCTTCCCATGCATTTCTTATTGGTTATACCGAGACACCAATGATGTAAATAAAACATTCAGATTTCTTGCAGAAATGTTACTTCATATCCTTCATGCAATAATGCAGCGCCTTGTAACAAGCTTCATAATGAGGCTATGAATTAAAGTGATGCATGGCTTTTCTGAGATACAATATGCATCACAACAGCCTGTATTAACAATTTAAAACCATATAATGTGCTTTATAAGCTAATAAAGTAGCTGCCTCTAAATGATTTATCAAATATGAATAATGCATCCAGAAATAACTTACAGGAACATGGCCAGCCTCCTCCTCTCCTTTGCTAGTTGGCTTTCCCCACAGATGATACTGATGACACGTGGGGGCTGAGTTACTGCATTCGAGCCACCAGTCTCCAGCTCTGCCAGGAAGCCTGCCCGAGATCTCCCCAGAGCCTCCTGGCCTGTTGCTATTCCCTGTCTGCCTCTTTCCACCTCTGTGTCTCTCTATATCCTTTACCTGCGCCTCTGGGATTCTTCAATTTTGGAGTCTTCCTCATTCCCTTATCCTTCCTGCTTCATTCAAGAGAAGTGATGGGCTACCCTAGAAAGTGTCCTTATAGGAGTAGTTATATATCGTAGATTAAGCAGTTAGTAGATTAAATAGTCAGAAGGGAAAACTTCAAGGGCTCATAGCCCAGAAAGAGAATAGTTACACATGATATCTTGGCTTCTAAGATATATTCACAGAAGTGTTTAAAGGGCTCCAACCCTTACATTCTAACTCTATGTCATGCTCAGAGCTTTGTGTTCTGAATCCTGTGTTTCCGAAATCGAAGGAGTGATTATTGGAAGACTCAAAGCATAGTCGATCTCTGTCGGGGATTCTTTGTGGAAACTTGACTTTGGGGAAATAAATATTCATATATACAAAACCAAAAGCACAGAGGGTATATTTTCAAGAGAACATTGTTTCTACCTAACAATGACAATGAGCTAGCTCTTAAGAAACCCAGCAGACAGCCAAAACAAACTGAATTTGAAATAGTCATGAGCACTTGCTAGAAGAAAAAAAATACGGCTGCTACAATCCTTAGCAGACATGCACAAGGAAAAAGTCAACTTTCTACAAATTTATGACATGAATGTGGGGGCTGGAAAATGGATTAAGATTCTAAAGAGCCCTAGCCACAGACTGAGCCTGTACCCACACAAAAACTGATTCCCATACCTAATGGGTAATGTGCTGAAGGCTACATGCAGGATAGAAAATCTGTGAGAAATTCCTTTCCACAAGTATACTGCTGCTGTCTTCGGAAAGTTGGAAAGTGGCAGTAAAGAGAAGAGAGATCTCTGGAGGCACAGAAAGCAGGATGCAGATTGGAATAAAGTAACAAAGAGAATTCCTCAGTAAGTCTAAAGCTTAGAGCTAGTCTGTAGAGAGAAGTTGCTCAGAATCTAGAGAGAGGAGCTTGTCTGTGAAGCATAAAGACACCTTTGGAATATATCTGGTATTCATATACCAAGATTTCCTGGAGGAAAAATCATGATATAGCCCTCAAAAGTTTGAAACTAGTGGTGAACTAAGTTAATTCAACCTACAATAATGCCAGGACATAGGTCATCAAAAAATTAAACCCACTCAGACCCCTTCCCCAATATTGCCTTAACAGAAGAAGCAGTGTGCTCTTTTTTTTGGAATCGGACATCACTTATCTTATTCTCTATACCAAATGACTAGCATTCAAGCAAAAAATTGCAAGGTACATGATGACACAAGAGAATGAACCTTACGTATAAAAGAGAAAACACTCAGGAGATGACCCAGATGGAATAGACAGAAACATTTGAATGATTATGATGGAATGTCCACTTCTGGCCATGGTGGAATGACTGTAACGCCTGCCATAACAACTGTAAACTGGATAAAACCCAGGTGTTCGCTGGTTGTCAGGCACTAGAAAACAGGTAGCACAGGACTTTGAACACAAGAGAAGGGGGTTTCATGAGTTGAGCTCCTTTCACTTTCCTGGGGGGAAAAATCTTTATTTTGGCAAAAGTTGATGCAACTATCATAGATCAGGACTGCCCTTTTGAAATGAAGAATAAATAGAAATTTGAAGCTGCTGACATGGGTTGAATGTGAGGAATAAAATATTGGGGATGTGGAAGATGTGGAGAAAAGAGGCCCATAATCTACGATGGGGGTGCCCTATAGGTTTGTAGTTGAGACGGGCTCTATGTGCCCAGGAAGAGACCAACTGAGACTTACTGGAGAACAGCTGCTATGGGGTTGAGAGTGGAGCAGACACTAGAGGTTTGGAACTAGTGGGGGGAAAGTAATGCTGAGGATTAATGGAATAATGACTGTGTCCAACTAGAGAAAATGCATTAAAAATTCCTTGACAGCAAGCTAAAATAACAGAAAGGCTACTCCTTATGAGTAAAGATTTCACCTCAGACTAAGACCTGCCCTATATCCACCTAAAAGGAGACTAAACCAAGCATCAGTAAGACCCTCGGGGGAAACAGGATTTGAAGGCTGTGTCTCATCAAGTCCAGAGGACTTGGGAAATACGGTGAGAATTTCACAGATCTGCATCAACAAATCAAAAGCAAGCCCACCTATTGAAGGTAATCAGTTTTTCATGGCATTGCCTGCTGAAACAAGAACCTCTATTCTCAGCCATGTTTCTAGACACAAACAATAAACAATCCAAAAAGGAAATTAAGAAATCAATTCCATTTACAATAGCATTAAAAATATTCATAGTAACAAATTTAATTAAGGTGGTCAAAGACTTGCATGCTGAAACTTATAAAACATTCAAGAAATTAATGGAGAGCTGAAAAATAATTGAGAGATATCCCTTGTTCATGGGTTAGAAGACTCAATATTATTAAGATTTCAATACTATACAAGATAATTCACAGATTCAATGCAAACCACAATAACCTCAAATATCACATTAGACTATCAGTGGTTCTCAACCTTCTGGCTCTTTAAATACAGGTCCTCATGTTGTGACCCCCAACCATAAAATTATTTTCGTTTCTACTTCATAACTGTAATTTTGCTACTGTTATGAATCGTAATGTAAATATCTGATATGCAGGATGGTCTTAGGTGACCCCTGTGAAAGGGTCGCTCGACCCCCAAAGGGGTCACGACCCACAGGTTGAGAACCGCTGGACTAGATTGACTTTATAGACATCTATAGAGCATTTCATCCCCAAACTGGTGAGTACATATTTTTTTCAAGTGCACATGGAACATTTTCCAGGATAAATTACAAATTAGGCCACAAAACAAACCTCAGTAAATTCAAGAAGATTGACATCATACCAAACATCTTCTCTGACCACAATGGCATGAAACTAGAAATCAACTACAGGAAGAACACTGGGAAAACAAATACGCGGAGACTGAACATCATGCTACTGAGCAACCAAAGAATCTGAGAGGAGGGAGAGAAACTTCTTACTGGGTTAGAGATTTACCTTGGAGTGATGGGAGCTAGATAGAAATGGAGATTGAACAATATTTTGAATGTACTAAATGACTGAATTATTTTGATGCTTTACATGAAATTAATAAATTTCTTCAAAAACAAGTGATACAAGTAGAAATTGAAAATCTAAATGACTGGATAGTTATTAAAATAATTAAATCATGCTGAGAAAACTTCTTATATAAGAAAACTTGAGGCCTGGATGGCTTCACCCTAATTTTATTAAGTATTTAAGGAAGAATAATACCTTTTCAAATAATTACTGTGGGCCATACAATAATAATAGTAACTGGGTTACTACACTGAACAGTCTCCAATGTCTTTCTTCTCCACTTCACTCAGAAGAAAGAAGAAGAAGCTAAAACACTTGCCGAATGCCATGCACCTTAGAAATAGTGAACTGGAGACTCGAACCTCTGTCTGGCTCCAGAGACCCTATCTTTTACCACTGCTCTGGTCTGTCTCCACTAAATGTCTTGCTTCTAACACTGGAAAACCAGGTTTGAAATCCAACCTCAACCCCTCCCCCCCACCCCCCAAAAAATGGGCAAAAACAAATCACAGGGATGTAAGCTAAAATACCTGAAATTTCTCCAAAGAATCCTTCAAACTAAATCAAAATGAGAGAAATGAAAATTAAACAGCGGGAGATACCAGGCAACATTCATAAGATCAGCAACAACTGGAAAGTTGTGTGATGCCAGGTATTGGTAACATTGTGGCCAGAATAGAACTCTGGCGCATTGATCATATCAGTGTCCTGGAAATACTCGGAAGGACCGTCCTGTAATTAGGTAAGCATTATGGTAAATCACTTCCGTTCCTGAGCACACATCTCAGAGACGTTCTGTACCGGGATCCGTACAAAGCAATTGATTGCAGTTGTGGTGTGTGTACATGTGTTTTATTGTAAGCAACAATATGAGGAATATGCAGGGGAATGGATAAATAACCTATAATGGAAGCAATGAACTAGGTAAAATATGCTTCAGAGTAAATAGATTAGAAATATACTTTAAAAATAATGTAAGAACTAGAATGAGATTAAAACACAATAATAAATATGCATGCCCAGCAACACTATCTAGTATGTATATTTATGGACACACGTGCTTTAGAGTGGAGATCTATGGATCAGTAAGAGGAATACAAATAGAAATCGGGAACAGAAGGAAAAAACAAAACAAAACAAGTAGAGCCTTTCTTTAATCAATAACAATACTGCTAGGTAACAAAACCCTGATAACCTGAATTTCAGCTCCTGGGATTCAAAAAAGAAATCACTTTGAGATTTAAGAGAAGTTATTGATCCCACCCCAGCAAACAACTTTTGGCTTCAGTTGTGTGCAAATATATGCAACACGGCTGAAAGCAGTGAAACCATACCTCTGCCTCAGCTTTCTAGAACCAAATAAGCAAAATCACCCTAGGCTTAGGGCCAGCTTGCCTTCATTCAGTTTAGACATTGCACCTCTGTCTGAGCACTGATTGGCCTCCAGGTTGTTTTTATTTCAGATTTCTATTGTGATTTGTACCTTCTCGTGGGTGGTAATTTAACACATGAGACTACTATCAAGTTAAGGACAAATGACAGTCTTTGGAATGAATGAATGAATGAATGAATGAGTGCATGAATGCATGAGTGAATGAACAAACACATTTCATGCCCAATTTGATGGCACATCTGAGACACTGCAGGTCCTTGCCACCCCCAAGACAAGAGAAACCAGGAAGCATAGAACCACAGCAGCGTCAGCAGAGGTGAGCTGTCTACAAAACTGGCTGGCTGAGAGTAGAATACCTTCGTCAAGTTTTGAAAGAGGAAAGTGCTAAGCCACTACCTGAAACTCCAACTGGAGGCAATGATGGGTTCTCATCCAGGGGAGCACTAACGGCTCTGAAGTGGCATTAGAGAGATTGTCTCTCGTATGTTATTACCGTAGTTCATATTGATTCATTCTCTGCAGCTGAATTATCTTTAAAAAATTTATGGCGCATTTTTATGGCAACAGCCAATCATGCATATCATTAGTGTGCATCGCAAGGAGTTGAAGACAAGAGGAGACGGATGGCTTTTCCATTATTGATGCAAATGAATTGCCAAGTGTAGCTAGCTTAAGAAACGCAGTAAGGAGCAAAAGTCCAACCTCTGGCTCTGTGCGCACACACACAAAACCTCACTAAACAAACTCATATTTCATCGGAGCGGTAAGTGAAGAAGGCAATTAAGTGACTTAAAACTTCAGACACTGCCGCCGGAATTTTACATCATAAAATAGAATTTAAAAATACTGAACACTGGCATCTAAAGAGGGATAGTCAGAATTGCAAATTCAGAAGGTGCTCCCTAAGTCATCACATGCAGCCCTGCCCTGGGCAGCAGCCCTGCCAGGGCGCTGGGTGGGTGTCACTAGTCCCCGATCAGATCCTGGCTGTCACTGGAGATGGATGGCCAGTGCTGCTCACAGAACAGAAGTCGCTTCATGAGGAAAGCAAGGTTACCAAATTAATAAACAGACCGTTTGGCCACATGCAAAGTGGTTTTACCATTGACTTTTTAGGCTTCCCGGGTAAATTAGTTATTCTCTCTAAAGATAGTTATTTTCATCTCTAAAATGGAAAGCATAGTAGCATTACTCTAGGGAATGCTTTAGGGATTCAATGATAGCACCTACTTGAAAGTTGTCAGCAAGCTGTTTGGGTTCATGTTATAATCATGCTCATGACTGGTAATAGTCATCTGTTTTTAGGGCCACGGGTGCAAATTGGGCCACATCGCCGTCACCAAAAGTGCCACAATGAATTGCTCTCCATACTCATGAAAGCCTTCTGTACCCCTTAGCCATTCTTTTACCTGCCTTCAGCCAGTTCCATTTTCCTTGCCTTCAGTGCCACTCTAAAATGCTATCCGGTCCTGAAGATGCTATCGGGTTCCACCCATTTTATATCTAATAGATACTGTTAGTTCCTGTATTATGAAGAGGCTTAGGTGACCAGACATGACCTATGCCAACTGCTCCTGTACCCATGCACAGCAAATATGTTCAAATCCTTTGCATCCTTGCCGTTTCCTTTCAGGCCCAGAGGAGACCTATTCAGATTCAACCAAGGCTCTTATATATGCTCTTTTTTAAAACTTTTTTTCAATTACACTTTACTTTCAATATTATTTTGTATTTGGTGTATAGCATAGTGGTTAGACAGTCATATACTTTACAAAGTGCCCCCTCCCAACATATGCTCTTTATCATCCCTTCCCAAAATAAAAAAAAATAAAATCTTGGCCCCCATATATTCATTCTGAGCTCTCAACCCAGATAGCTAACTATCTATTAGGAAACTCCATGTGGCTGTTGCATATAAAACTCACATTGAGCATCTTTCAAATGGAATCCTGATTTCCATCTCCAGCCAAAACTCCTACATTCACATAGTGAATCTATCTAGCTACTCAAGCCATATACCCTTATGTCACCTTGGCATCTCCTTTTCCATATGCCTGGCATCCAACTGCAAAGTTGTCAGTTTTATCTTTAAAACGATTTCTTGAGTCCATTTACTTATCTCCAAATTAACAAATGACTAGTCTAATTCAATCTATGTCTGTCCTGAGAACGCCTGCAAAAAACTCATGGCTGGTCTTCTTGACTCCTGTCTTGCTACTTTAAAAATCTAATCTCCATGTCACACTAAGAGTTATATTTCTAAA
Organism: Myotis yumanensis; assembly: GCF_028538775.1. Lineage (NCBI taxonomy): Eukaryota > Metazoa > Chordata > Mammalia > Chiroptera > Vespertilionidae > Myotis > Myotis yumanensis. Next base: position 8,392,321 of record NW_027223762.1, read on the forward strand.
GCCCGTATCCAACTGCATTCCAGGGGTCCGCCTTTTATGACCTGCCCTGGTTACCTCAAAAGCATATTGCGCTGCATTATCCCCTCATGCACGGTGCTTCTGTCAGACTAAGTGATTTTTCACATTTGTCTTCCCATCTCTGTGGCCAATCCCTACTACCCACCCTCACTATATCAGCTCTCTGGAATCGTTCTGGCACCCCAGACTGCATCGGATGCCCCTCCTCCGTGCTTCACATTACCCTGAATTATAGTTGTCTTTCCCACTGAAGTGCGAGGTTTCTTAGCATAGGAGTATCCAATAGGTAATTGGTAATGAAGTCACAGAATTTTTATTAGAAGTATATCTAATTATCTAAATTATAAAGTACAGGCCTACTAATGAGCATGGCTATTAGGTCCCATGGGTTGGGATATGATCACCCAGTGCAGCATAGAATGGAAACAGGGCTCTGGACAGAGCCCTGGGGATCACCACCAAGATCATCTTATATGTGACCAAGGCCATGAAAAATTTAGGAAGAAAATTTTTCAGGGGTACATGAAATTTCAGAGCAAAACAACAACAACAACAAAACCCAGAAGAAAAAGGAGAGGGGGTGTAAGTCAAAGGGATTTTAATGTGCTGAAGTGAGATCATATTTGTAGCACTGCAGCTCATCCATAAAATGAATTATCTGTCTGCAATTAAGGAGGACAAAATATAAGAAGCAAAATCAGGATGTTGAAGTTTAGTGTGGTATTTAGACTACACAAATACTGAAGTGTCGTAGGATAAACCTGGGGAAGGAAGTCGATGAAAGAAATGAAACAAAACAAAATCGCCTATGGGGACAAAGGAAATCATGTGTCATTAATAAGTTTCACAAAACGCACAAAGGATGAAGATGGATGGCCTTTTTACAAATCCCTTATATCAGATGAAATTGGGCTGAAAAAAGAAATCAGTGTATAAAGCCTGACGGTTGAAGGACTTCTTGTTCTGGGCTGCAGCTCATACCAAAGCCTTGAGATTCCATGATTCATGGATGCCATCGGGGTTATTTTTATACAGGCTAAGTCACCTGTTGGGAGCATGTGGTTCTGGGTCATTACACAGTGAATTTTAATAAATTAAACCTGCTGTCCTTTTCAAAAACAACATGGGCCAATGACTATGATTAAGTTGTCTATATTAATAAGTGGTTATCTCTAGGATAATTATAGTTTCCTCTAAGTGATTTGTATAAATGGGAAATGTCTTAAAATAGTTCCAAGTTATTTATATACTCACCTTTGCTGTGTCCTGTGTGATTAAAAGTCTGTGTATGGATACCCAGAGATTCTAACTTTAACATTTAGTTTAATACACTGAGTCGCTTCTTCCCAAGAAGGAAGCAGTATAGCCAATTGGTTAGAGAAACAGCCAATGGAGCAAAAGTCCTGGTTTGGGTCCCCAGCTCTAACTAGCCCATTGATCTCGGGCATGTTGTCCATCTTTCTGTGACTCAGTCATTTATCTGTAACTTGGAAATAATAATAGTACTTAACCATTAGAGTCATTCTAAATATTAAATGAATAGATTTGTAAAGTGCTATATAAATAAGTCTTTGTAAACTTATTAGAACAGAGTCTGGAACAGGAGCACTTAATGATTTGACCATTATAATTTCAATCATTCTAGTTTTCTCTTTTAGATGGAGCGACATCTCTTGCTTGTTGTTTTGTCATTGCTATTTTTTTTAAACTTGTGTCTATGATTTACTGGAGTGAAAGAAAGCAAAGCAAAATAAGCAAAGGGCAAAAGAAGGCTCATGGTGTGAGTGAAGTCCAAGGGAAACCAGACGTGAGCTCCCAAGGGTCCTCTCCCAGTGAGGTCACGTAGGATACACTTACTTCCCCCAGCAAGGAGTTGGAACATGTGTGAAATGTTGCCAACTAGGGAAGCTCATTAGAGATTCAGTGTCATTGCTATTTTTGGAACAATAAGAAGGTAATGGTCGGGAAGCAAAGTTAACATAGAAGATTCCAAAATAAAAGGAAAGGGTAGAAACTGTAACGTAATTTTTAATATAATTTATATAATGTCACATAATATTACAGCAGGAGCATTGTAATACTTTCTTCAACCTCAGGTAAAACATAGCCTTGCAACTTAGATATTTCCTATTTCAAATTCTGAATGCCTATTGCTGACAAAGACAAATGTTCCCTCATCGCTGATGGCTTGGCAGGCACGCCAAAACTTTTCTTAGAAAAAAAATAATGGGAAAAGCCAGTTTCCCAACCTCTGAAGACAAGTGTCCAGTTGCAATGCAGAGGGAGATCTTTTCTGCCACCTGAGTCCCAGCCCTTGGGCCTTTGTGAAATATGATTTTAAGAATGTGCCCATCAGGAGCCAGTGATAAGGCTGGGTATGACTCACGCTGTCTCCTCCGTGGCGGTCCTGTTTTGATGCACGTCTACTTGTTTCTCAGATATCTTAGAGTGCCCATACGTTTCCAGGAAGCTGCTAAATGCTGGGAATACGAAGATGAACAGCGTGTAGAAGTCCTTGACCACAATTGTTTTTCCAGGTACGGGGTGGAAGGTCATAGGCAGTAAAAAAGCTGGTCTGTGTGAATATATAATTCCCAAAGCAGCCCCATGGGCAAGGACGGATCGGTGGGAAGAGGTCTGTACATAATGCTTTTAAGCACATGAAAGGAGTGATTAAATGTACGTAGGCGGTGGTAATGTGGATGGAGGAGTGTATTAGTACAAGACTTTACCAATTGGATATTTTACATTGATCTTTGAAATGAGAAATTTTTCATTTCACACTGAGGAAATGATATTCTCAAATTCATCACTCAGCATCAGAAACCATTAGGCCAGATGAGGGACATTCCGAGAGTGAGGTCTGGAGCTCAGTGGAGACCGGGCTGAACCAGGAATCTGGGGCCTCATTGTAAATGTGAAAGGAGGCTGTGGAACTGGGAGAGTTCTACTTTGTCCCGTAATCACTGAGGGCACACAAACTGTCAAGAATCAAAATCATATGACACATTTTCAGTTTAGAAAAATGACATGAGAGGAGGCAAAGAGATCCATCGGGAAATTCTGGGAGAAGAGATCATAAAGCAGAGCAGTGTCCGTGAAAATGGCAAAAGGGGAAACTGATTGGAGACATCCATCAATGTTAGCAATCAAGAGGACTCAGGAACCAATCCAATGGGAAATCGTAATAGAAGGAGGCGGCGAGGAGGAGCCCATGATTTCGGGTGGAATGTCTTCAGCGATAAAGGCAGCAGGCTTGTGAGAAGAGGTGAGGATTTTGGTTTTGACCTCCTGTATGTGAACGTTCTATGTAACATCCAAGAGCAGATGTTTATGGGGTGTGAAAATAAGAATCTGGGACAGAGGGAGGATTCTGGGCTCAAGGTAGAGATTTAGAACATAGGCATTCAAGTGGTATGAAAATAGATTAAAGTAGAAAAATTGGGGGACAGAATAAGGGGTTATTAAATATAAAATGTAAGGTCTAAATAGAGGATATGAAGTTTAAAATGAAGTGGCCAGAGAGGAGAGAAAGACTGGGACTCACAAGCTAAGAGAGGCATTTTAAGATAGAAAGGGCCTTAGCAAGGCATCCAGTTCCTTGGAGAGGTCAAATAGGAAAGTGCAAGAAGCCAATAGACAACATTTAAGACATTGGCTTCACTGGATGAACACGGAGTTGGGGGTTGAGGTATAAATTGGAGCTTTTGGGGAGTTTAAATTCAAGATTTGGGAAATTCAAGGGAAAAAGATGGATGTTTTGTTTCGAATAAAGAAAGAAACATATATGTGAAGGTACGCTGTCCATTATAAACACACTGTGTAAATAAAATGGACTTTGAAACAGAACATCACAGGATTCAGGCGACCTTACTTTAACCTACTCACCCTCTACTGACAGTCACTGGCAGGAGATGCCAAAAAATACATCTCCATTACTTCATTTATGTCCTTTAGGACCGTGAACAAAGTATAGGAAAATAAACAGGGATCTGATTGTCCAGATTTACCTCCATTCCTCACAGCTCTACAATGGTTTCTGGGACTACCTGAGCCTGTCAAGGGCCAGATCGCTCAGTCCTGTGGTTAATAACCCCAGCCTTGGTCCACAGGATAAAAGGACCAGGGAAGTCTCCAGCTTCTTTTGTTTCCCATACAAATACAGTTAATGAGGACTGCATTTCTCCTTTAAATTCTAAAGTTGGCTTCTTACTGAAGACAAAAGGAACAGAAAACAAGCAATGCTAAGTGCTGACAAGTCCCTGAAGGCATGGAGTTGCTTGTTCTTTAAAAGCTCTCAGCAGCCTTTGTGGAATTACCACAGTTTATTCCAGAGACAAATAAAAAACACAGTCTGTGGTGACAAGTCCATTCACCTTTGAAGGGGAAAAAAAATCAAGAAAACAAGAATAACTTAAAAGTCTAAATGTTTGGTTTCAGGTTATACTTTACTTTTCATTCCCCTCCTATCAATCTTTGAACCTATTTTACCTTTTAAAATATAAGAGCATAAGATAGCAAAGGATGAAACAATCCCTCACTGGAAAAAAAAAAGTCTGACCTTGAAAAACAGGCCCTAGGGTAATGGGATTGTGGTGTCTGCGATCTACACTCAGGAAAAGAATCAACCCATCGCAAGTGCCTGGTTATACTGTTTGTCTTCCAGGTTTGGATCCTATACAAACTGGGTTCTTATAAAATGACCTCCTCTTCCTATTAAAGAAATGGTACTGATTTTTAGCAATTTTATAAAAATTCTCAACTAAACCTTATGTAGGCATCCTCTGTCCAAAGAACCCCATGCCCTGCCAATACTGCTGAGGTTTTCAGTGACAATTTCCACTCCTCATCCCCATCCTCCGCAGATATACCAAGCACAGGTTTTGTGGAGAATGGATGAAAATGTCCTCAGCATTCAGAATGCATGTTCTTAATAAATTTTATTTTAATTAATTAATAATTAAAATATATATGTATTTATTGATTTCATAGAGGAGGGGAAAGGGAGAAGGAGATAGAAACAGCAATGCTGAGAGAGAATCATTGATTGGCTGCAGTCCATAGGCCAAGGCTCTATCCACTGAGCCAAACCAGGTAGGGCAAGAATTTTAACATCTTGTTATGCTGTCCCTTTTTCTCCGATTCTCTTTAGCCTGTATAACTGACGCACTGAAAACATGTATGAACTATACCAGGGTGACCCACAGTTCCTCAACCGCTTATTCTTCAGAGGAACCTCAGAATTTTACTGTCATGCAACCACAACAATAGAACTGCGGGGGTGGGGGTGGGGGGGACAAAACAAAACACCCACACGTACAATATTCACCATTCTTGCTCAGAAAAAGGAAATACTTATCTTTTTACCCACCATGCCGTTTTCTGTTTTGTCATCGTTTTCTCCATTGAGGACCCAAACCTTTCTAGGTATTTTTAATTCTAATTGTCTTAATGTTTTGTCCATGCTTGAGGAATGACATTTCACCTTCTAATTGACTATTGGAATCACACAGAAAGCTGATGGTTTTTTAAAATCTAACCTTTTTATTTTGAACACTTTTAGATTTACAGAAAAATTGTGAAAATAAAACTATTTCCATATATCCTGCGTCCATTTCCTCTATTGGGAGGAGGGAAGCAGAGTTGGCCATCCCAGAATATGCCTTTGGGGATACTGATGATTTCAAGCTGGTTATTTTTAAAAAACAAAAGATTCACCGAAACCAGTTTGGCTCAGTGGATAGAGCGTCAGCCTGCGGACTGAAAGGTCCCAGGTTTGATTCCGGTCAAGGGCATGTACCTGGGTTGCGGGCACATCCCCAGTAGGAGATGTGCAGGAGGCAGCTGGTCGATGTTTCTCTCTCATTGATGTTTCTGACTCTCTATCTCTCTCCCTTCCTCTCTGTAAAAAATCAATAAAATATATTTAAAAATAAAATAAAATAAAAAAATAAAAAACAAAAGATTCAGTGTCCCCTTTACTTGCCTACAGGTATTCAAATCAAGAGACCTGCTCAGAAAGAAGGGTGCTATCCCTCAGTATCAAGATCAAAACTAAATACAATGGACAGGGAGAAACCAAGACAAGTCTGTTAGAAGCCCCTCTGTGTCCCATTCTTTCTGGGGGGACCAACAAGAATTTGTTTACCACATGTTGCTCTTTCTCATCTTCCTGTGAGTTGCCTGCTTTCACTCTGACATTCTAGAACTTTGCCTCTCTCCCTCTCCTTAGTCCAGAATGGTATATAAGGCCTCAACTGCCTGGTTTGTCTTAAAGTCCCATGTCACGAATGTGGAGTTTATTCTAGGTCTTAGAATAAATATTTGAGACTATTATGACATCTTTTAAAAATATTTTTTTATTGACTTCACAGAGGACAAGAGAGGGAGAGAGAGAGAAACATCAATGATGAGAGAGCGACTGCCTCCTGCACGCCCCACACTGAGGATCAAGCCTGTAACTTAGGCATGTGCCCTGACCAGGAATCAAACCGTGACCTCCCGGTTCATAGGTCAATGCTCAACCACTGAACCACACGTGCCACGCTAATTTTCTTTTTAATTGTAAAGCCATGCCATTTTTTCAGTTGGTGACACTGAAGATTGTTTTTGTTATCAGTGAAGGCTAATACTTTTACAAAGATACACAGCATAGCAACAATGGAGTAGCATTTTCAGAAATTTAGAGTAAGAAGACTAAACCTTGGCTACTGAATATAAGGATTGGCTGTTCAGTGGGCAATAGCCCTTGGATGTGTGTTATTGTTAAGTAAATATGCCCAGAGCAAGACCTAACTTTCCATTTACTTTCAAAAATGAGGGCTATGATAATCTGAGAGTCAGTATAGATGGATGTTGAAAAGATATTTTGAGATCAGGGATGGTCTTTCAGCTTTCTGGTTTCCATGGAATTGGTTCTCAGATGTTTGATTTAGTGAAATAAAAAAGAGGGCTTGCTGGCTCAGAAATATTTGGGACTTACTTTTACAATACAGAGTAGGTTCATCTTGAGTTACTTTGAATAATATGTGATATCTCTTTAGATAATGCCCTTCCTTCAATGACAGATAATAAAATGTTTAATAACATTGTAGTGTTTTTATTTTCTGAGAAAATCTATGCTCAGTTCAAGTGAGTAGAAGGATAGAGTAAGTGCTAAATTGTCAAGATCAACAGCACATAGAAACAGAGCATTTAGATTTGGTATAAGACTTGGCAGAAATAGAATAGAATGTCATAAATTCTTGCAGCATAACTTTCCAAACAAATTGTTGACTTTTTTCCAAGTGAAAATAAGTAAATATTTGGGTATGCTTTTTAATGAAGATCTTAAAAAAAGCTAAGGATAAATCTATTACAGTAAATAATTTGGCTATAAATTGTTATGTTTAAGTTAGGCATTACTTAGAAGCAAGTTAAAGTTATTTAATTGTTTTGCCTACATGTGATAAATCTATATTCTTACACATTAGGTTATTTTTTTATTAGATTAGCATATTGCAAGGACTAATACAAAAAGTACATATATATTTTTCTAGTAATTATCTAAATTTTTTTTCTGGTTTCTATTGGTTGAAGACTTTTCTTAGCTTTAGTTTTAAGAAGATATTGGGAAAGTTTAGCTAACAATTTATAAGTATTTAATTGGACTCTTCTGGGCACTAGTCCAATTATTCTGCCTAAGTGTTGGGAGTTTTTTGCTTATAGGGATTCTGAAACCATTGCTAATTCTTTTTTTTTTTTTTGAATTATACATAGTGTACGTCTACTGACTTCCAGATCAGATATAATTTTATTGCATGCTGTAGAATTTTCTGGGATTTCTAAAAATAGTTCTGCAGTACATTTTATCTGGTGGTTCCATTTGCAAATAGTTCTCTACCTATTAAATTTGCAGGGTTATTATTATTTTTTTTATCAAACAGAAGAAAAACTGTTCCCTGTAATCATTCTAAAGTAAGAGTTTCAGGTTGAGACTTGGAAAAGTGCTTAGGATAGTTAAAAATTTCCTATTTGAGTGGATTTAGTAACGAAAGCGATAAGATATGCTATGTTAGTGGAATTAATGGCAGACGCAGTGACATTCATATAAAATAAGAAAGCTATATAGCTGGAACCTCATCTTAGCTAATGTATCTTTTCTTTTGGAGCACTTTCTTATAATGTTGAATAGACCCAAGAAGACAAAACATTCAGGACCACAAATTTACATAAAAATAAAGAAAGTAAAATACACATATTCATTGTACTAATATTCACCCTAGTAATATAACTCCAAATCAATAGGTCTAATTACATTCGATGATGACCTATATGCAGACAGGTCTTTGAATAAAATATTCATAAAATGAAATAATTATATAGTTATCTTTGATTAAATTTGTTGTAGAAAATTGATAGTTCCACTTATGTTTCAAAATGTTTTACATATTAGCTACAAAAGATGTGAAAATGAAAGTAAGAAGATAATCATATTAACAATGTCATAAAAATAAAATACTTAGGAATAAATTTTATAAAAGATGTATGAGATTTTTATACTGAAAATTGCTACAATACATTGCTGAGAGAAATTACCAAAGATCAAAATAAATGCAGACTTCCCACGGTCACAAATGGTAGGACTTAGCATCATTCAAATAGTAATTCTTTCCAAATTGATGAATATATTTTATGAAATCCCTATATAAATCTTAGCAGGGTTTTGTGCAGTAATTGACAGGCTGATTTTAAACTTGATATAGAAATGCAAAGGACCCAGAATAGCCAAAATATTTTGAAAAAGAAGGAAAATGTTGGAAGCCTTATTCTACTTAACTACAAATCCTACCATAAAGCCACAGTAATTAGATTATGTGGTAAGAGCATAAGTGTGGGCATATAGATTGATGTAGCTGAGTTGGTAATTTACAAATCTCTTAAATTTATGGTTAATCAATTTTAAACAAAGTTTCCAGGACAATAAAATAGGAAAGAATAATCTTTTCAACAAATGGTGCTGGAACAATTGGATAATCACATGCAAAAACAAACACAAAAATAAAAAGCTAAGCCTCCTACCTCACACCATATAAGCATACACAAATATTAACATAGTTATTCATAGTTCTACATGTAAAACTATAATATTTCACAAATATATAGGAGAAAAATATTCTTGACCTTGAATTAAGCAGTTTTCATATACAATAACAAAACTATAAGCCACACAATAAGATGATAAATTGGGCTTCATTAAAATAAAAATAAAATTGTACTTCATATTATGACATTTAAAAGTTAAGATTAAATAGGTTGGAAGAAAATATTTACAAGTCATATGTCTGATAAAATACTGGTATTCAGAGGATAATTACAACTCAATAATAAAAAGACAAACTACCCAATTAAAATCCGATAAAACATTTGAATAGATACTTCACCAAAAAAGATATATACATTGATAATAAGCACATGAAAAGGTGTTTACAATAATTAGTCATTTGAGAAATGTAATTTAAAACCACAATGAGATACACCTACTGGCAATATTAAAAGGCATAATATCAAGAATTTGTAAGGATGTGGATAAACTACAAGCGCCATAATTTTGAACACAGTTTGTCAGTTTCTTACAAAGTTACACATAAGTACTCATAAAAACCATGCTAAAAATCTAAAAAAGAAAAGTGAAAATATATATGTATAGAAAGATGTAGATATGAACTCTTGTAGCAGCATTATTATTGTAGCCAAAATTGAAAACACAGCGAATGTCCATCAATCCGTCAACTGGTATACAGAAAGGATAACATGACATATCCATACCATGGAATAATATTCATCAATGAAAAGAAATTAAATACTGATATGAGCTACAATGTGGACGAAAATCAGAAACAGTATGCTAAATAATATAGATTTCCTTTCTGTCTTTCTCTCTCTCTTTCTCTCTCTCTTTCTCTCTCTCTCTCTCTCTCTCTCTCTCTCTCTCTCACACACACACACACACACACACACACACACACAAACACACACGACATAATGGATGATGCAATTTATATGAAATACCCAGGCAAAGCAAACTTACACATGCAGAAAGCAGCTCATTGGTTACCTGGTCCTGAGGTTGGGGGAGTATGCTTTAACTAAAAATGTGCTCATGGAAATTTTGAAGAGTGATGGAAATGTTCGAAGACTGCATTGCGTTAATGGTGAGTTAAAACTATAAACTTACTAAAAATAATTGAATTATATTCTTAAAGTAGGTGAGTCAATTTTACGTTATGTAAGTTGTGCTTTGATATAGTTTTCAATAACATCATGGATACACATTTTTCTCTCTTTTTAATATAAACTATTTGTTAAGTTACTTTTGTGATACCTAAAGAAGAAAAATGTATTATCTCTTCTATATTCTAGAACAATCTTGAAAGAAATTCATTGTTTTTATTAGTCTTTCCAAATAATGAATTTGGTTTTCTATTATCTCTATTATGTTTACTTGTATGTTTATTAAGTTAAAATAGCTTTACTAAAATATTCATATATAAAATTCACCCTTTTGTAGGTTACATTTCAATGGTTTTTAGCATATTGACAGAAATTTGCAACCATCACCATGATCTAAATTTAGAACATTTTCCACAGCCCCCTCCCAAACTGTATCCATTATTAGTCATTGATCATCCTTTTCCTGTTCCTCCCAGGCCTAAGTAACCACTAATCTACTTTAGGTCTTTATAGATTTACCTATTCTTGACATTTTTCATAAACAAAATCATATAATAGAAGGTTTTTGTGACTGGCTTCTCTCATATTGCATGGTTTCAAGGTTCTTTCCAGCTATGGCCTGTATCAGTGCTTTTTCCTTTTTGTGGGTAATCATATCCCATTGTATTATATACCACATTCCTTCTATCTATCACTAGTTGATACATAGTTGGGTTGTTTCCACTCTTTGGCTATTATGAATAATGCTGGTATGAATATTCATGTATAAGTTGTGTAAATTTATGTCTTCAGTACTCTAAGCTATGCACCTAAGAGTGGAATTGCTGGGTCATATAGCAATTCTATGATTAACTTTTTGAGAAACTGCCAAACTGTTTCCCAAAACGAATGTACCATTTTTACATTCCCCATTAGCAATATTTGAGGGTCTCAATTTTTCAGTATTTTGGTCAACACTTGTTATTGGCCTGTCTCTGATTTTAGTCATCCTTGTAAACTTGATATGTTATCTTATCATGACTTTGACTTTCTCTATTGCCTAACTATGTTATCTTTTCATGTGTTTATTAACCATCTGTATATATTCTTTGAATAAATTTATATTCAAATCATTTGTCTATTTTTTAAATGAGTCATTTTTAGATTATTAAGTTATGATAATTCTTTGCATAGTCTAGATACAAGCCCCTTAACAGACTGATGGTTTGTAAACAATTTTTCACTTTCTTCACTACTGAAACACCAAATTTTCTCATTTTTATGCAGTTTATTTTTTATTATAATACTTGTGCTTTCAGTGTCATATCTGAAAATATTTTGCCTAATCCAAGGTCATTAAGATTGTACCAGTTTCCTTCTATGTGTTTTATCATTTGTTATGTACATTTGGATCCTTAAAACACACACACACACACACACACACACACACACACACACACACACACACACAATCCCTGATCTTTGCATGTGGTATAAAATAGGGATCCAAATTCAATTTATTGCATTTGGATATCCAGTTGTCTCAGCACCATTTCTTGTAAAGACTGTTTTTCAACCATTTAATTATTTTGTTGAAAATCAATTTACCATATATGTAAGTGTTAATGTTTATAGTTAAAAAAGAATAACAATCAGTTATAATATCTTTCATCTTATATATGACAATTTGGAAGCAAAGTTGGAGATGAAAATGCTAGCCTAAGTCTTTAACATTTATAAAAGGGTAGGAGTAGGAGATATTTGGGATAAGGGGATCAATTCCATAATAATTCATTAAACCCACACAATGAATACTGGCAAGCCTTTCACTTTTTTTTTTTAAAATTTAAAGAGAAATGCATTTCAAACCATCACATAAAAGCCAAGGCTAGATAATACATGTAGCTGTGGATGGTAGAGATTGAAAAAGTATGAACAATTAGAAGGGCAATAACAACTACTTTAATAAGTAAAAATATTCACTAAGGGTAAATTATATTTCCACCTTTTTGTAAAACTTTCTCCTGGAAAATTTAGGAAAATGTCATTGCATAAAATATTGATTTGACAAATACAGTAGAATATGGGTCAGTCTGATAAATTATATTGGAAATCCTATAACTACAAAATGTTATCTGTCAAAAAGCTACATCAAATGACTATTTGTAGAAAATTAAGCCCCATGCACTTAAAACTGGATTTATTTCTTTACAATTTTATTGAACAGAATTTACCATTAGAGTGGACACTGAAAGACCTTGATTTTTTCCCCCATATCCTACTATAATTTTCTTTGACACCTTGGAAAGTAATTTAAACTCAATAAAATGAAGATAATTGCTCTTACCTCACAGAGATGTAGAGAGCATTAATGAGATCATGTCTGCAAAGTGATTCAAAGTCTTTAGTTGGTCATATAAATAGCAAGCATAACTATATTTTTCCAGATGTCTAATAATGATAACTATAAATATGATGAACTGAAAAGTTAAAAGGCTGCCAGTGAAAGTAAAATGTTTTCATTTTAATTGCTAGGCATTTAAATGTTCCCTCTTGCATGTTTGGATTTAGGAAATGCACAAAATTTTAATTATGAGTTCCATTTTAATGAGGACATGTCCCGCAAGTTGAGACTCAAGAGTAGGTAACTTATAGTCAAATAGGGAAAAACTGAACTACCTCTTCTTTGCATTTTTGTCTAATACATCACTATAAAGTTTTAATAAAATAACTTCCAGCATAAATTTTAATGAAACCTATACATTACTTCTTCAAAATGTTTCCTAATGTGAAATAGAAGACCATGCCTTCAGTTCCAAATCCCATTACTCAAATGTCATACCTCCCGTGTGTCTTGATTCCTGAGCTGATAACACCAAATACTAATATCGTCTATTCAGTTCCTATCCTCTTAAATATTTCTCAGTGCAGAAATACTCGTAACCAGACCCAAACTATTTTTAAGTTCAGAGCCTGCACTATAATCCTACCGCTGTCAACCATTTGTGAATTAAAGCACTTATCTTTGAAACTGAATTGCATTTTACATTTAATGAGCCAGAAAAAGCAATGTTGATTCTAACGGGAACAGGCATGATAATCTCCTGGCAGAGACGCTTTTCAAAGTACTAATTCTTGGCAGCTATGGTGGCTCACTGTCTACTGTACTTGGCCTTGGGGTAGGCATTGTAGACAGGGACTTTGAAATGAGACCAGACATTAGGTCTGGATTCAATAAATGCCAGAGTAAAAGAGGTCACTCTCTCCAGCAACCAGCAGGGTAATTGCATCCTAAAGGAGAGCAAAATTTCTTGTCATGTCCCATGTGGAACTCTGGGTTGCGCTGATCTGACTGGTTATTGTTGGATCTCATCCAACAGGTTGTCAGGATTCAGTGGACCATCACACTCCACACACACAAATAAGAAAACCAGGCAGAGAGACTAAAAATTCCACTAGCTTCTTAGAACAGAAATACAAGTGTTATTTTTTTTAAAAAAACCTGCTTCTATAATCCATCAAAATTAATGAGTTTATTGCTGTAGATTGGAGTTGAAACAAATGCATTCATTTATCCAGCTTGACGCTGCTTAAATAAACTTTCTCCACAAAATTGGTATAGGAAATGTCTCTTTTCTCAAAGCCATATTGCTAGTAGTTACTTACTGGAAAAAAAATCTGTTGGAATTTTAAATTGGCAATTATTAATATTCAAGTGTAAGATCATCAAAGGTTTGCCTATACATGCACACACAGACACATACGTACACACATAAACACACCTGACTCCAAACCATTACTATTTCCCATCTCCATCCTCATCACTATTACCAACAGCTAAAGGAATTAGGGTTTGGATATGCCTTGGATGAGAGACAAGCAGGCTGGGAGAAGACAGGAAATTCTTATTTGAAATGGAATTGTTCTTCCATAACACAGGGTTAACCTTCCGCCATAATTCAGGAGGCAGTGGTGAAAACACATCTTTCTAGGGAGGAAATGAACCAGACATTCTATAATATTAGGTAAGAATATCTCCTTCATATTAGAAAGGAATTAAAAAAAGAAATACATATTTTAAATTAAATGCAAGTTTTATTTAAAAATTGACCAAACCAATGGACATGGACAACAGGGGGATGAGAACATAAGTGGGGAGGGGGGAGGGGGGAGGTTAGGGGTTGATAGGGGGATGAGGACACATTTGTAATACCTTAACCAATAAAGAAATTTTAAAAAAATTGATGGGGAAATTTGCTTAGTTTCTTGTATTTAACCATTGGTGTAAAAGCAAGTTAAGTGGAAATTCAAAATGAAATTAATAAAGCAAGTTCATTTATAATAGCATTAAAAACCTTGCATACCTAGAAATAAATTTAACAAAGAAGTGTAAGACTGATGCACTAAAAATTATAAAACATGTTAAAAGAAATCAAGATCTAAGTAAATGGAAAGATACCTTGTGTTGATGGATTAGAAGACAAGATTGTTAAGATGTCAATATTCTTCATATTTATTCAGTTCAATTCTTTTAAAAATCCCTGCTAGATTTTTTCTAGAAATTTAGAGGCTGATCTAAAATTTATATTGAAATTTAAGGACCCAGAATAGTTTTTAAAAATCTTGGAAAATAACAAAGTTGGAAGATTCACGCTTCCTGATTTAAAAACTTACTACAAGATACATTAATCAAGAGAACTTAAGGGTAGACAAATAGATCAAGTGACAACAATTGAGATACCAGGTATGAACCCGTACATTTGTGGTCAATTGATTTTGACAGGATGCCAAGAAAATTTAATGAGGAAAAAAAATAGTCTTTTTAACAGTTGGTGCTGAAATAACTGGACATTTACATGTAAAAGGATAAAGTTGTAATCCTATGCCCAAAAATATACCAAAACTAATTCAAAATAATTTGAAGAAAAGCATGTAAAGCATAACATTTTAGAAAACAAAATGTAACCTTGGATTTGGCAATGGATTCTTAGTTATATAGCATCTGAAGTAAAAGCAACCAAAAAATTTGATAAATTAGACTTTTTCAAAATTAAAAATATTTAGGCATTAATGAACCCTATAAAGAAAATAGCAGATCAACCTACAGAATGAGAGAACTATTTACAAGTCATGTATCTTATAAAGTTAGCGCATAGAAAAATATGTATATATATATTAATATTATATATTAATATTATTATATCTTATTATTTATTTATTTAATATATTTTATTGATTTTTTACAGAGAGGAAGGGAGAGAGATAGAGAGCTAGAAACATCGATGAGAGAGAAACATCGATCAGCTGCCTCCTGCACATCTCCCACTGGGGATGTGCCCGCAACCCAGGTATATGCCCTTGACCGGAATCGAACCTGGGACCTTTCAGTCCGCAGGCCGACGCTCTATCCACTGAGCCAAACCAGTTTCGGCCTATATCTTATTATTTAACAATAAAAGATAAATAAATCAATTTTGAAAATGGATGCAGAATTTAAAACAACATTTCTCCAAAGAAGGTATAGAAGTGGTCAATAGCCACTTGATAAAAGCTGAACAACATCAATAATTATTGAGAAAATGCAAATCAAAACCAATTCACACCATCGGGATGACTAAAATAAAAACAGATAATAACAAGAATGGGGGGACTAGAGAAATTTAAATCTTCATACAAAGCTGATAAATATGGAAAATGATGCAGCCACTTTAGAAACCTGTTTGGCAGTTCTCTAGAAGTTAAAGATAAAGTTACCATATGACCCAGCCTTAGCAATCTTAATTATATACCTAAGATGAATAAAAACATATGTTCACACAAAAAATATACATTTATCTTAACTATATCTATAATAGCAAAAAGGTGGAAACAACTCAAAAATCCATGAACTGATGTAAGGGTCTACAAAATAAAATACTATTCAGTCATTTAAAAGGAATGGAGTATTGAAACATGCTAAAACAGGGATGAACCTTGAAAATGTTATGCTAAGCAACAGAAGCATAAAAGGCCACATATTGTGTGATTCAGTTTATATGAAATATTTAGAATAGGCAAATCTATAGAGGTAGAAAGGGAATGAATAATGGTTGCCAGGGGCTGGTGGAGTGGAGAAGGAGCAAGAGGGGACTAAGGGTAGAGCATGACTGCTAATGGGTACAGCCCATCTTTAGAGGACGATGAAAATATTCTGGAGTTAGCTGTGATAATTTCACAAACGTGTGACTACACCAAACATCTCTAAAGTGTGCTTTCAAAATAGCAAATTTCATGTTATGGGAATCATATTTCAATTTACAAAAATCACTGGAGAACTGTATCAAATTACATGTCAATGAAGGAATGTTGTATAAGAGCACGTTAGAATCATAATATTCAAACAGAAGTGCAAATGATTTTCAATTCCGTCCCTTTTTCTTTCTATACACCAATAAAAAAACCCTGCGCAGTAAATGTTTTGGGAATTATAATATAAAAAGTAGACACTAGGCATATTTTATGGTATTAGAAACATATAATTTCTTCGTATGATAGTGATGATGAAATTTTATCATAGGTCTGATATAATAAGTTTATAAAATGTCTCTCTGCTTCTATTCATCTCCTGACCCATGTCTATTTTAACCCTAGAAGGCAAGATGATCCTTTAATAATATAAATTAGTTTATAACACTTCTGGGTTCATAACCTTTTCATGAATGCTCATTTCATTCAAGAAGCTTAAGTTAGTACAAAATCTATTCTTTTTTTCTTCCAGCTTTAATTGTGTCTGAGAAGAAATGGGTACTATTCTCTGGTTACTTTCAAGAATATTTCCTTATCATTGATTTGAAAGTATCTTTGGTATAATTTTCTTTCTATGTATCCTTCTTGGGGTCTTTTGAGCTTCTTATATTTTTGTGTTTAGGCTTCATCAAACTTAAAAATGTTCTGCTATTTTTTCATGAAATATATTTTCTGTCCAAAACTTTTTTCTTTTCTTTTTTTTTAATTCTTTTGACAATATTTTTACCTTCTTTATATTGTCCACAGGCTAGAGAGGCAAAATTCATTATATTTTTCTGAACAGGGCAATTTTATTTACTTTTTTCACACATTTTTAACTAGTTTTTTTTTCTATGTGTTTTAGTTTTAATCATTTTTATGCTCTTTCTTCAAATGAATTGATTTTTTTTATTGTTCAATATGTTGTTTAGTCTATTCAATACTATTTTCCCTTAAGACTTTTTTTGTTATATTATTTTTTGTTGGTTCTATTTTGTCATTGCAGTTTTTTAATTGAGATTGCATATTTGTTACCTCATTATGTCAAATAATATTGCAAAATATTGAGTAATGAACAATAACTAGAAAATATGTTGCACTCACACTGGTAAATATTAAACAAAGGCATAAAATTGTTATTATAAAGAAAGTGTTTTTTATCTTATTTTCTAAAAGGATAATTTATTGATTGAATCATGGTTGTGTAGTTCACTTCATGTTTAATCAGATTACTATTAGCTGGTTTGATGTAGAAATGACCACTAGGAAATGACTACTGGGGTGACTCTTGTCACTGACACAAAAACACAGGGCCACAGGCTGTGTCACAATCATAAATGTGTTCTGCACATCCTGAAATAAAAAATGTTGGAGTAATGAAAGAAAGGCAATATTGGAATTGTACAGTGCCAGCAACTATTCTGTGTCAATTCTTCAGATCACCAGGCATGGGAAATTATGAGGAGAATCCAGGGTTTAGAAACGCCTGGTCTAAAGTGATCTTCTATGCTAAAAAGTACATATGCACTATATGTGTGTATGTGTTTTTTAGAGAAAGCACAGGGGAACTTGAAAATTTCTGTTTTTATTGTTTACTTTGGTTCTTAAAAAAAGTTCTCTATGAAAAAAAGATAACAAATACAAATCTAGAATATTGTAAGACCTATGTAGAAAGAAAATAAAAGGTGTCAGCTAAGAGGGGAAACTTTCACAATGTTGAGCACATTAAATAGACACCTTCTTCAAGATGCCAGAGACAATCCTGTGAAAGAGGCAGAGAGATACCCAAGTCCCCTGGTGTCCCAGTCGTCACATGGTTGAGTCTCCCTCCCGCCCCCCAACCCCCGGCCAGTGTTAACACTTAAGCCTGAGGTAAATGAATAAACACTGGGTCATGGGAACCATGAAATTTAATAATGAAGGTAAGAATTGTATGTCATTTTTGGCATCCATTTTCCAGTCACTTGACACTGTTCCCCAAAGACATCAGCAGAGCATCTGCTATGCTGACAGCATGAGTAGCTTGACATTTCTTCTGAGAAATGAACTATTAAGGTGTTTGGAAGGCTTAACAGCGCCCGGCAGGGAGCCCCACTGCTTTGCGCTACCTCCTCAATTTGCTTCCCAAACATCACAGACATTTACATTTTTCTCTTAATAACCAACGGAAGGACAAAACCACAGTGAGTTTTTGATACCAAATCTGTTCTAGGCACAGTGCCCTGGCTTCCACATTGATGGCAAGCAAAGAACAATAAAAAGTTTTCCTTACAAAAGCTATGAACATCTACTGCAGGCCTTAGGTGAACATGGTCCAGACTGAGTAGATGATCGGTTTTCATCACATTTTCCCATTACAAAGAAAGGTTTTGGATTACTATACTGCTTTTTTTGGAGGGGAGGGGGGGAGAGAAAAATATATATATATATATATATATATATATAAACACACACACACACACACACACACACATATACATACACACAATTGCATCAAACGCCTATGGTAAAAATTTTAAAGCCATGCAAGAGTGTAGAATAAAAAATAAATTTGACTCCAGATTTATAGGATATACCACAAAGATAACCAGCATCACCAGTTTCTTTTACCTCTTTTAATCAGCACTTATAGATTTAAAGTATGTTTATGAATGACTGCTTTGTACTCCATTTCATGAATAAATTTTTAAGTCTATATTGTGTGGTACTAATGCTCCATTTAATACTGTGTTAATAAAGATATGAACACATTCATGGAAAGACGATGGAACTTGGTTAAAATCTTGAAATCTGGAGGCAGACTATTTTGAATCAAATTTGAGTACTTTCTAAAAAAATGTCGTTTTGATCTTAGGCAAGTCACTTTACCTCTAATTTGTTTTAGTTTCCTTATTTGAAAAATGAGATCATAATTGTACTGGCTTCATAGTGTTTTGTGAGAATTAAATGAGTCGGTGAGTACATGCACAAATGGAATACCGAGGGCAATACAGATGTACCTTTTAAAAGGTATCACATGTTTTTATTCCTACTGATTGAATCTGAAACATCCATTTCTCAGTCATTATTAATAACAGAATATTCTAGCATTTGCCATTCTGATAAGATGAAAATTGCATTTCATTATTACTCTTAATTTTATTTTTTAATAATGAAACAAGTAGAAGTATTTATATGTTCATGTGCCATATTCATTGATTTCCTGGTGAACTCTCCATTTCCTCTTCCTATTTTACCACTGTGTCACTCATCATTTCCATACCGATTCACACAAGTGCTTACATCTTATATATGACAAGCATGTTTTCCTCAGTTTGTTTCTTATCTGTTGTTGACTTTTTTGATATTTATATCAGGCCAAGATTTAAAAAATATCAATTTAAATAATATCAAGTCAAAGTTACCAATTGGTTTTATGATTTCTGTGGTTTTATCTGACTTAGGTAGACCTTTCATCATAATTTAGTAGAATCAATAGAGAGCCCAAGGGGAAAATCACTCTATCTGGACATAATATGTTGTAGAGGTGGTCCTGTAGATCGGTGGAAAAAAGAACTATTTTCCCAAGGGGAGATTGGATATCCACATGAAAAAAAAAAAAAGTTGTTTCACCCTTTGTTACAGTATACACATTTCAAATTGTGGGGGATTCTACATCTATAGATGAAAGTCAAACTTTTCAGAAGATCATTTAGAAGACTATTTTCATAATCTTGAGGTAGGAAAAAAATGTAAGGACATTGAAAACCACTAACCATAAAG
Organism: Myotis yumanensis; assembly: GCF_028538775.1. NCBI lineage: Eukaryota > Metazoa > Chordata > Mammalia > Chiroptera > Vespertilionidae > Myotis > Myotis yumanensis. Next base: position 8,412,556 of record NW_027223762.1, read on the forward strand.
GAAAGAATGATAAATTTGACTACCAAAAGTAATAATTTATCTTCACTGAAAGCTACAAATAAAAGAACAGAACAGCAAGTCAATGAGTAGGAGATGATATTTACAACTAATATAATAAACATTTTATAGCCAGAATATATAAAAAATATCTTCAAATAAATAAGTAAAAAAATACACTGTTGAAATGTAGACAAGAATTTTAAATAGGAACTCTACAAAAGAAGATATCTAAATGGCTATAATGAAAATGTGTGAAGACTCATTAGCAACCAGAGAAATGCAAATTAAATAAAAATAAAATGTCACTGCATATCAACTACAAAAGACTGACAATACCAAATGGGGTGAGAATGTAGAACACATTGCTGGTGGAAATGTACTACATTGGCAAATAGTTGGCATTATCAAGTGAAAGATGATGGGTGGTCATGGTTTTGCAAGGTAGTCAAATTCTGGATATATTTTGATAGGAGAGAGAACAGATTTTCTGTTGGAATGTATGTGGTGAAGAAAAGAACTGGTAGATTGAAGAAGAATTCCAAGATTTAATCTGAACAAATGGACAGACAAGATTGTCCTCAATTAGTGTGAAAAAGGCTGCAGAGGAGCCTTTATTTTTTATAGAGGAGAGAATGGTTTGCAAGTCAGCTTCTTGCCATGTGAATTTGAAATACCAGTTATGAATCCATGTGATGATATCAAGTAGGCGGTTGCATATAATTCAGGGATAAGGAATTCAGGGATAAGGTCTAGGTTGGGGAAAATACACTTGGGAGTCACCAGCGAGTAGAAGGTATTCAAAATTATGTAACTGGAAATGATTACCAAGACAGCAATTATAGAGAATAAAGTGAGTTAGTAAGAAGACTGACCATTAGTTAATCTAGTCCCACCCCCATCCCCAACCCCATCCCCACCTCCCTCTGAGATTCATCAGTCTGTTCCATGCTTCTATGACTCTGGATCTATTTTGTTTATCAGTTTATTTTTTCATTAGATTCCACATTAGAGTGAGATCATGGCAAGGGGCGGTGGGTCAGTGGGAAGAGATTAACCAAGGGATGGAGGGGGGTTAGTGGGGCTAGGTAAGACAAGGCTTGAGGTTTGACTATTGATTTAGAAATGTGGAGGCCATTGGTGATGTTGAGAACAAAATTTTCAGAAGCCTGGTGGAGGTGAAATCCTGAATGAAGTGGGTTCAACATGGATAAGGGATCAATCAGTAGAAGTGAATATAGTCAACACTGTTGGAGAGTTTAACTCTAAGGGAAAGAAAAGTGCAATAGCAAAGGGGTAAAGTAAGGTGAGAGAACAGGATATGTGCATGCTGGTGGGAGAAATGCAGTAGAGAGATAAACTTTAATGGCACACAAGAGAGAAGATATTGAAGCAATATGCAAGAATGGGCAAAATCATAAAATCTCCCATTAAAGCAGATGAACGTCTGTTCGGAGCATATGTAACTCATTTACGATAACATCAGAGAAGAAATACCATGGGGGCCTGGCCGTAGAGTGGTGAGTGGTCAGATGTAATAATAGAAGCCCATGAAACATATTTTCTTGGGAAGTTTACGTTCTCAGGAAAATAGGAAAGAAAGACCTCAGCTGTGCATGGAGAATGGGAGAAGGTTTATGAGTGAGAAAATGATATATTATCTTCTTGAAAAGGGGGGATGTGAATGGACAAGGGATTTCTAATAAGAATTCCAGGAAGCATTAAAATAGTAATTTTCACAGATTTTACGAAAATATGCAACAATGTAACTTTTAAAAATATAAAATAGTATTTTTTCCTTTATATGCTAAAATCACTTATTGTGTTCTAAGAATATTTGATGAACCAGATAAATGTGGTCAGTGTCTTCCATGAGTTTATAAAACTCCTCCTCCTCTGAGGCAGTCCTCTTGGGAAGGTAAGTAATTATTTTTATTGCTTTACTACTGAGAAAACCAGATTTTTATTCATCCTTTAGTTATGCATTCTGAATACACAAACACAAAAACTATACAAAGAAATTTAACTTCAGATATACTTCATTTTAAAGAACATAATTCTCATGTTATTTCAAACTAAATTATCAATCTGCTTTTTATTTCCTATCTGCCTTCTGGATTTTAAGGGCAAAAACAATGTTTTCAACACCACCTGGTCCTAGAATGGTGCTGGCACATGGTAAAATCTCAATAGCTATTTGCTGAACACATAAATCAATAGAGGTATCATAGTAAGTCAGGATATGCTACCAGAAGAAATATCTGAGGAGTAAAAAGAATCCCATCTACTTCCCATTTCTATATCCTATGCTGCTTTTGTCAGAGTGGAGACTTAATGAAAGTTGGATAAATTTGATTAACCTATCCAAAATATTTTTATCATAAGACATATGTAGCCCTAGAATATCAGAGGAGTACAATACAATAAAACTTTCAGAGAGTTTTGCTAGACATTGTTTAAAAAGATTAAGAAAAGTTCTCAGCTCACTGCATTTCAGTCTTCAGCAAATAAGGAAAATGTCATTAATTATTAATGTAAGCCTTTTCACTTATTAATCTTTGAATAATATGTGTAGAGATAATTGATTGTTAATAATGAAAATCAGATATGAAAGATAGCACACCTAACCATCAAGTTTGCTGAACAAAATAAAGTTCTTACCTCCCCTGGGAATGAATTTCTTTATGAGAAATAAATTGAATATTGTTAAGGATGGAGAATAATCGGACATGGATGAGGAAGTTATGACATTGACACATATTCCTCTATAAATACTAAGATTTATTCTGTGCATTATTCAATACATATCTGTTAAAAATTGAGTTAAAGGATCTCATATCAGTGAGCTAGGGAACATAATGTGGGAAAGATGATAAATTAAATGATTGATTGTTCTTATTTTAATGTCTCACACATTTACTGATACCGAAAAAAATGGTTTATTTCTTCAGGCTCATTAATTATAAACTTGGAAATCATTTAGGGATTTTAAAAAAACAATTTGCAAGTTAATCTTGTCAGTTTCTGAATAAGTTACTAAAAAAGCTGGTGAAGTAGTGAGTTATGGAATCAAATATTTCAAGTTTCTCATGTTGGCTTCAAAGTGAAAGTGAACTTGTTTATCTATTCAATATAAGCTGATGTATTGATTTTAAATTATGAAAACATATGTAAAATATGCATAACTTCTATTGAATCAAACAATTAAAGTAGATATATTTTGTACTATCAAAAGTGAAAATTCTAAATAACTGCAATGGGTTGTTCAATGGCTTTTTAAAATTTGTAAACATGACAAATTCTATCTTACTGATTACATAGTAACAAAATCCTGCAAATATAATTTAGTTTGTCTTGGTGCTAATTCATACAATACTTGGAATGAACATACAGTTTTCTGTAGATGGCACCTCTCCTTGAAATGGTAAAAAGATAACTGTAAGTTTATTAAAATCACTTCCCTCTAAAACCATGGTGGTTTCAATAAGTTATTGCTATTCACTGACTATGAGTGGAGTCTCATATGTTTCAAGAATGAGCTCTGGTGGTAGCCTCACATCGCCCAACTCCCCTAAATTGTGCTAGTTAGGGTACCCCGATCTCTCTTAGTCTATTTTCTCTGATGGAACTCCTCAAAGATGGACTCCATTTCTCAGATCTGTTTCTGAGGGGGAATATGCTTCTAAGAGTTCAGCATGCTGCTCCCACGTGGGCAGAGATGCACTACAAGGAGAACTTGACCTTTCTACAACTTCTTGCTATTGACAATTCCCTAAATTCAACTTATTCCCAAGAATGGCATCACAACTCCCATCTTCATACAAAAGAGCCAGCTTCCTCTGTGCTGTATGAATGACCAAAAGCAATGAAATGCATGGGTCTTCCCTAGTCAGTGTGTACCTGAGTAAGAGGATAAAGGAAGCTGGCTACCTGAATCAACTTCCTCTCAAAATCACCAGTAGGATGGTTTACTCCATCTCTTTATGGGGATAGTAAAGGGGAGGGGAACAACTGCTACAATAATGGGGCTTTAACCCCATCTGAGAAACCATTACCTTGGGAGGAAGTTTTCTTTTCCAAATATTCCATGTCCTGCTGTCTCTTAACTCACTGGACTTAGACACTAAGCTTATGGTTAGTCCACAACGTGGTTATTCTTCCATCATGAATGAGACCAACATCACTGTTCCACTCCCACAAGGCCACTTCCCCAGTAATAACAACTCTCCTTGATTATCTTCCAGGAAATACTACTAGATAGGCAGCTTTTGCCAATCCAATTTTTAAAAATAGATTGCAACAGTGCAATGACCATATCTATTCTACATTCACACTATATTTGAGGCTAGAATTTTGATATTCCATCCCCAATTATTCCAAACCCTTTGTTCCAAACAGTCTATTAGAGATTCTGTAATGGGATCAAATGACAGCATCAAGATTGATGTAAATTCCAATACAGATATGGCCCAACTGGAATACAAATCACTTTGTACTATCAGATGTTTCAAAAATGAAATGTACAGAGCCCGCAAAAAAAGGAATATGTACAATTTTCTGGTCAATCTAAAAAAGACATGTTCCGATAAATTAAAACCCCATCTCACCATATCTTGTATCATTATATTTTTCCTGAAAACAAGTCACACATTTATATGTTCCTTTAAAAAAAAAAAAGACAAAGTAGGAAGGAAGAATAGGTAGAGGAAGAAGAGAAGAAAAAGTGAGATAAAAAGAAGAAAAGCATATTCAGTGTTCTCATTCTGCAGGAAGGTAGATGTAATCATACCAGTAAGGACACTGCTTTAAAAGTAAATTTCTAAGGATTCTCTTAATTGTTCATACTCTGGCCCTATCAACGTATCATAATAGAGAGCAATGAGCCTTTCTATCATTGGTCCTACTATTCTTCAGAGAACCTAAGGGTCTGCTTTTTCTATGATCAAGTTTTCTTTCTAGACTCCAAGTCAAAAACATTTCCGCCAATGCTGCTATTTCCTGACAGTGGCGTGTTTATAGTGATGACAGGCAATCCTACTGGCAAAATACTTTGATTTATAATGTGGACAACTCCAGTTATTTGCTTTCCAAATAAATGCTTGACCTCATTCAGTCATACTTGGGTGTCTTCAATTTCCTGTTATCCCTAAACATTTATCAAACTAATTCTGTCTGTTCTTTCAACTTGGGTGTTGTCCTCACAAGATTTTTGGGAGTCCCTCTTGATGTATAAATGTGTTCAATGTTTAGTTTGTTGGAAAAACTGCTGTGTTTAATTTCCCTGTTGAATGGTTTCATACGTTTTTCTTTATATATATATGTCTCAGACCCTACTGGGATCTTCTATTGTAAGAAATGTGTTGCTTTTTATTCTGTCAAAACATCCCTAGTTTTGTTCTCCTGAGTAGGGTAATCATATCCTTCTCTAAACCCCAAATCTAGCCCAGGTCTGGATTCTACCTATCGAGAACTGCCTGTCTTCCCTAGTTCATATCACCCACCCTTTATCTTGCCTTCGATTTCTTATTTTATAAAATTTCCAGGACACTTTTCTTGAGAAAATGGTTAATACCTGTGTCTCTAGTTATAATAATGGATTTATCTTGAAACTTGCTTGACAATAATTTGAGCATTTGACAGTGGTACTCCTCGTCTTCCCCTATTACATTAACCCAACTAGTATATAAGCGGTTATTATAATTATCACAATCTTCAAGGAGGCATTTTCCATTAGCTCTTATGTACTCTGTCTGTAACTTTGAGTTGGTATTTCTTACAGTTTCCTGAGTCCTAGCTCTGCCCATGGGAATTATTTCAGTCTAATCTCTGTGATCTTCACTATAGTCTTACATTGGAGTCCTCAAGTCCTAATCACTTTTTCTAGACAGGTTATCAATAAAAACATTTCCTCCTTGTCCAACAAAAACATTAAAAGTAGTTAAATCTTGGTATAATGTGTCTTAAGTACATTTAAAAAATCCCTTTCATTTGAATTATGGCCTCTAAAACCTTGGATTTTTAAAATTACATACCTTTGCTCTTTTAGCTTGGTTCTCTTAGACCTCTCTCAGCCATTTTCAATGATAGACTTTTCTTAAAATACCATCTCATATTCATCTAAAGTATTCTTCAATTTCTCTAGCACCTTCTATGCCCCAACACTGTTTTCCCACCAGACGAATTCTCAAGAATTACTCCAATGACAGTTATCAATGACAAGCATTTTCACATTAAGCTCCAGGTAGCTTAATTCAGATAGCCCTTGATCAGAAATAACCGCAGTGGGAGAAACCAAGATGGTGGCATAGGTTAACGACGGAGTTTGCTGCCTCGAACAACCACTTCAAAAATACAACTAAAAGACAGAACGGACATCATCCAGAACCACAGGCAGGCTGGCTGAATGGAAGTTCTACAACTAGGAGGAACTGAGAATCAGAGGAGGCGCAGTGCTGAAGTAAAATACTAAGGTGCGGAGTGCGTGCCCTGCGGGCTGGTGGCTGAGGGCGCGGTTGTCTGTTTCAATCTGGAGGGAGCCTCAGACTCAGAGCTCCAGATCCGGGCGAGTCTCTAGGAACCCAGGCTCAAACGGGAGAAGCGGGACTGTCTGGCTACGGTCCCTCCAAGGTTTGCAGCTGTTGCTGGGACAGAGAGGCAGAGCCCCTGGGGACGGACTGAGAGCAGCCATAACTGCTCCCTCCTCCGCCCTGTTGATCCAGTGGGACCTGCCCCGCCCAAGCCCTGCACAGAGGCATTTGCCAGATAGCCTCAGGCAAAGGCTAGATTAGCACCTCCCTAGAGGACACAAGTTCTTCCACTGCAAACACAGCTGATTATCACAGCCAGTCGGCCTGGAGGTCAAATCCCTCTAGTATTAACTATAACAATCAAGGCTTAACTACAACAAGACTGTGCACAAAGACCACTAGGGGGTGTACCAAGAAAGCGTAAAAAAATGCGGAGACAAAGAAATAGGACAAAACTATCAAGGGAGGATATTGAGTTCAGAACCACACTTTTGAGGTCTCTCAAGAGGCTTCTAGAGTCTGTCGATAAACTTGATGAGATGTACAGGAAATCTAATGAGACCCTCGATGGTGTGATAAAGGACCATCTAGAAAGTAAGCATACACTGACTGAAATAAAGAATATTATACAGACTCCCAACAGCAGACCAGAGGAGCACAAGAATCAAGTCAAAGATTTGAAATGCGAAGAAGCAAGAAACACCCAACCGGAAAAGCGAAATGAAAAAAGAACCCAAAAATACGAAGATAGTGTAAGGAGCCTCTGAGACAGCTTCAAACGTACCAACATCCAAATTCTAGGGGTGCCAGAGGAAAAGAGAGAGCAAGATTTTGAAAACCTATTTGAAGGAATAATGACAGAAAACTTCCCCCACCTGGTGAAAGAAATAGACTTCCAAGTCCAGGAAGCGCATAGAACCCCAAACAAAAGGAATCCAAAGAGGACCACACCAAGACACATCATCATTAAAATGCCAAGAGCAAAAGACAAAGAGAGAATCCTAAAAGCAGCAAGAGAAAGACAGTCAGTTACCTACAAGGGAGTACCCATACGACTGTCAGTTGATTTCTCAACAGAAACTTTGCAGGCCAGAAGGGAGTGGCAAGAAATATTCAAAGAGATGAATAGCAAGAACCTACAACCAAGATTACTTTATCCAGCAAAGCTATCATTCAGAATTGAAGGTCAGATAAAGAGCTTCACAGATAAGGAAAAGCTAAAGGAGTTCATCACCGCCAAACCAGTATTATATGAAATGCTGAAAGGTATCCTTTAAGAAGAGGAAGAAGAAGAAAAAGGTAAAGATACAAATTATGAACAACAAATATGCATCTATCAACAAATGAATCTAAGAATCAAGTGAATAAATAACCTGATGTACAGAATGAACTGGTGATTATAATAGAATCAGGGACATAGAAAGGGAATGGACTGACTATTCTTGGGGGGAAAAGGGGTGTGGGAGATGCGGGAAGAGACTGGACAAAAATCGTGCACCTATGGATGAGGACAGTGGGTGAGGAGTGAGGGCAGAGGGTGGGGTGGGAACTGGGAGGAGGGGAGTTATGGGGGGGAAAAAGAGGAACAAATGTAATAATCTGAACAATAAAGATGTAATAAAATTTAAAAAAAGAAATAATCGCAGTGCTGAACAGAAAACTAAGTCTGAGTTTGGAACCTCAGAGCTGCCCACCTGAACTTGCCCGATGACACCAAGAGTGTCCCAATAGGCTTGACGCCTCAGCATCCAGCAGAGTCAAAACCATCTATCTCCAGTGCAACACTTTTTTATGTCTTTGTATTCCCTGTAGCTATATCCTGGCAGATCCCAAGGCCCTGAGGAATCAGTACAGTCCTGGCAGTGAAGGGAAGATAAAATATTACAAGCTGTTTGAGAACCAATGAACCTTTCCCAAAGACCTGCAGAAAAATGTGAAACCTGGGTAAGGGTTTGAGGGTGTTACAATGAATGCAAGCACAGTTACAAATAGAATAGCATAACAGTGAGAAGCTTTTATCCTTGGGAAATCCCACCATGACCTTGGAAAGGTATTGGCAAGCCTCGGACTATCAGAGAGCGTCCATTCACTTCATGTTATTTCCCATCACAGACTTTCAATGGGTGAGGTAGAGAGAGAGAAGGGGTAACCACCCAGGCGAGCTTATTCTTTCGACAGAAGTAGGGTGGTCAGGAACAATGAAAACCCCAAATGTCTCTGTCTGAGCATAATTTGACAATGCAGTTCCTTCAGGGGACATGTATCTATTCACCTTCAGAAAAACTCTTTGAAATTTTTTTTTTTTTTGGAAATATACTTTATACCAAGAAAAACATAATAAGATGATAGTGTATATTTTTTTCTGATCCAGTCAAATACTTGGCATCAAGCAATGTGTGTGTGTGGGCGGGGAGAGGCAAGGGGAGGGGTGGAGATAGAGAAAAAACAAACCCTAGCCTAAGCTTTTTCTGTAATTATCTAAAATTATCTAGATTAAGCTTGAATATATCTACTGTACCTCATTAAGCACACTGTTCCACTGCCTGCCCTTTCTATCTGAAAATGTTCTCTCATTTTCAAATTGAATTTCTCCCCCATTAACTTACTGCTTAGGTGTATTTTAATGGCTTTCCTTTCAATGCAAGCCCACTTGTTTGGGCCGCAAAATTATCTCATTTCATTGTATAAAGCCCAGCCTCATTTCTAATTTTCAGTAATTGTGTCCATTTCTAGGTGAAAAATGTGAGCCCAAACAAAAGGCCTCTTAAAACGCGGCCTGTCATTTTCAATTCTTTCTCTTCTAGACGCTGGTTGCTCATTTCCCCTGCAGAAGGCATGTCCGTGCCCCTCCCCAATGCACTGTGACCACAGATAGAGTGAAGCATCTGGACCTCGCTGTGTGAGGGCATCTCGGGATAGGAAGCTGACAGCTTCACTCAGCTGTAGGCAGTGCAGGTGTGGCCGTCTCCAGGCAGCTCACCACCATTGCCTTCTGAGTAAACGTCTAAGGAGAACCACAACCCTACCCTTATTTGAAAATTCCCTGACTGGAAGCTTTGGTATATAGAAACTCTGAAAAAATGCACATTTTATTTCAATCCTCACTATACACTGAGTGGCCAGATTATTATGACCGGCCAGATTATTATGACCACCCCATCAGTACAATGAAGTGAATTAGTTATGCAAGTAATAGTAATAATAATAATAATAATAATACCTTGAGAGTATTTGCTTAGGAAGTTTTCAATATTCAGTATTTTTGGAAGTGTCAATGAAGTACTGATGTGTACATCCTGGTACACATTCACATGCATGCACACATGCTAACACACACACAACACAGACATACAGTCACATGCACACTCACTCATCTACACACTCGGAAAAATCACACATATTACAATATTATATAAATCAACCCATAGAAAAACACACACACACATGCACAGTGTCTTTTAAAACTTATTGGAAATAACTTGCCAATACCTTTCAATTTTTGATTTGTGTCAATTAGCCCATGAGGCTGGGGGAGTGATTGGTCCTCAGGGTATTTTTACTGCCTCTCTTGAAAGTGATATATTTTATCAGCCAGCACCACGCACAAGGCCTCAGATCACTACAAGGAGGTTGGGAAGTACACTTCCTCTCAGTCAGGGCAGGAAAGGAGAACTGGACGCTGATTCTGCTACAGTTTGTTCTTGTGATACATGAAAGTTTCATCTCCCTGCAAAATCCACACCCCCTTGCCAAGGAAGATCAGCCAGACTTTATCTAACAACAGATCTAAAGATGAGGAGTTATGTAATAATCGTCTCTCTATCAGATCTGGATGGGCCTCCTCTTAGACTGGAAACCTACGAGCTCTAACAACAATTCTTCCCATTCACAGTTAGTATATAATGGTGGGATATTAGTTAGGATGATTGCAACAAGCATTCCCATTCTGGAAGGAGAAATAGGAGACATCCTTAGCAGTTACTTGTCCTTAGAAATCCTGAAATCCCACTGGGCACACGTTGTGTGAACCACCTATCTGGAAGGCAGGGACTATTCCTTGGTGAGGCCCTTCTCCTGCTCTCCTGGGAGAGGTTCCCTTTATCACAGTTTCTCAATTCATTTCCTGCCGAGAGAAGCATGGGAGCCCCAGGATCATGTTGACAATGAATGCTAAGATTTATTGGACACTTTCCATGTGACTTGACGTGGAAATTATACTAAGCAATTGCGGGCATTTAATCCTCGCAATGGCTTTAGAGATGGCATTATGATTGCTTCGGTTTAAATTGCCTAGTGTTCCAGAGCTCGCCAATAATGGAACTTGCATCCAAACCATGCTCTGTTACCAATCTGTTATTGACTTTACTGAAGATGTGCACAATGAGCTGATCAGGGAAGAGGGTGATCAGAGCAAAGAAGCGTCAGTATGGGCAGAACATAGAATTCAGAATCAGATTGGAAACCAAGTTCTTCCTCTTAGGGCTTACATGACATTGGATAAGTCATTTCATTGTCTTTAGGCTTAGCTGTTATCTGAAAAGCAGAAGATACTAATAACTGTGTCCTAAGTTTGGTGGACTATTCAATGAAATAATGTATATAACATCCCAGCACCTTACTTGGAACAAGGTGGGCATTGATATGTATCTGTTCTTCCCCATTCTTGCTTCCCAGCTGGGATGATCACTATTCTTCTGCCAATCAATTTCCTAATTAAAGAAACATTTATTGAATTCTTAGTATATAGTAGACACTCTTCTGGTTGCTTAGGACTGACTGAGTGGTGAACAAACCTGATTTCCGCTTTCTTGGATTTTATATTCTCGTGGGAGTTTATAAAAAATGTAAACAAGTAACCAAATAATTACACATGTCTATTTCAAATATTGATGCATTTTATGAGGTGATTAAAAGTGTGATGTCTAACCACTATGCTGTATAGCTGAAACTAATACAAAATAATTTTAAATGGAGACAGTCATTGAAAAAATTGGAGGAGGCGGGCAGAGCCAGATGGAAGAGGGTAGTGGGGAAAAGAGGAGGGGTTTGTGTAATACTTTCAACAATAAAGGTTTTTAAAAAGAGAAAAAAATTAAAGTGTAAAAAGTACAAAGAATAGGGTGACATGCTAGTTTCGGGTGGTGGGTGGGGTAATACTCAGGGAGAACCTCGGATAGTGTGATGTCTGAAGGCGTGAAACCGGAAACTTTTTCCAGTGGGAATAACCTGTGTACAGAAACAAATGTGGGGGATGAGATTCAAGTGCTGGTGGAATTCTAGAGTAGCCAGAGCTCAGTGAACACCAGGGAGGATGGCAGAGAAGCAGGTGGGAAGGCGCAGGACAGATGGCACAGGTCCTTTTAAAACTTAGGAAAGGGTCTGGGTTTACTGTGACCCCGGGTCATGCCAAAGAGTCCAGGAAGAGGTGCTGTGGGGGGGTCTTGTGGGGTACAAGGTGGGGACACTGAGGGCCATGATTGGGAATGTAAAGCCTCACTATAACACTCCAAAAACCAGATCCAGCTCTTCCCACGCAGCCCAGAACCCTTTCCTTGCTTGACAGAATATGACTATTAGCTGATTCACATTTTTCTCAACTCATTTCTTCCAGGCCATTGATCCATGTCCCTGGTCCAACCGCGCTGCATTTTCAGTCCAAGGAATAAACGCCCTCTCGCTGCCTCTCTGACTGTCCCGTGGGCCTCTTCCCTGGTGCTGATTCCATTTGGTTCCTAGTCATGCCTCTGCTACTGTTTTCATTATTTTAAAAGTGGAGAGGATATGTTTCTGCCGAAGTTGCCCAATCTTGTTTTCACTCTACTGGGCTCCAAAGTGTGCTGTCTCGGTGCTGGCTGATGAATGAGGCAGAAAAGCCAGTGATTCCATTTCCCTTTCAATGTTCAGATCTTTCCCTGCTCGCCTGGCTTTGTTTTCCCTTCTAACGGTGCATCTAAATGTGCGCCTTTTCCTTCTTTCTCTTGAGGTAACCCACTTTACCTGTAACATTTGCCTGGGATGCTTTCTGAGTATGTGTTTAAGGTCAAAGTTGTTCTGTTCTGTGCCAAGTTATCATGTTTGGGCTTTAACTTTGTAATTTCACTTTGTACTGTGAGTCGTTTTGTTTTGTTTGTTTATTTTTCAGCTCCCCCCCCTTTTTTTTTAGAGATTCTTTGTGTTAGAGCCTCTCAGTAATATTTTTAAAATAATAAAAATATTGTTTTCCATAACTTTTAATGTGTCAGATGGTATCTTATTGTTGGTATTTTGAACAATAAATACCACCTCACAGAGGCTCAGTATTCCTTCACGGGTTTCTTAGTTTTACTTCTGTTTTAATACCCGAGGAGCAATTGGTTGTTATACACTCCCTATATCAGGTCTCCACACACACCAGAAACCCGCTACTCAACTGTCTCCGTTGATGCTCAGTAAATCTAAGGAGCTTAGTCAAACAAGTGTCCTCAGGACATTGAAGATCAACTTCTAACTGTTATTGCTCCTTTACTTCCCTGAAATCACCCCCACCACAGGGATTAGGAATAGGACTGGGTGTCTGTGGTGGGGGCTGGACGACCACAGATTACATGATTATGGAAGAACATCTTTCTAGGTCAATACTTGGAATGTCTATACATTGTATGTTATCCTTTATGATTTCCTTCTTTTGTTTTGAATCGTTTTGTGACACTTAGCTTTCCTTATTGGCTGAGTGACTTTATCTTCAGGTTTTTTATATAGTGCTTTGCAACAATTCTTATATCTCAGGTTTAGCTAAATTATTTGCAGTTTTCATTTTGTAATATACTTTTCAATGGCATAAAGGTGACTGTGAAAGACAAGCACCATTGCTTTTTAATGTAAGCTTTCATCAAGTTTGACCCCAGATTTCAAATAAATGTTTCAAGTTTGTCATAAAATATATTATAATTATTTCTCCAGGTATTTCTAAAATGTACTGATTGAAGAATGGAACTGATACATTAATAGGTAGACATTCATATGTTTAAGTGCATGTATTTTGATCACTATAACAACAATATAACCACAGTGTAAACTTACTAGAAACTAGAGGCCTGGGGCACAAAATTCAAGCACTTGGGGGATGTCCCTCAGCCTGGGTTGCAAGAGGGCACAGGCCAGGCCGAGGGATCCTACCTGTGCATGATCGGGGCAGGGGAGGGACCATGGGAGGACTCCAGGGCATGTCCAGCAGTCTGGCTCAGCCCTGATCAGCTGGATCCCAGCAGCCAGCTAACCTAAGCGTCTACCCCCTGGTGGTCAGTGCACATCATAGCGAGCAGTTGAGTGACCTTAGCATATCATTAGCATATTACGCTCTGATTGGTTGAATGGCCAACCAGACGACCAGACACTTAGCATATTAGGCTTTTATTATATAGGATTAAGCAAAGGGAACATTCTACTTTAATCTAAACATATTATTTTAATGCAAACACTGCTGGCACTTCAGGTCATACAGGTTCGGTTTTTGAGAAGCTTGTGATGCTCCTGCACACCAGGACTTGCTAGATGCTGAGGATAAGGGGAAGTGGAACGGGCTCTGAGTTCACACAGGGGAGAAGGCAGAGCCTACAGAGCCTATGCAGAGATCATTTCAGAATAAAGTGTCAGACGCTAGGACAGAGGATTAGGTGTTCCTGAGGGGGGCGGGGGCAGAGAAAGATTCTAAGGAAAGGCAGTTCCCAGCTTTTCTCTTAAAGGATAAGGCCAACTCAAGACACGAAGGGTAAAAAGGTCATTCTAGGAGAAAGAAAACCATGAATCTAGGCATATGACACAGCTTCATTTGGGGTTCTAAAAGCAAGCGACTATTGTAGTAATACTATAGCCTACGTGATGTTAGGTGCTAGACATTAAATTTTTGGCCAATCGCAAGCTTGTCTGAGCATCATGCTTTGAGCATAGTTTTAGTCAAGGAATATGTGCGTATAAAGCTGTATTAATTTCATACACACGTGTGTAACATACATAGGTGTATATCTATGTATAGCATATTGCATTTAATATAAAGACATATGGCTACGCTTTATTTTATTTAACAGTAATTGTTAAATATTTTATATTGCTACATAATGTAATTTGTTAAATAAATACGTTAATTATTAAATTATTAACATTGTAAAATAAATAAAATAATATTATGTCTACTGCTCAAATTGGTAGAATTAATCCTAGGCTCTGTTTTGGTTTTGTTTTGTTTTTGTCCAATAGCCTGGATTATTTTCTTAGACCATGTTCATAGGCTTGCATAGACTCTAAGACAATGTAAAACATCTTTATGACTCTTGCTATATATTGGAGATTACTTAATAAAAGAGTTTTTACCAATTTGGCCTCCCACCTACAATCCAAGCTTGGATGCATACATTTCCCAACACCCACTGCTAACACTGGTGATTTCCCCTCTTAGATTTTGCTAATTTATTTGGCAGAATATCTCTAAGTCTTTAGTATCATATCCTTGTGGTACAATCAGAATTATTCTCATGTCTTAATGATGTTATGAGGATTAATTTAAGTAATGAATGAAAATTGCTTAGCACACTGGCACACATAAGTGTACGATAAATTATAGCTATCATATTATTATTATTACTACTAACTCTGACTAATAAAGACAATCTCATTCTACTTTTTTCTCTTCCTGGATCTATTGGAGAATTAATAACTTAATAAATACTTAATGCTCATGTTAGAAAACATTTTTACTTTATACTAGTGATAGGCTTGCAACTCACAAAGCCCACGACTATGATGAGATGGAACAAGTAATATGAGCATTTCAAACATCCCCCAAAATATCAGTCCATGTGGACTCTTTAGGTTTAATACAATTTGGTCAAATGTCTAAGGTTCAAATTAAGAAAAAGAATAAATCAGAGAGCCTAATGGACTTACCACATTTTAGCCAGGAAAATAAAATTACCCTTAGCTCTATTGCTTATATCTGAAGGCTTCTCTTGTTCTGGAAACTACCCAAAAGTGCAAGTGAATTGTTCTAAATACAAGTTTTGTTAAGAAAAGAATAATGGGTGTGTGTGGAAGTAAATATGTAGTTCCCAGATATTGAGAAATCAAACTCTAAGTACAGCTGTATAATCTTTATGTTGCCCCAAAACAAAACAATGAAATAAAAACCTAGTTTAAAAATGCATCTAGCCCTAGCTGGTTTGGCTCAGTGGATAGAGCGTTGACCTGTGGACTGAAGGGTCCCAGGTTTGATTCTGGCTAGATCCCCAATGGGAAGGGGGGTGTGCAGGAGGCAGCTAATCAATGATTCTCTCTCATCATTGATAGTTCTATCTCTCTTTCCCTTCCCTTCCTCTCTGAAATCAATTTTTAAAAATGTATCTGGTATTAGTTAAAGCAGTGCACATGTTGTCTCCTTTCCTGAGTAGACCAATCTCTCTTTTTTTAAATCAGGTTTATTGAAATATAATGTGTATATATATAGTAAAATGCACCCTTTTTAGCTGTTTCTCTCAAATCATTTTTCTCTTTAACTTATCAAATTTATAGTCATGAAGTTGTTCATAATGTTCCTTTATATCTTTAATGCCTGTAGGATCTGAGGTGATGGTCCCTGTTCCATTCTTGATATTGGTAGTTTGTGTCTTCTCTCTTTATGATTAATCAGGCTGGCCAGAGTCCTTTCAATGTTATTATTGATCTTTTCAAAAAGCCAATTTTGGTATTATTGATTATCTCTATTTCTTTCATATTTCCAATTTCACTGATTTCTGCTCTTATCTTTATTATTTCCTCTTTTTTTACTTTGAATTTATTTTACTCTTCTTTTTCTAATTTCTTAGGTTGAATCTCCAAAGACTGAGTTGAAGCATTTCTCACCCCCTCCCCCAATGCTAGATACACATATTTAAGCTGTGTCACATAATGTTGACGTGTGTTTTCTATTTCATTTAATTAAAAATATTTTGAATTTTCCTTTTATTTTATTCTTTGACCCAGGGTTTATTCAAATGTGTGTTTTTAAACTTCCAATATTTGAGGATATACCAATTACTTTCTATTGGTTTCCAGTTTCATTCGTTGTTGGGTTTCTACCTTCTGTCCTAAAAAATGTCAATTAGATCAAGTTTGTTGATAGTGTTGTTTGGATCTTATATTTGCTTACTGATTTTCACTTTATTTGTTCTATGTATCATGAAGACATATCCAATTATAACTGTGGATTTTACAGCAGTCATTTTTAATATGCCATGTGCAGTGCTGCTGATTCTTAATATCTAATAAATTAGCAAAGTTTTCTTTATTTATTTAAGCCACATAATTAGACAAAATATATCTGCTGATGCTTAAATTCAATGTAATTTGGACTTTAGTCAAAATTAAAAGTATCAGATACTTTTCACTGAGCAGCACATAATAACAACTATGTATGTGCTCATGCATAATTTAATCATAGACATATTTTGGTATTTGGGGATCCTATCACTATTTAAAACATTTTCTAAATATCACTAACCAAATGGCAAGACAATTTAATTCTTCTGACATTAAGATCTTGGGTGATGATTTTTAGAAAGTTTTCATTTAATGGCTCGATTGCATCAGCTGTAAAAGGGAGAAGGTTAGCCTAAATGAGATTTTAAGTATCTTTCCTTTCTATGACATCATTCTCATCATCAAATCAGCACACTTATCTTATTTACAGTTTGTTTCATTTTTTTTTCTACAAGGTCACTTAAATTGAGGCTTCCTTTATCAATTGTAAAATAAGATAGTAATCACAACCCTCCCTATATAGTTGGAAGTTGCAATACATTAGAAGATAAAGAGACTATTTATTTGGCCCTAAGACTGTAACCACTGGCTAGAATTGTAACTAATAGTTCTAATAGTTACCAGTCAAGAATTGTACACAGCCAAGTTCATATTATACTGATTACTATGAAGCAAAAACACTGGCAAGCTAGTGAAAGGTGCTTCATTTCTCTGAGACACACACACACACACACACACACACACACACACACACAAACTTTTGTCCCCCCCAAACTAAATTATACTTGGACTGTCCCATTGTATAGTCTTTGAATCTTTAAATGATCTTATATTGTTTCTAACTCAACAATTTATGATCTGCCTTTCCCTAGGCAGCTAATTAAATCAGTGCCTGAACTCTTTAATTCATACTAAGGCATTGAGGAATTCCTGTTTCTTCTCAACTAGTTTCTTCACGTAATTGCACAGTTCCTTTTTCTAGAATCTTGAATAAGCAAGATTGAATGAATTTAATGGGTTACTTTTTGAGACACCAGTCAGACTGGTTTTCCAAGACTTTGGCCAACTGGTTATCCATCTGAATGGCAGGTGGTTTGATTGCTCAAAAATGCCCCAATGCAACGTTTGATTAATTCACTCCGATGATTCCGAATTTGTGCCATCTACTTTAAAGAGAAATTTAACTTGTGAAGCATGAATTCTTATTTTTCATCCGGAGAGGATTAGTGGAGAGAAAATTAAGTTCCCTCATCTAAGTAAATACCTCAGGGAACTATTCACCTATCAATGTATGGGAGAGGTTCAGCCTGTAACTTACCCAGTTTCATTAGCATTAATGGGAGTTTTGTGTAAAATCCTGGGTGAATCATTACTATAGGAGATCTGTAAGAGTTTGTTGATTACTTTTATCTTGTAATGGCTCTATTCTCCAGCTTCAATTTTTAAACCATTAGGCTCACACTAGAAGCTGCATTTTGGAAGGAATCAAACTTGTTAAATCCGAGTAGCATCACATAGAACCATTCAACTTTGTGAATGCTAGATGTCTGTTCCATGTCAGGCCTCCAGACATGTGCTGGCTTCCTGGGTATATGGTGTGTGAAGACTCAAAGTTGAGTATTTAGTTTTCACTTAATTATATTTTATTGATGTATACTCATGTATGACAATTCTTACTAAATTTATGGCTGAGCCATAAATTCTGCACCTACTTGGATGATCCTTTGAGCAACCTACCCTCCCCTTTCCTTGGCTTCATAATTTCCAACGACCTTTACACCGTAGGAAACAGGAATTTGTGTCTAAACTTGGATCATTTTGAAAATAAAAGAGGGGTTGTTGGAAGATGTGGAGCCTGGGTGTACAGGAACAAATGCCAGTGAAGGTGTGCTAGTGACCTCCGTGACCTATGCTCCTTTGGGGGCTTGAGGAGCTGGAAAGAAGATGGAGAGCAGTCCAGCCAGTGATGCATCTGAAAGCCCACCACTGAGGTCCTGGAGTTTCCTCCTCCAGGAGCCTTCATTTCAGGACCTAGGCTGTTTGAGCACCCCTGAGGCCCGGGATACAAGAGCGCTTGGGGAGTTCAGAGGAAAAAGGGTGACTTCTGAATAGAAGAAAATTCAGATGGATTTCCTGGTGCATGACAAAGAAAGCACCAGGAATCTGATAGCATTTCCCTTTCTTTGATGAAAGCCTGGCTTGGTGTGTCATAGGAAAAAATGTAGTGAAAAAAGCAGTAGTCATGAAGCCAGAGACTCTGATCTCGATGGTGGTGTGAGTGCATGCTCAGGTGGTTGGATCTGGATATGGTTTCAGATGAACTCACTGTGGAATTTGAACCCCAGTTCAGAAGATGGTAGCTTCAGTGCCGAAGAACAACTCTCACAGACAGAGGGTGCGGTGCACTGAGTTGCTGCAATTTTCTCGGCTGACTATTGATAGTTTATGAAATGAAATGAATCCTCCCCTTCTACCGAATTGCAATAGGTGTTAGCCCCTTCTGAGAACTGGTTTCCTAAAGATAAAGATAAAATATAGGGAAAATGTCTAATGAAGCAAAACTAGAAAGCTCAACAGAAATATATGAGTGCTTTGATGTCCCAGTTTGTAAAAATAAAGGTAAAAAGAAAGAAACTACAGTGAAGACTTTCCAAGAAAATTATGTTAAAGAAAATAATGATAAAAACCACACAAGCCTCCCAATCCCAAGAAAGTGACCACAATTCTCAGCCATATACTTCTAATAGCATCTTTATAGCAGTCAAAAAATAGTGAGTTTGAGAGGGAAGAAACATAAGACAAAGAAAAAAGTATGGAATCTAGTTTCCCCCTTAATTGTCATTGATCCTCGTGTGGTTGGTCAAAGTTGACTTAAAAATAGTTGTAGTCTACATGGCAATATAGGACGTGTTAGGGTATGTTTCAAATATTCGAAGAACCCTTAAAATTTATGCAAGATGAGTAAGCCCTGGAGATCTGCTGTGCAGCATAGTGAATCGTAACAGTATGTTTAGGATGGATCTCATGTTAAGTGTTCTTAACACACACACACACACACACACACACACACGAATGAAAGAAAAGTGTTAGAGATGATAGATATGCTTAAAAACTTGATTGTGGTGATGGTATCATGAAGATATGCTTATGTCCAAACAACAAAAAAAAAGTATGCATTAAACATGTAACTTTTTATATATAAATTATTCCTCAATAAAGCTTTAAAAAAGACAAAAGTAACCATTGCCCAATAGGAAAAGAACCAACAAATGATGATAACTTGTTTCCTCTTGTTGACCTGTTCATGAAAGTAAAGTTGTGTATGTCTAACAAAATAACCCTAAAAATTTAGATAAACATGAAATATATTTTAATTTTTTTAAATTAAAGCAAGGAAATATCTCAATCCATGTAAATTTCTTCTCCTTAGTCTAATTTACTTACTTTGGAGGGGATTACTGAATGTTTACTTCTTTTTAGAAAATGTAACTGCTGTTCATATTTTATATTTAGGTATTAATGTGATTTGAATTAGATATACTTCTCATTCTTTACCCTTATCCATCATATTTTAAATCTTATTCACTTTATCTTAAATGAGAAGTATCTCATTTTTATATAATACAAGTAGGGCATTTAAATGTAACTTATTTAATACTTTTCATGCAAGGAGAAAAAGTTTGTGTGAAAGATTTAATATTAAAATTTTAAATACCCTTTAATCTTCTGATTATTATTTCTCTGCTCTTTCAGAGACTCTTAAAATGTTCTTTCCAGATAAAAAAAATAAATTGGTAGTCATTTTAGTGCTGTGTAAGTAAAAATGTACTTCTTTTAACCCAGCCACCATGTTAAGAGAAGTCTTTGAGAATCGTCATCATTTATTCATAAGACAAAACTTTTTATGGCTCTGTAATAAAATATAAAGCTGCCTTTGTGGGTCCAACCTGTATGTCAGGCCCTTTTCAACCCCTGATTTCCAGATTAAGTGGAATCTATGGTTTTTCTAAATTTGAAAAACAATTACAAGGTACTTTGCAGTACCTTTTAGGGGTGGGTTCCATGGTTGTTGGAAGATCTCTGACATTGGCTTAAGGCAAGTTCTAGAAACCGGTGAACTCAGAGAGATGAATTTGGTCATATAATTGGATAATGTAAAAATGCTCATTTTAAAACTAGCCAGAAAGGTTGTAACTTATTTCTAAATTACCCAGAAATTATGCATCAATTTTCTTCAAGAAAGTCAAGGTCATAGAATAGGATTCTAAAATATCTTTCAGACTGTAACTTTTTGAATTATATTTAAATGTGAATCTTATTTGAAGCAAAATAGTGTAAATAACCACTTTGACTTAGGGTCCTAGTGTTTGTTTTTTTCCTCCTGTATGTGACAGTTGTACATATATGCAGGTGAGGACAATAACAGCAATGGGACTGGAGCTTTAGGATAGAACTGTGGGTCATTCTGCACAGCAACTCTGTGTGCCAGTTACTAAGAGTATATAATCCTTATAAACTTCAAAACCACACACACACACACACACACACACACACACGCACACACGCACACACGTTCGTGCACACTAACTTCCCCATGTGTGCATGTATAAGCAGGAAACAGATTGCTGAAGGGATCAATACTTCAGCTAAAGAGAGATCCTCAAATACAGTGGAGCTGTGCAGTTTGAATTTAGAGCACATCAACTAGACAAAGTAGAACCATCCTTTCTAAGGAGAGTTTGGTGGCATAATGAGATTACAAACAATTATATCCAAGGTATAGATATGTAATGGTTGTTATTTATAAACTTCAAATATAGGTGCAAATGGAGCCCCTCATTCTACATGTCTATGAATTATTAATGTAGTCTTTATGTTTTCCATTTTTTTAGGTTTAGTGTACATATGTTTATTAACAAACAAATTATTAAATATTTGATTAAGAAAAAAATGAAAGAGGAACTACTCATGATGATGTAAAGACAACAAGCATAAAACAAGTCATGTTACCTTTTACTCCAAACTTCTGTGTACTCCTTCACACTGGTGTACCCTTGTCCTTCAAAACTAGAGAAGCTTCACTTAGAAAATATAAACATCCTGTTGTGTTTTTGTTTTTGTTTTTGTTTTACTAAAACTTTCTATCCTCCTAGTTCTCCAATTGGCTTCATCCCAACTTGTTTTTCATCAGGCCAAGATCACCATTCTTCTAATATATATACACCGATTGGCCAGATTATTATGACCACCTGACATCTGTAGGCAAATAAACTATAATTTTGCGCTGAGGTTGCTACCTCTAGACCATTATAAATAGGGAAGCAGGTTGTTTACCATGACAGTAGAAATGATTTTTTTCTGAAGATATGGGTAAACAATGCGATTTAACAGCATTTGAACATGGGATATATATGTGTGTGTGTGTGTGTGTGTGTGTGTGTGTGTGTGTGTGTGTGTGTGTATATATATATATATATATAGTATTCAACCCCACCCACTACCTTCTCAGTTTTGAATAGACTGCAAATCAGCCCCTCTCTAATATCTTTTCACTGGGTCAATAATCTCTCCAATACTCCTCACAGATGCTAATTCTAGACACACCCATCACCATTCTTCCCTAATCAAGTACCAGGCTGGATGTCCTATTCAGAGAAAAACCAGAGCTTCAAAAAACAGTTTCCTTAAATATATTTTCTCCTGTGTCAGATGGGCACTCAGGACTGTCTGAAAATCCTGTTTTCTCAGTAAACTTTTACTGTTTTTAGCTTTTTAAAATCTTGGCCATTCCCCTCAAGCCTTCTGCTCACCAACTCTGTAATCTGTTTGGAGCTGTCATTTCTACCTCTTATTTTACAGAAAATAAATGCCATTGAAACTGGAATTCTTTCAATGGCAAACCAATATAGGTAAATCTTTTCATCTTTTATTGCACCATACTGTAAAAGAGACCTTCCTCCTTTGAAAGATTAATTCATTCACCCAAGTTCTGGAATCTGTTACCTTGTACTTCCCAAGACACATCACTACATTGATTTTTGCTTCTTTCTGCAATGTCTTCAAAGAGAACAACAGTTGGGAGAATACAGAAACATAGTTACAGGTGAACAACCTGAGAGCTAGAAAAATGTCCAAAGGCATGCTGCTTGAACATGGAAGACTTAGAGGATTAAGATAGAGCTGTGTGAGTGACATCATAGATAAAGGAGTTATTCACTGCTGCATAATGATTGCATCCAAAAATTATTTACACATCCTCAGGTCTTCTCATCCTAAAGAAGATGTCCTGAAATAATCCTGGAATAACTATGCACTCTTACCATCTCTAATTTTCACATTTTCCTTTCACTCATCAACTCACAACCATCTGGTTTGATCCTACTCTGCTCTCAGGACACCCCACCTGTGCTATGATCATCTGTGAGATCCTGGTTGTCAAGACCATTTGCCCTCCTGAGTCTTACTTGATATTTGATATTTTTAACCACTCAATGTTTCAAAAATGTTCTTTCCCTGAGTCCTGTGACACCATTCATTTTGGCTTCCCTGGTCTCTCTTGGTTTTCTTCAGGTACCCTTTTTCCTGCATGTAGTTTTTTTCCTTCAATGGTTCTCAATTATTGACCATTTGTAGGGTTCGGACCTTGGCCTTCTCATCTATGATGATGACCTGGATGAGGACCTGTTTGCTAAGGGTTCCCAGAAATGCAAGGGAGGTCTGTTTGAACTTTTATTCATCACAACCGTCTCTACCCTAAAGCACTCAGAGCTTCAGAGTTTTCTCTCTTAATAACTCATATATGCAGTGCAAACCTTTCAACTAGTAAGTAGCACTGTGGGTGAAGAAAAGTATTTTGGTGGCCACAGTCATAGATGTAAATAGTGAAAGAGTGTCAGCCCTTTGGTTTCTTAGCGCGGAGCTGGGCTTTCTCGTACCCTCTTCGGACGCAGCCTAATAGATTTGTCACTTTCACCTATTTTGCCTCCTCGCCATCTCCCTCTCTAGTTCTGTGAGTCCTCTTAACTTGCAGAGCTGGTCACTCTGATCTCTTGTCTGTTTCCCTGCCTCTTCTACGTTTAGATCTGCAAACATCAGTGGCTGTGCAACATGGTACTCTCACTGGAAAATCAGCAATGAGCAGTGTTAACACAGAGATACTCCAGCTCACTTAGGGAAAGGACCTGGTTTCATACCCAGCATGTCTCTCTCTTTCTTTGTCTTTAGTGGCAAGAGGAGTAAGCAAGTGCCAGAAAATACCAGTAGCCAAATTAGCTGCTGAGTTCTTAAATGGGTATTGCCTAACAGTAATTTAATGTTCTTTGATCATGGGGTCTAGGTTAGAGTCTAATTCTGTTTAATTAGATTTCTTTGTCCACTGTATGCCCACCCACCATTCTTCGATGTCCCCTTGTACTATTTTACTCACTACAGAACAGACATAGATGACTAGGGGAGACAGGGGATGCTAGTTAAAGTGGAAGAGGAAAGAATAGATTAAGGATAAAATTCGTAGTATCCCAGGGATATTCACATAGACCTCTGTGCATGTTTATATTACTGCACATGTCACTATTTATTTTTTTGCTATCCCTGTATAGAGAGGAAGATCCTGAGGGGAAAAAAAAAGAACATTCTTTTATTAGTCTAAATAAGCTATAGCAGGGGTCCTCAAACTTTTTAAACAGGGGGCCAGTTCCCTCAGACCGTTGGAGGGCCGGACTATAGTTTAAAAAAAAAACTATGAACAAATTCCTATGCACACTGCACATATCTTATTTTGAAGTAAAAAAACAAAACGGGAACAAATACAGTATTTGTATTTGCATGTGGCCCACGGGCCGTAGTTTGAGGACCCCTGAGCTATAGTGTCTAACACTGTGTGTAGCCTAGAGTAGTTAAATGCTTATAGATTTCACTAAGTAAACCACTGCAGTTACCAAGAAAGTCTCAATGGAATATTTGCTTTCTCAGAAAAATAACAACAGTTTGGGCCATATCCCATTAAAGATGTAGTTTTATAGTTACCTCTGGATGAATTTCCCACATAAATTTTTTCATGTAATGGTAATATCCTACTAAACTTTTAGACTTTCATGGCTCCATTTGTTATAAAAATGTTTGTGAAGGAAATAAGGAAGGTGAAATACAGGTCAGGTCCATCCTAATACCTTTGTATGCGACACACCCCAGGTATCCATTTCTGGACTAGTTTGATGCTGCAATGAACCACCGGCCATTACATAAAATTTCAGCCCCACAGTTAAGAATCACATATAGGATGTGTCATGCTAACACACATTGAAACCTTCCCAGGTTCTCTCCTTTTCCCACCCACTCAAGAAATGTATATGTCTACACACAAACACATATTATATGTCTGGAAAAGGCAGCATAAAAAAGTTAAATGCATAATTGTGATGGTGATGCTTTAGGCATTTTCATATATATTCTGTCCTATTTTTGTCTAACCCTGTTCTACTCTGTCCTATCTTTATCACTTTTTTTTTTCTTTACTGAAAGGTGTTTTAAATTTTCTTTTTTAAAAAAAATCTTCACCTGAGGATATTTTTCCATTGATTTTTAGAGAGAGGGAAAGAGAAAAGGAAAAACAGAGAGTAACATCGATGTGAGAGAAACACATCAATTAGTTGCCTCCTGCAGGAGCCCCAACCAGGGCCTGAGCCGGGGAGGAGCCTGCAATCAAGGTACATGTCCTTGAAGGAATCAAACCCTGGACCCTTCAGTCCACAGGCCGATGCTCTATCCACTGAGCCAAACCGGCTAGGGCCAAAGAGAATTTTCTAATAGTCAAAATGAGAAACAACTAATAGAATGGGATCTAGTAAGGTTAAATATAAATGTTTATGCTTAGATATAAATGAAACAACAAAATAATTTAATAAATATTTTTAAGATTTGCTTGAGTTAAGATCAGTTTTAGGCAACAGTTTGCAATTTCTCCTGACAAGACCAGTGCAGTCTGCCGATTATTGTAATATTTCCATGAGGAAAATCAAAAGTGGGAACTCCTCAAATCTTTTACCTGGTCTGGCCATATTTGGAGGATTGTGTTAAGGTCCAGGACTGTATTTAAAGATGGTCAAAGAGTTAGGCCCATGTGGCTCAGTGGTTGAGCATCGATCTATAAACCAGGAGGTCACAGTTCTATTCCCAGTAAGGGCACATGCCCGGATTGTGGGCTCGATCCCCAGTGTGGGGTGTACAGGAAGTAGCCAATCAATGATCCTCTCTCATCATTGATGTTCCTATCTCTCTCTCCCTCTCTGAAATCAATAAACAAATATATATATATTTTTTTAAGTTTAAAGAGGATCAATGATTTGTAAGTTAGTGTGACCAGTCAGTCATGGTTTCCATGTGGAATTATGGGCAACTCCAGAACAGTGGTGCTGGCAGGGATATCTGTGTTGGTTAACCATCAAGGTACATTATTCAAGATAAAAACTGTAAAAATATGGAGCCAGTGTTCCTGTGACATGATTATCTTGCCTTCACAAAGCTAATGGGAGTGTGTCTGAGTGGTCCCTTTAACATGAAACCCAATCCATGAATAAAGCAGGTTAGCTTCATTCATCATTCTTGCAAATCTGCAGAATCCTAAGATCTGGAAGCCAAAACAATCTGGGTGTTTGCAGGAGAAAGGCGCTCTTCATTATGAGGAATCTTTCCCCATTAATAAAACATGGAAAAATATCAAAGAAAAGGGAGGAGTGTGAATCACAGAACAAAACTATTTTTGTAGTAGAGCATGTTATAAGTATTTTCAAGCAGCTGTACATAGAAACAGTTTGCCAAATTATTTTACAATACGATTATAAAATATTTGTCTCAATGAACAAGCTTATGGCTATCAAGCTAAGAAAATCCTGCTGGAATGTACGTGTTCAAACCTGTCTTCAGAAACTACTTAATATGTCGATGATTACTTATGAGTCTATTTAATGTCTGGCTTTGAATTGCTTTTTCTGTGATTCACAAAAAAAGTACAAGCATGCCAGATGGCAATGCATACGATGGGAATAATTTAATGCTTTTGCTTAGCAAAGTAGTGTAACTTGGCTTGCTGTGAGAAGGAGAATTTTTTAGGATGTCAGCCTTCACTTTGAAATATATGTATGTATGTATGTATACATGTATACATGTAGGATAAGCTATAAATTAATTTTTCACATATTTATCTTGTTTGACTACAGGGTACATTATTTTATATTCATCAACGCAACTTAGTGGGCAAGTACTTTGCAGTGGATTTTCTTTGTGATGTGTTTATTCACTACAGAGAGTGGGGGTGAGAATGGGTCTGGCAAAAAGAGTAATAAGTACCCGCATTAAGACCCTTGATCAACACATGCAATATGACTATCGACCAAATGTACTAAATGCAGGAGAACAAACACATTCAAATCTCTGCATTGAAACATCATGTGGATTGCACAGTTATGAGGCATATTCATTAATAAAGTGAGGCCTCAGATTACACAGCATGGATGTGTTCAGTAATTATAAATTCATGCAACAACTATATAATTGTGTCTATTCATGTTCAGAATGACTTAAATTAATAGACAGTTTTTTAAAAATTTAGGTATAGTTGATACATTTTGATAAAAGGAAAGTTACATGAAACATTGAGCAAAAACAAGAGTCCTATTAATAGTCTGTTATTTGTAATTTTCTGCTGCAGATTTTAGCCAATTAGAGTTAGAAGTAATATGACCATATTTATTTAATTTTTAACTAAAAAGCCTGAAAATGTCTTCAAAGTATCCTATAGTTCTAATGCTTTGCCAAATACTATCTTCTAATTTCTCATTTCATAAAAATAAAATATCAGAAAGGTATCTTCTCTTTATTTAGTGCATCTCCGCAAGATCTGCATGTCATCTCTGCAAAACAATTGATCTCAGCTAAAATTGTGAAAACTAGAATCCATTTCCTTGCATTTCACTTTAAGCAAATTAACCCATCCTCTTTCATTTTCATCTCCTTCCATTGCTTAACTCCTTGGCTGTCAGTGAGTGTTAGTCTGCCATTCCAAACCATGCCAGATCATTTTGAGTTCTTTGGATAAGTCTCCTATTCATATTCAACTATTTATTTTAATTACTAAAAAAAAAGTCTTGAATGCCTACATGCACTAGGACTCAGTGGTCGGCAAACTCATTAGTCAACAGAGCCAAATATCAACAGTACAACGATTGAAATTTCTTTTGAGAGCCAAATTTTTTAAACTTAAACTATATAGGTAGGTACATTGTTATTAACTTAATTAAGGTACTCCTAAGGCTTAGGAAGAGCCACACTCAAGGGGCCAAAGAGCCGCATGTGGCTCGTGCGCCGCAGTTTGCTGACCACGGCGGTCTAGGTAAAGTTCAAAAGCCTCTGTGAAGCTGGTCTGTTCTTCTCTGAAGTCCCACATAGTTAGATCTCCTCCACCGAATCTTTTGTAACTCAACCTTACCTTCTTTTTTATTGTAGAATACATTGCTAACCTTTCTTGATTCTCAGTCAACATCAACTAGCTAATAAACAAGTAATTTCTCAATATTTAAATCAGGAGTGGGCCAAGATCCAAAATAATGTATGTTAATTTTTTTCGATGTACTAAATCAATGGCTGTATAACAATTAGGTACTAAATTGAGCTTAATCTATCAAGTGAACCCTCCCCCCAAAAATGATGAGGACGACCCACACCCTTGTAGGTCTCAGAGGTCAGCTCTCTACTAAGAAGCGCTAGGGATAGGATGAAGGTACAACCTGCCTACTTCACTATTCTTGAATTTCTAGGGCTGGAGTCACAATAGGAAGAATAGGCACACTGATACCTAATTGGCATTTGAAATCACAGTGCCTATCTGTCACCATCCTATATGCAATATATACTAGTAAATTCTAGTTGCAGCCATAAAAAGACTCTGGTCTTCTGAGCCCAATTCATTTATTTGAAAGGAAAGTCACAACCTCACTCTACACCCTTTGTAGGTTTGGTGACGGCCTTCCCTGCCGTTAATTAGGCTCCATTTGTTTACATACTATTAAGAAGTGTTTCAGGCACCGATCTTTCAAGTTGTCAACAAAAAAACATTGTTTTTGGTTTCTCAAAACATAATTAATCTGTAGACTTCTGTGCTGGGTTAGCTCAATTGATTTTCTTCCTGCCCCTCCTCGCTTTGTCACTTGACAGCTTGCAATGAGGCCTGGAAAAGCACATTTGCATTCTTGCAGCGAAGCTAGGGAATAAACCAAGCAAACATGGCTATTTGTGTACTTCAATATAGAACTGTGCTTCCCTCAATCAAGACTTATTTTCAACATCATGGCCAACAAAAGCATTAAACGAGTTTTCTCCACCATGAGTGATAAGCTGTAGGATGTCTTTCTTTAAAGGATTTTTCCCCTTGTGATGCTGATGAAATGCAATAAGAAAAAATAGAAGCAAGAGTGCAAACACCTAGAAATTCACAGTGCTACCTTGCCATTTGAACTTGTTCTCCTTGTTTCCTGACACGTTAAGTACCTTCATTATAATTTAAGTTGTAGCTGATTATAAGTTTAAAAGGTTACAGTTATTTCAAAAGGAATTATTATTTTTTTAAGTCGGTATTCCACATTGAAACTTAATGACTGCATTCTCAACCCAAGATTGTCAGTTCACATACGAATCTCTTTATACTGATTTCTTTTGAGAGTTGATGCTGGTATGGGCTTCATAGAATGAAAAACATCCAAAGTCTACTTTTTCAGGCATTAGTATTGTTTCAACAGAACCTCTTTTGGATATTTTTTTTCCTGATTCTTCCCCTTTAAACATTATTGGACCATTTTAACCTAAATTATTTTTTTTAACTATTTCCCCTCCCCGGGATCAAACATTTAGCTGAACGTATTTATTTTTCTGACCATAAAGTCACATAGTTTTATCTACAAAATAGAAATGTGCGCGCGCACAAGAGAGAGGAAGAAACAGAGATCTGAGAGAGAAAGAGAGTGAGAGTGAGAGAGAGAGAGAGAGAGAGAGAGAAGAAGAAGAAGAAGAAGAAGAAGAAGAAGAAGAAGAAGAAGAAGAAGAAGAAGAAGAAGAAGAAGAAGAAACAGAGATCTGTATGTATATTACTGGAAAAGTAGAAGTAAAAGAGAAAAAAGTCACATTCCTAGTTCTTCATAGTGCTGTAGCATTGTGTTAATGACAGTCATTTCAGTCAACACATTCTTCTTTTCACAACCTAATCTCCTTCATCTGAAAGAGAAATATATTTTTAGCCAACTCTCTGGGACCAAGTCATTGATTTATGGATATTAGTTGAAGGTCTTCATGAATTTTTTCCTGACCTCCATCTGTCATTTCCTTAGTCATATCTATTTTAAGAAATATAAAACAAATTGTCCTAATGGGGCACATTATCACCTTGATATATCACACAGGAAGAATTCCTTCTCCTTATCACACCCATTCAGAAAATTAGCTTTACACTGTCCTCAGCTGATTTTCTCTACATTCTTTATTATATGATACTGATGGTGATACACATGACTCAAATGATGATTCATTTTAAATATGCTCATGAGAGATTGGAATAAGTCCCTTCAAGTCTTCTGTAGATAAGAACAGACAACCAGAAACAATTGTTCCTGTATCTAAGAATTCCTGAGAAATTAATCAACTAAAGCAGCCCATCTGATCAGTACAGCGACTGCTAGCTTTTTCTTTACCGCGTATGAGTTCGCATTCCAACAACATTATCAGTTGTCTTTGACAAGCTTCATGCAAAATAAGCATAAACATTACTTATGATACTAATTATCAAGGAAATTTGAGTCAAAACTACAATGAGGTACCATCTCACACCCCTTAGGATGTCTAATATTAAAAATACAAAACAAAACAGAACAGAAGATGGCAGGTTTGGTGAAGATGTGGAGAATGTAGAACCCTTGTGCCCTGTGGGTGGGAATGTAAAATATTGCAGCTGCTAAACAAAACAGTATGGCAGTTCCTCAAAAATTTTAAAATATAATCACCACATCATATTTGCCGATTATATTTTTTACTGGACTCAGTAATTCCATTTCAAGGCAAATATCGCAAAGAAGTGAAAGTGGGGTCTTAAAGAGATATTTGTACAACCATGTTCATGGCAGCATTATAACTAAAATATGAAGCAACCCAAGTTTCCAGATGAATGAGTAAACAAAATGCGAGATATCTACAAATCTATATCTATATCTATCTATATCTATATGTCTATATCTATATATCTATATCTATGTCTAGATAGAAGGGAATATTATTTAGGCTTCAAAGGAAGGAAACTGGCATTTATTTGCTGCAGCACACAAAGTGAAGTAAACCAGTCATGTTCTCTCTCTCTCTCTCTCTCTCTCTCTCTCTTTCTCTCTCTCTCTCTCTTACACACACATACACACACAGTATAATTACACATATATAGAGTACTTAAAGTAGTAAAAAATCACAGAGACATAAAGGACAAAAAACCAGAAAAGAGTAAACATGAAGAAGTGCTTACTTTGCAAATAATCAGGACGCCCAAAGAGAGATGACAGTTTGCTATTTTACAATGTTCAGATTGACAGATAATAATGGTAATAGTGAGGAAAAGGAGAAGTGGTAGACATCTGACAATTCCAGATGTTGGTGAAGAAACAGAACTCATATATATGGTAGTATAAATTGATCCAATTACAGTTAACCCTTGAAACCAAAGCTTTGAACTGTGTGCAGGTTCATGTATATGTGGCTTTTTTTTCATTAAATACTGTAAATGCACTTTCTCTTATGATTTTTATAGTAACATCTTATTTTCTTTAGCTTACCCTATTGTAAGAATACAGTATCTCTAAATATATAAAAGCCTAAGTGACCATTAAGACCGTAACAACCAGAATGACTGGTAGCTATGATGCACACTGACCACCAGGGGGCAGACGCTCAATGCAGGAGCTGCCCCCTGGTGGTCAGTGTGCCCCCATAGACAACCTCCCCCAGCCGGCCAACCTCCTGCAGTCTCTCCAACCCAGCTGGCCAGCAGGCCCCGATTGCCTGATTGGGGCTGGCCCCAGGCTGGCGCCCAGCTGGATGAGGAACCAAGGGGTGGGTGGCAGCAGACGTGGCATCTTTCCCAGGGGGCCTGAGGGCTGGCTCCCTCCTTGGGGCCAGTGGCCAATCTCCTGCGCCCTGTCTTTCCCCCAGGCCAGCAGGCCCTGATCGACCTGCCACCTGCCCGCTGCAGTGGTGGTGCAGCTGTGAGGGACGGAGGAGAGGGGTAGTTGGGGAACTGCGTGGTGGTGGCATCAGCGTCTAACTTCTGTTCCTTCCGCACCCAGCCCAGTGACTGTCGCCTCCTCTCTAACCCTGCCAGGGCCTTTGGACCCCCATTGGCCCGGCCCTGATCGCTAGCCAGACCTAGGGACCCCACCCATGCACAAATTTTGTGCACCAGGCCTCTAGCATAATATATAACATACAAAATATGTGTTACTCTATATGTGTTATCAATAAGGCTTCCAGTCAACACTAGGCTATTATTTGTACTTAAGTCTTAGAAAGTCAATAGTTACACACAGGTCTTTGACTGTGCAGGGGGTCAGACCCCTAACCATTGTGTTGTTCAAGGGTCAAGTGTATTTGAAAGGGCAGCATTGCAAAATCAAGTGAAAACAAAAATATCTAATTCCTAAAATCTACTGCTTCACCCATGTTCCAAATGAACATAATGAATACAAGAGTCAGTACTTGAAGAAGAAAGCTATTCAAAACAGGAGTGTAGGGGCATGTAACCTATTCAGAAAGGCTTGAGGAATCGGCAGAACCTTTGAGCAGCAAGCTCTCTTTCTGGTCACCTTGGATGCTGCCCCGCTGCCCCAATAAGGACCCTGGGGAACCAGGGTAGAGCGTACCCCCAGGAGCTGTTACCCCAGAGTCAGGAAGCTGTCTGTCCCAGGGCTACAGAACAGCCCATCCTTCACAGGGGAAAGGTATGCCCTCTATCTTGACTCTTGACAGTGGGACCTTGTCTGTGATTGCTTGTCAGCAGAGCAGTCCAGCCTCAAGGTCACTTTTCACCTTCTAAGTCCCCACATGACCACCTGACCGCTAGATCTAAAATAAATATACCCCTGTAGATCGAAGAGAGCTTCTAACTTCCCAGGCTTGGGAATGTGTTCAACAAACAAGGTAACGTTTGAGATAGAAGTTGAGCGTGCATCTACTAAATTCCTCACACCCAGCATTTCGCTTCTAAGCACAGGACCTAAAGCACTTTTATCTACAGGGGGAAGCATTGCGGTTTTGGATGGCTGATCCTTTAGGTAGCCAGATATTTATCCTAGGATGCTAAGCATCCCTGGCCCCCTAGTGTCACTTGCCAGTAATGTCCACCCAGACATCAAGCTGCACATACACATTTCTGAAGGTGCCCTAGGACAGTGCCCCGGCCACGCTCACCCATCTCCCTGACATGTCTGCAGCATGTTCACATGCAGATATCCGCAGTGCCAATTACAGTGGGAAATTCCAGAGGCTAAGGGACTATCAATAGTGGAATAAAAAGGAGAGAGACAGTCAGCTGTATCACTGGCAGCAAATAAAATGAATGGATTATCTACATATCATCAATAAGAATAATTCACAAACAAATTCATCTTTTGTGTGGAAGAAACAAGTTGTACAAGGGCTTCTATTATTGATTCCGACACTTGGGAAGCTATACATGTAGCTTGGGGATATTTTGACAAAATTAGCCTCTCAAGCCAGTCTGAATCCCATCTTTTGAGAATAGAAATGTCTCCCACTATTTTGTTTGTTTATTCCTTTGCATGTCTGTTAACATCAAATTATTTGAGTTTACAAGGTAGCATAGACCTTAGTGACATCAGTTTGCGTGAAATATGATAATATTTGTGCAGGCGACTGGTAATTTAATGAGACTGAGGCTACAGGTGACCAGCCCAGGGACTATGGCTGCCTCCAGGCTTGTGGCAAACACCATGGAGGCTGCACAAATCCATATTGCGAGCAACTTTAGCACTTTTGATGCACAACCTTAGGGAGATCTGTATTAACAAGAGTAAAGAGTATTCACATTGGCCTCACAATTCATTCTGCGCAATCTGACTTTTCCTTAAAGGAGTTTTGTTTTGGAGATGACTATTCTTGATGTAACCAAATAAAATAAAACAAAAAAAATAAATAAAATAAAATAATAAAATGAAATATCTCTAGAAGAGGTAGCCTACAAGGCCAAACACCACGTTTTAAAAAAATGTTTCAACTATTCCTGAGAGCTGAGCAGAGTGCTTGGTACACTGACATGTTTATTGACTTAATGTGTCTGTTGTGATTGTCCTGGGTCCTGTGCTGATTGCCATTCAGTTTCCTGGATTCCAGCCGTAGTCTTCATTATGAGATGGTGAAAAGGGGGGCAGGGCATGAAAAGTTCCTCACTACAATTCCCATAGGAAGACCTTGTCATGGAAAAGACGTCCAGGGGCTCCTGGGGAGCAAACAAAATACCACTGGACTACGTTCAACTCCATGAAATTCTCCCCCAAACCCTGAAAACAACCCCAGTCTTAGCAGTCACTCACTACAAACTGAATCCGTTTGTTAGACGCACACAAAGTTTTATTTGTACGGTGTGTTCAAAAACCTTTGTTACAAATTCTGTCATGTCTGTTTCAGAACAATAACAAAAGTGTTAAAAGGGAGAAAGAGGAGGAGGAAGAGGAGAGGGAGGAAGGGAGAGGATAGGTGGAGGGGGAGGAGGGGAAGGAGAGGAGGAAAGGGAGAACAAGGAGGGGAGGCAAGCAGCAGTGAGCAGCAACACCCCTTACTACTCTACAAATAAACCAAAAAACCCCATTGGCACTTAATCTTTTTTTTTTATAATTGAGACTATTTTTATTTTTATTTTGTTGATTTCAGAGAGAAAGGGAGAGGGAAAGAGAGATAGAAACATCAGTGCTGAGAGAGGATCCTCAATTGGCCGCCTCCTGCACATCCCCCAGTGGGGATGGACCTGCAGCTCAGGCACATGCCCTGACCGGGAATCCAACCGCAACCACCTGGTTCATAAGTGGACGCTCAACCACTGAGCAACACTGGCCAGGCATTATTTTATTTTTAATTACAGTTGACATTCAGTATTATTTTATATTAGTTTCAGGTGTATAGTGCAGTGGTTAGACAATCCGATAATTTACAAAGCGATTCAATGCCTTTTTGTCCTTTGAGCCAGTGACAGGGTCCTGGAAACCTCTTCTTTGAGGGACACAAGCCTTCTTCCACTCTTCCTGCAAGGAGCAGTGAGGCCCGCGCCCCCCTCAGGAAGCTTGCAATAGGTTTGCTTCATTTTGCACCCTCTGTCCTACCTGCTCTCCTGATCTTTCTGGAACCTTAAAGCATGGGGACGAGATGGCAGGTGGAGCCGCGCAAATGTTGGAACTCAGCCACAGCATTGCCTCCGTCACTGCTGGACCCCTTCTTTCTTCCTAAAGCTCTATTTCCCTGCTTCTTGCTCAGGAAGCAAATGTGTTCTGCACCTGAACCACACCATGCACCTGTCAGAAGCGCATCTGGGGGAGAGTCTGTGTGAAGACCACAGAGATGAAAGTCCTCCAGTGTCCACTGTTTCCCACACCTGCGAGGCCGAGCCGCGCAGGCTGTGTTTGTATGCTAGCAGCTAAGTGTTAGAAAGTCAGGTGGAGACAGAGTTCAAGGTCTGGCCACATTCGGCTTTGGTTCCACAGAACTGTACACTTCAACTAATATTCGTGAGGCAGGAACACAGACGTTAGAACCATTTTACAACAAGACCCAAGAACAGCCAAATCCTCTAAGCCTTGGAATTCATTCATTCACCAGACCAAGATCATAAAAACCCCGTCACAAAAAATCACTAATTCTTAGGCACTGTCCAAGTAAAAGGGCAGTTTTCTTCTGTTTACCGGGAGCCTGCACACAGATTCATCCAGCAGCTGGGATATGGAAGCGCAAGGAAGGGCCTGGAGCAGTAGGCCCGCCTCATTGTTTTGTGAAGAGGCTACAGGGGCCCATAACACCAGGGGGGCCTTGTTTCTGATATGGTAAAACATTTATTCTAAAATCCAAAATACAGAGACTCAAATAGCAAGATACTTCTTGAAGACTTATGAAATGGTAGAGGCGGGGGACAGCCCAGCCTGCAAAAGGAGCCCAGGCTTTAGAACAGCATGGGGTGGAGACGCAGAGATGGATGGACACAGGCTCAGCCACCTTTCCCTGAGGAGCCCGGGAGGTCCTTTGCCCTCTCTGGGCTTTAGTCCTCTATCAGCGACATGGGGCAAAGGCCATCTGACTCTCAGGATTGTTGTAAGAGTTGTTAAATGTCTACTGTGTGTACCTAATTATCACCTTGAGCATCAGGCATCTCTTAATGATGTGCCTTATAAAAACCAAAGACGACGATTTCTCCTAATGGCGTAGCATTTGGTGTCCTGAATGTATTAGTAGAACTCAAAGCCCTCCTGAGGTCCAGATCTTTAAACATCTTGGTAGATTAACTGGACTTTTGCTTCATTCATTCATTTATTTAATATAAATGTATGTGCTCGCCAGGCTCCCAGCACCAACATAAGAACAATTTAGGGATGATCAGTCCTCCCAGTCCATATGTTAATGACAGGATTTTGGAAATGAACGGCAAGGTTTTTGGACAAACTCAAAAACTTAAAAGAATGTTCCATTTCACTGAAAGAAAACTTGATGTTCTCTGTTAATAAGAGTTACAATTATGAGTATAGCTTGTAGAACTATGAGTTTGATCATTTTAAGCTATATTCATACATTTTTGAAATGTCAATACTTTAAATAGGATCTAAAATAATTAAGATGTGCCCAGCCAGTGTAGCTCAGTGGTTAAGCACCAATCTGTGATCCAGAAGGTCATGGTTCGATTCCCAGTCAGGGCACATGCCTGGGTTGCAGGCTGGATTCCCAGTAGTGGGCATGCAGGAGGCAGCTGATCAATGATTCTCATCATTGATGTTTCTCTCTCTCTCCCTTTCCCTTCCTCTCTGAAATCAATAAAATATATATTTTACAAAATAATTAAAATGTGTTGGCAAATTCTATGACAATAAGGGGAAATAAAACAAGTGTTTGTTTTTTTAAAAATAATGTTTGGGTGAGAATAAGATCCTACCCTCAGTGGGTGGAACCCTGAGATACAGCACAGATTCAGGCATTATAAACACATAGGGACTAAACAGAAACATTAGGAAACTCATTATTTTTTAGTAGTAAAATCGAAGGGATATATTCCGATATATTGGGGAGATAATCCCAGCCTTAGGGGAAGCCTAAAGCTGCCCAGGAACCTTTAAAGTTTAGCCTCAAACTCCTGATAGTCAGAGATATGTTTCTAGTTTACCCTCAAGGTAAATATTGCAAAAGCCACAGCTCTACTTACTTGCTTCTCACGATCGCCCATTATTAAATGGACATTTTCTCTGAGACTCTTTTGAACCATGCATTTTAAAGTCCTGAATCTGCTCCAAAATTATGCCTCAGAAACCCATGCTTTCTATTCAGTTATTCTTTCCCAGGGGCCTCTACTCCCTGATCGGCTGAAGCTTCTACAATTATTGATCCGTCTCCAGGAAGGTTGGCTTCAGAGCCACGGATCTGCCAATGCATGTTTCTGTAGAACCTTTATTGACTGCCCAAGAGAGCTCATTGAATTCTTTAGAGTTGTAAATTTCATGCTTACAAGTTTCTCTTCCTTCCCCTAATTTTACATGCCAGCTCAACAACTTCCTCTTTCTTACTGCCCCCACTGACATCTTAGCTTTGACCCCATTCAGGGCTGAGGCAGAATGGCATGAAACAAATTCAATTCTTGTCTCAGTTTTTCTAACACATTAAGTCTGTCACCCCCTTTTAGTGTGTGTCCAATCAGTATACCTTAGGTCTTCATTTCTAATTGCTTGGGCAATGTATCCTCTTGTGCCTTTTATCCTTGGGTTGTTGAAGGAATGGAACATTTCTATCCACTGAGATCTAGGGCAGCTTTGTCATGATGGACAAGGAAATTTGTGAGGACAGCCCAGAGTCCAACAATTCATGTGAAATAAAAATAGAGAACTTCACAGTGTTTCTTTATCTGATAGATTGAAGACTCGTTATTAATAAGGTTTACTTGTATGAATTATTTACAGCCTTCATGAAACATTAGAAATGTAGACAGATACAATGCTGTGGATAATACAATTGGCCTTGAAGCCAATTGATTCAGTTTCATAGTAAATGTGAGCTCATGGGTTAGCTGAATAACCTCTATATGAACCTTCTTTTCATCATTTGTAAAATGGGGATGATAATTCCTATTAAAGCGTGTTTTAGTGTTGCTGTGAAAATCAAATGAAAACACGTTAAAAAGTGAGTTGAAATGTGAAAAGCGTAACCAAATGGCAATTCAATACTATTAGGTCCTGAAATTTATCATGTTAAAAGGGAAACATGCACTACCAGAAAAAAACAGTTTGCCTTTAGAAAAATTAATTACTCTTCAATCAGATAGAGACTTGCATGTTGTGGATGAACAATGAAGATGCATCAAGTTGAAATCCATGTCCGAGGTAGATAAATTCTGAAAGTCATTTAATAATTGCATGACCATAACAGAGTTTTTAACCTATGCGTTTTTAAATCCATATAGTTAAGGTAATATGTTTAAGTATTTGACAAGATTTTTATAAGAATTAAGTGAACTAACACATGTTTGACAGTGCTTGGAACAATATTGTTTAAGTAGTGATATACACATATATATTCAAGGGTGGGCAAATGTAGGTTTACAGTTATTCATATGGAAAATGACATGAAAGTCATGATTATTATAATAGCTTTGTTAATTAAAAAGAATGTCACAATGCAACTGTAAACCTACATTTGCCCACCCTGATATATATGCCAATTTGGCCACAAAGTAAGAGACTATATAACTTCTTCTAAAAGTCTACACTGAAAGGAAAACATACTAATTTCTCAAACATGGTTAAATACTTACTGGTATAAGAGCTGGTTAAGACTGTCCAGGCTGGTGTGACTCAGTTGGTTGGAGCATCTTTCTGTACATCAGAAGGTGGTGGGTTTGATTCCTCCACACTGTTGAGACTGAGTCTGTTTTGTTCACATTTGTGGCCAGTATGCTCATTCACCTGGTCATTATTGCCTAAATACAGTTAGTTGTTTATTTGCTTGTGTTACACACTGAGAATATGAAATTTAACAAATTTTGCTTCTTAACCTTGGGTAATGAAGGAAGGTTTTGGTAAAAATGTAATAATTGCCCTAGCTGGTTTGGCTCAGTGGATAGAGCGTCTGCCTGCAGACCGAAGGGTCCCGGGTTTGATTCTGGTCAAGGGCACATCCCTCGGTTGTAGACTCCTCCCTGGCCCTGGTCAGGGCTCCTGCAGAAGGCAACCAATCCATGTGTTTCTCTCACATTGATATCTCTCTCTGTCTTTCCCTCTCACTTCTACTCTCTCTAAAAATCCATGGAAAAATATCATCGGGTGAGCATTAAAAAATGCAATAACTGAACTAGGCACTTGATATTTTAACTATTTGGGAGTTCATAATAGCCTTTAAAAAAAATCAGATATAACTCAGATACTATAGTGGGTTGAATAGTGTCCCCTAAATTTATGTTCATTCGAATCTCAGAATATGTCCTTATTTGGAAATCCAGTATGTGTTGGTTTATATCTGCAATACCTCAAAATTGAATAAAACTAGACTAAGGGTGGCCTCTAAATGCCAATGACTGATGTCTTTATAACAGAAAAGAGAGGGAGTTTCGACAGATACAGAGACACACAGGGAAGAGATTAGAGTGATGCTATCACAGCGGAAGGAACATCAGGAGCCCCAGAAGCTGGAAGAAGCAGAAGATGCTCCCTTAGAGTCCTCAGAGGAAGTGTGACTTTGGGCTTCCGGCCTCCAGAGCTATGAGAAAATAAACGTCTGTTGTTTTAAGCTGTGGTAATTGGTCATGGCAGCCCTACAAAACATACACTTACCAAAAAAACCTACCCTTTTAACTTGTATAATTTGGAAGTTTTGGGTATATTCAGAAATGTGTGCATAAACTCTAAAATAATTTTATCACCCCCCGAAAAGGAATCCTGTATCCATTAGCAATCACTCCCAATTTTGCCCCTCCTCCATCCACTGGTAATCACGAATCTATTTTCTGTCTGAATGGATTTGCCTAGTCTGGACATTTCATGTACATGAAATCATGCGTGTATGGATATGTCATGTTTTGCTTATTTATTCACTAGTTCATGAACATTTAGATTGGGTACACATTGCTTAATTACAAATGTGTGATATAGGTAAATATATCATGTTTTGGATTTTAATATGTGAAAATAAATGCTTTATAGATTTCAGGTATGGATACATTAGGCAAGTGTTCAACATTGGAGTCAAGTTTATTCACCTTTACCTGTTTATGCTGTGTGAATGGTTGTTAACACCCAATGCAGGAATATGACTAGATTTAGTAAATGGAGAGGTGAATCTGATCTTGCTCCTTCTAAATCAGCACCAACCTGAGTCCCTTCCCACCTTTAATTCCTCAGTTATTCCTGCCCCATCAAATGCTCAGGACCTGAAAGAGCATTCTTCCTTTCCTAAGGAATTCAAACCAGCTAGCTAATATATTCTAACAGCACATTAATTCTATTAATCACAGAATCCTAAATACCATGAAGACCGAATTCCAAATCTTTATTTTAGCAATTGAGAAGATGAGACACAGAAATCAAAGACAGGTGGCAAGGACCACATAGAAAATAAAACAATCAGCCCAGAGGTCTGAGGATATTTCAAGATCAACTGTGGTAAAAGGAGGATATTGGCTTGAGTGACAATATATCCATAGTCCAATAATCCATAGCATATACTAAGCAGCCCTTTTGCCCACCTTGCCCAGTTAAGACGGCATCCACTGCCAAATCCAGTTTGGAATCTAGTGACATTGGGGTTTAGAACATCACATTGGGATACAAAATATCCCATGTTCCATAATTCCTACAAATAACTTCTTTTAAAGCCACCAGAGCCTGGGCTATGACCATTGTTTTCTTGCTCCTAACCCTGACATTGCATGATCCCTTTTTTGATTTTTTTAAAATGCTGTGTGATGTTTAAATTAAATATTAGAATTCCCTTCTGGGAGAGAATACAGCAGTGCAGGCAATCTGCTTTGGGAACAAGGCCGAACATTATAAACCTAAGGGCATAGTGGATACCTTTCATTCTAAAGAGAACCCCGAAGTTAACGCTCAATACCAGCAGCACCCTGAGAATCTATACCATGTCTGAGTTGCTTTCCATGACATACATACGCACTCCATTCTTTAATGTCTCACAACTAATTGGGCTGATCTCAGCATAAGCCCAAATCATTTTATCTTAGCACGTGCTTCTGAAGTTGTCAGAACTTGACCCTAAACATGCTTGAGGTTACATATTAAAGGAAACCGCAACTAAATACAATAATCGTTCACATTTAAGACACTTAGATTCCTTCTGTTTTCTCTAAAATGACCCACACTGAGAAAATTGCTTAACATGCACAAGGTAAGCCCCGTGTTATAAGCCACTAATGGAGAAGCTGCAGCAACTAATTAGCTCCAACCAGTACAAGTCAAACTGTTATTAACAAAATCTGAAAATTAAATAGAGGTTCATTACTGCCCCAGTCACTGGCTGCCCCTCCCTGGGGAGTGTTTAACTTGTAGCAATGGTTTTGGCTTTGCTTGATTAAATCTCATTATGAGAAAGGAAAAAGCACTTGT
The DNA here is from genome assembly GCF_028538775.1 of Myotis yumanensis. Classification (NCBI taxonomy): domain Eukaryota; kingdom Metazoa; phylum Chordata; class Mammalia; order Chiroptera; family Vespertilionidae; genus Myotis; species Myotis yumanensis. The sequence continues at coordinate 8,454,236 of NW_027223762.1, forward strand.
GCCCAAGTCTGAAGGAACCCAGAGGTATGCCAAGCTATCCATTAGGCTGTGCAGAAAAGGAGTCGGATAGCAGACACTATTTGAGAAATACCATTCCAAAGCTTTTGTTTTTCTTGATGGGTTCCTTCTTGACTTTACTAAACATTATTCCATCTGTATCTCTCAATTAAAGAAAAACATTGCAAAAATAGATTTGTGTTACTTTCTACTATTCTAAGGACCCTGCAAGGGAACATGGGAACACTGCAGATCCAACATACGATGTTAAAGAGCTGGCAGTATGTAAGGAAGGAGCCAAGACCGTGTGTGTAGTCAGTATTCCAAAGAGAGCAGAGGCTGAGGCAAGCACATGGCTTAATGATCGCCCATGAGCCCTTAAGCAGGAACAGCCTTGCAGAAGTTAACCCATCACCTGCCATTAGCCTGGGCCTGCTTATAAGATGAACTTTATCTGTCACACCCAGTAGGAAAAGACAGGATACTAGTGGATGGGACCTTTGGAGAGGTACATAGTCACTTCTATCCTCTCTCTACCTTCAACTGGGAGGAATGCGCACACTATGAAGGTTGATCTCTGCCAATTGGCTAAAATGAAATTTGCATATTATTGGATTATTTTTTATTTAGATATTCAATTCTGCAAATTAAGGTTAATGTATATCTTGCTAGGAAAAAATATTTCATAGCTTCTAGAGTCGACGTCAAGAGAAGAGCATTTTAATTTTGCCTTTTTCTACTAATAACCTGGGTAAATCACATAACACTGGTGTAACCATCTCCATCTGCAATCTGAACTATGTGTTTCTCTAACTATGGAGTAGATACAGGCAGGTAAGCAGGTATGTTTCCGGCATGACTTCTTAGAATTTTAAATTATAATGTGAAATAATATTTAAAATATAATCAACATAGAGATTACTCAAAAAGGGAATAAAATATACAGCACATCCCAAAGTTTATTTTAATTGCAAACCTGTTTTTCACAGTACAGAGAAATTTTATGGGAAGGTTTGAGAAATGTTTTGGTAACCCAGGGTCTCTCAATCATAATGCTACTGGCATTTTCAATTGAGTGATTCTTACTTGAGAGCAATAGTCTGCAAGTTATAGAATGCATACCAGCTACTCTGGCCTCTACCCACTAAATGCCAGTGACACACCCCCAACTCCTAATGATGACAATAAAAAAATGTCTTCAGATATTTCCTTGTGTCCTCCAGGGGCAAAATTAGCCCTGGTAGAGAACCACTAGACAAACTGGTTTTTAGTTCCCTTTTAGCTGAGATGTTCTCGTTATCTATGCAGAAAAAAATGACCTACAGGTCAGAGAGAGACAGTATAGGGGCATCATTAACAATAGAGGATCTAAAGATAACCTTAGGGGTTCAAACCCAAGATCTATAACCCAAGAATCCATCTACAAAATGGTGGTAATAATAATAATAATAGCATTTACCTTATATAGGTAGTTGTTATGAGTCTTAAATGAAATTATGTTTTAAAATCATGTAGGACAATGCCTAGTACATGGTAAAGGATTTGAGAATTATCAGCTCAATTTTTTTCTCTGGAATTCATTCTTTATTAAACGGAATTCGTTTGGTTACTAGTCATTTCTAAAAGTCACTTTCATTTCTAGAAGCAGGTACATCCCAAATAATTGTCTCTTTTTTTCAATTCTCTCCTTAAAGTACTCTTATCCATGCATTCATCAAACCACTTTTTTAAAAAAATATTCTGTGTTTCCCTTCTATGCTTTGCTCCCAATAATGGGTTCTGATGCATAGGAAACCATGGAAAGTACCTTAGTCTTGAGTTGTTGACTCTAGAAGTTTTATTGTAGCCCTTTCAAAGAGCTTCCTAGACAGCACAGGTTCAGTGTGGGAAAACAAAACCATTCTAGGTTTTTGAATCAAAATGGGGTTTAATATAGACATCACTGAAAAGGCTGGAGATCTGAAGTCAAGGGGCTGCTGCTAAGTTTGCTTTTTGGGGTGTCACCTTCAGGACACTGCCCCAGTGGCAAGAAGGATCTGCTTTTATACAACCACTGTCATCACTGCCACGTCTGTCAGACCCATGAACCTGATGGCAAGCAGATGAATCCACCTCAGACACTCATGTCTCTTAGAGTCCACTTGTCACAGAGAGCAGTCTGCTGCCCTACTCATGTGAGTGCATTTAATTGATAGAGACTAATGAATACCCAGAACTCTAGCTACAGAGTCTGGAGAATATATTTTTATCTTTTGAAACCTTTCAAATAGAAGGAAAGTAAAATAGAGATTGAGGACCAATGCAAACACTCAGCTACTCCACATGCATACACCGCCTCATTGACATATATTCATAACCTGGGACAGTAATACCAGCAAGATCCACATGCTTCTCTCTGATTCAATGTAACAGTCCTTTGTACACATGGAATCTGCCTGTCCCCTCCTTGAAGGGGGGGGGGGGGGCACATGTTCCAAACACTACAGAATCATTTCCTGTCCTCTACTCTCCCCACTCCTGGCCAAAATCCAGGGCATATAGCACTATAGTTACCAAAGGATGCTTGAGATATTACTGCCAAAATTGTATTCCAAACCCTGATTTTGTCCACAAACACCTCCAAACAAGATTTTCCATGTGGTTTTGTTTAGACACATTTATGCATTCTCTATTATTTCCTACTCAACTTTTTCTATAATGATTCATATGTTTATGAAATAAATGGCATATTGTTAGTTATTATTAGCATTTATACTATTATACATTTATAATTATAATATTATTTTCATTGCCATTTTTGAACACTTATCCAGGTACTGGATAAATACTAAAAATACATGACCTCACTTAATCCTTTCAATAATTCTGAAGCCAATTGTGAGTATCCTTTACACAAAAGGAAACTGATGCAAAGATTTAAGTTATCGTATGCAACATCCAATAAGAGTGGTACCAGAACCCAGATTCAAACACCTTCTTTCTGGCTCCTAAGGGAGTCCGTCACCCCTTTGACAGAAGAATGGAATGGAGACTCTAAGTTTTTCTCAAACTTGTTGACGACTTTGATACAAACCCCCATTCCTCAGTAACCTTATGTTGTTTTTTCTTACATTCATATGGATAACTGGAACATTATATATCTCTATTACATTTCTTCCTGTTTATTAGATGTACAGGACTAAAAATACAATGACTCCAAATAAAATGAATTAAATCATGTTTTCCCAGAAAATAGGGAAATCATTTTTCTTGATTTAAACCTCATTTTAGTTTGTCAGCAACTCACAAAAGTCATTTAAATTCTGTATTTTTTCTTCTTAAAATTTTGGCAAGAAAACTGCTTTATGTGGTACTGTCTCTATGCATCCAAGCAATGAAGCGGTGATTGAGTTCTGAATCATCTCTGATAAGGCTATTTTTGGTCAATTATTGAACATTCCAGGTGTGCTCAGGGCTCTTTTAGTATATGCCCTGATCCCACCAGGTGAGTTGGCCAATGAATTACTCTTAAGGTTTTGGGTGTGCTCCCCACTCATTCAACAGCTAGTTCAATATTTTTACACTGATATTCCTAACAGATCTTACTCCTTGGGCATACAGCTGGGCTCTCAGCATTGCACGCCCAATTTGCATACACTAAAGACATGTTCCCCCAGCATTCACTGATCAGTTGGAGACTAGATATATCAGATACATATAGCTATCCTAGAGGAAAAACAGATAAAAATAAATTAAAATGTTTGTCTGGAAGTCTACAGTTTATCACCTGTCCTAAGTGCTAATCTCTTTATATTTTTTACTTTGCATTGAGATACATAAAAACAATTCCAGATGACAGGATGACAAAAATCATATCTCCACACTAGAATCTTTAACCTCTCTGAGACTAGGATTCGGATATATTTTGCATTTAAGATTAGTATAGAGAAACCCCAAAACTTAAGACTAAGGTATTCATAAAACTACAATTTTATTCAAGCAGCAAAATCCACGTTGCTTCGTGGAGATGGTCCCACGTCAACACAATCAGACATGACTAGCTCTCTCCATCAGTTCTAACAGTTAATAATGTGGGCTGGTCCTACGGATGAGATCTCCTCTTCATAATCCCCACAGTTTTTTGAGAGCACACACTATATATTTGTTTTGGTTTGGAAATCATTGTCAAGCTAAATAATTGTTTATATATCTTTTATTTTTTCATTCACTGCTTCTTTTGATCATTCATTCAAAAATTGACTGAAATCAGAAAGATTTACACCTATGTTGTTTTTTCTAAGAATTTCATAGTTTTAACGCTTCCATTTTGATATTGATCCATTATTAATTAATTAATTTTTGTATAATGGTGTGAGTGCAATATCTTTTTTCTCTTTTGCATGTGGATATCTAGTTGATACAGCATAATTTATTGAAAATACTATTCTTTCTTCATTGGATTGTCTTGATTCCAGTCTCAAAAATCATTTGACCACATAAGAAAGGGCTTATTTCTGGTACAAAACTATTTTTTTAACATCTAATTTTCTGAAATTCTAAGATCCAGATCCCTATCCTGAGAATCTCAAATCACATTCTCTGGACAATAAACTCTTAATTTTATGGTTAAAATAAAAAATACACAAAATAAAACAAAAAAGAAATCGATTTAATGCTTTTTTTGTGATTAATAAAGACATATACTCATAGACATCTGAATGCTGACTTTGAATCATATTCTAATTTGAATTAATCACTTCGGTTGATCTGTCCCTCTCCATTCCATTTTCCATGTAGTAGCAAGAGTGGTTTATTTTTAAACACATAAGCAGGTCAAGTTAACCTCATCTTGTTATACTTTCCTTGAATCTATTTCCTTCTTCATGCCGGCCCCCTATTTTTCCTAAAAGATGAGGTCTCTCTGTCCTGCCTGGGGAGCTATTTAATTGTTCTTTTCTCATCCTAGAACTCCATTCCCTTGTTTTTTATAAACTTGATGACCACTTCCTTCTCAGATAGGCCTATCAGACCACCAAATATAGAAAGGGTACCTTCTGATAGTATCAACCAAAATCCCATGAGTGAATCCTTATAGCACTTAACATTCTCCATCATTATCTATCATCTATCCACCTATTTATCAATCATCTATCTACCTATCTATCCATCCACATCTATCTCTCTCTCTCTCAATCTATCATCTATCCTAGCCATTTCCCTCATGCTCTTATGTATGTGCACAGACAAATACAATTTAATTCTCTAGGGCGGGGAAATTATTGTGCCTTGGGAAGACAAAGGAGCCTAATATTTAATAATCCCAAAGACTTCATATGACATGATCAACATCTCTCCCGTCCACAGGAGCATTTTAAAAAATCACACAGCTAAGTTACTTGCCTAGTCTCTCCTCTCTTTTCTCTCCCTTCTCCCCTTCTAGTTCCCTCTGCTCCATCCCCTTAAAAAAGGGAAAACAAAGAAAAACAAAACAAAACAAAAAACACTTTCATTTTTGTCAGCAAAGCTATTCAGTTAATTTCCCTACAGCATCCCCCTCAAACTTAGTTCAAGGCCTCCTTTTTTATTCCAAAAGATTTAATTTAAACTTAAAATTATAGCTTCTGACTTCACAGGGTGCTGTTTTTTTCCCCAGTCTCTGCCAGTGGGATGGAGAGTTTCACACTTCCAGTTTTGCTAGCAAGAGTGACACATTTCTATTACAGGATTAGTCCCATATTTCTAATGATTGAATTCACAATCTGTACTGGATTTGGGCAATTTTAAAATCACTTCTTTGAGGAAAAGTAAGCATTATGTTTCCTGTGGCAAATGCAATAGTATTATATAAAATCATCTTTAAAAACATAGAATGTCTCAACTGCCCAATTCTGACCACCAAGTGTTTTAGAATATCACCTCATTTAATCATTACAACTATGAACACCTTTAAGAATAAAAGTGGGGTTGTTGTTCCTGCTTGCAGACAGATTGGGAGAGATGAAGGCCCTCTTCAAATCTCGAATTCAGCCTACATGAAAGGTCGCCGGGATGGGGTCTGTACAGAGGAGAGACTATTGGCGATGAAGATGAGCTGCAGTTGGCTAACTTGTGTCTAGCACAGCCCCTCCCACACATGCCTTTATCCCTTCCTTCCTGCTTGGGATTCATGGTGAAAACTACTGATTTCTACTCCCAAACAACCCAACCATGTGGAACTTGCCACTCAGCATTACCACCACCTCTCCCTCCGTGCCCGAAGGAAATGGATGGAGAATCACATTTACATGCTCTGATGACCTCATTCTTAATCAACTTGAGAAGATGAACACTTTCAAATTCCTAGGTCTTCCTACAAGTGAAAATCAGGGAAATTCCCAATGTCACAAGGATAGAAAGTGGAGAGGTAGGATGTCATATGGCTGAAGTTTCAGGCGTTCTTGGTGGAGTCAGCTTCTAGCCATCTCCCATGTCCAGCAAGAACACAGCCTCCGTTATTACATGTCTTCACTGAGCAATCAACTATCATAGCGAGATTCAAGTTGGTCTCTGCCTCCCCCCACCATTAATAAACCATTTATGTAAGGCCAATGGTCTATCTTTGTTCCCAAGGCCATAAAGAGTTCCCAAGTTTATGACTAATCAGAAATCATCCGATTGATTAAAAGTTAACATGGCACCAGAGTGGGTAGTCGAGAGAATCTTTGCTCCAAGTGATCTGAAATGTCTCCAACCAATTTAGCATCCCAGCCCTCTGATGAGTGGCCTTTGTTAACAAGCCTGCCTTTAGCATGTCCATGTCTCCTTGTACAGACCAACTTGTCGCTAATCAGGGAGTATTGATTTCCACCCCACTTATTTGCTCGTTAAACTGACATCTATGACAAACATTCAGACATCAGAAATAAGATCCACCATTTTTCTCTAACATAGAAATTGAATACCAAATTCCTAAAATGCCATTTTTAACAATAAATAGAAGAACCCACAATAACCTGGTGAGAAAATTCTCCCTGTTAAATCATCCGGTTTCCTGGGCGTTGTCTATATCACTTTATTTTCTTAATTGCAAGCTTTGCTCAAGTTAACATAGTCACTAATCCATGTAAAACACAAAGAAGGCACTGATAGCCCAAAACACAAAAAAAATATTGGTGTATGTGGAACCACAGCATGTACCTGATCACTTAAAAACATCTGCTAAGAACAGCTTTAAGTTCTACAGAAATATCATAAGGTCACTTAGAATAATCTCAATCAGGAACCATCTACTTACATCTCTCTGGACTAACATAATTTGAATTAACAGAGTAGATAGATATTTTATTCCTTTTTTAAATCTACATTACTTTAAACTTGATTAAATGTATTGGGGTGACATTGGTTAATAAAATTATATAGGTTTCGAGTGTACTAGTATAATTCTATAATACACTATCTGAATACACTTCATTTTAATAGGGTTCTGTGCTACCACCCTGAAGCTAATTCACTAAGAGTATTCCACTACTTTGGCTCAAAATTCTTGAATAATAAATTGATTTTAAATGACATGAACACCAAACCCATTTACTTGGTCTCACTCCCCTATAGCAAATACTGACCATCTCATTAAGAATTGAAAAGAGCAGCTGGCACAAGATGCCTTGGAATAAGATGGCTAATTTCCATATACGTACTGGACTTCAAGCAAGGGTTCTCCAGCATGTTTCACCAAGTCCTCAGGGGTCCAAGCTTTCTCCCAGGCAGGTAAAGGGCAGGAAGGCAGCTCCAGCTCAAACAGGAATATTAATAAAGTTGTAAAGTAGAAGGTAATTGAACCATATCAATTATTTATCTAATTATGAGGTTACTAGTCATCGAAAATTACTCAGCAAGCAACTCCAGAGACTATGAGGTACTGACATACAAAGTGTTGTCCAAAATCATTAGGCCTGCAAAACTCCATCTGACAACACTTCAACATTAATTACAATGAAGATCTAAAGCATGAGTAGAAAAATGGGGATATTGGTAAAATATTCTATGTAGAAAAAGCTGAACCTTTGAAGGCGGAAGGTAGGAGAAAGCATAGTATTTTTTTTAAAAAAATATGTTTTTACTGGTTTTAGAGAGAAAGGGAGAGGGAGAGAGTTAGAAATGACCATGACCGTGGTGAGAATCATTGATTGAGTGCTTCCTGCATGTCCCCCCCTACTGGGGAGTCAGCCCACAACCCAGGCATGTGCCCTGACCTAGAATTGAACAATGACCTCCTCCCGGTTCATGGGTCGACACTCCTGGTTCACTGGGGTAGGAGTTGTTCTGTGGAGCAGTTTTTAAGTCCAATATTTTAATACCAGGTAGGATTCTCTAATCACTGCAAGCCTCAACAACTGTCCTGACATTTGCATGCAGGTAGTGAGGTTTTTATTCACTCTGCTGGACAGAATAAAAAAAACCCAAAGATGTTCCATACTAATATCTGCCACCTGTGAATATTACCCATGACCGAAGAGCCTTTGCAGATGTGAGCAAGTTAGGCTTCAGAGATAGGAAGATTGTCTTGTAGGTGGGCACAGTATAATCATGAGGGGTCTTAAGAGAGAGAGAGAGAGAGACAGAGGGTCGCAGTCAGAGAGGAGATGTGAGAACAAAAGAGGAATAAAAACAAATACAAAGAGGTAGAGATTTGAAGATTCTATGCTACAGTCTTTGAAGAAGGGAGGTGGGGGCTACAAGGTAAGAAATGCAGGCAGGCGTCAGAAGCTAGAAAAGGCAAGGCCATAGAATCTCTTCCAGAGCCTTCAGAAGGAACGCAGCCCTGCTGACCCATCATGGGCCTCTGACCTCCAGAATACGAGGAGAATATGCCCAGTGCGCGAGCATCCTTACAGCAGCAGCAGAAAATAAATGCATCCACCAAGCTATCACCAGAATAACCCCAACATTCCATGTTTCTATTCCAATGTGTTAGAGATGATGAGCTAATTAAATTGCCCAACTTTGAGTAAGAAGTCTGTTTGGGGAGAGTGTATAGGGTTCCCAGAGGAACTGTACATATAGCACCTAAATTGGGGCTCACAGCAACACACGGATTTGAGAATTATCAGTTGAACTATAGTCCTGAGCAACAACATACTAGGTGAAGTAGGAACATCATGGTAGTTGTGTAATTAAAGTACTTAGACAAGTTTAAGAGTTAATTAAGAAGTACAAATGGGTAGTCACAAAATCAGGGATGGAAAGAGCAACACGGGGAATATAGTCAATAATACTCTAACAATAACTGTATGGTGCTGGGTGGGTACTAGACTTAGTGTGGGGAATCACTTTGTACGGTATGTAAATGTCCAACCACTATGCGGTAAACCTGAAAGTAACATCTATAATATCAAATGTTAACTGTAATGGAATTTATTTTGAAAAGTTAGAGTTGAGTCATTTCCACTTCACAAAAGCATAATTTTTGTTGCCTTCAATGGCTCCAGAACGGTCTCTTTAATAGGAACGGTCTCTTTAATAGGAATAAAATGACTCAAATCTTTTTCAGTATCCTTCCCGACATTTGGAAAGATCCCTGGGCTGGGAAAAATGTCATTTCCCTGGTCAGCTCTTATTTCACAGACCTTCTGAATGGCCATTCCAACCCCAGATGTAGTCCTTCCTCCTGCTTTCCCTAAAGCATCACTAAAGCAAATCCACTACTACAGGTTTCGGCGTGGCTAAGGAGTTCTGAAGCACAGTAGGTAACAGTAAACAACTTAGAATTTAATGCTAGACATAACTCTAGTGAATGTCCTTGGCTACCCAGACAGACTTCCTCCCAAGCCCATCCTTTTTTCCCAGGGCCCTTGCCTCCTTTGCTCTTCCAGAGAATAACTCCAATTCCTGTTACTGTACTATACAGGGCTTCTCACCTTCCTTTGTCATAGCCTCTCCCCCGACGAGAAACCAGACTGTCTAGCAAAATGTCCATTAAGGTGTTTTCCAAATAAAAGAGCAGTGTGCTCCTGAGAACCCCGACTTCTCCTGAGGCCACAGGTGCAAACTGTAGGCAGCCTCTCAAATAGTAACTCATTCTCCCTGGTCCCCAAGGAAACCATCTATCCGGCGCAGCAGCCATTCGCCAGTCAGGCAGCCTCCCGCGGTAGCTTATTCCCTCCTCTCAGTGAGCACCTTGAACTCATAAAGAAATGGGAGAGGTGCTCTAAACATCTGCCCCTTCACTGGGGCTTAGGAGAGTTGATAGGAACTTACACGACTTCTGACAATCCCATCTGAAAAAACTGCCCCACGTATGAAAGCATTTCATAGCTTAAAATAAGGCAACTCACAGAAAGAAAACATTAACACGCCACCCTCTGCGAAGAGTTAGAGTAGAAACAAAGTCGCTCTATCAACGAACTGTCCTACGTTATCTAATTCCTTTTTGCAAACACATTCAAGGGGATATATTTGCAAAGCTAAAGGAGTTACTCATGAGAATGGAGCAACTTATTTGCTCCATTATGTTTCTCCTCAGTGACCTTGAGTTCCAGAAGGCAGTGGGACTTGCATAAATTGCTGAGGGGGAAAGGAATTGTATATGTAGCCAAATTTTTATTTGTACTTAATGGCAAATAAAAAAATACATTTATCAAACATGAAAAATTTAAGGGTTGCATTTATATCCACTTCTCAAAAAAAAAAAAAGAAAGAAACAGTTAAAACTACTCAAAAACTGAGAAAAGGAACAAAATGATGAAAAATTTACCTACAAAATACATGGTGATGAGCATAGAAACCAGTAACACAGAGCAAAGGAACTCAGTGACTCTCAATTCTGGATGCATATTTTAATTACCTGGCAGAATTAAAACATTTTTTGAGTGTGTGAATAAATAAAATAAGGTATTTCATCGGCCGCATCTAAAGAGGGATTATTGAATTGCTGCTCTTTGTAGAGGCTCAGACATGGGCAGTTTGAGGAGTGTTCAGTGATTCCAACATGCAGAGGTGGGAACCCTAGTTTAAATATCTTTGTTTGTGGGGAGGGGCTTATGGACACGGGGGATGGAGATAGGAGAGGGCTGGAGGACATCATTGTTAAAATATTGTATTTCTTCTCTCATAGGAATGGGAGGAAATAATGTTCTTGAAAACATTGGAAACCTACAGTCACTAGGCCATTTGATAATCAATGGGATTAAATAATCTTCCAAACAGGCCTAATCCTAGAATTTAAGGAATTTAGGGTCTAGGAATAGAGAGCACCAAGGAAATGGATAGACACAGTGCACCGTGTTAACAGACGCAAGGAGACCAAATACAAAGTGTGATGGGAGTGCCAGGGAGGCAGGAGTACCTGCCCAGAGGAGCTGATGTCTAACCTCACACCTGATCTGCTTTTTACTCACAAACAACCTGCTTCAGCACAACTTACAATACAGTTTCTCTTACTCTAGTTCACTGTCACTTTTCTTCTACTTTTTACCTGATGAGAACCATAGATTCCACAGAAAGGAGTAAATCTGTAGGGGCAGCTCTCCCTGTTTCACGCTGCTTGCACATGGCACTTTGCCTGTTGACATGCGAGATGTGGCCTGTTCCAAAAACATCCTTATTCCCTTCACCACGTTTCTCCAACAATACATACCACCTGGAAGCTTCAAGATGGATATATTTTAACTTCTTTTTCCAATTTACCCTTTAAAACAACTCAAAATTTTAGATTACGGCTTTCATAAAGATTATCCATTGCCCATGTGTCAGCATCCAAAGTGCATCTGATTTCATCTAAGAGAGTAAAGTATTTGAGCTTTCTTATTCTTCAGACAAGGAAGATAATTATGTACATACTGCCCATCCTAGGATATCTTTGTAATTATAAGGAGAAGGTGGGTTTTCTTGGGAGGAGGACTTTTTCAGAATCTTGGGACAGGCCAAGGGCCATGAAAATCCTAAGGGCTGAATGTATGATGGCCAGGATGGAAGAGTGTGCCTTTTACTGGTTAAAGGGGACTGCTAATCCCAACCTCAGAATCAAGAGTTACTAAATAATGGTCCATTGACTGGTGGCCCTTAATAGAGCTTTCTTAGGAAACTAGAGTTATTCCAAGAAGAGAGACAATGTTGGAAGGCCATCCTCCACAGGTCTGACTTTATCTGTCCATGCATCAAAGACTTCAGTTATCTCAGGCAACGAAGGAGCAGATAAACAATCCTCTAATTGTTCTTCTCAGAGAGGATCCCAGGAGCCAGGCAAAAAGAGACCAATATTTGTCAATTCAACACTCTAATAAATTAGATTTGGTTTAACATTATACTGTTAAAGGGCTAGCTGTATGTTGGCTTTACTGGAAAGCTTGTGGTTATAATCCTAATTATCATTATAGAATTCTGTTTTTATTAACCCAGTAGAGGCCGGATGCATGAAATTCGTGCAAGAGTAGGCCTTCCTTCCCCTGGCTGCTGGCACCGGCTTTTCTCTGGCACCCAGGACCCGGGATTCCCTCGCAGCCCCAGCTTTATCCGGAAGGACACCTGGAAGGATGTCTGGCCTAATTAGCATATTACACTTTTATTATTATAGATTAACGATGCCTTATCAAATAAATTTGACACCTATGTTTTATCTTTTAAAGGAAGGGAACTATAATATTATCAATCCTATGCCCCTTACAGGAGTTATGCCCAAGCACTAGGTCCAGAATCAAAGAATTGTATTATGTGAAAGATGGCTTTGGGATCTGGCAGAGGAACCATTCAGCTATAGCCTGGAGATAAAGAGATTCAGAGAAAAATCAAAAGCTACCTGGTAGGGGAGAAGTATGCAAATAGGGCTCTGACTTGGAGACAGCCTTATTAATTTTCAGGGAATTTTGTGTAAAATACCGTGAACAAAGGACATTCACATTACAAATTCTATAGAGAGACACTGAGGAATAGGAAAAAAAAAAAAGGATAAAAAAAAGAAACCATATTTAAAGGAGTGTGTGAGTGTGTGTGTGAGTGTGTGTGTGTGTGAGTGTGTGTGTGTGTGTGTGTGCATGAGCACAACCCACTTAAACCCACACATGCATTAAAGCTTGATGCTGTCTAGACGCTAGGGCATGTACAACACCTATCACTAGAAATCTGTTTACAGTTTTCCTCTTCTAACACAACATCTTTTTGCAAAAAAATCAGGGCTCCTGCATTATTTATATCGAGAAGACTTGTATAATAAGGTGTAGGCACATTTCCATTCCATCGCATGCATTTCTGTGAAGGTGCTCGGCAGCAAAACTGATGTGAGGACTAACGAATCTTGTCTGAGGAGGGTGGCTTGGTGACTGTTGGGCTGCATGACATTTTTACATATCACTACATTATTTTCTTGCCCACTGTTATTTTCTAACATCTTTTGTGAAGTTTCTGTTCAAATCTTTCAGCTATTTTTTTTAATTGAATTGTTTTCCTATTATTTTGAAGAGTCTTTATACATTCAAGACATAAGTCCTATGTCAGATGTATAATTTTCAAATATTTTCTCTCAATCTACAGCTTGTATTTTCATTCTCCTGAGAATCTCTTATAAGAGGCAGAAATTTAACATTTTGATGGACTTTAAAATTTACTTTTAAAATTTTATTACAATTGTTTCAGTACCATTCATTGAAAAGATTACTTTCTCTACTGAATTGTCTTTGCACCTTTGCCAAAAATGAGTTTTTCACATACATGTGGTTCTATTTCTTTATGCACTACTGTGCAATATTTCATTGATCTACTTGTCTACCTTCATGCCAATTTTATTAACCTTGTAGTTACCTTTACCATATTTATTAACCTTATAGTAAGTATTAAACTCTCAAACTTCGTTATTTTTCAAAGTTGTTTGGCTATTCTGTCTTTTGCATTTTAATATGAATTTTATAATCAGCGTAGCAATATCTTTATGAAATCAAGCTACAACTATGATATAGTTTCATTGGATTTGTAGATCAACTTGAGGATAATTAATATTTTAACACTATTGAGTCTTTCTACCTTTTAATACCATGTATCTCTTCATTTATTTCGATACTTTACTTTCAGCAATGGTTTTCAGTTTGAAAAATCTTACACATAGTTTGTGATATGTCTTCCTATATAATTCATTTTATGCTATTTTAAATGGTATCTTTTTATTTTCATTTCCAGTCAATTGGTGCTAGATGTATGGAAATACAATTTATTTTTGTATCTTGATCACGTGTCTTACAAACTTGCAAACTAACATATTTATTTAAATAGTTTTTTTGTAGATTCCATTGAATGCTCTATATAGATAATGATTTTTGTCTATGAATGAACACACTTTTACTAATTCCTTTCTATTTAATGGCTTTTATTTCATCCTCTCTCATTATTTCCATGGCCAGTGCAATAGAGAGAGAATAGAAGTGATGAGAGAACGTACTATGGTTGTTCTTGAGCTATGTGGGAAAGCATTTTTTTAACCATTGAGTATGATGCTAGCTTTAGGTTACTCATAAATTCCCTTTATCAGGCGAGGACATTTCCTGCTATTCCTAGTTTGCTGAGAGGTTTTATCAGAAATGGATGTTGGATTTTATCAAATGCTTTTCTGCATCTATTTAAGATGATTACATGTTTTCTTTCTTAATTTGTCAATATGTTGGATTACAATGATAGATCTTTGGGTGCTAAACCAACATGCATTTCTGGGGCAGGCCCCAGAACTGATCATGATCTATGATTTGTTTTATATACTGTTGGATATGTCTAAAGCAAATTGTATTTTTATTTGTCTATTAATATTCACAGGGATATTATATTCAAGTATTTGTTATTATTGTTGTTTTTATGTCTTTGTCTTTTTTAGCTTCAGAATAATTCTGATCTCATGTGCTGTGTTGGGAATATTCACACCTTTTCCATTTTCCAGATCACTTTGTGTGTAACTAATTTTATTTCTTCCTTGATTACTTGGTAGAATTCACAAAAGAAAACATCTGAGCCTGAAGGTTTTTATGCAGAAAGATTTAAACTATAAATTTGATTTATTTAATAGATAACAGGTCTATTCAGATTATCTATTAATCTTTGAGTGAGCTTTGATAGTATATATCTTTCAAAGGATTTTAAAAATTTAATTGAAGTTGCCAAATTTATTGACATAAATTTGTTCATAATATTCTGTCATCCTTTTAATATCTCATAAAATATGTAGTAACATCAACTGTCATTCTAGATATTGCTAATTTGTATCTTCTCTTTTTCCTTATTAACCTGTCTAAAATTGTATCAAGTTTATTGATCTTCTGAAAGAACCAGACTTTGTTTTAATTTATTTCCTTTTTAATTTGTTAGTAAATTCAACTCGAGTCTTTATTATTTACTTTATTCTGCTTACTTTGGGTTTAACGTGCTCTTCTTTATTTTGTTTCCTAAGGTAGACACTAAGATCATTGATTTAAGACCACACATCTTTTCTAATATAGGTGTTTAGTGCTATAAATTTCCCACTAAGTACTGCTTTAGAGACATCCTACAATTTTTTATATATTTTTATTCATTTTTCATCCAGTTGAAAGTATGTTGTAATGTTCTTTTTCTTCTTGGTCCATGGAATGTTTAGAACTGTCTTATGGCTTTTAAACACAGAGGAATTTTCCAGATAACGTTCTGTTATTGATTTATAATTTAAGTTCATTACGGTTTTAGAACACACATTGTATGATTTGAATTCTTTTAAATTACATCGAGGTGTTTTTATGGCCTACAGTATGGTTGATTTTGGTAAAGATTTCTTGTGACCTTGAAAAGAATGTGTGTTTTGCTGCTGTTGATTGGAGTGTTCTCTAAATATCAATAGGTAAGTTGGTTGATATTGTTCTTCAAGTATTGCATATCCTTGATGATTTTGCATCTACTTGTTCCATCATTTATGAAGAGAGAGTTAATAAAATTTCCAGCTATAATTTGGTATTATCAATTTCTCCTTAAACTGACATTACTTGCCTCACATATGTGGATGCACTGTTTTTAGTACATAAAAATTTGGAAATATTCTAGCTTTTAGATTAATTTATTCCTTTATCAGAAATGACCTTCTTATTGCAGGTAATATTCTTCTCTCTGAATTATAATAAATATATTGTAAATGCCCAATACAGGCTACTATTTTTGTTTGAATAACAAATTATCTTTTAAATATATATAAATAATAAGAAAATCTTATATAGTTGCCTATATCTTTGCTATTTTAATTGCCAAGTTCATTGACATGAATTTTCATTTAATATTTTCAACATCCTTTTAATATCTCATAAAATATGCCCTTGGTGTCCTTGGTGTCCCTATATCCTCTGGCTTCATTTTCCTCTCCCTCAGGGACCTCCAATAACATTTCCTGTGCAGTTCTGCTGCTGATTATGTTTTCTCTTCTGTATTTATGAAGAAGTCTTTATCTTATATTCATTCTTGAAAAATATTGTCAATGTGCATAAAATCTAAGATGACTTTCTTTCAATACTTCAAAGATTTTTCTCTACTGTCTTTTTACTTGCACTGTTTCTGAAGAAAAATGTACTATCATCCATTTTTTGTTTGTGTCTGTGCAATTTTTTAATTTATATCACTATATAACTTTTCAAGTTCATTTTATATATTTCCTTTTCAAGTCATAGAATCAACCATTTCTCCAAGGACACCATTTCTTTTATTGGAGAATAGTATTGGAAACCAAGAACTAGGTCTCAGAGTTTTCACAGCTACCCCCTATTGCTTTAATACTTAGTAAATAGATAATGTAAAATAATGAAGTTAATAATAGAGAATGTAGGATGATACCAAAGAAGGCCCCTAGCAGGAAAGGATTTCTTTAATAAAAAGAAATATATGAAACAAAATATTGGAATTACCTGTATTAAAAAGAAAAAAAAAATGTTTACTAGAAAATATCATAGTGTGTGCCGAGAGGAGATAGTTTACAATTACCTATTTGAAATGGCCCTTACCAAAAGGGATTTAATGTCTAAAATGTAATAAAAGAATTCCTGAAAATTGTAAGAAATACAGGAAATGCTATATAAAGATGGAAATGATGGGAATGCATATCAAGATTATGATATCCAGTTAGCCATCAAGCAATACTCTGAAGCGTAAGTTCACTAGTAAACTGAGAACTGCAGAATATCAAGGTGAGCGTTGCTTCCTTCAGCTACGAATAGGGATGGGGGAGGTAGTTGGTGACTAAACAATGCTGTCTCCATGACCAACTAGGAAAAACAGAAAACATGGGAAAAGAAATCTGATTGAAGACAATAAGGCTATCTATGGCATCTACTAAGAACTGAGAGAACAGGATCATATAGGACAGGACACTCCAAAGAAGTGAACCAATATCTTGCAGATACTGGTCACCTTAGGGCCGTTGTGGGTTGGATATTAGGCAAGAAACTAGGAATTTAAAATCTTGATGACAAAGGAAGAGAATATCACTAAGCTTCACAATTAGATATTTGCCAAATTCTTCAGTTGCACCTTGAAAGAGACTATTCAGTTAAGAAAAACAAAACAGGATTTGTCATTCTTTGGTTATGAGGAACCAAGGGCTAAAGTTCAGTAACCACTAAAGGAAGCGGCCTAACTGAGCACCATAGGCTCTTGGTTGTAATTGTTATTGGGATAGTCCCTAGGAGAGGCTATAAATCAGGAGAAGTCTTGCCTTAAGAGCAATCAAGCCTCAAATCATCTAAGTTTCTAAGAATTTATATAAATAGGATCTTACAGAGCTCATTCCAGTCTTCTAGCATAATAGTGACCATTCACTTGAAAAAGATATTATTAAGATCACCTTAATTTTTCATTACATAACAGTAAAGGGTTTTTTAATTGGAGTTACATAAAGAGAAGATGAAGACAATGAAAGAAATCAATGCTTGAAGAAATAAAATAAATATTGGTTGGACAGTTTATGAAGATATCAGTCTATACTTTTATCAAGTTTCATGAAAGTATAGCTGAATAAATGCAAAGAAAATTACACTAGTACACAAAGAAAAAATGTTGAAAAGACAAAAAAGTTCTAAAATAGTAAAATTTTGAGAGGTTACCTTCAAATGTACAACAATGAGATTCACAGCTATTACCTCAACAGAAATTAAGTGGCAGACAGAGACAATTTGATAGTTTTTGGCTGTTCTGAGAAAAAATGGCTGTCAATCTAGAATTCTATACATAACAAAATTAAATGTTAAATGTAAGCCAAAATACACTTAGATATTTAATCCATTTACAATTAGATCCATCTCTGATATGAGGCAGGGCATAGTTTGCTTTCTTTCAAATGACTTGCTGATTTTATCGGCTCTATTTATTAAATAAAGCATTCTTGTTCAAGTTAACTAGAAAAAGACAGAGATTTTTTCATAGAAAAGTATCTCTAACTGACCAGAACTCTCCATCCTTGCATTCAATGGAAGTACATTAAATCTATACCTTAAGAGAAAGCCTAGGATGGACAACTTAACATTAGGGAGTCAGAGAAGAACATAATCCCTAAAGAAAAAAAAAGTGATGTCATAACCTGGTTCCTAAAAGTCAAATGTTCAGGAGGATACATTTAGAAATGTCAGAAAAGGCAGGATGCATTTAGTAAAACACAAATGGTCCAGTATGATTGAAACTCAAAATAAGAAGGTATGAGAGAAATGTTAAGAGATAGAACTTGAAAGAAACAGAAAGAAGAGGCCAGGTCACACATCAAATGAGTTGATACTATTCACATAAAGGCAGGACACCCATTAGAAGAATTTGTTTTTAACAAATAGAATATTTTATGGGAAGCAAGCTCAAGGTATCTCACCTCCATCTCACATTACAACCAAAGAATATTTAAATTGGTCATGCTCACAGCCACTGATTAGACCATTTTGCTCTAGAAAATTACCTATTCTTCTTTGGTATTAGTCTTTTAGAGACCTCTGTCTGCTTCTCAGGACATATGGAGTTAAACAGATGGCCCAGTGTCTGCTTCCTATCATTAGAGAGTGATATTATTCTTTGAACCAGTTTCTCCCTCTATCTGACATCTCATTGTCAATCCTACTCTCTCATTGTTTTTCCTTCTACATTGCTGACCCAGATAATTTATGCAAGCTGCCACAACATCACTCCTGGAATCTCTGTTGCTGAATACAACAGAGATTTATTTCTAGCTCACAGAGTGTCTGGGAGGACAGGAAGTGCACCTCATGGCAGGAAAACCCGAGAATGGAGGCAACACCCTAGTTCTGTTGTCTCTGGCTGGTAGTGACCCACAGCACCACCTCAAAGGCCATCCACCAGGACTAGTTACCAGTTACCAGTCCTCAAACTAATTGCAAAGCCGGCTGGGAAACACGGAGGAACACACAGTGCTTTTCTCGAGTGAAGATTGCGTAGCTGCTCTGGAGTGCTTCTCTCTTTCTCTCATAAATGGTACCTGCTTCGAGATTTGCTTGATTTTTGCACTGCCAGTTGTTTGAGCATTTATGCAGGCAATATTCCACTCGATTCTCTCAGCAACACTGAGATATAAGCTATGTGGGGTGTGAGCAGTCTGCCCAAAGTCACCATACCTCTAAAGGAGTGGTCCAAGATTTTAACTGAGAGCTCCTACCTCTAAACTCTGTCACAGTGGTCCTCAATTTCAGCCTCTTCAGCCTGCATAGAATCACCAGAGGACTTGTTAAAGCAGGTTACAGAGCTCTGCCCCCAATGCCTCTGGCTCAGTGGACCAGGCCATGATGCCCAAGAATTTGCATTTCTAATAAATTCATAGCAATGCTGATGCTTCTGGTCCTGAGACCAGACTTTGGAAGCAGGGCTGTTTTACATCACAGCAGTAGCCACGGGTGAAGACCATGAAGTGTAGAGTGGTATAGGTACATGCTAAAGTATTAAACAAGTAAACCTTTCGAAATCCAGATCCGGACTAATTCTTAGAGCAGTGATGGCGAACCTTTTGAGCTCAGCATGTCAGCATTTTGAAAAACCCTAACTTAACTCTGGTGCCGTGTCACATACAGAAATTTTTTGATATTTGCAACCATAGTAAAACACAGACTTATATTTTTGATATTTATTTTATATATTTAAATGCCATTTAACAAAGAAAAATCAACCAAAAAATGAGTTCGCGTGTCACCTCTGACACGCGTGTCATAGATTCACCATCACTGTTTTAGAGGGTGGGATATGCTGTCCTCAATGTTTGCAGACTGTTAACAGCAGCCATCTTTCCCAATACCTTTTCCTTTCTGCCTGGGAAGATGCAGAGCAGAGGCCAGGCTGTGGTTTCTCAGGGAGGAGGCTCCTGGCTTGCCTGCTCCTCTTCGGAGGAAGGCGCTGCCACACTTCTCTCTCTCAGCAGCCCACCTGCCCCAGCCACAGCGGACTCTGGTGTGCATGTTCTCTGTTTAGAGGGGAAGGAGTGAAGGAACAGCTTTTTGTGTGTTTTTTCTGCCCGTGCCTCTGGCAGGCATACCCACAGCCCATCTGTTCTCGTCTCAGATCGGGCCCACCCTTGATCTTTTTTTTTTCCTTCTAGACTTCACACATCCCAGAAGGACAGAATTATTAGCAGGTATTCCTCCTCAGCTCTCAGCTTCCCAGACAGTTGTAAGAGCCCCTCCCTCAGTATTGACAACCTCAGCTTCTAAAAGTAAGAGTCGCCAGGGTTTGGCAACAAAATCACAGTGTGTATGTGTATGTGTGGTATCTCTATCTCTATCTCTATCTCTATCTCTATCTCTATCTCTATCTCTATCTCTATCTCTATCTCTATCTATCTATCTATCTATCTATCTATCTATCTATTTGTTTGGTAAAAGGCCTGGTTTACAAGTAATACATAAATAAAACTAAGAATAATAATAATAATATAAGCAATTGATTTGTTCAGTATCCAAACTTGCCTATTCTAACATGTACAATGACAGAAATTAACACAGATTTTTATAAATATGCTACACTTCTTGCATCCAAACCCACTTGTCATCAAGGAATTCCAAGAGTTCCAAGAAGGAATATTGCCCGACCAATCCAAGGATTTGTGTACTTTTCTCAAGACCCGTTTCCTCATCTTGTTTACCAAACTGCTCCTAAACCAAATCCCAGAAAACTGAAGTAGAGACACTTAGTGAGAGGTGAGCACACTTTTACTCAGTCCCCAGAACGACAACGTGATGCTGAATAAATGCCAAACTTCCCTATGTGTGCACAGATGCTACTACTGTTCAGGTAGTTGGGGACCCTAGAAAGAGGAACCACAGTCCCAAAAGGACTCCGCAGGCTCCCCCCACAAAAGATGATAGTTTGTTAATTAACTGTGTCTGTGTCAGCAGTCCCCACCCACTCGCCTTGTGGGATAAAAATAAGGATTAATCACAAAACTTCAGCCAGCATGTCCTGCAAATAAACAATGCTGTATAGAGAAAAGTATTGACACGCCTCAAAAAGTCTTTCAGGAAAGCTCAACTGCTTGCATTTTCCGCACCAGGAATGGTGTTAGGCAACACCTGTGTGTCAGAGGTGAGAGCATATCCATCAGGAATTAGGTTCATCTGTATAAAAACACAAATTTTTCCCACATCTTCCTAGAGTTGAATTGGCTAGGGTCCCTGCTGGGTTCAAAGGAGGACCCTGTGGAACCACCACTTGAACAAAGGGACTGGTCCATTCAGACAATAGCACAAGGTGAAGCTAATGTACCCTGTGGAAAGGGTTAATGGAGGGTGAGTAGGAAAGGCAGGGGAGATTTTTGACATGAAATTACAATGTGACATTCTTCTCTTTCTTCATTTGGGCAAAACACATTGAGTGATCGGGACTAATGAAGATTCAGTGTGAATGAGGCAGGGTTTTTGGCCTTACCTTGCTAACAGTCAGGTGCAGGGAATAATATTTGCACCCTTTACAGTTACAGATAGTGGAAAGTGATGCATTCTTTAAGAAGGATACAGACACATTGAGGGAGAAACCTTGGAGAAAATCTTTCAACTGAAAGGTCCAGGGAAAACTCATGGAGGAAGTGATTCCAAGAGGAGCCTTGAGACTGAGGTGACACCTTCAAGCGATAGACATTTTCAAGATTATGACAGGTGGAGGGACTCACCTAAGGAGAAAAAAAACCCCACAAAACACAAATAAAAACAAAAACAAAAAACTAGGGAAGCAGATATTTGGTGGGGAAATGTTAATGGTACTCTCAAGCTAGAGCATTTATGAGGGGAGTGGGTTTATGACTTGAAGGCCTTGAGTATTAGAATGCAGCCTAAAGTTCACAGAATAAAGAGCCATTAAAGATATGAGAATAGGAAGGTGCACACCAAAATTCTTCGTTAGAAAGTAATACAAAAGTGAATCGATGGAAGGGAAGATTTCAGAGCTGCACTAAGAAATGGAAGGCTATTCCAGTAGTATCCAGGCACATTTATTCAACCAATAATTATTGAGCCCTTGCTGAGAGTGTAGGACAGGATTTCATGTCTTAATTACTGATTAATTCATTCAAAAAGTACAGAGAGCTGGATTCTATTCTAGGTGCTGTGTACAGAGCAATAAACCAGTAAACAAAAACCTCCACCCTCATGGAAAGACCCTCCTTCCTCAGAGCTGGGGACTAGTCCTGCTAGGCCTGGAGGAGTCAAGCCATCCTTCCTTCACATTGTCATTGTCTGGGACAGTGAGAGGCAGATGTTGCTGCAAACAGTTCTGCACAAGATGCTATGAGTTCATGGCTAAGGTTCTAGTGTATCCTGTTCATGATGGAAACCTGCCTAAGACAAACAGGCTAGAAAATGAACACGCAGCACCAAGTAGGCAACAAGCATAGGCTTCTGTGACCCAGAGTAGGGACAACCTGGACAATCATGGTGTGTTTGCTGATCCCATAACTCATTCTTGCTGTTCCCCATGTACTTCATGTTCCCTCAAACCATAAGCTTTCATTCATGATAAGACTCCTATTCAGCTGGGCTTTACTTCATCTCATCTTACCAAAAATATAACCACCCTCTTTTATTATTAATATTTTACCATTAGTATTACAAATGATGACAACTGCTTTTATTAATCATGGTATTCCATTAATAATAAAATGACCTATTTCATTTAATCCTAATAATTGTGATTCAGAGAGGTTAAAGCGATTTACCTAAGATCATAAAGCAGGCAATGGACTGAGCCAGGATTTAGATCTAACTCTGTATAACGGTAAGAGTCTGTTGTTTAGCACATTTATAGGCTGTTTTTCACCTCCTCCTCCAATCTGCTGCAAATCACACTGTTCCGTTTGAATTCCTCTGACTTAATAGGCAGTGCTACACACTTATACATGGATTTTTCAACAAATCCTGTAAATGTATTTTCTCTTCTTTATGATTTTCTTAATGACATTTTCTTTTCCCTAGCTTATTTCATTGTAAGAATACAATATACAATACATATAACATACAAAATATGTGTTAATCAACTGTTTATGGTATCGGTATAACTTACGGTCAGTGGTAGGCTATTAGTAGTTATGTTTTTGGGGAGTCAAAAGTTATATGTGGATTTTCTATTGAGTGTTTATGGGTCAGCTGAAATTTCATATATAAACATGAAAACATATCCCATCCTCTCTGCACAGTTATTGAGTGAGTGAATGTGCACAAGACATACATTTACAATATATGTTTATATATGAATGTGTATATATATATATATAAATCTTCATGTGTTTCCAGCTCTATGCTGAGCACTGGGAAAAACAGAGAGCCCTTAAAGAGACTTGAACCTGTCACAGTCTATGAGGAGACACGAGAACAGACAACTCTGTTCAATTTGATAACTGGTAGGAGTTTGGGGGGGAAGCCGAATGGTTGACACATTCTACGGGAAACAGGAAGGCCTCACAGAAGGTCACAATCCCTCCCACGTAAAATGTTCCACTTAGACACATTCTGAAAAGCTTGAATGGAAGTCAGAATGAAAGAGGTTATGATATCTGAGCTGAGTCTGCAAGGAAGAACCAGAAACTCCCTTTAGCTAATCCTGAAGATTAGGAAAGAAAGGCTACATCTGCACAGGTTCCAGTTTGGGTCCTTTCTCTGCCAATTGGTTATGGTGCTTTCTTTTCCTCTTCGCAGTATTTTAATCCTTACAATATTAGAACTTCTTTTTATTGGTAGCATTTCCAAAAGATGTAAAAACCAAAGCAAAATATGTATTTAAAATGTGCAGTGAGAGGTATAAGTACCTTATTCTAAAAAAAAAAACAATCTTTTGAAAAACACAAATAAAATATTCAAGACATATAGTTTAGTCTGTCTAAAACAGGGGTCAGCAAACTACCGCCCACAGGCCAAATCTGACCTGTAGCCTATTTTTTATAAAGTTTTATTGAAACACAACCATGTTTATTGATTGACATTCTATCTGTGGCTGCTTTCATGTTACAATTGCAATGTTGAGTAGTTGTGACAGAGATCATATGGGCTGCAAAGCCAATACTATTTTCTATCTGGACGTTGTCAGAAACAGTTGCCAATCCCTGGTCTAAAGCATTGAAAAAAGATGAGGATGTTAAACTCAGGAGGCCTAGAACAGTGCTAGCCAAAGTGTGGTCAGTGTCACAGTATCAGTTTATCAAACACAGGGATTGAAAGTAAACACCTAGAAACTTCTATAGCAATTTGACAAAGTAATTTTCATATCTGTTGAATATAATAATAATTAAAATATTGGGCTTGTATTTTATGAGTTATTTTTAAATTCACCCTCCTTTTACCATTTATTTTTATTTTATCAATGTAGGAAGGAATGGGAGTTTAAAAGAAAAGTTTTTCACAATAGATAGTTCTAGTATCACTGTCCTAGAACTCATGTGGTCAAACCTACCTAGAATTAACCAGCTACAAACAAAACAAAACAAACAAACAAACAAAAACATAACAACTCATGGCATGGTGCTTTTGCTTGCTAATAGTAAATATGTAGTCTGGAGGACTTTAATATTTCTGTCATTTGGTAGCTAAAGAAGCATTTATCTCTGCATCCCAGCCATCAACATCAGTAAATTTCACAGCAACAATGTAGGCACACTTTTAAGCCTAGTTGCAAAGGAAAACAAAGAAAAATACCTGAAATTTAACCTGATAGTTACCTTTCACTTGGAGCCAGAGTTCTTTGGTCTATAGTGTGTTTATAGGTGTCTGTGTCTGAGAGACTTGACTTAGAAGGGAAGAGGATCCTTGGACCAAAGCAGAAATAGATTCTGTGAATTTTAGAAATAATTTTGGAATTTTTAATCATCTGCTTCTTCATTAATGTATATTTAAATCATGTTGAAATTCAATTTTAGACTAGTAGATTTTAACAGGAAAACAATGCTCTTCTCCTCTAGTTAAAAAAAATTCTTATAGCATAAGCAATGTTGATTATATGAGTCTGAAAATAACTTATAAGTCACTCAAAATCCCTTCAAGACCCCATCATCATAACCTTATGGTGCCTGTTGACATCAATGATTTCAATGGTTTCTTAAGTAGTACTGCACAAGTGCAGAACACCCAGTTAGACAAAAACCCCTAAAGGAACAGCAAACTGTCAGGGGATTTGTCTCCCAGGCTTCTTGCTCCATTTGAAACATGCACACCTCACAGCCTAATCTGCCAGACTCTCCAATATGCAGTTGCCTGGATCCATTTCTGCACACCAAGGCCTTCTGTGGGAAGACAGCCCTTGCTGGGCGCCGCTGGTAAACAAATTAGAGAAACTACATTATGTTGTATGAAAGGCCCGGCATTTTTCTCTCACTGATTGTCATTAAGTTCATCTGAAGGTCAGCTGTGAAGGGCCCTCAGCTATCACGGCTGCTGTATATGCGGGAGCTTTGTCATATTCAATTCTGTAGCTTTGCTGTGGATACTTCATAAGAACTGGAGCCCATCCAGCCCTCGGACGAGACTGGTTTGTGTCTGCAAACCCTTATATTACATCACGTTCCTCAACTCCTATCACTCGCAGCAGAGGAGGGGCGTGAAGGGGAGGGGGGTTCTGTAGTTGCAAACACAGTTGCTTTTGATGAAGCAATGTCCAATTAATTCACTATCACTAATAGCTACTCCCTCTACTCCCACGTGATAAAGTCCCTTACAAATTTAATAAAACTTACATGATTAAAAGGGTTTGTAAATGCCAATTATAATGTAGCATTTGGCAAGTGCTTCTGATTCAGATGCTCCCAAGATTCCATTGGTTCAAATGCCTCCATGGTGCCACCAATCCCCAAAACACCCCTTCTGGTTTGATTCATGGGTTCTGGATTTCTTGATTAAGTGTTCTTCAAGCCAAGATGAATAGCTCACGCTTGGAATTTTACGGAATGTCTACCTAAAAGCTGATGTCTACCACCTATGGTTGTTCACTGTGAAGAAACCTAACCGACTACAGAGATAACTCTAGGACCTGGCTTGAGGTGTTGTTGTTTTTTTTTTTCTTAAGTATATTTTTATTGATTTCAGAGAGGAAGGGAAAGGGAGAGAGAGATAGAAACATCAATGATGAGAATCATTGATTTGCTGCCTCATGCATGCCCCGCTACTAGGGATCAAGCCCACAACTAGGCATGTGACCTGATCTGGAATAGCACTGTGACCTCCTGGTTTATAGGTCAATACTCAACCACTGAGTCACACTAGCTGACCTGGCATGAGTTTTATAATATCTGTGTGGCATCATGTAAATCTTTTAATACTACTGGGTCACTGTTTTCTTGGTGTAAAATAAGGAAGTTCTATTAGTCCGTCACTAGGTAACAGTACAGTTAACCATCTAAGTGGAATACTTTTCAGGGTGAGGAGAGGCATTGGGATGACAGGGAGAAAGCAGGATTGTGCCAGGCAAGCCAACATCTATGGTCACTCTATCCAACTTTCTAATGCCAATTGTCTGAGGATTATCAGGTATTCAAATATACTTCAAAAATCCTATCGAGCCCAGAATTACTTCATCCTCATGACTATCCTTTTCTTCCTTCAGAAACTCTTTCACTAGCTCCTCAAAAGCTTAGAGTCCAACTCAAACTAATAACTCAAACAAAGAAAAAGTAAATTATCTAGAAAGTAATATTCAGACCTAACTGCAGGGAATTAGCATAAAATTGAGAATGGTGATCTCATTCAAGAAACTTGAGAATATTTTGGAATAAGGATGCATGTCTTTCTTGTCCCTTGGGAGGTAAGGTAATTACTGCAATGCCAAGGGACTAGGTTGATTCAGGAAGCCACTGCGGCACCAGGACATTAATCTGGGGGTTCTATGCACAGCGAGCACACCGTTTCCTGTTGGATACTCCTCTACCTTAGGAATTAAGTTGACATTTGTAGAGACTTCCAGCACAGAGAGTGCATCATTCCTAGCCCAAGCTGTAGCCCATTAGGTACCTTTTCCAAATATGAGATCCAAGACTCTATACTAGAAAGACTATCAGTACTAGTAAGACTATCTTAAGTACGGTATACTCCATTTGTCCAAATGACTGTCCTTATTTATTTTTTAGGTTAACATTTGACACAGACATGGTACATTTGTTGAAACTATAAAATAAACATTGGGACATTACTATTAACTAAACTACTGACTTTATTTGGATTCTCAGTTATAGTTCATCACCACCAAACCAGGATTATATGAAATGCTGAAGGGTATTCTTTTAGAAGAGGAAGAAGAAAAAGGTAAAGATAAAAATTATGAACAACAAAGGGACAACAAATACATATCTATCAACGAGTGAATCTAAAAGTTAAGTCAATAAAAAATCTGATGAACAGAATAAACTGGTGAATGTAATAGAAGCAGGGGCATAGAAAGGGAGTGGACTGACAATTCTCAGGGGGAAGGGAGTGTGAAGGGTTCGGGAAGAGATTGGACAAAAATCTTACACCTATGGATGAGGACAGTGGCGGGGGTAAGGGCATGGGGTGGGGTGGGAACCAGGTGGAGGGGAGCTATGGGGGGAAAAAGAGGAACATCTGTAATAATCTGAACAATAAAGATTTATTTAAAAAAGTAATGGAGTATAAAAAATAATTTTTAATTCCTTATTATGTACTTTAGCACTCCATTAGGTATTTGCTTTTAGAAAAATCTCAATCTCCCCCAAAAGTTATTTAATCATTTCTCAAACACAGAGAGAAGCAGGCGGAAGTAACAAAATGGTTAATTTCAATATCAAGAAAATCGCTTTTTCCACTAAGAGGCTGGCATTGCGTATGTATGTGTGTACGGATTGGGGGATGGTATTTGTTTTCTCCCCTTTAACCAATTTCACAATTGAATGAGCCTCAAGCTTATCTCTTGCCTCAGCAACTCCAAGAGACGCCCACCACAGACTGTACCCAGCACTTACTGATAATCTAAGTACTGCATATAATAGCCCCCTGGGTGCTTCCAGGGAAAGATCCACACCGAGCGAGGAGGTAGTGAAGCAGAGCATCTATTTCCAGATACAGCCATGCTTGTCTTTGGTCCAATTGTGCTCTGCCCGCTCCCCCCCCCCCCCCCCCCTACAAATGGTGCCCATTTCATCTGCTAAATCCTGTCTTGAGGCTTCCTTCCTGGAGAGAGCAGAGCAGGCTCTCAAGTGGTATTTAGGTATCCACAGAGGCTGGAACCCAGAATGTGTGGCTGCAATCCTGTGTGAGCTGTGCTATTTATTGGTACCGTAGCCCTTGGCTTTTTGGAAGGCGTGGCAGTTGAGAGAACACAGGATTCAAAGCTCCCCCCGACACCCCAACCTGAGTTTTAATCCAGACTTGAACAGGTGTTCACTGTGACCTTGAGAAGTGGCTTAATTTCTCTGTTTCAGCTTCTTCTACTATAGTAACAGTGGCAATACTGATGTTCTCTTGTGGAGCTGTAAGAAGTCAAAGGGCACGTGCTCATGTCTGCAGTGGGCGGAAGCTCTGCATGTACATCTTCTCCTCCATAACCAGGCCCATCCTCAGGGAAAGGACAATTGGGTGCTGAAAGAAAGTTCAGGGTGGAAACGAATGATACTGAATCTGCTTTTCTTGGCACCGTCTCTCCATGAGGAATCCTGGCTTGCTAGACTCTTGAGGTTGTTTGTTGCCATTCATACTAGTAAAATGACCCTCAAACCAAAAGTCTCCAATTCTAACGAGGACTAACACATAAAAAATAATCACTATTTCATGACCAAAGGCTTTCAATTTGACTCCCAAGCCCCAGGAGCGACTATTTTCACTCCCAAGCTCCGAGATCTGCAGGGGCCCTTGATCTGCAACTGAACTCTAGTTTTAACCTGGCTTTCATGGCCTTGCATGACCCGAGCCAACCTGTCACAGACAAACTTGACCTCCACTGATTTTCAGCATACATCCCTGTCTCTCAGGTCCGCTTGGTTTCGCCTCTGATCCTCAGTGCCATGGACAATGCTCTTGTCTTGGGAAAGCTTCGTCCTTCTGACCCTCCAGTTCTAATCTGTCATCTCCCCTGAGGTCTTCCCTATTTCACCTCTCTCCTGACCAAGAGCTCACCAGAGTTTAGCACTCGGTACTACTCAGTGCCCTAATTACCTCTTGGGTTTCCTAATGGAAGAGCAAACATCCTCTATAAGGAGACTCGACCCCAAACATTATTCACTGCCTCACAGGCACACATCCAGGTGGTCTTCACTTAACACTTTGAAGCGAACTCTTCTGGGGGCATTTCTTATGCAAAATAGAATACAAACTACAATTTCTTATACAACATAATGGGAGGGGTCTCTGTATGTAAAATCATGTCAGTGAGTCACTAAGCCTTGTGATACAGGGCAGTCGGGAAGAGTGAAATCACTCCCAGGAGGAGGGCGTCAAATTGTAAAATTAAGCACAGCGTCTCCAGTGGGGGAAGCCTCCCATTTTCATGTTAATCACAGCGATTAACATCCTAGGGGGGTGATTCGTTCTAGTCACTGATCCTGAAAATATCCTGGGTTTGAATCCCTGTTTATACCTGGGAAAGCATGTTCTAATTTCCTACCAAGCTTGAGACTCATTTGGCATATTTTTCTCTGTTGGCATTAACAATTGGACCAGATCATCTCTAGGTGGGCCTGACTTTCCATCCATCCTTTGGCTCTGGGTTTTTTCTCTCTGCATTACTCAGAAACTGCGCTTATGGTTTTGAGTACAGACACGTATACTACACCCATTATATAGATATTTAATATAGAGTTAAACATTTTATCTATTATGTCAATGTGTTTTAAGTGGAGTTAGATTTGCATTGCTTACAATTCCATTTTGCATTTTTTTTTTAATTTTAAGGGCAAACTTTCTGAGCCATTATTATTTTAATGTGTATTATTTCCTAATTATAAATGTAATGTTTGTTAGTTATGACAATTAAAATATCACGGAATTACATTTTCTTAACAGCTTTCCTAGAAAATAAGGCACTGTTAATGACATTAAAATGTAGTGCTATAATGCAAAATGATCTTTCAACCAAATAATGCAAAGACATTTAAAAAGGAAGTGTGTGTTAACAATGTTCTCTAATTCTTTTTAATAAATCTGGGCACATTTTGAGTTTGTTCTGATGGTCACTGATGCCTCATATTCCATTTTTCAGGCCAATTTTGTAGCAATGTTGAGTGACACATTGCATGTTTTGATATGTTATTAATATTTACAGAGCACCCATCCCAGGTTTATCACTAATGTCACCTTGAGGGGAAGAATTATGCTCAGACATAATTTAAATTTATGGCAACAAGCAAAAGCAATCATCATTATTTTTTTAATTTAGAAATTGACGCAAAGAGTTCATCTCAAATGGCTATCGCATAGAATATTCATAACCCTTGATTGCTGTCCACTTTTCTGCTGCGAGGAAAGGGAGGGTAGGAAATCTACAACCACACACAAAACAGGGGCCCCGAGAAAAAACACTACTCAAAAAGCACTACTCATTCCCATCTCACTTCTCGGGAAATAAAGTTGTATTCCCAAGATTCTGAAAAGGCCACATTCTAAGTTGCTCCAAACTCGTGAACACAGTGAAAGGGGCTGATCCTCCTTGCAGAAAGACAAGGAGGAAAAGGAGGAGAAGACAGACCATCCCAATGGGCTGGGGCAGGAGCAGCTCAGCTGCGGACCCCACCCTTACAGAAAGAGAACAATAAGGCATGGGTCCTCTTTCTTCCAAGCACAGCAACATTATTTCAGGGCTTTTCCTATTGAACATTATGACACTTTAGTTCAGAAATGCAAATGGGGTTAACAATATTTCCTGAGGCCAGAAACAATGCAGGATTCTTTTCTGGGGAGAGACTAAGTTTTAGGCAAGAATTGAAGTCAGAGTCTGAGTTAAGTCAGGAGGTAGCCCACTCTTCTAAAGAGGTAGCTCACTCTTTTAAAAACTCCGGTTAACTCCCTGGAGGTTCAAGAAAGCAGTAACAAGGACTCTCTCTCTCAGGGCACTTAGGTACCACTTTGTCATAGTCCTACTTCCATAAGCCCAACACTCGAGACTGCATGCTCCAGTCACTGTTAACTCAATGTTTGAACAGAGCATCCCTGTCTCTCATCCCCTCACCCAGACATACAACCACCTGGGAGCAGAAGGGCTTACTGGATTATTTATACCATAGTCCCGGGTTGGCATCACCTGTAACAGAAGAACATGACTGAAATCTCTCTTGATTTCCCCTAACAAGTGATCCCATTCTTTCTTTTGAATCTTCCCATTAACTTTCTAAACTATGTCTTTGTTATATACTTCCTAGCTCTTGTATATGTTGATATTGGGACCCAGCCAGGTGAGGGTGAGGTTTGCAATGGTTTTAGCTCTGTTACAAGACATGTAATTTTACTCTGATAATTAGTGTGCATTGATGTAAATTTTCTCCTTTTACCTCTTTAAACATTGCTATTATAATTGCTTTAAAGTTTACTTATTTACAGCTTATATTTTAAAGATAATTTACCACTTATAATTGTAGGTGATGCATTAGCCAGCTCCGGCTGCCATACCAAGATAATACTGACTGGGTGGCTTAGGCGACAGAAATTCATTTTCACACAGTTTTGGAGGTTAGAAGTCCAAGATAAAGGTGCCGGCAATGTTGGTTTCTGGGGAGGCCTCTCTTCCTGACGTGTAGACAGCGGCCTCCTTGCTGTGTCCTCACATGGCCTTTCCTCTGTGCACATAGCAGGGAGAGAGACTCCTCTCTGAGATCTCTTCCTCTTCTTATAATGAGGGTGGGTGAGGGCTCCACTCTTATGACCTCATTTGACCTTATCGATCTCTTTTAAGAACCTATGTCTAAATACAGTCACAATATCTGAGTTTGGAGGAGGGATATAAGTCAGTCTAGAACAGAGCTCAAAACTTCTGCTTTGTTCAGGTTGCTGAATTTTCAGCTTGGTGACATTTCATCCAGACAACATATAAATTAGAACTTAAAATACCTGAAGCAAACTTTAAAATGGGTATGATTACAGTGTGCAAAGAGAGAAAAAAATAGAAGACCAAAGGCAATAGCTAAATAAAATTTCCAGATTTGAAAAACATAATTAGAAAATTAAGTAAATACACATTTGTCATTTTGGGTGGAGAACTCATCTTCAGAATAATCCCACACCCCCCACATATGCCCTGGACAGTCAAGAATTGTCTACAAGGCAGTTTTGTGCTTCACTTTGCAAAGTTCCATGTGCTTTAGCCATGCTGGGTGTGCTGTGTGTGTGTGTGTGTATATAATTCATGCCCAAGATTCCAAAAACTTGAGGTATTTTGATTTGGTACTACACAAAGCCTGAGATTTAGATCCCAACAGAGACTCTAACAAAGATTGATGGATAGGCAGAAAGACTAGATCATACTGTATAAATATTGTATAATATTTCCTTGAGCACTTTCCAAACGTACTCAAGGGGCAAGCTCTTTAAAACACACACACACACACACACACACACACACACACACACATGCACGCACGCACACAGAGGAATATACACATTTAAAAACACATTGATATGATCTTTTAGAAATCCTGATGAATTCCAAAATTTTAATAAAGATGTTCTACATCATTCAGTTTAGTTTCTAATGTGAAAAACAATGATAAAGCAGCAACGCCGGGGGAGACTTGTACCATGTTTACAACAATAAGATGCTAATGTATCATATGAAGGGCATCCATTGCATGGCTGGCTACTGAGTAGCTCTATTTAACTGACTATGCAGCCTTGTGACAGTGGTAAAGCACACAGAGCCCATTGTTTATATTGGATAAAATGTTGAATTTGTGGTCCTTTCTCAATGGCGGTATCAAGGGTCTCGCTTTGGGGTGGGAAAAGGGCTCCACACCAAATCCCAGCCTGCAGATGTGTGTGCCAGACACCGGAGTAGGTGCTCAAAGCTCTTGACCCATTTTATAGCTACAGCCACTCTTTGAGGTAGATGTCATTTTATTCTACAAATGTCACAAATTAGGAAATCGAATCTCAGAGTAGACTGCCCTTAGTCATCCAGCTATCTGGCAAGAACAGCATTTGAACCTAAGCTTTAATTCCAAAATATGTGAGTCCTACACAAAATAATTCTGTTTTTGCATTTAATACTCTATCAGAACGTTCTTTCAATAACAACATACATTTTAATTTAATCACGTGTTTGCAAATATAATCCTTCATCCAATTTAAAGCTGTTTTCAATAGCTACTGGCAATAGTTGCTCTTTATAGGTAACAAGAAAACAGAAATTTGTGGAGAAGGAACTCTAATTGTTTTCTAACCGGGAAAGAAGTGTGTAGGTGAAGTTTTGAGAGAGGCTGCATCTTGGGATTTCATTAGCTCAAGTGATACAAGAAAAGGCCAAATACATCTGGAACGCAAAAGAAATACTTGCAAAATATATCACATTTGGTGAAGTTAAAAATACATCCTTTGCCTGGGATCCACAAGGAAAAGTGGAAATAGTATGATCATCTACTGTGTTAAATATCACATCTGATCTAAAACCTACTTTCACTAATCCTACTGTGATTTCTGTGGCAGGAAGGTCTCCCTCAGAAGAGTTTCCATAAACCAGGTTGATTAAATTCCTTACTGACCAAGAGAACTTAACAGTGTTGCTCTTGCTTCCCAGTTTAAGAGACAACAGCTTTAGAGTCAACAATGTACCTGGGATTACCCGGGCAGACAGCTTCAGAATATCAACAGCAAAGTTCAGGCGATTGGTTGTGACAACTACTACTTTTGAAATGCATCTCTTATTGTCATATTATATGTTTAATCAAGCATATTTATCAGGGAGCATAGGTCTTTCTTAAAATTAAGCTGTATACAATGTATTTCCCCTTAGAGGATGTTAATGTAAGAATTAAAACAGGTGTCAGGAGGTCTTTTCAAATTTTTGAGTCTCTCATTCAAAATGAAAACCACCCATCATGCAGCAACCATCTCCCACTGAACCTTTCCAAATCCCCTATTTATATACATAAAGCAGGTATCTGATTGACTAGCACAATGGTCGGCAAACTGCGGCTTGCGAGCCACATGCGGCTCTTTGGTCCCTTGAGTGTGGCTCTTCCAGAAAATACCACGTGCGGGCGCACATGTACAGTGCGATTGAAACTTCGTGGCCCATGCGCAGAAGTCGGTATTTTTGTGGAAGAGCCACACTCAAGGGGCCAAAGAGCCGCATGTGGCTCGCGAGCTGCAGTTTGCCGACCACTGGCTAGCACATAGTAGGTGCACACAAGTGGCTAGTTTAAGTACTTCTTTCCATTCTGAGGGATCCTCAAACTTTTCTGGAAATACATAATGATATACATTGTAAAATATTAAGAACATAGAGCATATAAAATTTTAATGTGCACACAAAAGTCTTTTACAACCTTCTCACTCACTAAGTGGTCCCACATTAAAATAAAATAAATCTTCACCCAAAGAGAAAGCACTTAAAATGTGCAGCCCTTTCGGATTTTAGTTCCCCAAAGAATTCATTTTTCTTAATAGTGTCAGATACAATAAAACCATCCGTTTCAAGGAAAAAATAATTAAAGCACTCACCACGATGTTTTACTCTCTGTATTTAAAAATCAGCTATTTCTTATGATCAGTAATTTGGGATTCCATTACATTTTATGGTACTAAATATAGATTTACACAATAGATACTAATGGCTCTGGACTGGCAGCCACTTGTTACTTTAGTCGTAAACCAGGATTTCTGCCAAGAACTTATGTTCTTACAGATTATGCAGAGAATGCAAAGTGAGCGTGAAGTAGGGCACACACAAAGGAAGAGCACAGATCCTCTCAAATGATGTTTCCATGTGTTTCGTATCCTTTCAAAGTCAGAGCCATCATTATATAGAAGCAGCCTCACTTGGGTAGTTGTTTTTATTCATTAATTTTAATATATTCATTTATTTAATTATGTATTGAGTGCTTCCTACATGCTAGGCATTATCCTTCCCACAAAGGATTTAAAAAAATTAAAAAGAAAATAGAAGCTTTGTCATTGCCCTCAAAAAGCTGACAAACAAGTTGGGGACAATAAGAAACACGGTAAGTATAATCGACATGCTAAGGCAGTATTCCTGGAGGGGACAGGTAGGCAACACTGAGAAGGAGTTTGACTTGCTGAGGGTGATGGGCGAAGTTTCCCCAGAGAGTGTTAAAAAGAGCCAGTGAGACCAGGGAAACATTCAGCAGAGAAAGAGCAAGGCCACAGGGAGGCATTGCCAGGCCTTTGCTGGCGGGAAGGAACTTTAGATCCATGCTTCCTGGTGTGCTTTCATGCAAGAACCAACATCAGGAGCCCCTCAAGCACTGGGTCCATTTCTGGGTTTCAATTAGAACTTCTGGATCAGAACCCATAACGATGAACCCTGGCCAAGTAGCTCAGTGGTTAGAGTGCTGTCTAGAAACACCAAGGTTGTGGGTTTGATCCCAGGTCAGGGCACATACAATAATCAACCAATGAATGCATACATAAAGTAGAACAACAAGTCAAGGTTGTTCGTTCTCTCTCTCTCTCTCTCTCTCTCTCTCAATTAAAATAAAAAGAAATGTATATTTTAAAAGAAAAAGGAATCTATAGAGTTGAGGCCAACATGCATGCTTCACCTGTGACTGGATACAGCTTGTGTGCAGTATCTGATGCACGGAGATGCAGTGATTCATCGTGTAGAGCTAAAGGTAGTTTCTTGTGAAGGTGCTTCCAGCTCTTCCTTATAAGCTACCCCTTATAATATCTTCTGTTCTATATAAAATTTTTCTAATTGTGATTACTCTAAATTATCTTCACTTTTAATAACAAAACAACAACAAACCAAATTCCTTAATCAAAGCATCACTTTAATAAGGCATTTATTATGCTTTCTTGAATAAAATCAGCTTCCTAAAGTCAATATCATTTTTAGAACTGCGTTAATTGTTCCATGTATCACTTCTGGGTGAAGAGAGACACGAAATGCTAGTGCCGGTTGGAGACAGTTAGGTTTCCAAAGAGCAGAAATCCCTATGAAGTCATTGAATAGCATGCATTAAGGTTTCTCAAATTAGTCCCCCCCCCCGCAATATATCTATTATAATAACAGTACTAATAATAAATCCCTACCGTTATTTGCATATCACATTTAAGGTAAGAACTAAAGTAAATTTTAAAGTAGAAACACCTGGCTATAATTTGCAATACCAGCTATTAGCTATTACTCAATAATTTAAAATTGATTACATCTTCCTAATCTAAATAACAAATCTTCCCCAACTTCCTTCTGAAGTTAAGCCTATGTTCCTTCATTCAGTGATAAGCATGGTCAGGGAAAATACTGTCCCATTATAGAAAAAGTGAAAACGAAAAAAACAAAAATACCACACATGGGTCAGATGCAATCTTTAAATGGCTGCTTAACTTTTCAATAAGAATTTGCCTTCTTAGCATTCCTGGAAATTGCTATGTTGTTCTTTTATTACTTGAGGTATATCAATGTTTTAGTTATGAACAGTTTTATCATGGCTGTCATTTCTTCCTAATGCGTATTATATATATGAGAGTGTATACAAACACAAAAACACACATGCACACATTAATAGGGAATGTATCGAAAGTTGGGATAATTTTGTTCTGTCTTCTTATCCTAATCCCCAGTATAACCTGTGAAGTTAATAGGAAGCTTGAAAGCTCCTAAATTTTACTGATGGGTTGAAAGTTTAAAATATGACTAAAGCTTTGTCATCAGAATTTTTTAGATATACCTTTGTCCTTTGTCTGAAAGTTACAATAACCTCCACTAAACAGAACTATGCTTAATTTAAAATACATGGTATTTTAATTGTACTATCAATTTCTAAAAACAAATAAAGGCTAGCATATTTATAATATAAACAAATATACATTTAGGGCAAGAAAGGTGTCTGTCAAATACATGCTCAGTTCTTGATAGAATTTTATCCAGCTTCTTTCTAAAAGGACATGATCTAAACCAAATAAACATTACAAACAACAGCCATTGTCAATATCTATAATGTAAATATAAATAAGGCATATTCCTTAAACAGCTCAATATTGAATAGTGGGCTTAAAGAATCAGAGTAAATAGTTTGGGTCATGAACTTGGAACTTCCTGGTACAATGAACAGCAACTTTGGAAACTTATACTTGTCAGCTATAATATGTTCCTAATTTGCCGCTACATGAGCCTTTTCCTTGATTTATATCAATACATGATGTTGCTAACAATGTCCTCAGCTTGTTTCTTTTTTAAAAATATATTTATTTTATTGATTTTTCACAGAGAGGAAGGGAGAGGGACAGAGAGTCAGAAACATCGATGAGAGAGAAACATCGATCAGCTGCCTCCTGCACACCTCCTACTGGGGATGTGCCCGCAACCAAGGTACATGCCCTTGACTGGAATTGAACCTGGGACCTTTCAGTTTGCAGGCCGACGCTCTATCCACTGAGCAAAACCGGCCAGGGCCTCAGCTTGTTTCTTTGTAATGAGTTCCCTCAATTCCCGTATGGCATTTCTCCAAGGTTCTGTTTATTCATGAGATGTTATAGGTATCATGGACTCTTGGTCCATTCAGCCAATTATTAAGGTGAGAAGCACTGTGATTAATACAATGCTAATTCAAGTTTGGAGATACATGAAACATTTTTCACTATTTTCCAGCATTCTTTAAATTAGTTTATAACTGGACACAATTCTAACCTTACTCTAGATGTAGACCCAAAATAACCTGAAGAGCTCAGAAACAGTTAAATTTTCTCTTATCAGATAATCATGGTTTATAATTTTGAATTTCACTTTCCTATACAAGGAATTGGAGCCAATTAAAAAGGAAAAAAATAAACTATGCACATGTGTAAAAATTTTAAATAAGAGCCCAATGTCAAGAAAATTGCAACCAGATTCATCAGACGCTGAAATATATTAACACAATTTTCTGAGAGAAGATTTTGAAGGAGTCGGGCAAGTTTAGGAAGACATACTTTAATCCCTGTAGTTACTAGTTAGCCTCTTGACTGGAGGGTACCCACTGGTTCCCCCGGCTTGTAAACACTGGGACCATCTTAATACCATCTGGTTTCCAGGGAGCCAAAGAAGATTTGGCAGGATTATAAAAGGGGTAAAAATTGCCAAGTAAATTTCTCCTCATTTGTTTACTTTTCTTGCTTATCTATTGCTTGATCAATGTGATTTTGTTTATCATTTAAACATTTTTATTAAAATTTTAATTATGCAATTTGGTTCATCTGAACTTTAAATTTATTGGCAAATTAGTCCAACCTCCTATAAAATAGAGGGAGAACACTTCCCAGCTCTCCTCCAAGCTATGAGCTCTAAACTGCATAAAAGGAGACTGGACTTGGGGTGGTGAGCCCACAGTAGCATGTACAGATGATGTGTTGTGGAATTTTACACCTGAAACCTGTATGATTTTGTCATCCAGTGTCACCCCAATAAATGGGCAACCAAAAATGGAAGATTAAAAAAACACAAACAAACAGTGCCAGTGAAGAGAAATCTCAGCTTTGTGAAAAATATTCATGCCAATGTGAGACCAGTAACCATTACATACACATCTTTTTTCAGGTCCAGTAAATTATGGTGTTAATTCATGCAACAATTATTTACTGTGTTTGGCTAATATGCAGTAGCCAAACATACTAATTCCAGACTTGTGGCAAGTGCTGTCATTCACATGAGAAATCTCGGTGATGGAAAACAATCACATGTTGTGTTGCATTTCCTGAGATAAGGTGGTGTGGATTGAGATGACACCTAAAGGATGATGGACGGACCTGAAGAGCATTGTGCTAAGTGAAATAAGCCAGTCAGAGAAAGATAAGTATCGTATGATCTCACT
This sequence comes from Myotis yumanensis, assembly GCF_028538775.1. NCBI lineage: Eukaryota > Metazoa > Chordata > Mammalia > Chiroptera > Vespertilionidae > Myotis > Myotis yumanensis. The sequence goes on from NW_027223762.1 coordinate 8,493,585, forward strand.
CATTTGTGGAAGATAATGGACAACATGAACTGATGAATAAAAACAGATTCAGAGACACAGAATCATGGAACATCCGACAAACCTCAGATGGAAAGCAGAGGAGGGTGGGTGGCAGGGATAAGAGATAAACCAAAGAACTTGTGTGCATATAAGCATAACTAATGGACACAGTGTGTGGGGGGGGAGGCATGGGCTGGGGGCAGGGACAGGCTGGGAGAGGACAATGGGGGGAAAAGGATATCCTATGTAATAAAATGCTAATATGCAAATCAACCGAATGGCAGAATGACCAGCGGAACAACTGGTTGCTATATGTACACTGACCACCAGGGGGCAGATGCTCAATGCAGGAGCTGAACCCTGGTGGTCAGTGTGCTCCCACAGGAGAAGCGTTGCTCAGCCACAAGCCAGGCTCAAGGCTGGTGAGCACAGGGGCGGTGGTGGGAGTCTCTCCCGCCTCCGCTGTAAGTGGGCAGTAAGGAGCGAGGGGTCCAGGACTTTGAGAGGGATGTCTGACTGCCAGCTTAGACCCAATCCCCAGGGAAAGGGGGGATTGCTGGCCAGGCTGAGAGACCCCATATGTGCATGAATTTGTGCACCGGGCCTCTAGTATGTAATACTTTCAACAATAAAGAATTAAAAAAACACACATCTGAAGTATGAGAAGGAAACAGCCTGTAAGAATCTGAAAATATGAGACAATTGAACTACAATTCAGGTGAAGCATCTAGAAAATGCAAAGTGTCTGAAGTGAGAAAGAACATGATGGGGGTGTGTGTGTGTGTGGAGAGAGAGAGAGAGAGAGAGAGAGAGAGAGAGAGAGAGATTGATTGTCATGAGATGAGATTGGAGAGACTAGGGAAAGACCAGGTAGACCCAAGTAAACCAAGGAAAGGAGTTTGGGTTTTCTTCTCAAATGAGTGGGAAGCCACTGATAATTTTTAAATTGGGAATATATGATTTTACTCATGTTGGAAAAATTGTCTGTCTGGTTGTTACAAAGAAAATGGATTATAATGTACTGAATGTGAAAGACCAACTAAGAATCTACAGAAATTGTCTTGAAATATGATTATTTCTGAAAATATGGTCATAGAATCATTATCAAGAGGAAAGGATGGGTTCAAAGGCATATTTTGTAGAAACACTGAGTTGTCAAGAAATTTTATTTTGTGGGCAAGATAAAGAGAAAAATCAGGGGCATATTTCAAGTATCTGATTTGACCAAATGAGTAATAAAGACACCCTGAAAAGAGATGAGGAAGTATAAGGGAGAACGTGTTTTCTGGAAAAGTTTCAAAATTAGAAAGTATGCTCATGTTAAATTTGCAATAGCTTTGAAACATCCAAATGTAGACATACAGTACACAGGTTTGAAATCTGTATTGTCAGTCTAGTGGAGAAATCTCAGCTGAAGATATGAGAATTTTGCAGTTGTCACCTTGCAGATACTTATCAAGGCTCTGGTAATGATAGACCACCTTAGGGGTAAGAGTGGAGATGGATAAGGACTCTTTATTGTTCTGTGAGGCAGTTCCTGATTTAGGCAAATAGTAGATGAGGAGAAATAAGTCAAGAAGGCAATAAAAGTAGTCACAGAAAAGCCAGGAAGAGGGTACAGTATCAAATAGGCCAAGAGAGAAGTACCCTTCATTAAGGAGAAACAAGAGATTGGGACAAGAACAGAAAAGAGTCCCTTGACAAAAACACTTTCCTTGGAGAAAGATGGACAGTAACCGCACTGGAGATTGACAGGGGAGGGACTGGGGACACTGTGGACAGAACTGTTTTGAAAAGTATTGCCCTAAAAGGAAGCAGAAACGTGGGAATGTTCCCAGAGGAACCTGAGGAGAAAATGGACTTTGCTTTGTTTTGCTGGTTATATATTTCTTATTGATGAGAGATACTAAGGCATGTTTCTTTGTTTAAAGAAATAAGAGAACAATGCAGCAGAGAGTGCTGGAACAGAAGAGAAGAAATAAATGAGGGAACAAAGTCCTTGACAAGGCAAAGATTACAATCCAGGGTCCAAGGTGAGAGACGGGCCCACCAGAGGGGTCTTTTGGTAGGCCATGTATTTTTCATCGGATCTGAAGTCGTTCTTTTCTAAATTAGGTCTGAAAAGTCAGTCATCCAATATGTGAAGGTTACCAATTCATCTTGAGGAAAATGTCCTTTAGTGTGGAAATGTGAAATGCATTTTCTTTTTTCCCCTCAGGATCCCTAAGGGAGAAGTTTGTTCTGGCTCACAAAGACCTACATTCAAGAGTTGCCTACATTCAAGGCAAGTAAGAAACATGCTTGGAAAAATAATGAAGAATCCTGAGGGATTGTGCAGAGAAAAATCACCAGATTCCAAAATGAGACAAACGAAAGGGAGTTGGGTGTTTTTTTAACAAACGTGTAGAAATTCCAACTTGGTGCCATGCAGTCGTGTCAATAAAATCTTAGATAACACCATGGCGTCACTGTCTATTACAATAATGTAAATTAAGAGAAAACCTAAACTGAATGGACTCTAACAAAAAAAAAAATGGAATATACTAGAATCTGGTTATTGCAGGGACAAGATTTAAAATGCATGCCTTCACATGATCTCACTCATTTATGGACAATAAAGAACATTATAACCTAATGAACAAAAAGATAGATACAGAGGCAGAGAAGCATTGAACAGACTGTAAGATTACAGCGGGAAGACTGGGGAGTGTTGCGGAGTGGGGGGGAGGGGGGGGGTTAAGAGATCAATGGAAGGACTTACATGCATGCATATAAGCAAAACCAATAGACACAAGACATTGGGGGGGGGGGGGTAAGGGCATGTGCCGGGGGGGTAGAGGAGGCTGGGGGAAGGAAAATGGGGGGAAAAAAGAAGACATATGTACTACTATTTGTAATACTTTAAACAAGAAAATAAAATTTTAAAAAAATGCATGCCTTGGCTCAGGGTTCAAATAGATGTGTTCAAGGCCTGCTTCTATCCGTTCATTAACCTATGTTGTTTCTTCAGTGTTGCCTCAGTTCTCCAGCATGTTTTCTCTTACAAGAGAGCCTTCTTCCATTTTTTTTTCCAATTTTTGAACAGTGTTTAAGATTCAATATTTTCAGACACAACTGACTGAGTTTCTGCTTCACATGGTGTGACAGCCTTTTTTGGGACACTCTGCTCCACTTCTTAGTACACCCTCAATATGTGCACTAGAAGCAAAAAAAAAAAAAAAGTAGCTTCAGATGGACACTGAGAAACAATATCTAACTCCAATCAATGAAATGATAATGACCTTTTTTAAAAAATCAGCATTCAATAATGAATTTTCAAGAATAATCTTGTCACCAACTAGAAAAGAAAGTGAAATGTTTTAAAAAATCATTCAAAATGCATAATCATAGACTGCTTTAGGAATCTCATAAAATTTAAAAATGTTCTATGAATCACCCAACGTAAGTGTCTGTGATTGCACTAATTGCTGTTCCTTCCGCAGTCACAGGCAGCAGATAATGTAGGACTGCATTCCGTGCGGGAGCATGAACTTGCCTAGGTTACACATCTGAATCGGCTTGGGAACATTGCAAATAGATTTCTGGGCACCATCTCAAGAGAGTTTTGGGTGACGCTCTAAGCTTCCTTCGTCTTAAGAACTCCTCAGAAAATGTAAGTGCATAGCCCAGGTTGAAAAGTACTTGCTTCCAGTATGAAAATGATTTTTTTAAGGTTAACAAAAATCAGCGTGAAATAAGGCACTCACATTTTTTTAAGTGCCCTTACGTATAGAATCTTTGGCATAATGATGGGTAATTAAAGGCTCTGAAAATTAGGTCACCTTCATAGAAGTACTTGGCTGTGGGACTTCAATCCAACATGCCTGAAACCAATTGCTCTCACATCTTCCTCCTCCACTACTGAGCCAGAGCCTCTTACCCATTGTACTTCTCTCTGGCATGCTCCTTGCCCCCATATTTATCGAAGTATAATGACAAATAAAATAAGAAGATATTGAAAGTGTAATGGCGATGATTTGATAATTGTATACATCATGAAAAGACTCTCTCCTGGCACACTTTTAATACTAACCCTGACTCCCTAACTGGGCTCTCCCTAGTTGAATCCACCCCAAATACCATTACCAAATTATTCTGCCTTGGGCATAGCTGTGTTCACCAGTCTTCAGAGGTTCCGACTGATCACTGAACAAAGCCCCAGTTCTTCCAAGTGTCACCTAAGACCCTTGACCATCTGACCCTCAAGAATCTCTTTCCTTATTCCTTCATTTTCCTTCACAGACCCTGCACTGCAGCCAAGTCACTGATATTTTGTGTACCTGTCCCTTCTTTAAACCCATATGGGTGCTTTACTTAATTCTTCACAGAGTACAAACAACTTACACAAATTCAAGTCCCCACCAGGGCTTTCCCTGGCTCCCACCATTGAAAGGTCTCCGCTAATCCAACTAACATAATAATTTGTGCTTTTGAAACCTGTAACTTTGTACTGAATAGAATCATTACCATTTTATTGCCTATAAAATATATAAGTTCTTAAAAAATAGGTTTCCTATCTGATTGATTGCTTGTTTCCATCAACAACTATTTATTGCCCAGAAACTTTCATTAAATTAATATATGCATTAGAAATATTTGTCATGCTCCTAGGAAACTCAAAATATAAAACCAGATAAAGTTATCTATGTCCTTGTACCCCGTCATCAACAACAATGACAAAGTAACCCCATGTCTTCTGTCTGTCCTCATATATTTTTAAAATATTTAAGCTTGCACCAAGTTCTACAGAAACTTTTATCAGATTCTAGAGCAGGGGTTCTCAACCTGTGGGTTGCCAACCTGTGGGTTGCGATTCCTTTGGGGGTCGAACGACCCTTTCAGAGGGGTCGCCTAAGACCATCGGAAAATGCATATATATAATTACATATTGTTTTTGTGATTAATCACTATGCTTTAATTATGTTCAATTTGTAACAATGAAAATACATCCTGAATATCAGATATTTACATTACGATTCATAACAGTAGCAAAATTACAGTTATGAAGTAGCAACGAAAATAATTTTATGGTTGGGGGTCACCACAACATGAGGAACTGTATTAAAGCGTCGTGGCATTAGGAAGGTTGAGAACCACTGCTCTAGAGGAATAGAAATAAGGCCCTGTCACCTTGAAAGAGATGCAGTAGAAATACCAGCTCACATATGTTAGGGGTTGTGAGAAACAAATGAACACCTATTTTATAATTTTTATAATGTCCATTATATTTAATACAAGGTAGTTATGTAGAAATTTTCACATTACCTCAGGAGTCCAAAAGGGGTGAGTTGCATTTAACTGGGATTTTTAGTCATGCTTGGTTGTATTCTACTGGGACCTGAATAAGTGGTGTTGGGATTTCTTCTGCACAATCTCTTTAGTCTCACCCTGAGCTGACTTCCCTCCCGGGGCTGTCACATAGGCTTCTTCCAGGTACCATTTCGGCCCACTCTGACTCCACGCCCACTTACCAAACACTGTCTAGGCCACCAGAGCCAATTCACTTGTGCATATGCTGGTTAGTCCATAAATGACTGATTCTGATCTGAGAAGGGGGAAAGATGAACATTTATTTTTCTGCATTTTTGTTTTTTAGAAGAGAACACACTTGTTACTCCTTTTCAATTCTGACCATGGAGTAATTTTCCATCATTAAATGTATTGGCCCCCTGCTGGAGGGGTGTCCAAAAGAGACCACATTCCATTCTTTAGACACAAGACCCTTGAAAAACATCTATTTCTCATGACCTCCCCCCGCCTCCGCAATCCTCTGAAGCCCTCACAAAATCCACAAAGCCCTGCTCCAAGTTTGCTCCACTAGGAAAGGACCAATTTTAAACCAATTAATTACCAATCAATCTTAAGTAAGCCAAGCAAAAGCAGCATCTAACCCAATTTGTTTAGAAACCCATTCATTCAGCCCTGTGGCTTCTCTGCCATGCGGGAGATCTGTCAGACTGGAATCAAGAGAAAGGCTTATCGAATTTTAATGTAGAACTAGTGTTGCTTCTGCAGTTGCCGGCATTAGAAGGGTGATGGGGAGTCCAGGAAGGAAGTGAAAAAATGGTCTTTCTCTCTCTCACTTTTTTTCCCTTTTGCAAAGAGTTCAAATGTTCAATCTGTCCTTTCTATGAACCTGCTATTTACGGCAACCTCTTTTAACCTATATATAATGCATGAAGAAGTCTAGGCAGAATCACATTGCATGTAGACACTCGTATGACGGATTGTGCTGAACCCTGAAAGCTTCTGGTTGTCAGGATCATGATAGTGCGAGTTCCCCGGCCAACCCCACCTGCTAAAGCAACTCTTATCAACCCTCGGGGACACTGTGCATACATTTTTTGTGTGAGACTCCAAGTGTGGTTTCTGTCCTGATCTAGCAGTAAAATGCCTTCAATAAGGTTTCATTAATGCTTTCGACAGAATGACAGAGTCTATAAATTTGTGTAGTGAGTTAAAGAGCATCTATGCCATCTGAGCAGGAAGAAATACTGTAAATGAATACAGTTTCTTTCACAACCTCTTTCCTGATTATTATAATAGCTAGTTCCTTATCTTTACCCCATATCTCACACTCTACATAGGCAAAAAAAAAAAGTAAGCAAATGAGCAAGAAAGGATGGTAGATATTACTTCAAATTAGTCATTGTTCCAATCCTGCCTCGTACTCAGGGCACATGAGCATTCATTTCTCAGCTATTAGTCATATGAGGGCTGCCCATACTAACCTGTTCAGTTTTGACTATTTGATTTCACTATTATATTTTCAGTGTGAAATGATGAAGCTGGAATTACAACCCACGTAGCCTAAATTCAGAGTAGTAGCCTACACAACTGTAGTAAACTGCCTAAGCTGACTGCAGTCACCCTTCCTTATTTCTTCCCCATCGAAATGTTTGCCCTAAATGTCTCCATTGTAGATAAATCTAGGCACACTTAAGGTTTTCATACAACGCACTTTCTTTGAGTATCAAACCACTTTCCCCCCAAATTTTTAGTCTCAGATGTCAGGGATTATTAAAAGGATTAAAATGAGCAGCACCCTTAATTATGCAATGTTTTGTTTCTTCTGTAAATAACGCAATGGTCCAAATATGATTATATAATTACAAATCAAACCCTGAGGCTTTTGAGAATGAAAGGGGGCACTATTTTTGCTTATGCTGGAACAGTGGGTATAGGTGTGAACTATCTTGGGTAAAGTAAGCCCTATGGACACATCTTGTGTCTCTTTTATTCTTGATAAATCTCGCTATTTTGTTTTAAACTTTCCCACTTTCATCTTCCACTCTCCAGACAAAACAAAAACAAAAAAAAAAAACTCAAAATGAATGCATTTTTAGATTTTTTTCTTTAAATATTTAAGATTACAAATTTTCATCCTAGTTAAACTGTAACTCATTCCACAATTTTGATATGCAGCATATGCTTTTTAGGTTCTACGCATACTCTAAATTCCATTATGATTTTTCTTTAATGTTTTTTAAGAAATGATATTTTAATTTTAAAAATTAAGAATGAGTTTCAATTTGACCAGTCACTATCCTTCATAGTAAACATTTTTCATACTAAATTTTTAAAATCTTACTAGTCAAAAATCATTTCAAATGTGAGGTCAGATGTTTAGTTCTTACTTAAAATAACCAAATAAAGCTCACTTATAAGAATCAAATAAGTAGCTCCAGTAATTCACCCATAGAGAATGAAGGGTTCTCTGGCAAGCTCCTAAACTCAAGAGAGAAATTTTCAGTTCCTGGTAGAAGAGTGAGAGCTAATTCCAGGATGATTTGTCGGCGTAAGTAGTTGAACCACCACACCTCCTCCTCACTCTTGCAACCAACCTCTCAGTGGGTCAATTTCCTTATCCTGCTCTCTAGAACAATGTCAGACATTTCCACTCCATCACGTTTGCCATCTCTTGTCCCACATCGAGGGTTCTGAGTTTAATTAAGGCCATTTCTCATTATTAAGACAAACTTTCCCCAGAGTGTGGAGGAGAGGGGTAGCAGGTAAGTGAGTTTGTAGTTTGGGAAGCATTGGGAACTTGGAGGTCCTCTTAAAACCATTTGCCTTTGAATAAGGCTCACTCTAGTGGGCAGAGCAGACTCCTAAGACCCTGGCTATCATCCTTCCCCGGAAGCTTTCCAAGGCCAAGCAAACTGCGTAAGCGTCATCCCTGGTCAGATGCAAGCACTTCAGAGCAATTGGCTCTCTGTAGACAGGACCGGCCCACGCTCTTGCTGCTTTGCAAGCTGTGCAAACATGTGTGGCCTCGAAGCGGCTCAGTTTGGAGACAGCCCTTCATCTGCTGTCCTCCTCCTGTGCAGACTCGAGGCCAAGTTCTGAACTGGTGAATCCATATGAGAGGAGGCCTGTCGGGGCGATGCTGTGTCCCCCAAGCTGATCTTCCTGCAGACGTGACCCAGAAACACAGTTCTTTCTCTCATCAGAGGAGCAGCAGTGTGCGAAGCCCTCTGACAAAGCTCTCAGGGTGAGGTCTGCACCCCACATGGCTTTCTCTCAGCAGATGTTTCATGAGAGCGGCTGCCAGGGCATCTCTGTTAGCAGTGAAGGTGTTAAAGCTTCAAGGCCTTCAGAATATGTCTGCGCTGACAGACTGGGGGAAACATGCTAAAACGCTTATGGTGATGAGCATGTAAAAATAGGGCACAGATGTCTAATTTCAAAGACAAGAAAATTTCTTGGCATTTACATCTATTAGTCATTACTATGTTTTTCTTCTATTTTATTCATGCACTTAACTTTGGGTGTTCCTCTGATTTACTCTGCCAACTGCAAACTACCATCCCATAAACTGAAAAAAAAAAATACTATACCTTCTAAAAGATGATTAAGAATAATGGAAATGCCCAACGAGCTTTGCTTGGAAGCCTCATTTGTGCTTCAATGTGTCTGTGTCCAAACTAATGTGTCCACACAAAGGGCTCTCTTGACCTGATTCTTTGACAAGGAAGGAACTTGGAAAATGTGTTACCGATGCCCTGGCCAGGTAGCTGGGTTGGTGACCATTGCCCTGATATGCCAAGGTTGTGGGTTCAATCCTCAGTCCAGGCACATAGAGGAATCAACCAATGAATGCACAGATGAGTGGAACAATCTCTTTCTCTCTCTCTCTCTCTCTCTCTCTCTCTCTCTCTCTCAAATCAATCAATAGATATATGTTATATTTATCTTTCTCTCCCCCTCTCTCCCCCCTCTCTAAAATCAATCAATAAATATATTATAAAAAAAAGAAAATGTGCCTCTGAGGAAGAACAAAGGCCTTTTGAAAATTAGATCCAGAGGGTTTAATAAATAACCTCTCTTTGTTTTAATGGTTAGGCTTTATATTTATGTATATGATGACACTAATAGTTTTACTCATTCCAAGCCAAGGTGTGCTGAGCAAAATCTGAGAGCAGAATCGGAGTAGTAATTTTACAGTGTCAAACAATTCTTATATCTTGTACCTTTTCATGAGGCTTTCGATTAGAAAAAATAAACTGTTTCATGGAGTAAATGAAGGGGAAAGATTTTAACTCAGTAGACAGGAGGGCTTTGGAAATCTTCAAAAATTTTAGAGCAGCTGTGTTCACGTACAGAAAGAAAATAAGAGCAGAGAGGTACACTGAAATTCGATGAATGACTTTTCCTTTGCTCACACACCTTGTGGCTAGTTCCCCAGTGGTACAAAGAGGAAGGATCCTGATTCCTGTTGACAGATATCTCAGAGCAGAAAACAGGAAAGTGCCGCATGCTATCAACATCGTCAAAGCATGTGCTAATTAAATACATAACACTGCTGTGTGCTGTGAGAGGAGCTGCCCCTATTCTCAGGGGCTCATAATGCAAAAGCGTGCACGTGGGCACATGCACACACACACACACACACACACACGGAACATTATCTCAAACTACCAAAGTACTAGTATACAATTGATAGCGTCATGGCTAAGCGATACTATAAATACTCACATACCTAAATCTCAGCTATACCACATATTGTCTGCATGGGACTGGGGAAATCAAGAAAGTTCTTTAAGACTCAGTCACCTCACAAGTGTGATGGGGCTCATATTACCAACTCACTCAAATTCCATAGATACACCAAGTGCTTGGCAGTATCATGCACACATCCTAAGCACTCAATAAATAGTGCCTTTTATTATTGTTTGCTGATCTTTTTTATGATGCAATATCATTAGAGACAGATTCAAGGACAATCCACATAGAAAGTAGATTCGTAGTTTTTAGCAGGTTTGTACACCACAAACTTCTATATATAATTTCACTTACCTGTACTCTCCTTCCACAAACAGGCACCGTACTCAGAAGCTGATAATAGGCTTAGATATGCCAGACGCAGAACAAAGCAGAAATGCCTTGTGCTGTAGTTTCGAGGGGTGGCTCTGAGTAAGGGCTCCTGTTAAGGTTGAATGTGTTGCAGGAGCCTCCTATTCCTTCCTGCACATGGGAAGGAGCTCCCTGGACTGGAGTCCATGGGGGGTGCTCAGAGTCTGTCTCAAACGCTGTATTCCTGCTGCTCCTAGGGCGCTGCAGTTTAGAAGAGCTGTGTTTGCAATTGAAAGTTCTCCTATGTGGAATTCTAGTGAAATATTTCTTTAGCAAATCCTTTCCTCTAGGCAAACTTTCTAGGCAAATGCTCCCTCAAAACTCACAAGGGTTCCTTTACTCATTAATCTACCCCATCAAAACAGTTTTAATCAGTTAAGGTAATGTATATGAAGAACACAGCCCTATTCCTAATGCATGGTTAGCACTCAATGCCGCTCTTATTACTATTAGTCTATTTATAGAAAATCTATTTCTAGCACACTTTAAAAGCAATCATTAAAATTAAAATCATTAATGCAATAACTATTTGAAGTACCTAATTTTATTATAATTATCTTTATCTTAATAATCCAAATACTACTAATAAATCACAGCTATTTCAATGATCATTAATTATTTCTAACTTCGTGACAATCTATAATGTTCCGGCAGTACCAGCCCTCCGTTAAACACTGAAGTAGACATATACGTTTGCTTTTTCTTCCCTCTGCTCCTTTGGCATGGTGATTCCTTTTTCTTGTGTAGACCCATTCCTGGAAAGTGTCTGGATAATCTAGTTCTCCACAGGGGGCCTGGCTGATACACACTAAGGTGTGGTCCACTGTCACTCTCAGGACTTGTCCTTTGCCACACTCTCTCCATCCAGCTGGCCACCAGCCAAACCATGGTGGGTAACCTGGGAGTGGTTTATCACTGGGGGCGTGAACATTCCCAGAGTCATTGCCCTGCAGTAGAGTCTTCTGAAAGGTCATAATTTTAAATTCCAAAAAGCTGATTTCAAATGGTGGCCCGCATACCAGGAATCACAACGAAGGACATCTGGGGGTGATTTTGTAGAGGGAGATTCAGTGTCAGAGACATTTACTTTACTTGGAAACCCTGCAAAATGCTACAATACTAAGCAGTGCTAATTCCCATAAAGAGGGGATGATGAATGCCAGGTCGCCTCCTGAGTGACTCCCTGCCTCCTTCATAGGAAGAGCCTGTGAGCAGGGGTGGCCTGTTGTAGAGAAGCACCACCCTTGTCATCAAAGCGTGTTGTTGTGTGAATTTGAGAGGAAAATTGGCCAAGCCTTGCCCAATGGAAGGATTTCAATTACAAAAGCTGATGGTGAGCGTGAATTATCCTTCAGGGATCAGCAAGCTTTCCCTGTAAAGGGCTCTCATAATGTCCATCATTTTCTTTTTTTTGTCTGTTTGTTACAGTCCTTTAAAACTCTAACACATTCTTAGTTCAAAGGCCACGGTTTGTCACCTCCTTCAAAGTGACAAGGAGAGCCCTGGGGAGGAAGACCCAGTGGCCTCTAGGATGGGTTGGGAAGGCTTCTGGAAAGAAGGCGGACATGTGGACTCATTTGTCCACCTGCCCATCTCCAAACCCCTTCGCGATGTCATTATTTAGTTAGTGGTATTGTGGACGGCATCTGTTTAGGATGCATTTGAAAGTTAAAAGAAAAAGAACACCACAAGACAAAATCCCAGCTATCCTCAGAGGTCTCACAAAGCTAGCCACCCCATTGAGCAGGAAAGGGACACCTTTCATTTTTATGGAGCCTGATCTTTTTCACCATCCAGCTCAAAAGGCTTACATAGGCAAAATGACCTCCTAGAGAACGGCTCGCAGACAACAGTCAGCAATATGGAAACTAACAACCTGGAGGAGCTGTCAGAAAGGCAATGTGCCGCTGGAGTTATGAACTCATTAATTAAATATCAGAGTATCAAATGGGCTATGAGCTATTAATTTGAAAGCTATTACTGGCTTTGAAGTTGAAATTATAAGCAAAGCAATTAAAAAGTAACTTCTCAATGAGATTGTTAAAGGAACATCGTATCAGTTTACATACATCAGCTCTTTAATTTCAGGATTGAATTACTCCCTTAAAAATAATGATTATATAAATGATCAAACTACCTATTTGATTGCAAAGCCTGGATGCTGTAGTGAGAGGAAGTATCTGCAAACTGTCCTCTGTCAGAGTCACACCATGCAGTGGCAAATATTCGCCTTTTTCCACACAACATGGATCCGTATGAAAAATAAAAATCAGGAAGTTGAAACTTTTAAAACCTTGATATTTATTTTTGCTCAGCTGATGTGGTTCAGTGCTTGAGCATCGACCTATGAACCAACAGGTCATGGTTTGATTCCTGGTCTGGGCACACATGCCCTGGGGTGTGGGGAGAAGGGCATAAGGGATGGAGGAATTCAATCCCCAGTAGGGGCATGCAGGAGGCAACCAATCAATTATTCTCTCTCATCATTGATGTTACTATCTCTCTCTCCCACTCCTTTCTTCTCTGAAATCAATAAGAATATATTTAAAAAATAAAACCTTGATATTTATTTTTGCTCATTTTCTCTATGCTTCAAGGCTGTCTATTGTGACCAGGTGATGACACATGGCTATGTAGTTCAGATGTGGGCCATTGGAAGTATGGTCTAACTCATTAGTGTATGACATTGTTTTGCTCAATGTACATAATATTTGTAATTACTAGTATATCCTTATAGTCAACTTTTAGACTCCATTTCTTTGTAGTATCATGGAATTCCCTTTCTTCTGAATTTACATCCTTTTTATGTTCTGTATCTTGCCCTCTCTATTTTTTTTTGCATAAATCTATCTTCTCCTCTTAGGCTTTTCTATCATTTTTAAAATTTGTTCTCTTCTGTTTGGTTTTAAACACCCATATATTAGCATGGTAGTTACCGAGTCCTTAGAAGGTAGTTATCTCTCTGCATTTCATCCATACTACAGAGGCATTCATTAGGAACAGACAACAATGAACCTCTCTGAAAGTAAGTTGTTTCCCTGGGCAGGGTTAGCATTCTGGCTGTTTAGACAAAGGCATACTTTTCCTCCTACCACATATGCACCAACTGCTGCTGGTAGGGGTTTGATTAATGCACTAAAAGTTATTCTGGAGAAAAAGGAAAGCTTCCAGTGGGTTGGACGCCGAAATGCCTGTAGTTTATAACCAATGGAGAACCACTCTGAAGGAGCAGCTGGAGACTTCATATCTATTTAGCTGCGGCCTGTAGGAACTTCTATTATCTTTTTCTCAGTGAATTCTAAAAGGTTTATTTATTCCTCCAAAGAGCAACCTTTCTTCTTTGCAACAAAACAAAAGTAACGGTGGGCAGTCCAATGGGGGCATTGGAGGTCATCTCAACCTGCAAAGTTCATTCATTCAGCAGCTACTTATTGAGTGTCTTCTTTATGGCAGGCCCTCTTCTAGGGACTTGAAATACATCATTGAACTATAAACAGATGCATAGCCTCACTTTCATGAAGCCTGCACTCTAGCATGAACAATATTTTTATTAAATACCAATCATACCATGTCATGACAGCATTCTTACCACACAGCGGGCTAGAAAGACTTTTGTTCCATCCCTTAGAATACCCTAAATGATTCAGCAGTTAACCTCAGGCATCAACAGAATGGAGTAGAAGAAGGAGGGTTCTAGGACTCATGTTATTAAAGGACCAGTTCTGGAAATCACTATATTGTCCTGCTCACTTTGGTACCAACCAACAGAGTTTCAAAGCCCAGCCTTTCTGTTTATAAGGTATATGTCATTAAAAACCAAACGCTCTCTGAGATTCACTTTTATCATTTGTTTACTGCAGGTTCTACACAGAAGGCTTTGCAAGGCTATCATCGAATAATGTATGGAAAACACTCCACAGACATAGTGTGTTCTCCTCAGCAGGCAAATGGGAGCATCCCCAGGAGCTTTGGTTTGCTTTGGAGCCAGAAGCCAGCTGAAGAAATCCTGGCACTCTCTTTCATCCAGGTGCAACCCGACCTGGGGACCAGGATGCTGAGTGGGAGCCTGTCAGATGTCCTCCCCTGGGCTGCTCAAGACACCTGGGTAGTTGGTGTCTCCTGGGCCAGAGAGAAATGTTATAAGTGTTATGAGATTGTTGCATTCAGCAATAATATCCCCTATTTTCCTCCACAGCTCTTCAGGAAATAATTTATATTGTTTACCAAAATCAAAGCCAAGATAATCAGATTAGCAAAATCCAGGATTCATTTGTCTGCTCTTGTTAATGAATGATGGAACAGAGAACACAGTCACAATTATCCCAACGTGTGAAACTTGCCTCATTACTGCCACGTGCTAGATATTTTGATCTTTGAAGCAAAAGGAGAAAATATGTCACAGCATTCTTCATAAGTTTTTCTGGTGCATCAATTTTCTCTCCCCACCATACTACTGATTCTTTTAATTAGGGGCAAACAAATCATAATCACAAAGGTATTAGCGCTCATAAAGCTTAAAATCTCTTAAATCCTACTTGGTGTAATTAAAAAAATGAAAATCTGTCATTTAAATACAGTTTGACATGGCATTTTTGTATTTTGCATGATAATAGTTAAGATGCTGATATTTATTTGTGGTTTACCAGCTGAAAAGAAAAAAAGAAAAGGCATATCTCCATTCTCATTCAAATCCATTATTTTGCAGCCAGAAAAGATGACAAGAGGAAGTGTATGAGGGGGACAAGAGTACATACATGTGGCTGTGTGGGAAACTGTTTATTGTCTTCACTAGCTGATAGCTTAGACAGAGAACCCCCCCAACGGCTGGGTGCCTTCCAAGCCCTAGCAAAAGTTGGAGCTAGGCGCCACCTCTGTTTGTCCAGACAGTGGTAGCTGAAGCAACTTCCCCATTTATTATTATGTAAATCCTTGCTGATGGGCTAGTCTGCCTGTTGCCAGGGGTCGCCTGCCTAAGGGCTATACTATGGGTGTATCCCAAATGAATAAAAGCTTGGTGAGGCCTGAGCACCCGTGGAAGTCCTTCCTCCTGAGTTGGACTTACTAGCCTGGTTCCCCAATATTTCCAAATTATCTTGTGTCTTTTCTCTTTCATTTGTGTGCGGTTCCGCTTCCAGGTCCTGAACCCTGATCCACGCGGGACGTGGAGGGAAACATTTACCAACATGACTGGAGAGGGAGGCAGTAAAAATCCTGCAGGATAAGAATGGCCCCATCCTCATCTGTAAAATGAGCATTTGCCTATCTCTAATAGTTTATCTCTTCCCCTCAAAAAAATTGTGTTGTTCAAAGAATCTCCAAGTCTAAGATGTAATTCAATCATGACAGCGAATAGAGGTCATCTCCTCTAGGTCTAACATAATTAATGAAGGCAAATGGGCAGTCCAGAAGGGATTTAAGAAAATTTAATTTACTAAGTCTTCGTGAGGGTATCTTACATGGCTGGCTCTGAGCTGCGTGCTGTGGGAAATGTGGAACTCCATAACACAAGGTCATTTGCTCAAATATGACACTGATCCAGGGCAAACACAAAGAAAGATGACAGGTTCATTATAATACTAACAAACTTAAAAAAAAGTATAAAAACTCTCTAAGATTGAGCCAAGGTATAATACTTATAATCAATGGGTCCATTACTTTCCTTTTACAATCCAATTTCTATGTAACATGTATACTTCAAATAAACTTAATATTTTCATTTGATTTGTCCTATTGCTTTGGCAAATCATTATGGTTTTTTTGGATATTGTATTAATATACATTCGGTCATCCGATCATGTGATTATCATCCCATGGTCAGTCTTGTTTCTGACACTATGCCCCACCACCCAATATGCATATTTTAGTGTGAAGAAGTAGTAGTAATTTTATTTTTTTAAAATATATTTTATTGATTTTTTACAGAGAGGAAGGGAGAGAGATAGAGAGTTAGAAACATCGATGAGAGAGAAACATCGATCAGCTGCCTCCTGCACATCTCCTACTGGGGATGTGCCCGCAACCCAGGTACATGCCCTTGACCGGAATCGAACCCGGGACCTTTCAGTCCGCAGGCCGACGCTCTATCCACTGAGCCAAACTGGTTTCGGCATAGTAGTAATTTTAATAGAGTGTTGTATAAGCTCAAGAAAAGTTGCAAGAGATAAGCAACTGAATATTGAAGAAGCTACTGTATGAGTTCCCAACATTGGGAAGCCCGGGAATCACAGGGCAGTGCCTGCAGTAGGAGGCATGGGACCGAGCTTGTCCAGGAAGGTGTTAGCTGCTGCACTCACATGACTGCAGGACTGAAGTGGGTGGTTTGCGGAAGCTCCCCAGCCAGGGACCCCATTTCACATCTGCCATAGTTTACACCTCTGCCAGCAACTGCCAGCAAAGAAAAATGTGTTCCCTTCACTTCTCATTGAAATCTCAGACCTGGGCTTCTTTGGGGGCGGACTGTAGTTTAAAAGTTTATTAGAAAAAGATTTGGGGAAATGTACTCCCTGCCTCTCCACTGTGAAGAAGGTGAATATGAGACTGAATTGATGGAAGTTTGGCACATCACCATACATGCTGTGTATTATCCCATTTAACACACTCAACAACCTTAACAAACAGCTATTTTCATACATGAAGAAAGTGAGACATAAAAGGTTATGTAACTTATCCAAGGTCACACACCTAATAGAGCCATGATTTAACACCATATTATATGTTAATCCAAATCTCTTAGGTCCTATCCACTAGCCTCACTCTTCCCCATCCTTACGTGAACACACACACTATAATAGTCCCCCTTTATCTGCAATTTCACTTTCTGTGGTTTTAGTTGCTTGTAGTTAACCATGGTCTGAAAATATTAAATTAATAATTCTAGAAATAAACAATTCCTAAGTTTAAATTGCCACCATTCTGAGCAGTAGTGTGATGCAATTTCGTGCTTTCTCCCTTCTGCCCATGACATGAATCACCCCTTTGTCCAGCATATCCATACTGAATACACTACCCACCAATACTTACTTACTAGTCATCTTGGTTATCAGGTTATCAGAGAAAGACAGAAAGATCACATTCACATAACTTTTTTTTACAGTATGTTGTTACAATTGTTCAATTTTATTATTACTTATTATTGTTAATACCTTACAGTACCTCATTTATAAACTAAACTTTATCATTGACATGTATAGGAAAAATATAGCACGTATAGAGTTTGGCACCATCTGTGGTTTCAGGCATCTACTGGGTGTCTTAGAAACTATCCCCTGATGATACGGTGGGGCTATTGTATCTTGAAATACGCATCCTACTCCCATCTAGTTTACTCCACCTAATGTATTACATTGATCTGCCAGATTAGTTAACTTATTAATATAGAGAATTAGAATTAGTTAACATATTAAGGTACAGCATTACAATATGACTTACTCTTAATAAAACAATGTGCCACTTTCCTTTCTAATCACATATATTTTCTTTTTCATATATCATTATAGATTCTACCTGAATATCTACATCATAGTAATCTTGACTTTCAGAATCCAACTCTTTTGTATGTCTAACATAAGGACGGAAACTTCTAGTTAAACATGGAGACTTGAGTCCCAGGGGTTACTTTTGGTGACCCACAAATCCTCAGTGACAAAGCAAAAGGAAAAGGAGGGAACAATAAAAAGCATTAGAAGGTGGTGGGTGAACAGATGAACAAGTAGTAACTCACTTAACAGACCCAGAGGATTAATAGGTAAACCAGCAATAACAATAAGAACCAAATGTTTGTGATTATATGCCAGAGAATCCAGAGAAAACAGGTGCGCATTAAAGGTTCAATCATTTCTAAAAGCAAGGCCCAAGTGAGGCTCAGAAGAATTGGCTAACATTCTATATGAGACCTTACATTCTCTAAGAAACTCTCCCACCTCACTGACCATGTAAAAACAGGCTATAGCCCCTACCCTCTCCTATCACGTGTCTCTGGATTTGGAACACTGGGTCCAGCTCAGCTCAGGGCAGGAATGCTATATCGAAAAGAGAATAATAAAATATGTATATACTGAGTTTGAACCTCAAGTTCCTTACCTGACTTGCTTCTCCTTAGCCTCTACCAGCCAGCTTTATACTCCCAGGCAAATAGGATGTCTAGACTCTGACAAAATTAAATAGCTCATTTAACTAACTCAAATAGCGTTAGAGATAGCAATAGTTATCATTGGCAGTCCAACGAAACAGTGCAACCATGTTACCGTACAGTGAAGCCCTGTAATATGAAAAACAAAAACAGGTCTGCACATAGAGCTTTTTAGTGGGAAAGGAGAAATGAGAATCAACAGAAGGAGTAAGAGAAAAGGACTGAGAAAAGGATGTTTGAGGAAAGAAAAATAATGCAGAGAGATAAAATACTTAAAACAATAAAAAACAAAGAAATAGCTGAAACCGGCTTGGCTCAGTGGATAGAGCGTCGGCCTGCGGACTGAAAGGTCCCAGGTTCGATTCCGGTCAAGGGCATGTACCTTGGTTGCGGGCACATCCCCAGTGGGAGATGTGCAGGAGGCAGCTGATCGATGTTTCTCTCTCATCGATGTTTCTAACTCTCTATCTCTCTCCCTTCCTCTCTGTAAAAAATCAATAAAATATATTTAAAAACAAAACAAAACAAAGAAATAAAAATAAATTTTAAAAAAAATCCACAACCATCTTGAAACACCCCTGTCTCTAGAGCAATAAAATAAGGCATTCCATGCACGCGCAAGGACAGAATGCCATGAAAACAAATGTCTCAGAGCCGCAACGAGCTCTTCAAGATTAAATGCACTGGAAAAGATGCAAGTTAAATTCAGGAAATCTCCCGGAAAGAAAACCGAAGTAGACAATGATGGAAAATAGCAGAGACAACACAAAAAGTAACATGTAATTAAAGGGCTAGCCCACCTTCTTCAATGGCCAAATAACATAAATTCTGCAAAAAAAAAAAGGTAAGGTAAATTAAAGGTACTTTGGCTTCCAATACATAAACTGTTTCTTCCTTGTTAGACAATGATAGAACTTAGAGGTTCCTCTTCTGGGAGATTCATTTTTCAGTCAAGCAAACTTAGAATTTGTTAGATGTCCTACATTTAGCTGAATAAAACTTCTCACACATATCTGGTAACCTGAAATCCCTATCATTGCATTCTGTCCCTATACAGAGACTCTGGAAACACATCATTTTCTCCACTGAGCTGAGCAGCTTGGAGTTGACACATGTGTTCATTCAGTCAGGAACTATGCATTTAGTGCCTACTGTGTGCCAAGCACTGTATTTTCAAAATGATATGACTTGTTTTTCCTCCCTCTTATCAGTTCTGTTTTTTATGACATATTTCAAACATATCGTTCAAATAAAGGCTTGGATATATGAAAGGATAATTCAATCAATAAGATATATGAAAACACTCTATTCCAGCTCCATTCAAATCCAAAAACAATTTTAAAATGCTGATCTTGTGGCTAACCCAATTATGATGTCGTGAGGTTCAAAAGAATAATATTTTAAAATCACTCCCCTATATTAATTTTGTTATGTCCCAAGTAGTATAGTAGGCTTTTGTGCATACTGTTATATTTAACTAGAGGGGGGAGTTATCTAACATAGAGAACAGACAATGGTAGCTTCTGCACAACTAGGTGGTGAAGCTAGATTAAGTATAAATGAAACCACAAATTGACTGTTGCCCTTGAATTTTGGGGGCCTCTCACTGATCAAGGGGATCAGAAGTCAGAAGTTTAAAGCAGTTGAGTTAAATGACTAAAGGTCTGACATTCTGTCAAATAGACAAACCAGAGGGTTTAAGTTCAATTCGGAGGAAATGGTAGAAAATCTGCTACTATGTTATACATGGTCAGACCACTGAAACCCCTAACTCCAGTGAATTAGCAGTTATTACATGTGGAGGAAAATACAAACTTTATTAATAATTTTCCCATATACTGCAAAATATCGAAGCTCAACTGTGATGTAGCATTTAACTGCACATCGAATCAAGAGTCCAACAATAGGAATTGCCTTTTTACGGTAGAAAATACGGTTAGAAGCAAACCAAAATAACACATAAAACAGATCTCTGTGGAGAAAATTGAAGACTGTTTCTAGCATGTAAAGATTGCGGATGCAATTCCTGCTCCGTGAAATGCTTTTTTCCTGGGGCTTTATATTTTTCTCTTGATTATGTGTGGAATCAAGGGGTGTCTGTGTGACTGTGCCCATGCATGACTCCAAGACACAGAAACGGAGCAGACACAGACAGATGGTTTCAGGCTCATTTTTAAGCCCAACCAGCAGGAATAGGAAGTCAAGAATCTAAGGCAGATCATAAAACTTCACATCCAATTTTCATTTCCAAATTCTATATCCTCAGTTGGTTAAAAGTAAGTTTACCTCAATAGTAAACAATAGATTCAAAACAAAATAATCATGAGTCCTTTTGCTTTAACTAGCTAATTTACCACTTCTTAAAAAATCATCCATATTCCGTGTTAGCAAGGGTGCAGAAAATATGGATGTGTTTTTACATGATTATTAGATATATAAATTGAAACAGCCTTTCCAGAAAACAATTTATTGCACAAATAATTATTTGTAATGGAAAAGAATTAGAAACAATCTACTTTTCCAAAAGCAGAAGACCTCAATATCCATTAAAACACATCAATACAAATTAGGTTTCAACAAATTTTGAAGTTAGAGGAACCTGGCCACAATACCATGTTTTATGAACAAGATGAGCTACAAGCCAAATATCTAGTATAATCC
This sequence comes from Myotis yumanensis, assembly GCF_028538775.1. Taxonomy (NCBI): domain Eukaryota; kingdom Metazoa; phylum Chordata; class Mammalia; order Chiroptera; family Vespertilionidae; genus Myotis; species Myotis yumanensis. The sequence goes on from NW_027223762.1 coordinate 8,514,769, forward strand.
TCATAGATGGCTCGATGGTAAAGATTTTTTTCCAAAGATTAGACATACTCCAAAATGTTATCAATTGAAATATCTAGACAATGGGTGATTTTATTTCTGCTACTGCCACGCATTTCTTTTAAAAAAGTGTTTTATAATAAGTATTATTTCAGTGAAAGATTGTTTTAAAAACAATATACTGTCTTCTTTTTAAGTGCAAATCCTTTTGTATCTGCCAATGCATTTTTCAAAGTATATCCCCACATAATCTTGGGGAGAGAATCCTCCTCTACTAGAGGAAACATATCTATATTGCTTTTGTTGAGTCTAGGCTTATAATCCTTTTCTGCTACTGTGTGATATAAGCAGGCATAGATATTAGACTCAGGATCACAGCCCGTAAAGAAAAATACTACAAACACTATAGCTCCTTCTCTCAATTACTCCAACTCTCTACAAAACCACGCACACAGAAAAATAATCTCCAAATACTCAAGGGGTGTGCCCCATGAGTATGCTCTCCTAAGAGCAGGTGTCTACTCATGGATTTGCAAAGGATCAAGGTACTCAATTTGCATAATGATAAATCCTTTATGACTTTGTCCAAGAACCCTCTCTTACATATTCTGCTTCTTTCTTAGGTCATGAGAAAAGTTTCCTGAAGACTCCTTACTCTCTTTCTTTTCTGTTAAATTAATTCTTCCCCCCATTTTTTTAAGGAGTTTGACTGAACTCTTCTGGGACTTTTGTCTGCATTTGTATCTCAATTTAGTTAATTTCTACATAACAATTATATACTATGAATATATTATGTGGTGGACACTTTTCTAAGTACTTTCTCTCTCTCTCTCTCTCTCTCTCTCTCTCTCTCTCTCAATTCATTTAATCATCAAAACTAACTTACAAGTTAGATACTGTTACTAGCTGTTTGGGACAAAAAACTGAGATACAAGGTGATTAATTAATTTGCTCACGGTCACAGATATAATTCATGGTAGAGTTTGGACTCAAGTTCAGGCAATTAGCTTCTAAGACTGCTTCTCTCTCCCTCTCTTTCTCTCCCTCTCTCTCTCTATTTTTCTCTCTCTCTCTCTCTCTCTCTGTTGCCTCTGTGCAGATGATATTGCCCTGTTTACTTGAAACACATGGAAATTCATCAAGTCACTGCAAAATCTCTGATCCATGGCCCACTATGCCTTCTTAAGTTGGCAAAAACAATCTAAAGCCTAGAACAATGATCCTCAGAGTACTTGTAGATAAACTTCCAGTTTCACCTGTGATACTGTAAAAAGAAAAAAAATGTACTCCCATCACAACACCAGAGATGTACTAAATCAAATCTCAGTGACCCATTTTTCTAAGGTGTTGAGGTATTTCTGGTCATCAACAGTTGGAACAAACCTATTTACACTGAAGACTTTTTAACTCAAAGAGATAATGAAGATTCTTGGTTTAAGATTTCATTTACCAAGTGGATTGTTTAACATCGTATCCTCTTTCCCTAAAATTTGAAGCATTTTTCAAACAACACTGGCATGCATTTCTTTAGGACAATTTAAACACACAGATATGTACTTTTTTGGATGGATATATAAATGAATCAATGAAACTATTCATAAAGATCTAGACAACATTAATCATACCTATTTCTTTTTTCAAACAATATAAGAAATGTAATGTTTAGATGTTATCCATGCTTTCCTTTTCATTGCTTCCTAGATCAATCAACAAGAGCTTTTATTTACACCTGTGGTGTTATGCTATCAATTTTGAAGTGTGATTGATTTGGGTGCCTTCAGCGTGGCAGCGATATTAAAGTGAATTCTGCTAAACTGGTCATTTCTTCCACTAGTTTATAGTGAAGTTGAGAGTATTCTGGGAGGATTGAGTAGACTTACTAGAAATACAGTTTTGTCAACATTTAAGGTACCAAATGACAGTCCTAAAGTGTGGAAAGAGTTCATTTCTATGTTTCACATGTATTTGAGCTCTTTGAATTTGGGTCTATCTCTTAAACTTCTTTGACCTCTGTTTTCTCATGCTTACGTGGTTGATTTATATGAAAATGTTCTAACAGGGCTCTTCCACTCTAACTTTTATGACTGCTCTTTTTAAGTCTGTCTGTTACAGCTGCCCATCTGAAGTTTATTCTATCCTAAAAACTCTTTATTGGAAATGGTTAGATCAACAAACTGTGGAGAGAAAATATAGAAATATTGCCAATCTGAACACTTTTATCTCATTTAGGCTTATTCCTCTGGGGATAGTTTCCAATCAGCTAAATAAAAATGACATTCAGCCTGTGTATGTCTACTTTTTCTTTAGCCAAGACAATAAAGAATGGATTTATTATCTACTTTCTTTAAAAAAATTATTTTGTGTGAAAAAAATTATGAGAAACACATAAAAATTGTTCATGGGGCACGATTTCCAAATAAAAACCTTATTATATTGATAGACATTGAAATTGCTGCTCATTGTGCAGGGCCATAAATATTCATTCTGCTCCAAACAAATTTAGCAAAATCAAAATATGTAGTATGAAGACTATTTCAGCTTTTCTCTAACACATGGAGCCAGCCATACATGCCAACCGGTTCTATCGCCTCTCCTCATTAAGCTTGAAAGCATATTTGTTGCTTTTTAGCAGCTCCTAAAATTTCTTTGTCTCTTAGCACAGCGCCATAAAAGTTCCCACCTGACAGATCATAAATCCTTCTTACAGAGCAGTCTGTTCCCCTGCACCTTCTGGCTACAATCTAGTCTCTAGATACATTACTAACAGCATTTATGCACTTTTGCACAAAACTTTGTTTTAGGATCTGGAAAATGCTTGACCCTGTCCTAATTCCCAGCAGGGAATGGTCGAGTTTAGACAAAGCATTAGAGAAGGTTTCCCCTGTGATGAAACATACTCAAAACAATAAAGAATGGGTTGTCTGGGGTCAAGGAAATCTGGCCACCCAAATAATACCTGGATCGTTTGGACTCTCCCCTACACACTACCATGCATAATAGTGGTTTCTTCAATCTTATCTCTAAAGGAAAATTAAGGATATGTCATGTGCATGCTATTCTGTTATTTGTGATTTGTTTCTTCATCTCCCAAGCATTTATGGAGAACTTACTTGATTCTAGACACTTTGGCAAGAGACCCAGTCTCAGGACAGAGAAGACATGGTTCCTGCCCACAGTTGCTCACAGATGCTCGCCTATGCACACATGTTCAGTGAAGTGTACTAGAGGTATTATTCAGCAAGAAGAAACATTGACAGGGAGAGACAGGGGTCAGGGAGGCCTTTACAGAGGAAAGAAAGTGTGGGCAGAGGTTTGAGATGTGAATGGGAGTTTTTTAGCTCATTGGGTAGTGGAAAATACATAAAAGGCACACAATTTGGAAAGTATAGCACGCTTTAAGAACAGCAATTCATTTGTAATGAATGAGTGGAATTCATGCAATATACAGTGAAGAAGGGATGAGGCAGGAGAGGTACACAAAGTCAGGTCCCAAAGGGTCCTGGATGTGAGTAGGAAGAGTTTAGAGGGCTTTTTTCCTGTGTTAATGAAGAGCCAAAGAACCCTGCCTTATTAAACAGCCCCCCTCCTCTCCCCTAAGATATTAGCACTCTTTGGCAGATCAATTGTCTCCCTTGTTTACCTATGGAAGCAGGTCCGGTTATTCTTGTTTACAGTTATTTGGGCCTACCTATACTTTCTAAAAATCTGTCATGTTATCTGGGTGGGTGGGGGTGGGGGGTTGGGGTGCTCTGCCTGTCTCTCTCTGTCTGGTTCTCAGAGCTCTGGATTCTCTGTGGGAGAACTCAGGAGCTCCTCCCTCATTCCCCATCTCTGCGGGGATACCCAAGTTCTGGTGCGACACCCTGCAGGTCACAAAATGCCCAGCATTGAAGAGGGCCAGACTGCCATCGCAAGAACCATCCAACTCCACGAGGACCCCGACATGGCAGACTGCATAGTTTCCAACTCGTTTCCAACAAATCGCGCTTCCTCTTTGCTACCAGGCCATCTGCCCTGTGTGGGTGACAGTAGCAAATGGTCTGGAATTTCAATGTCTTCATTGTATTGATTTCCATTTACTTTGATCTGTACAGCCTTTTCTCTTTGCCAGGAAAAAGTTTTTGACCAAAGGAAAATCCTGTTCAGAGTTGGCTTCTTACTAAGTTTTAGCACTTTAAAAAACACTAGTAAGTAATAAGACAAGTGACAGGTAAGGGTCAAAAAACGACAGATCGAGGGTAAGTTGTAGAAAAGCACATCAAGGCGGAGTTGGAGAGAAAAGCAAAGCCTAATCCCTAGGCCCATGCTTTTTCGCTCTTAGTTCTTTCTCAGGTTCTGAGAAAAATCGTACCCTTGGACAAGAGAACTTGGCTTCGCAGAATTTCCGCTAAGGGGCTCAGACAATGTAAGATTAAGTCCGTTCTATCCTGATTCTGCTCTGATCTATGCAACAGTACACGAATCATGATCTGTGCCTTTAACCCCTGGTCTAATAACTGGTCCTGCTTCAATCACCTGTCAATAGTTCATTTCCTCCAGACATGAGGTCACAGCTTTTTTTATTCTTGGCTCTTCCATGGAATGAAGATGCCTACCTAATATCCAGCCAAGTTTATAGAGCTTTCTTTCCATTTTAAATTCATTCATAAACTCTTATTAGACCAGTTCGATGCTAATTGACTTTCAATAGTCTTTCAAGAATGTGGGTGTTCAGACATTAATCATTTAGATGTGCCCCACTTGGTGGCAGGGCAAGCCAGTAGGTGAAAGGCCTTCTTCCATCTCTGTTTCCATTTTGCATTCTTGGTCTACTGCTATTTCCCTATGATGGGTCAAAGTGTGCTTTCTTTTTAATGAGTCTTTTGGGTAGAATGCAAAGCACATCTAGTCAACAAATTTAGTTTGCAAGACTTTAAAAAATACACAACATAAATATTCTATTTTACAAGATGTAAGAGAGCTATGAAAGTCTTGAGGACTAGATGAATTAAAATTTGAAAGGTGAATGTTTGATGAGTTAACACTCACTGGCTATTTTTCCTCTCCTAAAAGCACTCAACCATTCCAGACATTGGCCAAGAATCAGATTTCACCTGGCAGAGGAATTCTGCTGATGGGAAGAGAAAACAGTGTGTTTTTTGAGGTTTGCATGAAAATACATAATAAAAGGAATATACAGATAAAAGGTTTATACAGAATAAAAGGAATTAATAAAATCACACTTATTCGTACATATAGTTTTCTATTCAGAACACTTTGGACAATCAGCTGAAACCCCATTAAAATTAATAAGAGAGTTAACCAAGTCTTATTTAAGAGAGTTAACTTGTATTTGGTAGGACCTGATTAACCTTTGGCATAATATTGTGCAGAATAACATTTTGAAAAGTGCTAATTAATAGGTTTCATGTAATTTAAGTCAAAATCCCAGTAGTGATTTGATGTTAATCTTAAAGTAATTTTAATATTTCCCTGAATGGTGAACACAGGATATAATATACAGATGATGTAGTATAGATTTGTGCACTTAAAACCTATATAATTTTATTAACCAATGTCATCCAATAAATTTGATAAAAATAAAGTAAAAGGATTTGAATGGGAAGATAGTAATTTGTGGTTATGGACTGTAGGGAATCAGATAAAGAAATTAGGGAGATGACTAAGCTATTTTATTTGGCATGATTATCAAGACCACCTATGAGCAGTGGGTGTCTTTGGTCAGATTTCCTGAAAAGCAAATCCTGAGAAAGGTTTTAGAGCAAGTAGTTTTTCCTGGAGGTGACTCCAGGAAACACCAGTGGAGTGGAGAAGTGAGACAGGGAAAGGAAGAAAGCCAATATGGGCTACCACTTTGGGCAACTGGGGTTCAATTACACTGTAGAACATTCTAGAAAGTTATCTTGCTTGAAAGGCAAGGGAGAGGCAAATGATCTGGAACAGTGGTTGGCAAACTCATTAGTCAACAGAGCCAAATATCAACAGTATAATGATTGAAATTTCTTTTGAGAGCCAAATTTTTTAAACTTAAACTATATAGGTAAGTACACTGTTATTAACTTAACTAGAGGCCCGGTGCACAAAAATTTGTGCACTCGCGGGGGGCGGGGGGGGGGGGGGGGGCGTCCCCTAGCCCAGCCTGTGCCCTCTCACAGTCTGGGATCCCTCGGGAGGTAACGACCTGCTGGCTTAGGCCTGCTCCCGGGTGGCAGAGGGCAGGCCCAATCCCTAGGTGCAGCCCCTGGTCGGGCTCAGAGCAGGGCCGATTGGGGAGTTGGGGCGCCACCCTGTCATGCACAGAGCAGGGCGGATCGGGAGGTTGCAATGCCACCCTCAGTCACTTTCAGGGTAGACTGATTGGGGGGTTGAGGCACCGCCCCCTGTTACACTCAAGGCAGGGTGGATGGGGAGGTTGCGGCGCCACCCCCTGTCACGCACAGAGCAGGGCCAATCAGGGGGTTGGGGCGCTGCCCCCTGTCACTCACAGAGCAGGGCCAATCAGGGGGTTGGGGCGCTGCTCCCTGTCACTCACAGAGCAGGGCCAATCAGGGGGTTGGGGCGCTGCCCCCTGTCACTAACAGAGCAGGGCCCATCAGGGGGGTTGGGGCGCTGCCCCCTGTCACTCACAGAGCAGGGCCCATCAGGGGATTGAGGAGCTCCCCCCTGTCACTCACAGAGTAGGGCCGATAGGGGAGCTGGGGCACCGCCTCCTGTCACACACAGAGCAGGGAAGATCAGGGGGTTGGGGCGCTGCACCCTGTCACACTCAGGGCAGGGTCAATGGGGAGGTTATGGCTCTACCCTGTCACACACAGAGCAGGGCCGATCAGGGGGTTGGTGCGCCACCCTCTATCACCCATAGAACAGGGCCGATCAGGGGGTTGGGGAGCTCCCCCCTATCAGGCACAGAGCAGGGCCCGTGGCGGGGGGGCGGTGTTGGGGCACCGCACCCTGTCACACACAGAGCAGGGCCGATCAGGGGGTTGGTGCGCTGCACCCTGTCAAACACAGAGCCGCAGGGCAATCGAGGGGTTGGGGAGCTCCCCCCTATCAGGCACAGAGCAGGGCTGATCAGGGGGTTTGGGCGCTGCCCCCTGTCACGCTGATCCTGGTGCCGGGAGGCCTCGCTGCTCCCCTGATCCCGGTGCTGGGAGGCATATTACCCTTTTACTATATAGGATAGAGGCCTGGGGGCCAGCTGGTTTGCCCTGAAGGGTGTCCTGGATCAGGGTGGGGGTCCCCACTGGGGTGCCTGGCCAGGCTGGCTGAGGGGCTGAGGGCTGTTTTCCAGCTGGCAGTTGACTAAAAGCTCCCAGCCGCTCCTTGTTTTCTTTTCTTTTTTTTTTTTTATTCTGGGCCAGCTTTAGCTCTGAGGCCTCGCTGCTGAAAACATGGATACAATGTTGCGGTCCGGGGCTGACTGAAAGCCCGTTTTGTTTAGCTTCTTATTTGCAACATAGTAATAGTTGCTTAGAGTTGCAGTTGAGAGGCCGGCAAGTGAGGCGGGGAAGGTTGGAGTCTGCAGTTCCTGGAGGAAGCAAACCTCCCTGCTCTCTTCAGTGCATGGCTGCCGGCCGCCATCTTGGCTGACAGTTAATTTGCATAAGGATACGCTGATTAGCCAATGGGAAGGGTAGCGGTCGTACGCCAATTACCATGTTTCTCTTTTATTAGTGTAGATTAGGGTACTCCTAAGCTGGCCTTTGCTAAAAACGTCCTCAGTCTGATTGAGGTACATTCGCTGAGGTCGACCCCTTCCAACTCTCCCATCCACACTCGTCTTGTATACTTGTTTCGTCTATCTCCTTTCCAAAAACCGACTTCTGCACATGGGCCACGAAGTTTTAATCGCACTGTACGTGCGTGCCCGCACGTGGTATTTTGTGGAAGAGCCACACTCAAGGGGCCAAAGAGCCGCATGTGGCTTGCGAGCCGCGGTTTGCCGACCACTGATCTAGAATATTTACTTTAAAAATTAAAAATAGAAATACCATATGACCCACTTCTGAGCATTTATCCTAAAGAATTAAAATCAGGGTCTCGTAGAGATATTAGCATTCCTATGTTCATTGACACATTATTCACAATAGCCAAAATGCGGAAATAACTACGGAAAGAACCTAAATGTTCATCAACAGATGAGAGGAGAAAGAAAATGGGGTATATGCATGCAATGGAATACTATTCAGCCTGTAGAAAGAAAGGAAGTCCTGTCTTACTCCACCACATAGATGAACCTTGAGGACATTATGCTAAGTGAGATAAGCCAGTCACAGAAAGACAACTATTGCATGATTCCCCTTATATGAGCTACTTAAAACAGTCAGAAACTTAGATTCAAAGAGTGGAATGGTGATTGCCAGGGGCTGGAGGGATGGGAAATAGAGAGTTACTAATTAACAGGCATAGTGTTTCCCTTAAACCAGATGAATAAACTCTCAAAACCTGCTGCACACCATTGTACCTGTAGTCAATAATAACATATGGCACACTTAAAAATATGTGAAGAGGTAGATTTCATGTTAAGTGCTCTTCTCAGAATAAAATAAAATCTGAAAGGAAAAAAAACAACCCTCTAATGTTCCCCTTTACCTTAATCAGTAGCCGGAAGCGGTTTTCCAAATGGGCAGCTCGAGGCTGCTCTCCCATCACCTTTTCCCACCTTCCCTCCTCCTGCTGGAGCGTGTTCTCCTGATTGCCGCTCTCTGTAGCCAGAGGGCCCTGCCTATCCTTTCCCTCCTACTTTGCACCTCCAGCTGGGCAAAGTTTATTCTGTTTTATGTACTATAATTTGTCATGGCTGATTTTGTTATAACAAGATCTGAACAGATGGGGAATGGTTTGCTCAAGAATTACTTGCAATATGAGTGACCTATAGAAAAAATTGGAAACTGGAATGCAATCCTGCAATAAAATCCCAAACTCGTTATCCTGCCAGCAGGGTGCCCGTGTATCTCGCCCCCACATGAAGGTGTTAATGACTAATCCGGAGACCTATAAAGGAGTCCAGTCCTCTGGCAAACAGCACAGGCACAAACAAAGGAATGAGATAGCACCGAGAAAGGCAATGACAATTCTCTGTCATAACTTGTCTTTCTGATTTTCCCCCCTATTCTGCGGCATATGTTTAAAAGATGCAAACACAATCAGTTAACAATGGAAAGAAAATGCTGCAAATAAAGCAATTTCCTTAGAACTGGAAAATCCCCAGAACTAGACAGATTCCCATCAGCATTTAATAAACTTTTTTAACACCTACTGAGTCCAATTTCATAGTTCTTCAAAGTTCTTGCTAAGCATAACGGGGAAGATAATCAGAAACCCTTATGGACAATAGTCTGCCTGAAAACAGTGTTTAAAAAAAAGATCAGGCAACGAGGGCACCGTTAATCCTCTAATCCAACTGCCCATATTTATGTTGATTTTACACACAAAAAGGCATTCTACATTGTTAATGCCTCCGCCTCCACTCCAAAGAGGCCATATAAATAAACTTAAAAACCCTTCTCTGCGTAAGTTCTCCGTGGTTTAGTATGTTTTACAGCGACTGTTCAATTAGAGCAAGCCTGAAGCCTTTTCTACATTTAAAAAATTGCAACATTAACCATATGATCTTTGAATAGCATTTGTGATCCAACTGCATATTCCCTGCAGTTCCAAAAATAACACGAGAGGAGAAATATAAAGAAAATGAAGAGAAAAGAAGCCCTTGCTGTTTATGTTATTTTATGGGCTTCTTTTTTGAAATGAATATCCCTTTTATCTACTTACCCATATTTTAGGCATTTTCTATTCTCTACTAAGTCTTCCCTGATATTCCGAGTCTATATCAAAACTCGAGCATCATTTGTTTAAATAAGTGGTACACACTGTGTGAAACTGTGCCTCTATTGTCTTTTTTCTGTTTTAGGTGAAATTGTTTTTTCTTTACAAGTGAAATTAACGTTCTGAAGGTCAAGACCACTGACTTTCATCTTCCAAAGTTAACATTTACTGGTAGAGTATCAATACCTCAATTTTCTTTTTTATGACCAAACAATTCACACCTTGCCTATTGCCAAACAAGCATAAGGGATAGAGGCTGTTTACTGATGGATTGGGTAACAGCAGATTTGAGATAACACCTCCTCAGGGGGCAGCTTCATGTCTTCAGAAAAAGTGACAGAAGCTTCAAACTCATGATCCTTGGGTTTTATGTAGCCCTGCACCCTGTGTTCCGCTTGGTCCAACACCTAGGGCTTTAGTACTCTGGAAAGTTTCCCCACCATGACTCACACACTTTGCCAATCATGACCCATAGCTACTCAAAAAAATGAGTCACCGGGTAATGACACTCAGCATTTCAACAGCTCTTTATCCCTGTTAATTATCCTTCAACTCAGACTATGACAGTGGTGCTTATTTAAGAGGAAAATGACTGGTTTTGCTCAAGTTGAGAAAGTCAGTGCAACTGGTCCTAGAACACTGAGCACTCAGCCGGCCTCACATATGCCTGGCACACATCTACCTTCACCCTTCTGTCTCCCAGATGCCTCAGACACAAAGACCTTTGTCTCCTGCTATGGTGCCCTCCCTTTCCCAATAATTCTGGTGACTATTCTTCCAGTAAGCTTGCCTCTGCTGCACCCCCTACCACGAGCAACATAAACACCTATGAACACTCGAGGGGCATCAGGTTAATGGTCCCCAGTTTTGTTTAAAGCTAGAAAAAGGTTCATGGCTTGAACATATAAAGAAGCTGGAGGGCCTGACCAGCGTGGCTCAGTGGTTGAGCATCAACCTATGAACCAGGAGGACCCGGTTTGATTCTTGGTCAGGCAGGGCACATGCCTGGGTTTCGAGCTATATCCCCAATATGGGGCATGCAGAAGGCAGCCTATCAGTGATTCTCTCTCACCGTTGATGTTTCTATCTCTTTCTCCCTCTCCCTTCCTCTCTGAAATCAATAAAAATATATTAAAATTTTTTTAAAAGAAGTTCAAGGGAAAATCCTTAGGATGTCTGCTACTTTCACAACAAGTCTTTTCATCCACTTTCTGGTGTGTTTCTAATTTTTGCTTGTGAGCTTCTCTTTGGAGGGAGATTATCCTGCTTGAGAATGCTATACTTGTTCAGGGTTATGGATTCATTGCTATGAATCAGTATCAAATTTTGAATCCTGAGGAGAAATCACATTCTTTCCTGCACCCATTCAAAGCAGGCACTGCAATGCCTTCCAGGAAATGACTGTAAGGAAGGCGAGGTGCGCATGGGGAGGTGTGGTGGAGGCTTTGTTCCAATCTCAAAGTCTGGTCAACATCGCATTTCTTGGGAGCGGAGGGGTAAGGGAGGAGTGTCAGGAAGGAAAATGAATCAGCGCACAGGATTCTCCATCAATCTTACCCATGGCCTTTTAGCAGCAAGAGAGGCAGGTGACTGTGGTAACTCTAACCATGTTACAAGGACAGTGTATTATCACGAAATTACTAATTTGTTGAGGCGACAGTACAATTTACACATCTCCAGTCCCATCTCTAATTGTCTGACACTTATTTGGTGCTGAAAAGCAGCGCACAGCAGGAGAGGGTCTGCCAGGCCAGCCAGGCAGTTGAAGGCTTTCAGAAGCCACAATGGGCATCCTCCTGGCGCGCAGGACTTCACAAGGAAGGGTTTTAAAGAGGAAAAAAGTCTCCTTTCTGATGGAAAGAAAAAGACTTTTGAAACAGAAAACATCGTTTGATAGAGATAACATAAAAATAGGGACAATTTCTGCTTTTTCTTACTTACAAGGCTGCTGTGAAGAAATTTTAAGATCATGGGAAAATGCTTTGCAAACCCAGTGTTGACAAATGTAAGGGAAATAGACATATACTGTGGACTGTGTCCTTCATCAGGGCTGGAGGTTTAGATTTTCCAGTTTGTGGAATAATCCCCTCACTGCATTCTTCTTTTAGCAATCCCTTGGGATTGCTGCCACTTGCCTTTATGTTTTAAATACCTCTCTTTAGCTAATCAACCCCAGGCTTCCTCCTTTTATCTCCTCTAAACATTTTGCAAGGAATGACCAGGGTAGTGTCTGCCATCTTTTATTGCCACAAAGGCAATGGGGAGCCCCAACCTGTATGGACCAAAGTCAGAGAGCGCCCAGTGTGATGAGGAAGGAGACCACATTCTCAGCCCTCAAAAGACCACAAAAGTGAAGAGAAATAGTAAACTTGGAATATCCCATCTTAGGAGTTAAACGCAGAGCACAGCCACTTCTCATTGCAAAAGCAAAAATATGTGACAAAGCTGAAAAATGATTCAAAACCCTCTGGAGGTGAATTGTTTGAATACCCGAGGAATTAAAAGATAGATCGGCTATGGAGAAAATTCAAAATGTCTTCTAGGAATATGCCCGTGCAAGGGCGCATGCACATTTGTGTGTGTAGAAAGAATTAGCACTACAAAGTAATAATGTGTTTGATCAGCTGTCAAATATATGGTGCGCACATAGGAACATGCTCTGAGGTTTCACAGGATGAAGAGATTCCTTCCTGCTGGGCAGCAAGCAAGGCTCCATGGAGGAGGCCTCAATTAGGTAAACCTTGAACTATAGGATAATATACATACATATAAAAGGGAAGGAAAATATAGACAGATCTGCAGATCAGCTGGGAATATCATTAGTGACGGCTTCCAAGTGAGCAGTCCTTTTAAAGAAGACAGTGGAATCACTGAAGTGGGAGCAGAGGATATGTGGAGGAGGCAAGAGCAAGCACATCTTGACAAGATTCATTTAGTGAGATTGCAGAGGTCCTTCATTACCAGAACAAAAGGAAGGATCATTCAGAGTAAGCAGAAGCCATTCAGCCATCAGGCATAGCCACAAGCAGTCTTAGCATTGGCCTCAGTGACTAAATGAAAGGAAGATTAATCTCAGGGAATATCAGAATAAAGACTATGGATTGCTTGCCATAACTGCAAGAAGGTTTTTATTCATTTAAATACAATAGTCAAACAGTTAATTTAAAAAAATAGTTTACCTCTATCTTCTCTCACATCATTAGTTACCAAAAATTTGGGGTCCAAAAGGCCAGCATTCTATGTAATCTTGGGCCATACTAGTATATGGGTCACAGTGGAGTCCAGTCTTACTCTGAATATTACTGTGTGCAACACACTTTCATAGGGACCAAGAGAGAGGGCTGCATAACCAGTCATGTGGCAAGTGATGGATCAAAGGCTACTCAGTCTGTGCTGCTCAAATCCTAATCATTAACTTAGTTAACATTTAAGAATACAAAACCTTGAAGAGTTAAACAAAAGAGAAAATAACAATGACTTCAACAATGGAAAATAGCACTTAAATGTTAATGTGTTAGAATTGTTTATCCAGAGGGCTATCCACTAATACTTATGGAGCATATACATACATTTACTTCGAGATTATGAGACACTGATGAGCCTCCTCTAAGAACAGTTACAGGGAGGAAAAGGTATTAAAAGTTGGGAATCAAATTTTAAACTGTATACTCACTTCATTCATAGACTTATTTATTCAATAAATATTTATTGAGCACCTATAGAATAATCACTCAATAAGTATAGAATAGTAAGTACCTTTTTGGGTAGTGGATGTACAGAAATGAACAACAAGAGTCTCTGCCTCCATGAAGTTTTTATTCTAGAAGGAGACACAGGTAATAAGAAACAAAATACAAAGGCATTTAGAGTTATGCCAAGGGGTGGTAAATTCCCTGAAGAAAAATTAAGCAGAGTGGGTGGGTAAAGAGTTTGAGAGGTGTTTTGTTAAACAAGGTAGCCAAGGAAAGGCTATATAACGTTTAGGAAGAAACCAGACCCAAGAGAGAAAGATGGCCCTGAAAATATCAGGGGGAAGATTACTAAAGCCAGAAGGATTAACAAATACAAAGTCTTAACACAGGATCATGTTTGCTGCAGCAAAGAAAGAGAAAAATGTCGGTGAACCTAAAGTAGAGAGAATGAAGTAGAGAGAGTGATTGATAACTCTAGAGTAGCCAGGGTCCTAAATACAGGGCATTGGTTAATGTTAAGGACCTTGAATTTGAATCAAAATATGATGGGAAGTCTTAGGAAGGTTTTCTATAGAAGGCTGACATCATTTGATTCTTTTTTTCCAGAGGGTTTATTCTATCTTTTGTGAAAAAGAGGCTGAAGAGTGTGAATGTAGGGCAACAAGTTAAGTCATCATTGCTATAGTCTAGGTAATAGTTTGTAGAACTTGAACTATGGTGGTAACTATGAATATGGTGAAAGGTGATCAGTTTGCAGATAGATTTTGAAGACCAACAGGATGGTTGGAATGCTGGGAGAGTTAGAAAAAGGAATAACGGGTAATAATCTAAAGTTTTTGGCTTGAACAACTGAGTAAATGGTGGCACCATGTCCTGATGGGAACCCTGGAGGAGGAACATTCTGGGGGTTGGGTTGGAATTGAAAGTTTGTTATGGAAATGTTATGTTTGAGATGCCCATAAATGGTTGAGTGGTTATACTAAGGAGGTATCTATATTAACAAAAGGGTAATATTCTAATTAGACTGGACAACTTCAGGACATCTTTCTGGACAAAGCCATGGTGGCGGGGGCTGAGGCAGAGGCAGTTAGGGGTGACCAGGCAGGCAGGCAGAGTGGTTAGGAGTGAGCAGGCAGGCAGGCAGGTGATTGTTTAGGAGCCAGTGGTCCCAGATTTTGAGAGGGATATCTGACGGCCGGGATCAGGCCTAAACCAGCCATCAGACATCCCCTGAGAGGTCCTGGAATGGAGAGGGTGCAGGCTGGGCTGAAATTTGAATACAAATTTCATGCACCGGGCCTCTAATCTATAATAATACAAGCATAATATGCTAATTAGACAACACATCCTTCCGGATGACCTTTTGGATGATGCTGGGCCTGCAAGGAAAGCCGGGTCCCAGGTGCCAGAGGGAAGCCGGTGCTAGCAGCTGGGGGAAGGAAGACCTACTCTTGCATGAATTTTGTGCATCAGGCCTCTAGTTTGATTATAAGTTTGGAGTTTCTGAAAGATCTGGGTTGGAAAGGACATTTTAAGAGCCTTCAGCATGCAGATGGTTATTCAGAACAAGGGGGCTGGTTGAGAACTTGTCTGAAGTGAGTACAGATAGATATTACAGGACTCAAGTTGAGGCATTACAATTATCAAGTTGTGCATTGAAGAGGAATCAGCCCTGCTGTGTAGTATTCATAGTGGTATAGGAATATACAAATATTTATCTATTTTATTGCTAATGAACAATTCTCAGTTGTTGCTAGTTCTTGGTTCTACAGAAAAATGCCGCAATGTACTTATTTTTTTGTACACATCCAGAAGTAAAATTTATCAATCACAGGGATCATTGGATTCCTCCATTTTCAACTGGGTTTGGTAATGACATCCCCTCCAACAGTACGAAATGGTTCTCACCACTTCAAAACCTTGTCAACACTTGGAATTCTCAGGCTTAAATTTTTATTCATTTTGTGGGTGTGAAATGGTAATTCAATAAAATGCAACTTGCATTTCCTTGGTTATTGATTATGTTAAGAAGCTTTTCATATCTTTACATCCCATTCAGGTTTTCTATTTTGTGGCATTTGTTCTTTTCCCCCTCACTTTCCTCTTGGGCTGTGTGCCTTGTAAGAATTTTTTCAATGGCAGGATCTATCTCATTATAAACCATTATGTCCTCACCAACTTCTAAGCACAGTGAGATAGCAAGCTTGACATAATCTTACGCTGGAAAGAATGACACTGGCAGTTTTGCTTTGCTATCTCATATTATTAATTGGGGGAGTTCCAATGTCAAGAAAGAGAGAGGCAAGGCATGAGCACTCAGCCACGCTTATTGACTTCACAGGCCCTAAGTGCCTTGTGTATTAACTGAGCAGATTGACTACAAGATTGCAGCTTTCTCTTGTCTTGTACTTCATCACTCCAAACGATGTCATCCCCAATGCAGGACTGACAGGCACTCATGTCCAGCCTTGGTTCTATATCCCAATCCATTAGTATTGGCTCGAGGTCAGCATTTTGAATACAAGATCAATTCTAATATAGTTACATTGACTTCTCTGTCTATCAGGGAGTAGATAGAAAGTTGAGAGGAATCAATAAATTCCAAACAACAAATCAGAAAATGCATCGTATATATGAACCAGTTACCATGCATGGATTTCCCCGTGATAGTCATTGATTCAAATATAGGTAGTCTAGAAATTATGTGTTTGCATCCATACCTGAAGGCCAAAATAGAAATAAACTCCCTCAAGCTATGTCTTTAGTTTAGCTGAATAGAAAATGATAAAATTCTTGGCCTTGTACTCAATCTTATGTTTTCTGAGTTTGTGATACTACTGCATATATGGTCGTATCTTCTCTACATGTGCTTCTGTCTGACTAGTCTAATTTGCCTTGTCTTGGAATATGTACTTCTTTGTACATATTTTTCATTCTCCACAAGTAGCACCCCCCCCCCCCCTCAACTCCATCATCAACATAGGTCTCCGTCCTACCCCTTTTCTGCCTATAAAATCCATCATCTACCCCAGGTCCTACCCAAATCTATCTCTCATATTAAGCATTTAACTCCACTGCTCTGAGGTGGCCCTCAAGCTGCCAAAATCCTCTAGCACTTATTCCCATTAGCACTAATTTAGAACCTTATCATATCTTCCCTATCACAGTTAGTTTTCTATCTGTCTTTGATACTCAACAAAAAATGACACTTGAAGATCTGGGGCTGTGTTTGGGGTATGGATATATGTACCACCCATGCAGCACATTGCCTGCCTATAAGCAGATGATTATTTAAAAGGATTCATTGGGCCCTGGCCAGTTTTGCTCAGTGGATAGAGCATTGGGCTGCTAACTGAAGGGTCCTGGGTTGGATTCCAGTCAAGGGCACATGCCTAGGTTGTGGGCTTGATCCCCAGAATGGGGCGTGCAGGAGGCAGTCGATCAATGATTCTCTCTCATCATTGATGTATGTCTGTCTCTCTCTCTCTCTCTCTCTCTCTCTCTCTCTCTCTCTCTCTCTCTCTCCACCTCCTCTCTGAAATCAATAAAAATATATATAAAATAAAAGGATTCATTAGTACAAATATGAGTTTGCACTCATACCTCTTGTTAATGTCATGTTAATTAAAGTGAACCATATCCTCTAGGATCCTGTTCTCCTTTTAACCTAAGGCACTGCTAAGTCAGGTAACCTCTACATTCCATCCTGTTCTCCCACCCATCTTAACTTAGTTGTATATGTAAGGTGAGTACCTGCTATTAAACAAAGAAAAATCAAGCTAAAATGGCCAGTTTAGTAGTGCTTGCTGAAATAGGTGGGCTAATGGCCACCCTACTCCTTCCTAAGGTCTATTGGCACATCCTGGTATCTCAGAGACTAGCTTCTTGTTCCTGAATTTATTTTAGATATTTGTAATTATTCTAAAGATGAGACAATCATGTTCTCATAGAGTCTTGGATGGGCCTGATGACCTATCTCTAAGAATAAAAGTGTAATATTCTAATTAGACCGGAGAGCTGAACAACCTTCCGGATGTCCTTCTGGACAAAGCCACGGTGGCGGGGGCCAAGGCAGAGGTGGTTAGGGGTGACCAGGCAGGCAGGCGAGCAGTTAGGGGCATCAGGCAGGCATGCAGAGTGGTTAAGGGAGATCAGGCAGGCAGGTGAGCAGTTAGAAGCTAGCAGTCCTGGATTGTGAGAGGGATGTCCGACTGCCAGTTTTAACTGTCAGTCAGACATCCCCTGAGGGGTCCTGGATTGTGAGAGGGTGCAGGCAAGGCTGTGGGACCCCTCCACTCCATGCACGAATTTTGTGCACTGGGCCTCTAGTGAAGATTATAATTATTAATAAACATTTTTAGGTTAAAAATAAATGTAGTGAATAGTGGTTACTATTCACTAAGCACAATTCTTAGAGCTTCATAGATTTTAAGTCATTTAATTTGTATAAAAATTCTATAAGGTAGGTCCTATTATTCTGCTGAATATTTTCCCTAAGCCACTCTATATCCAGTCTTCTCCATTCTTTACCCTGTTCTAGGTCCCAGGAGCCTGACCTCACCAACCAGGTTCCTTGCCCTCCACCTCATTGTTGAATACAGCTAGTGGAAGATGCCAGCAATAAATGAGAGATTGGGAGGAAAGAAAGTCAAGAATTTTACATTGTCGGTTTCCTTTCTACCAGGCTGTGTTTTGATAGCAGATACTTTTCTCCACCAAAGTCCACAACTTCCATAGCTAGCCCACTCCTACAGCAGTAACTCTCCTAAGATTCCATTAACCAGTCTCTCCCCTTGCCCTTTCGACTCATGAAGGGTAATATTTTTATTGTCAGAATACTTTACTATTCTTTTTAGTTTTCCTTAAGCCTGCTTACCCCTTTGTAAATGTTCCTTTTATTAAACTCTCTTAAATTGTCTCTCTTGAATAACGTCCTTTTGTTCTACATTGTTTCCTTGCAATGTTGACAAGAAAAAAATATTGATTCCCACCTGGGCCACTGTGTGGAATTTGCACATTCTCCCCATGGTCTCATGTTTTTTCCCCCCCAACATCCCAAAGATGTGCTCTGGTTTCCTCCAACATCCCAAAGATGTGCCTGTTAGGTCAATTGACATCTCTTAACTGTCCCAGTCTGAGTGAGTGTGGGTGTGTAAGAGTGTGCCCTGAGATCAAAGGGTGTCCTGTCCAGGGTGGGGACCCACCTTGTACCCTGGGATGCCAGCGGAGGCACCAGCCACCCATGACCATGAGCTAAGAATCTTTACTTATATTTTTTAATCTTACTTAAATGTATGTATACTAACATTTGTTTTCATGTTTAATGTTTGTTGTGTTTTGGGGTGTATTTAGAAGTTTGGTGATATTTTCTTCTGACCAGATATATGTTGTAGGGGTTTAACTCTTGCTACATATCATTTTACTTCCAGTCACAGTTTTCAAGAACTATGGATGATGTTATGTGAGGACTTATGGTATAGAATCTTACTGCCTAGACCTCAACATTTGCAAGTTAGGAAACTGAGGCATGATGACATTAAGTTAATGTTCAAGTTCACACAACTACTGAATAGCACAGTTGGAATCCAATGTTGGTTCTGTAGTTCCACAGTCTGTGCTCCTACCACCACAAAATGTTGTCTGTGTCTCCACTGGTTTTTAACACTAGGATAGGCCTCCAATGTCTTCTTGTCAACTGAAGCCAAGAGCAAAGGGTCTATTTTCTTTTCCAGGAGAGAAATATCATTAGAATAATTTCAGAAGTATGTGGGCAGATTTATGCATGGGGAAAATGTTTTGCATTTGTCCATGGTTTTCATATAATCTTCTAGAGTCATCTGTTGTCTGTTTTGCATTGAAAGAATAGAGATAGATAGGCATGGATTTAAGAAAAATAAAAAGTAATACACATTTAAAAACAAGAAACATGGGAGTAACAAAGCTAGAATGTAAAACTAAAATCCCAACTCCATATTTCAAAGACTCAAGCCAGTCTTTTGTCCAAACTACAACCAATAGTGAGATTGAATTTTAATTCAAAAAGGAACTTTGAAAGAAAACTTCCATAAAATTATTCAGATGGTTGATGAGCTGTTTCACTTAAATTCTACAGTAAATCATCTGATGATTCTTCCTATAATTTACCATGAAGTTAGTATTGTTTTAATGCCACTGTATATTACATGTCTTCTATATGTGAGGCATTTTACATACATATTATTGTTACATATCTCCTCATTATTGAAAGATACATAATATTAGTTCCATTTATCAGGTGGAGAGTAGAGGATCAGACTATTTACATTTTTTCTCAGAATCAAAACATGAGTGGAGAACCCAGATTCAGACTCTAGTATGACTCTTTTTTAAAAAATATATTTTATTGATTTTTTACAGAGAGGAAGGGAGAGGGATAGAGAGTTAGAAACTTCTATGAGAGAGAAACATTGATCAGCTGCCTCCTGCACACTCCCTACTGGGGATGTGCCCACACCAAGGTACATGCCCTTGACCGGAATCGAACCTGGGACCCTTGAGACCACAGGCTGATGCTCTCTTCACTGAGCCAAACCGGTTAGGGCAAGTATGACTCTTAATATTGTGTGTTTTTTTCAAAAATTATTATCGTACTCAAGGTATAGAATTACACAGTAACTCATAACTCAGTGTCTTGGGAAAGGTGAAAACCACCTTGAATCGCAATTAAGATCTTCCCAATTCTGTAGTACATATATTATTTTGATTGAGTTTTGAGATTATGCACATGCAATAAAATGCATTTGCTTTCTTTTTATAGTTCTTTTGAATGCAGCTACAAATTAGATAAGAACAGAGTATAATTGCATGTATACAGGTGGCATTTTTACACCTGATAGCTGAAATAATTGAAACTTGTGAGCTCTATCAAACTCTATCAATTGCAGAATATGCCTGGTTTTATGCAATGTGCAGGTCTCTGAAATCTTTTATAATCCAAAAACCTAAGAAATCATGTTTGTTTCCTGATGACTTTTAAGATAATTTAAGAAACAGAAACCTGCCCTAGCCAGTTTGGCTCAGTGGATAGAGCTTCATCCTGCAGCCCAGAGGGTCCCGGGTTCAATCCCGTTCAAGAGCCCTTACCTCCGTTGCAGATTCCTCCCTGGCCCAGGCCCTGGTTGGGCTCCTGCAGAGGCAACCAATCGATGTGTTTCTCTCAACTGATATTTCTCTCTATCTTTCCCTCTCTCTTCCACGCTCCCTAAAAATCAGTGAAAAAATATCCTTGGGTGAGGATTAAAAAAAAAGATAAAAGAAAGAGAAACCTCAATTTAAATGGAGCTCTTCTCATATTATTGTTTTCTCCTCCCCCCGCCCCCATCCTTGGCAATGTGCTCAATAGTAAATCAAATACAGTAAATCAAATACTTTATTTAAAAGCACACTTTTTAGCCCTGGCTGGGTAGCACAGTGGGTTAGAGCATCATCCTGATATGCCTAGGTTGCGGGTTCATTTTCAGTCAGGGCACAGACAAGAAGCAACCAGCGAATGCATAAATAAATTGAACAACATAGTGTCTCTCTCTCTTTCTCTCTCTCTCTCTTCTCTCTCTCTCTCTCTCTCTCTCTCTCTCTCTCTGTCTCTCTCTCCCCCTCTCTCTCATTTCCTCTCTCTCAAATCAATAAAATTAAATTAAAAAGTTAAAGCAAACTTTTAAAAAAAATGTATGGTTAGGGAGACATAAGCCATGAATATCTATAGTAATTATTCAGTTTTTGCGAGTGCAATAGACATAACCACTGAGGCAGGCATGTGGGTTTTTCCCTGCTGCACACAATTTTCTACCCAGAGGTAGCGAGATTGTAGGCTTCTGTTGTAGGAAGTGCTGCTAACCGTGTTTACAAAAATGGTTGAGAAAACCCATGTCTGTCTGACAGCTTTTTACCACATCAATTATAAATGCATTTTCCCTTGGGTGGTATTATCTCTCGCCCAAGGAATTTTCCACTGTCCTGGAGCATTTGCTGAGGAGAATTGATTAGGAAGGCGGTTTCCCAGTAGATGGAGAGAAACTGCAAATGCTCCTGTTTGTTGATGCTGCTGCCCTCCTAGCATAAGTACTGCAAGAATGTGCACAATTATAGCCGAAAATTCAAGCGGAAGCTGCTATGATAGGATTGGCAATTCATTCCTGCGGAGCGGAACAGACCCAGATTTCTGCAACTTGAATATACCCACCTAGGCAAAGTGATCTTTGCTGGTGAGGAAATGATAAACACTGGCCATCTGTAGGGGTAGGACGAAGACACACGTTTTATTTGGGGTGGCTGGAGTTGTCGGGATTGGCCATACTAGTTTTTGTCTGATTATTTTTTATAGACACAGCTTCCTTTCTTTCTTGTCCTTTGTTTTGTTTTAACTATAATCATGGGGTATTTACTATCAATTAATTATTAGAAAGATGAGTTTATAGAAAAGTACTTTAAACAATTGTGGGTATATTTCTCAAGGCCTTTTATTTATAAATGTGACACAAAATTTTTAAAATGAATAAATTTAGTTATATGCTCAGTTTGTTTTTATAATATAATTTTTGTCATACTTGATTCTAAAGTTATGCATTTACATCTTGTCTTTCTTTTCCATGTTGTTTCCTATTGAAGGTGGGTGGCAAAATTTTGTTTTGAGAACTTTTTCTGTAACATCTGCCTCAGGATCAATATGTAGGAAATACTGAATTAGCTAACTAATGCAAAGAAAAATATAGCTTAAATTGATAGATTTATTTGAGAAAGTAAATAACTACAGGAAACAAAAGTCTTAAAATGTCCAACTTGTTATTGTTATTAATCCTCACCTGAGGATATTTTTTCACTTATTTTTTTTAGAGAGAGTGGAAGGTAGGGGAGAGACAGAGAAAGAGAAACATCAGTGCGAGAGAAACACATCAATTGGTTGCCTCCCACAGGAGCCTCAACCAGGGCCAGGGATTTAACCTGTAGCTGATGTATGTGCCCTTGACCAGAATCGAACCTGGAACCCCTCAGTCCGCGAGCTGAAGCTCTATCCACTGAGCCAAACTGGCTACAGCAAAATGCCCAACATTCTGACCCAGTAACCCCATGACTACAAATTTCTCTTTAAGTTTAGGAAATACACCAAAACTCTGCTTTTCAAACAGTGGCCAACTGAACACTGGGAAACTGGCTAGTCAGATTGAGATATAATGCAAGTGTAAATGACACAGTGGAATTTTCAGACAATATGAAGAAAGAATGAGGGGTATCTCTTTAACAACTTATTTGAAAATAAAATATTTTACTCTTGTTGATGTGGCTATTAGAAATGTAAAGTTATGTACAAGGCTCACATTTGTTTCTTGCATTTGATTTCTATCAGACAGATGTTCTAAACAGTAGAAAGAACTACATGCATATACAGATGTTTATTACACTGCTTATAATACCTTTTAGTATACATTTGAAATATTTACTGATGAGAGGATGGCTATGAACATCCTGTACAATAAAAGGCTAATATACAAATCAACTGAATGGCAGAACGACTGCTTGCTATGATATGCACTGACCACCAGGGGGCAGATGTTCAGTGCAGGATATGGCCCCTGGTGGTCAGTGTGCTCCCACAGGGGGAGCGCCACTCAGCCAGAAGCTGGGCTCATGGCTGGCAGGCTGGCACAGTAGCAGTGGCAGGACCCCTCTCCTGCCTCCGCTGCAGGTGGGAGGTAAAGAGCGAGGAGTCCCAGACTGTGAGAGGGTGCAGGCTGGGCTGAGGGGAACCGTGCCCCCCCCCGCCCCAGTGCATGAAATTCCGTGCACCAGGCCTCTAGTTATAATATATAGTGTGTCCACAAATAATGTATACACACACATTAAATAATTATAAAGGCAGTATTTATTAGAATATACTTCATTTTCAAAATTGAGCTATCAGCTGTTAAAGTGTATATACATTTTTGGGGGACACTCTGTATATGTGTTTCAATGGTAAGCAGATGATAGAACTCATAATGATGGAGATTGCAGCAATATCTAGAATACAAATATAGGTTTAAAAATAGGAATATAATTGTATATATAGTAGGTACCATACTTTGTGAAAATATGTGTATGAACAGTAAAAGAAACTGAAGCAATGGACAAAATACTAAGTAAGATATTGAAAGAGTTGTTTTTTCTTCTTCAAAACCTCACTGTTAGTATTATACTACTTTTTCACAATTAAGACAACTAGAATAAAGGAATAAAACTGGCATAGAGAGGTATTGTGCTACCTCCTACTAGTCTTTTGGGTTATGTCCCCTTAAGAGTGTTCAAGTGTCTTGCAAACCTAGATAGCCGATCATTGCTGCCAATTGCTGTCAGGGAGCTTCTGGTGTGGGAATGTATTAAACATATGGTTCACCTTAGGGTCTTATGATGAGATTGCTAAAGCCTGTACAACTCCACCAGAGTAGTTTGAATTTTACAGAAAATCACGCACACACGTACACTCACCTTCACAAAGAAACTTATTCGAAAACTAAGAAAATAAACACAACTTCTTATACCATTTCTTCCTGTCCATCATTTATAGTTTTATTATTAGCCTCATATTTAGGGCCCCATTGTCCCATTGTCTCATATTTATATTATTTGACATAGTATCTAACTGAGCTTCAGCCTCCATTCTCCCCGTCCCTTTCCAGTCTTAGATATTACACAAAATAGTTTCCTCAAACTATTTCTCTTACAGTTTCTTGCCCCTATTGATTAGGAAAAACAATGAAACCCTAAATAAGCAACCATCTTCATACCTATAGATTAAATAAACTCAGTTGTCTTTAAATAGGTCTTTATTCAAGATCAGCCCTCATGTTCTCTCTCACCATGACTATATACAGACTCTAATCTCCAGTTTACCTGGTCAATTACCTGGTCTAATTGATGGAGAATTTCTGGTCTCCATCAATCAACACAATATTCATCCTTAAAAACCTAGCCCTACGACCACCTTTTGATAAAGTATGATAAAGTATTTCATGCACTACATGCCAGTTATTTGGACAGAGGTACAAAAATGAGGTACCTAACTTGAATACTCTATGCTGTACCTCTTAGCACTGAAATCTATTCAAGTTCTCGTGATAGACACGGGAGCTGCTCAAGACTTCACGCTGTCTTCTCTTTCATCCTTTTTGCGAAGCACGATTTTCTGTTGGTTTTACTTTTTAACTACTTCTTCATCTCTCTTCCTTCCCTCCAGTTTAGGCCCATCACCTTCATCATGCCTCATTCAGGCCCCTTCTAGGTGATCTCACCTGCTCTGACCTTGTTCCACCAGCCAAACCACTCTCCCCATGACCTCCAACGCACTATTCCAAGAACACAGGTCTGATCATTCACTCCCCTTTTAAAGGCCTTCACTTACTCTCAATCACTATGAGGGCAACGTTACAGTGGTTTACAAAGCTCCCCCTCTGTTGCTGGCCTTATCTATCGAGCAACACTTCTTAGCACTTATTATTTAATGCTCCAGTAGCACCAATCTGCTTGTTTGTTCCAACACACAGCACCTCATTTTCTGTATTTTCTCCTGATTTTCTCTCTGCCTTTTTGACCAGTCCTTCCCCCACGATATATAAGCAAATTGCACATGACTTACCCCTCCTTTCCTTTGGAAATGAAAAGGAGTGTGGTTTTCTCTAGGAAATAATTAGAAAACCTGTTCCCATTGATATTGACAGTTGATCTCACTGCATTTCAGCTAATCTCTCCCCTCCCATTACATTAGACATACAGCTATCTATTCATTTTCACAATGTTTCAAAAATGTTTACTTGTCCCTCCCAGCAAATAGTGAACACCTTGAGAGCAAAGAATATATTTTATCCACTTCTCTGTCACCAGCTCCTAATATGTGGGCACTCAATACCAGTTTATGGAGTGAACTAACAAAGAAGTCCAGCTTAGCTCATTGCACATAAAATAGTTATAATGACAGGAGTTTAACCAAGTTAGAATTGTATTACTGCCAGTGATCAATAAATATTGATTGATATTTATAAATATTAAATATTAATCTAAGGATATTTTTTTTCTATTCTTGCCAAAATATGGGTGCTAAGGTGAACAATTCTCTCCCATTTCCTGGTATGTGAGTTTCCACATAAGAAGAGATCTTGACACAGCTACCCAGAGAGACAGAGAGGGAAGGAGTGTGCAGGTAGGTGTCGCCTTGAACTTGTTGGGCTCCTTTCAAGTTTATAAAATCAGTCGGTTACAGCTTGCAAAGGTGAATCCAGGTGCAGGTAAATGTTAGTATTAGATATTTGAGTTTTGCAAGAAAAACATTTTCCACTGGGTTGTTCCTTTTAAATACCATGACCAGAAGTGTCCACAGGGAAATCAAAGAAATGTGTTTGCCTTTACTTCTCCTTATATGTACTATCTATTCCAGGATGGTGACATTGTTCTTCTTTTGTTTGGTGAGTATGGATTTCCTAAGGGGCCCTGAAGTATCTTTTAAAATACCAGAGAATAAATTGCCATCTGACACAATTCATTGGATAATAATTTATGTTAAATTTACAAAATCCATGTGAAGGGATTTAAAAAACAATATGGCCATATTTGCATATATTTGTACCTCTTATGCAACTTATTGTAATAGGAACTAGAAATAAATGTTTTTATAAAACTAATAAGTGATGCATTAAGACCTGGTTCTAAGTGATGAGGATATATATCAAAAGATAACAAAAAAACATGTCTTGTCAAATAAAAATATATTTAGACTATAATTTTAAAAGCTACATGGTATGGCAAGTTTTGATAGCTTGATGATTTCCTGTGTAATTCTCAACTAAAGAAGAGAACCACTCTTCAGTTTTACCAAATAAAAAAACAAAGCATGACACTTATTGAAAATGTTGCTAGATTATAACCATTCACTTTTTTTTAAAAATAAATCTTTATTGTTCAGATTACATTTGTTCCTCTTTTTTTCCCCCCCATAACTCCCCTCCTCCCAGTTCCCGCCCCACCCTCTGCCCTCACTCCCCACCCACTGTCCTCATCCATAGGTGCACGATTTTTGTCCAGTCTCTTCCCGCATCTCCCATCCCCCTTTCC
This sequence comes from Myotis yumanensis, assembly GCF_028538775.1. Taxonomy (NCBI): domain Eukaryota; kingdom Metazoa; phylum Chordata; class Mammalia; order Chiroptera; family Vespertilionidae; genus Myotis; species Myotis yumanensis. The sequence continues at coordinate 8,541,396 of NW_027223762.1, forward strand.
TCCCCAAGAATAGTCAGTCCATTCCCTTTCTATGTCCCTGATTCATTATAATCACCAGTTCATTCTGTACATCAGATTATTTATTCACTTGATTCTTAGATTCACTTGTTGATAGATGCATGTTTGTTGTTCACAATTTGTATCTTTACCTTTTTCTTCTTCCTCTTCTTAAAGGATACCTTTCAGCATTTCGTATAATACTGGTTTAGTGGTGATGAATTCCTTTAGCTTTTCCTTATCTGTGAAGCTCTTTATCTGACCTTCAATTCTGAATGATAGCTTTGCTGGATAAAGTACTCTTGGTTGTAGGTTCTTGGTATTCAACACTGAATATTTCTTGCCATTCCCTTCTGGCCTGCAAAGTTTCTGTTGAGAAATCAGCTGACAGTCGTATGGGTATTCCCTTGTAGGTAATTGAGTCTCTTTCTCTTGCTGCTTTTAAGATTCTCTCTTTGTCTTTTGCTCTTGGCATTTTAATTATGATGTGTCGTGGTATGGTCCTCTTTGGATTCCTTTTGTTTGGGGTTCTCTGCGCTTCTTGGACCTGTAAGTCCATTTCTTTCACCAGGTGGGGGAAGTTTTCTGCCATTATTTCTTCAAATAGGTTTTCAATATCTTGCTGTCTCTCATCTTCTGGCACCCCAATAATTCTGATATTAGTGCGCTTGAAGCTGTCCCAGAGGCTCCTTACACTATCTTCGTATTTTAGGCTTCTTTTTTCATTTTGCTTCTCCGGTTGGGTGTTTTTTGCTTCTTCAACCATTCACTTCTTAAAGGCATTCATACAACTGAACACCAAAAAACAAATAATTCAATTAAAAAATGGGCAGAGTACCTGAATGGACATTAGTCCAAAGAAGACATACCCATATGAAAGTAAGTTCAACATTACTAACAACCAGATAAATGCAAATTAGAACAACAATGAGATAGCACCTCACATCCCTCAGAATGGCTATTATCAATTAATAAATCAACAAACAACAAGTATTGGCCAGGATGTGAAGAAAAGTACTGATGGAATTGGGAATTGGTGTAGCCACTACAGAAAACAGTATGGCAGTTCCTCAAAAAATTAAAAATAGAACTACCTACCTTATGACCCATAAATGCTTACTTCTGGGTATTTATCTGTGGAAATCCAAAACAGTCCATTGCAGCATTAGTTACAATAGGTAAGATATGAAAACAACTAACGTGCCCAGCCATAGATGAGTAGATAAAGAAGATGTGGTACATATATACAATGGAATACTACTCAGCCATAAAAAGAATGAAATCTTACCATTTGTGACAACATGATTGGACCTAGAGAGTATTATGCTAAGTAAAATAAGTCACACAGAGAAAGACAAATACCATATAACTTAACTTACATGTGGAATGTAAAGAACAAAACAAACATACCAAGAAAACAGAACGAGACTCATAGATACAGAGAACAGACGGATGTTACCAGTCTGGAAGGGTTAGGGGACTGGGTGAAAAAAAGTGAAATTATTGAGAAGTACAGATTGGTAGTTACAACACAGTCATGGGGATGTAAAGAACAGCAAAGCAAATATAGTCAGTAATATTGTATTAACTACATACGGTGACAGTGGGTGCAAGACTTACGGGGTGGCGGGGGGATCACTTTGTAAATCATATAAATGTCTAGCCACTCTATTGTACACCTGAAACTAATATAAAATGATACTGGATGTCAATTGTAATTGACAAATAAAAAGTAAATAAAAAAGAAGTTTCTTCTGAAGTCTGTGTGACTCTTTACTTCAAAAAGGAGCTTCCTGGAGCCATTCTTAATCTTGTGTTGCTCTCAATAGGCTTTTTCATTAATTAGTTAACAAACATCTTGTAAAAACCTACTGTTATCAAGCTAATGTGCTCAAGCGTAAGAACTCTAAGAATGCACAAAAATTCAAAGAATGCACAGATTCCAGTGCACAGATTCAGAGAAATCACAGTCAATTCCAGAGACCACATCCAGATGTCAATGAGGGACAGCCAACGAATGAAGCACAATTTCCCCTTCCATCAGAGGTGGAACCAAAAGATCAGACGCCACTGATAATCAATATCCACAGTTACCATTGGCAGGTTTAAGCCCCGGAGATGGTAAGGGGTGGGGGTGGGGGTGGGGGGGTATAGTAAAATAACTTCACTGTCTTCCCTGACAAGCCGAGTGGGTGGAAACACAGGCTGTATGCAGAGCTTGGAGGGGTTGCCTAAAGGACTGTCTCCTTAGCCCCTGCTTCTCTGCAGATGGCCCCAGGCAGGGTGAGGAGCAAGGCCCACCTTTCTGGCCAGTAGCCTCTCTCTAAGGCCATCTAATGGCTCTAACTGAGGCTTAGCTTTTCAGCTGATGGTCAAATAGCCTAAGTGTAATTACAAGTCGTGTTCAGAAAACACAAAGAAATCCCCACAGAGGGGTTTCCAGGAGGAGAGCTATCAGGCATCCATCCACACAGGAGGCCGGACACAAAGCCAGCAATGAGTCGGGGAAGGAAAAGGAATCTGGCTGGAGATGGAAGCACAGAGCGGGGACACTGGAGACATTCGGGCTCCGAATGCAATGCTGCTGGAGCCGATTAGCTCACCTGAAGGTGGCAGGAAAGAAAAAGGAGAAAAATCCCTGCCTTGGACCTGAAACAAGAGACATGCCCTAAGCTCATTAGCATCGGGAAGCCAAACAGCTTTGTTCACACACAAAATTAGCAGAGGCAATTACGGAATAATGGCCGTCTTTGGTAAACAGACTTAATGCCTGGAAGTAGCTCTGGCGCTCCACGTCCGTTATTCCTCCTGTGGACAAAAGAGAGCATTTGTATTGAAGTTTCTGACATAAGCAAACCAGCGTGGCTGCATTTCCCTACCGGGCATGAGGAACTTATTGGAGCAATGAAAACTATAAAGTGGCAAAACAATTTTGACAAGAAAACCCTTTGGGGGGAAAGAAAGAAATTCTTCCTTCATAAGGCAAGTCCTTGTGATTTAGGTTTTTTTTAAAAAAAAAAGATCAAATGTGTACTATTGCAAAATTATACTATTTGAGACTCCTTGTTGGGCAGGTTTGTAACTAAATGCAAAAAAAAGAGGCTTTTCTGTTAACACTTTTTTCTTTCTTCTGGATTACCTCAAATTGGCAGAATACATGATTGCTTAATGAAATATTTTTAAAATATATTTTTATTGATTTCAGAGAGGAAGCGAGAGGGAGACAGAGATAGAAACATCAATGATGAGAGAGAATCATTGATCGACTGCCTCCTGCACGCCCCCCACTGAGGATTGAGCCCATAACCTCGGCATGTGCCCTGAGCAGGAATTGAACTGTGACCTCCTGGTTCCTAGGTCGACACTCAACTACTGAGCCACTCCAGCTGGACATTTAATGAAATATTTATGCTGTAGGAGGGGAGGCAAATTTCCCTCTGTATATGCAGAGTCATTCTCTAAAATTACTTTCAGACGCTCAGATTCCTGCCTGTTGAGCAGTAGGAGGGCATTATTTGGATACTGCAGAAGCCCACTGAGAGCACAAACTGTTCTGTGAGGAGTGCAAGATAGAGGTATTTTGGATCTGCCAACTGCTGCTTTTAAATATCTAGCGAGTACTTAGTGATAAAGCACATAAATTATTAATCTTTTGTCTAATACTGTTTCTGTAAAACTATCTGGATAAATTGGTGCCATATATGAAGCACATGTTTGGGGTGGTCCGGCTTAAAACATAGACTTTGTGGTTTTGGTGACATTCCCACCTGCTGGGGGAGGGGGTGCACTCTGGAAGATCTCCAAACTATCACTGAGCTCCAGAGTAGCTGAAAGTGAGGCTCAAGGAGAGGCTTCTGCGACTATCAGCCAGGCAGGAGGAATCACACACAATGAAATACTCTGTACAGGAAAAGCAGTGTCAACTCTAAACCGGAAGTCACAAACGCCGGTCTTTGAAATCACAGGCGGTGTTGGGTGACTTAGCTGCCTCTCTATTTGGGCAGCTCTCAGATAAATGTCTGCAAGATTGCTTGGGTTAAAACAATACTTGAAATCAGAAGACATCTTAAGAGGAGCAACTGGGGAGATTCTTTTCCAAAATATATGGAATGGCACCCACAGGTTACTCTAGTGCAGGTGGCTCGCTCCCGGGTTTGGTCTGACAGATGAGGACAGATGATTTCATGGGAGGCAGTAACATGTAGCAGATGGAAATGATGATTATGAAGTAAAAGAAATCTAGAACACAATCCTGGTTCTGCATGTACATCGCTTACTGTTTCTGAACTCCACTTTCTTCATTTATAAAACAGAGATGATAATCACCGAATCTATGTCAAGACTGTTATAAGGCCCTGGTTGGTGTGGTAAATGGTTAGAGCATCAGCCCATGCAGGGAAGGGTCATGGGTTCGATCCCCAGCCCCATGCAAGAGGCAACCAATGGATATGTCTCTCTGGTATCCATTTTACTCTCTCTCCTCTCTCATTCTCTCTCTCTCTCTCTCTCTCTCTCTCTCTCTCTCTCTCCTTCCCTCCATTTCTCTCTCTCTAAAAATCAATGGAAAAAATATCCTCCATTGAATTGAAAATTAACAACAACCAAAAAGAACTGTTATAAGGATTACATGAGATATGCGTATTCCATGCTTAACCCAGCATATGGCATAAGATAATTGTTCAAAAATCACACAATAAAGTAACTTTTAAAAACTCAATAAATGATGGATGGCTTTTTATTTAGTGAACCACTTTGGAGACTCACAGTGACTGATACTGAGTAAAAGGTTTCTTTGACAGGGGAAATTCGGTGAATATAAAATTCTTATTACTACATGCAGGAGAGATGACAGTAGCTGCTTTATTATAAGGACACCCAAGCTCTCAGGAGAGCAGTTTTCTCATATCTGCATATCGTATCCCCTTATAGACTCCAGCAGCCTGTTGAATGCCATCTGACATTATATTTCTCCCAAACAAGTGGATACCCCAGATGGCCACCTATTTTAAATAAAGGCAATGCTTTACAGGTAAAACATCCATGACTTGGTGTTTTGATGAAGAAAAATAACTGTTACTTATTGCTTTCTAAAGCCATGAATATATGACTCTTAAAAAAAGTTTGATGTAAAGAAAGCTTGGCTTATTATCATGCAAACTGTTATCTTTACCAGCCCCAGATCTTCAATCATCACTATTTAAAACAGTTTTCATGCAAATAAAGTAGAATATGAGTATCACTAATGTACAGAAATTATTTGGCTTACTGGGGGAATTCTGAAAACACCTGAATGAACGTCAAGTACTAGTACATGTTTTACTTTTTAGTATGTGTGAGAGAAAAAAATCCATCTGTTAAGATAGATTTTCTTCATTCATTGACTTACTTATATGTATTTGACCATATAGCAAAGCAAAATGCTTAATAATAACCTGGAAATCATTGTTACCACAGCTGGTGAAGAGGGGGTGGTCAAAAGTAAAATAAAATAAAAAAACTTATGCCCATCAGTAGATGAGTAGATAAAAAGCAGTAATACATTTACACCATGGAATACTACACAGCCAGTATAAAGAAGGATCTCTTACCCTTTGAGACAGCATGGACAGACCTGGAGATTATTATGCGAGACAAAGTAAGCCAGTCAGAGAAAGATAAGTATCACGTGATCTCACTTATAGGTGGAATGAATAAAATAAACTGATGTACAAAATAGGTCCAAAATCATGGATACATGAAACAGACTTAGAGATCTCAGAGGGGAAGAGAATGGGGAGGAAAAGAAGAGATTAACCAAAGAACAAATATACATATATATGCATCATCCATGGACACACACATGGTGAAGGCCTGGGATGGGGGTAAGGGAAAATGGGGAACATCTGTAATACTGTCAACATAAAAATTAAAAAATAAACATTAAAAAACTAAAAAACACATACTACGATTTTTCTTGAATAAGTAAAGTTTCCATGCTGTAAGGACAGTGTGTTTCTGCACATTTCCAATTATGTAGAAAAGACTTCCATTGGGTATAGCCAGGAGGGGATATGTTTTTTGTTTACTTTTTTTTCTCAGCAGTCAGAAATCAGTTATACCTAAAATAAAAAAATAAATAAATAAAATAAAACATAACAAACTACAGAATTTCTTTTGCAGGTTACCTCTGTTCAATAATTTTCAAAATTGAGGTAGACTTATAAAAGGAATAAATTCAAAATCTTTCTCATGTTCATTCAGATAACATCAATGATGTAGACTTTGCTAAAGGTTGCCTAATTGACCTGAGGACAAAAAAGAAAAAAGAAAATATCGGGGCACAAATTCACCTGAAGGGTATTAAAGAATTTTCTAGCACCTTGTAGAAAGCCTACTTTCATCTGCAGTGTGAGCCATGGGGACTTACACTCTTTGCTTATCCTTCCTTAATAAATCAGAGCTTTCAGCACTTGTTGGAATCAAACCAAAACATCAGAATCGGCTAGATGTCAAAGTTGGCATCTCATTGAAATTAACTTCTGAACAATGCAATGGTTTTTATTCTGTTTACTTTGTATAGTTTGGGCTTATTCACCCTTTCTCAGGAAGAAGGCATTTATGTTTGCATGAAACATGAGAAGAATATATTTGTGAAGATTTTTATAGTCAATATATATGAAGGAAATTTATTTCCAATGCAAAAAAGGAAAAAAGTTGTGTGTGTGGGAAAAATGCTGACGTGTTTATATCCTTTTTTTTTTTCTGTTGAGGAATTTCATAGATTTTATTAAATTCTCAAGTAAAAACATTATTAAATAACTGATCTGTAGGGAAACTATTCTGAATTACTAAAAATAAAAAAATAAATGAATAAATAAGTACAGAAAGTTTAGATTTTCAAAGCTGTTGGAGCTGTAATTAGCCTTTTAAGTGTTCTTATTAAAAGAAGGGGAGAGGGAGTAAAGAGATTATCTTTCCTGAAGTTGCTGAGAAAATGTCAAGGGTTGGGGCCATCTGCATCCAACATCTCCATCAAATAAAGCAAATCAACTTCCTATAACGGGAAATGCATCCCCCTCCCACCCAGGCTACATTTGAAATTGAAAATAGGTCCTTCATTAATCAGAAACACTGAATTCCCTACAATTATGAAAATGCAGGTTAGAATTCAGTACATTTGGGGCGGAGCCCGAGATTCTGCATTTTTTACAAGTTCCCAGAATAACCACTCTGCTGATCTGTGGACATGGACATTAAACAGCTACGCCTGAGGCAAATGATAAACTGTGGCTAGCGAAGAAAAGGTGGCAAAGTGTTTAATCTGAATTGCAAATTTGTCTTGCTCTGGCACTTGGTTGACTTTTCCCTGTCACCCATACCCTTATCTCTACATTATTTCCATCATCTACTAATTTAACTGTTCTTCCTGCCTCCTATCCGTCCTCCCCAAAATTTGCTATTAGTAATAGTAGCATTGTTGTCGTTATTGTTACACTATTAGTCATGCTGTCTGCCAGGTACTCTTTTAAAAACCTCCTAAGTATTGTCTCATTAATCCATTCTGCTGCCACATTAGTCTCTTGCCATAATACTTATATTATTCCCATAATCTCATGGGACAAACCTTTTGACAGCTCCAATAGTCATCTTGGAATGGATTCTGAATTCTTTCCCCTGGACTCCCCCATGTCACCATCATTGATCCAAAATAAGAGCTTCCCAGGTGAGGCAAATCTCTACTTTGCACAATTTGATATTAAATGCAAACTCTAACCTACCCTTAGTTAGTTGGTAAATGAAGCCACCTTTTCATAATTTATACTTCGTGTCTAGAATGCTTTTATCATTGTTTCCCTAGTTGACATTTAGAAACTTTACAATTTTGATAATCCTCTGTGCATGAGAAAGAATACCAAGTGTTAATATGTCTAGATTATTCAGTGTTTAAGAGTAAATGTTGGTAATGAAAGATTCTAAGAACTCTCAAGGGGAAAACAGGAGATCTACTGGGACCAAAGATAAACTGGAAGGTGAATTCTAGTTTCTCTTATATCTGTTAAATGATGCAGATGGTTATAATGTTAGATTAGGAATATCCTAAAATTGCTTACTTCACAACTTTAGGATTTCCAAAGATACTAGGATATTACAAAATTTCTAGAAGGTTTTACACTTAATTTTTTTTTTTCTAATTACTGATCATGCAGCTGAGATATTTTCTCCAGAGAGAGCTTCTTAAAATCTGTCTTCTTCTTAGGGCTCAAGAATAGTAGGGCCCTGTCATACCAGAACCTTGGGAAAATAGCAAACTCTTTCTCTAGTACTTGGTCATAAGTTAAACAATAAATCAATGGGAAATAAAAAATATGTAAATCAATTAAAAAATGTATCCAGGCTGATTAATTTATATTATAAGAGTAATTGAATATATTAATATGTCTAGGAAAGCTTATATTGGCCAGAAGGAGTGTTGGCCCCATGCAAGATGAGCAGAATGAGAGTCAGAGAGACCAGTGCTGCTCCTGTCAATCCAGGTGGGTTTGGGGGGAAATGTTCAAGTCCAACTGGTCAGACCTTCCCAGGAAGTGCAAAAAGTGTTCTTCAAGCTACTTTAGCCAAAGCCTATGTTCTGAGATGTAACACACTACATGATAGTTCTATGATTGTGATCTGGCTTCCCATGTAGCCCTTCCTACCAGTAGAAGCTGGTCATCCCCATGAGCCTGACTTCTTTGCTCCGGACTATCGTATTTCTCAGTACATATTAATAGGTTCCTTGTTCACATAAGTATCCAACAACTTCTTATCATGAGATCTCTGAAAGATAGAACTGTCCCCCTGTGATGATAAGATCAGAGTTCTGAGACCCAAAAGTGAGAGGCATTCCAGTCAACTCATGATGCCATTCTATTTAAAACTAATTTATACGACCACAATCCTTCTCAATAATGTATCCGTCCTCAAACCTTTAGACACTTTTTTCTTTACCTATATTATGGAGCAAATCAAAACCACTAAGTAAGTCTCCCTCATCTTCTGTAGTCCAAACCCACCAACTCAACTCAGCTATGTCAACAGTCATGTTATCTCAGTGATGGCGAACCTATGACACGTGTGTCAGAGGTGACACGTGAACTCATTTTTTTGGTTGATTTTTCTTTGTTAAATGGCATTTAAATATATAAAATAAATATCAAAAATATAAATCTTTGTTTTACTACGGTTGCAAATATCAAAAAATTTCTATATGTGACACAACACCAGAGTTAAGTTAGGGTTTTTCAAAATGCTGGCACGCTGAGCTCAAAAGGTTCGCCATCACTGTGTTATCTTCTTTCTCTGCTTCTGTGTCTTTCTTTCTCACCATATATGCAGATTAAATATAGATGCAGATGTAAACGTATGTGTGTATCAACTGTCTTCCTCCTTTAAGAGTACACTCTCCCACTGTGTTTTGAATTCCATTTCTTCCCTTTTAACTGGATTCTTGATGTTGCCAATTTTTCATTCAACACATGTGTAGGAAATGCTTACTATATTTCAGATACCATTCAGCAGCACAAATTTCCTCTTATGCTCATCATAACATTTCAAGGTTGGCATCCTTGTATGAATTTTGCAGAGAAGGAAATCATCTCAACAAGGTTAAGTACAATACCAGATGGTAAGTAGCATGGCTGAGATTTGAAACCAGGTTATTGTGGCTCTAAAAAAGCTTTTTCTTGTTTGTTTATTTTTTATGTTGTTTATTCCCTCTATTAGAATATAGGCTCTATAGGAGCTGTAGTCTTGTCTCTATGGCAAAGCTTTATTCCCAAATCCTTGAATAGTGACAGTCACATAGTATATACTGAAGGGTATTTGAATACATTAATGAATAAATAAATGAATTCCCCTCTACTCTCCTGGTTATGGAGGTTGAGGGTCTGTTTATTTGGCCCCTTTGTTCACTATATTCCCACCCTACCACTTGCTGTGTCAGTGACTTGAAATCCTCTCTTTTTTCTTGGTATTCTAACTTGGCCAAAATATGGCTTACTGCTTTTTTCATAGGTTTTCTCTTGTCTTATTTCCAATTATCTCTGTTGAAATTATTCTTTCTTGAAAGTCTCTGGCTATTGTTGAAACATCTTTGTAGAAGGCTGAGGGGGACAGGGAATTTAGTGTATTTATCAGCCTCTACATGACCTTGTTGTTTCAAACATCCTCAGGTCAAAACTAATTTATATTTTGCCTCTTGGGCACATATTACCTCAGTTTTCTACATTCATAGCTCGGTGTGGCTCAAATGAAAGTCCTGTAGCTTACAGAATCTCCATGTCCAACTCACTTCCTCACCAGCTTTTCTTCTAAGCAAACAGGTTATATTTTAGATGCTAGAAATAGCCAGTAGGTATGCTTGCTCCCTCTCCTACTACTAAATGAGAGTGAGCAATTTTTCTGCAGGACGATTTTCCACCTCCTTCTTACCCCTTCCCTGACCCTAGAACTCATAATGCTAATCAATAGATTATTAGGTATGCTTTTATGGGAAATCTTTAAGCTGCTGGCATTCTGCAATTGCATATTTTCTCTTGTTATGCTCTTTCTTTGGGGCCATCTGTATAGAATTTGGCACAACAGCTTTAACTGTTTGATCTGTAGCAATTTGCTCCAAGGACTTCGGTGTTCTGCCCTCACCTGGATTCTCTTTATCCTTTCAGGTTACTAGCATTGTATCTAGTAGCAAGTGTAAAGGACAAGAACGTTATTGTTGTTGGTTTAAATACAGATTCCCAGGGCAGGCCCTTGGAGATTCTGATTGGAGGTCTGAAGTTGCATCTGTAAATGACTACTTTAAAAGACCTCTACGTGATTCTGATACATGTCTAGTCTTAGCAACACCGTGCTAAGAGATGAGTGATCTTCATAGAGCATAAGCAAAGAGAATGGGTCTCTTATTGCTATGTTAGCTAGAATGTAAATTATTATAGAGGTAGAGACTCGGCTTTAATTTCATTTTTGACACTTTGCTTGGAAGATAATAGTTAAAACAGCTCATCAAAGCTTTCATGAATTCCTGAGGCCCAGGTTTCTGTGTAAATAAAGAGCAAAGCTAGAAGCTAAAGGGTTAAGTCGATTTTCACCTAACCATAAATGAGGCAGAGGAAGAGAAAGCAGATTCTGTCCCTGGAGATTGGAAAGGACTTAAATGTTAGCACTAACATATTGAACCTAATTCTCAGCTTCAGAGGTAGTCAGGGCAATCACCCAAGAGATCAATGCTTGCTCTCCCCTGGGGATAGACACGCTCCTGCTTTTCCTATTCCACCCCCAAACTTCATTTCTGACCAACTGCCCAAGACAGAGAATTGTTGTTCTTTTTTTTATTATTATTCTTTTTCTGTGAAAAATTCATTTAGGACATAACATCATAATTCTCCACTCCCACTCATTCTTCTTCTTTTTGTGAAAATCAATAACCTATAGGACTGGATTTTATAAAGGCTGAAGCAGTTAGGAGAAAATAAAGGAATGAATCTTTTTGCTCATCATATTTCACACACCCACCTGCTTAGTGCTTTGTGCCAGCCAGGAGAAAAGCACATTAACCAGACAGCAAGAGAGAGAGAGAAAGACGGATAAAGAGACAGAGAGAAAGAGAAAGGGGGGAAAGGGTGATAGAGAGAGGGAGAGAGAAATGTAGGGAAGGACCTACAATAACTCAGGTACCTAAGTTCTGGTTACAATGCTTGTTCGATGAGTAGAAGCCAACCATTAAATACATGCTTACTGAATGCTAACTGAGTGACTTAAGAAATGAATACAGAAATGGATATTTAATAGCAAATAGGATAATCCAAGTTGGGAAGATATTAGAAACACACCAGAAGTCTCTAGCTTTCATGGTAATAGTATTGGGAGAAATCTTAACTCCTATAATCCAAACAGTATTGAAGGTTGTTTTAATCTGAAAGTGCTGTGAAGGGTATATGGGATTCGTGGATAATAATTACAAGCACCTCCATGTGGAGCATAGTTTCAGCTCTGGGCATGTGCGGAAGGTCAGTCTGGGATGACAGTGGTAATAGAGAGAAGGGGACAGTAAAAGGTAGTATGTCAGGAAAAGAAATGAGAGGATTTAGGAAACGGTTAGTCTGTGGGATGAAAACAAAATAATCCTGGGAGAAGATACTGTCCTGCAATCCAAGAAGTTATCTCTTATGAGATAAATTTTCCATATGGCGAATTGCTACCTTCTCTGAATGGTCACTGTAGTTTGTACATGCTTTTTGCAGGGTTTGTATTATGGGTTTCATTGCTATTTATTTTCTTTCATCTTGGTTCATATTGTGTTGTTGGCTTCTTTGGAAAGACATATCCTCCTAAAGCAAGCAAGAACTAGTGGACGGGTTCCAGGTGTGGGTTCAAGGAGCCTGGAACAGTTGTCAGTGAGGGACAAGACTTGCCTGGTGTCAAGAGTTTTAAAAAGGAAAAGCCAAAAGTTAAGTTCTAGGGATAAGCAAGGATTTAGAACTAAGCATTATAATTCAATAAAAGCACCACCTGCAGAGTCAGGGCAGAAGGTATGAGGCCATAGTGCAGGGACCAGAGATGCAATGAATGTATGATAGAAAATGTAGGCCAGTATAAGGATAATGATAATGATGATGATAATGGACAGTATTTCGACTATTTACTGTGTGCCAACATCATCTTAATGCTTTGACTTGTTAATCTTTATATCTATACTTAGAGAAACATATTCAAGATGAGAAAGTCTAAGTAATCACTTTTATTTAGTGTATATCTCCTCTCTCTCCTCAATACCATTACAGTTATAATAGACACATTTAAAATTGTGTATTATTAAAAAATACACCTAAATAATACAAGTAAAATGGGCAAAGGACCTGAATAGACATTTCTCCAAAGAGAACACATAGATAGCCAAAAGGCTTATGAAAAGGTGCTCAACATCACTAATCATCAGAGAAATGTAAATTAAAATCACAATAAGATATCACCTCATACCTGTCAGAATGGCTATCATCAATAAATCAACAAACAAGAGGTGTTGGCAAGGATGTGGCAAAAATCGAACCCTTGTTCCCTCTTGGTGGGAAGAAGCTTGGTGCAGCCACTGTGGAAAACAGTATGGAATTTCCTTAAAAATTAAAAATGGAATTGCCTTTGACCCAGAGATTCCATTTCTAGGGATATATCTGAAGAAACCCAAAACACTAATTTGAAAGAGTATATGCACCCCTATGTTCATTGCAGAGTTATTTACAATAGCCAAGATTTAGAAGCAGCTCAAGTGCCCATCAGTAGACAGGTGGCTAAAAAAGCTGTGGTAAACTTACACAACGGAATACTACTCAGCCTTAAAAAAGAAGGGCATTTTAACCTTTTGCAGCAACATGAATGGAACTGGAGCTTATTATCCTGAGTGAAATAAGCCAATGAGAGAAAGACAAATACTACATGATTTCACTTACCGGTGGGATCTAATGAACAGAGCTCCACAAAAAGCCCTAAGCTTAGATTGAGGTCTCATTATGGAGAACTCAAAAACTGCCTAGAAACTATATCATAAGCAAGAAACCCTCCCAGGCTTTGCAAATACTGAGCTGTTATCAATACAATTTGGCATCATTCTAGTTTGATAGACACTGTATACCTTTTTTGGTTTATTTGCTTCACCAGGTTATTGGCTATTTGAAGTTTAAATTAGAAGCTTCTGGAAGCCTACAACTCATCCTATCTAATAAAGAGGGAATATGCTAATTGACCCTCATGCCGTCGCAAAAGATGGAGGCGCCAACAACCAATAAGGAGGAAATATGCTAATTGACTGACATGCCCTCAAAGATGGCAGCACCCATAGCCACAAGATGGTCGGCAGTGGAGGGCAGTTGGGGGCGACCAGGCCTGCAGGGGAGGGCAGTTTGGGGTGATTGGGCCAGCAGAGGAGGGCAGTTGGGGGTGATCGGGCCGGAAGGGGAGCAGTTAGGCGTTGATCAGGCTGGCAGGGGAGTGGCTAGGGGTTGATCAGGCTGGCAGGCAGAAGCAGTTAGGAGCAATCAGGCAGGCAGGCAGGCAGGCAAGCAGTTGGGAGCCAGCAGTCCGGATTGTGAGAGGAATGTTTGACTGCTGGTTTAGGCCCGATCCCTCAAGTCGGACATCCCCCAAGGGGTCCCAGATTGGAGAGGGTGCAGGATGGGTTGAAGGACACCAGCCCCCAGTGCACGAATTTCGTGCACCAGGCCTCTAGTGTGATATAATCAAGATGAAGCCAGTGATGAGATGATAGCATATGTACCTTATTTAATACTTTACAAAGAATCCATGGCAATTATTTCAACTAATTTTCAAAGTTCTGCGAGGAATCTTAATTTTATAGGAAAAGAAACTGAATCCCAGTTCACCATTGAGTAGTATAAGCGTTGATTTCATGGTGGTTCATATGTTATTCTGGTCCCTCACCTCCTCCAGGAAGCCTTCCTTGATGCTTCAAGTCAATGGGCATTTCTCTCTTCTCTAAACTGTTATGCCATTAACTTATAGGAGTTAACTGGGTCATCTTAATATAAATTCTGTGCCCTGTCCACAAGACTACGCCTGTTTTTATTGATAACTAGAGGCCTGGTGAATGAATTCATGCACAGGTGGGGTCCCTCGGCCTGGCCAGCAATTGAGGCCTATCAGGGGGGCCAGTCAAACAGGGGGAGGGATTGCAGGAGGTTGGCCAGCTGGCCCCCTGATCGGGGCCTATTGGGGGAGAGGGCTGGCAGGGAGGAGGGACCGCGGGAGGTTGGCTGTGGGAGCACACTGACCACCAGGGGGCAGCTCCTGCATTGAGTGTCTGCCCCCTGGTGGTCAGTGTGCATCATAGCGACTGGTTGACCAGTTGTTCTGGTTATTTGGTTGTAACAGTCACTTAGGCTTTTATATATATAGATGTTATTAAAACAATCAGTAACATGGAAGAAATAGAATGGAATCAGAACTATTAGGCATTTTGGAGGCTTATCCTACAGCTTCTTCTCTTGTCAGCCCTAACTCTCACCCAAGTTCTTTCCCCAGCTAGCCATTTGATCTCACCTGAAAGAATCTTCTTTCTCCAGCTCAGACCCTCCATATGTTATTCAGGTCCCTCACCTCCTCCAGGAAGCTTCCCTTGATGCCTCAAGTCCATGGAGATTTCAGTCTTCTCTAAGCTCTTTGCCATTAACTTATAGAAATACTTATTGGAAACTCAGTTGTTGACTGTTCTTGGGCTAATTTTCATTTCCATATTTTTTTAAAAATTCATTGTGTGCCCTAACCAGTTTGGCTTAGTGGATAGAGCGTCGGCCTGCAGACTGAACAGTCCCAGGTTCGATTCCGGTCAAGGGCATGTACCTTGGTTGCTGGGCACATCCCCAGTAGGGGGTGTGCAGGAGGCAGCTGATTGATGTTTCTCTCACATTGATGTTTCTAACTCTCTATCCCTCTCCCTTCCTCTCTGTAAAAAATCAATAAAATATATTTTAAAAAATAAAATAAAAAAAATAAAAATTCATTGTGGACAGAAACTTGTACCTGTTTAATTCTGTATTCCCAACTCCTCTCCCCTACCCACCCACACCCCCCAGGCAAGGACTCAGAGACTTGGCAAGGAGAGTAGACATAGACACAAAAATGCATGAAACGGGGTGAGTGAGTCCTCCTGGGAAACGCTGGCAGATTTGTCTCTCACTGTGAAACTCGTTCCCTGGACTGAGATTAGGCTATCGGGAGGGCTATGGAGAGGAATAAATCAGCCTCAAGAACCCACCAGCAGAGGCTGGTTACTTATACATCTAGGGTCAAAGGTCTTTTGTCCAGGGCAGACAGAGGGAGACAGGCCTCAACAGATTTCTACACGAAGACCTTTTTCCCTGAGG
This sequence comes from Myotis yumanensis, assembly GCF_028538775.1. NCBI lineage: Eukaryota > Metazoa > Chordata > Mammalia > Chiroptera > Vespertilionidae > Myotis > Myotis yumanensis. Next base: position 8,557,283 of record NW_027223762.1, read on the forward strand.
CTGGAACGTGTTAATAACCGTGACAATTTCTAGGTTCTGACAGGTTTAAGTCTGTAACCATCATGTGGACTAAGCTTCATTCCTGCCACAGGCTATAGCGTCCATCCTGTGGGGTTTTACTATCAATCATGACAGGCTCTACCATTTCAAATCTGTTCATTTAAACTCATGTCTCAAAGTGTTGGAGAAATCTCAGAGGGAGAGTTGAAGCAGGCACACAATTATAAAGCTTTGTTATACCATTAAAAGATAATGTATGTGCATTAGTGTATATGCATATATGTGTGTATACACCCAAATATATACCTATGTGTATTTCAGAACCTCTTCGCTTACTGTTTTCTATGCCTGTAATACTCTTTCCACAGAAATTTACATGGCTGAATTCCTCACCTCTTTTAAAGTCTTTGCTCACATGTTACCTGCACAAAGAGACTCATCCTACCCATTAGGCTTAAAACTGTTATTGCCTCTCCCTCAACTTTTTCTTTCTCTTTATCCTGCTATTTTTCTAAGATCTTATAAATACATTTATTTATTCCATGCGTTAATTACCATGCGTTCCCTCATTGGATTGTAAACCCTATGTGGTTGGGATTTTCTTTTTATTGCTTTTGTTCACTAATGCATTATAAGCTATAAGAGTGCCAGGCACTTCGTAGATATGCAAGAAAATATTGTTATGGAATGGAATGGAATGATACTATGGATGGGATGGGATGGGAAGAACGAATGCATATCCTATCTCTACCAAACCTTGGGTATCTCACAAATGGCTCACCTTGAGACCAGCCAGCCAGAATAGATGCCAGGTCTCCAAGGACACAGTATTATCTGGGGATAGGCAATTGAGCACAGGCCCATGGCCTCTAGGAATTATCTCAGAATCCTTCTGTATTATGGGTTCCCATTGGGATCCTTGTTGTTACAAGCTGAGAACCAAGTGGGGGTACACTAGTCCTACCACTTTCTAAAGACCCAAGAATTAAGAAGTTAAACTTGGAAAGATAACATTGTCCCCACCCACCTTTAATGGACAGAGCATACATGCCATGCTCTCAGCATTGCTCCTAGTACTTTAGCAAGGAAGAATGAGAAAAAAACAAACGTTGACCCTGATATCAAGGTATCTACAGTCAGGACCCAGGAGATAATAAAGGAATAATGAGAATAATGAGAAATAATGAGATGGTTCAACAAATACACAAAATCCAAGCATTCACTAAATATTGTGATTCAAGCCCTATGCTGGGTATTGGAAATATGATGATGGCACATATGTTTTCTGCCAGGAATTTAAGGAGGAACTGTAAATGCATCATTATAATACAACGCAATGAATGCTGTAAGATTTATATATAAATCATACACACTTATAATGCAATGGGAACACAGAGACAATGGTGAATAATTTTCCTACTACATGTAGAGAGAGCTACAATGACTTGATAACACTTCCTTTTAGCCTTGAAGGATAAATCAGAGTTTTTCAGAGGAGGAGGGTGGCCATCAGAAAGAAAACGAGGCAGAGGCAAGGTCCCAGCATGCCGTGTATTTGAAGGCCAAACCCTATACTAGTACTCCCCAGAGGAGCTTTCTTTACTCACAGCCCCGGGGGATGTCTAGTGCTCTCAGCCTCTCTTCCTGGACACTGGACAGTGCCTGCTTCAGAAAACACAGTCAAGTATAAAATGAGTAAATGCATGAAAGACTGAAAATGATTAGGGATTAGCCAGTTCACCAACCAAGGCTCCCAGTCCATTTTCTTAGTTTTAACAGGAGAGCTGATGATTTTTAAGACCACTTCTAATGGTCCATGGTTTTATGAGTTTGTGCTCTGAGTTTGCTGATAACACCTTCCTACTATGAAGGTGATGACTAGACCCTGTGATTAGGGGTCATCCTATTGATTCCAATCCTTGAGTGCCTGGCAAAGTTTGGGCACAGGATGGTGGTCATTCAGAAAATGATATCCAGGGATGACAGTAGAGACAGACAGGCTGCTCAAAGGCTTCTCCTGCTAGCTATTAATAAGTGATACTGTAAAACTACTTAATATCCCTTTTACTCTCTTTACAAAATAGAAATAAGAACATAGGTCCCTACATTATTATAAGATTCTAATAAATCAATGCTAAGCAAGGTCTTTGAACAGTGCCAGATGCAAATAGGCAGTAGGTGATGTTAGATGCTATTGTTACTAAGAGTTGTTATGACAGTGATTTCCCTGATCCCTCACTGACAAGACTGCTCTGTCGCACCTCCCTGACAGAGTTAGCAGATGGAAGGAGCTGTGCACCAGAAGTCAGGAGACACAGGTCCTGGCCTTGGTTCTGCCCAAAGCTAGCTGTTTCATCTGAGGCAAATAACTTTCCCCTCTGAGCCTATTTCTTAAGAGGGTTATGGTTAGGCTCCGCTATGAGATATAAGAATTGTACACACATTCTTGTAAGACTCTTCGGGTTTTCAGTTTCTATTTGACCCCCAAACAGATGCCAGAGTGTTGATAAAAGTTCCCCAGGGGCCTGGTACTTCTTCACAACCAGTTAAGAAGCAGGGCACAGAGAGAAAATCTGGGTCCTGAAACAAGAACCTGACCCTGTGCCCAACAGAAATTGTGTAGAGGCTCCATCGCCACCCCCTGCTGCTGTGGTTTAAAGGCACCTTGGACAAACTCAGTACAGGTGAAAGCCATCACGCCTGCCCCTGGCATGGTGCTAAGTGGAAGAACAAGCTTTGTCTCCACAGCAAGCACAACAGGACAAGGCCATGGCACTTAAAGTTTCTATTTTCCCCTCCGTTGTGGCATTTAACTCATTGAACTGTAATTGTGGGATTCTGTTACCTGTGGTCCCTGTCTGAGCAGGAACTTGCCAGGGGCACAGACTGGGTATTATTTCTACCTATATTCATAGCATATTACAAGGCACCTGGGACACTGAATATTTGTTGAATAAATAAGGCAATAAATAAATGGGTAATCGTAGTAGTATCAATAAGAATAAAAAATTGACTGATGTCTCTACTCTGTTTTTCTCTATGCAAGCACTGTGTTCCAATGAATTGTTCCAATTAATCCTCAAGCCAGGACTATAAGGGAGATATTCCTATCTCTGTTTCATGGATGGGAAAATGAAGATTCAGGAATAATAATAAAAAAATAAACACAAACAAGTTTACACAGCAAGCAGCCAAAAGAATCAAGATTCACACTGAAATCTGCTTAAACCCAAAGCTCAGTTACAACCAGGGACCAAGTATTCAGCATGAGAATGGACTAATCAAAGACTCAAACCCTAGAGCTAACCTCAAGTTTGATTCAACTTGGATTTCACAATTTTCTCCTTCTCCACCTAACATTTCCTTAGTGAAGTACCTATTCTTAAAATCCTTGCATTTCTCGTTTTCTCAACACCAAGTCTTTACCTGAATTGGCTTGCCAAGTCCATGAGACGACAATCCTAATAAAACTGAACACCATGTCCAGGAGCCCAGAGCATGTATGTCTGGAGGGAGGGGCAGCAGAACCTTCAGCTCTGAGTAGTCAGCATGGGTGCTTTGTTCTTTTCAAAGAATTGTTCTTCAAAAAATTTAGTCTAAATGAATCTCAACTTACCATCACATTGCAAACCAGAGTTGAACTGGCATTGCTTGCATTGCTCTGCAAAGTCCATGCTGGTGGGAAGCCCGATTTTTAGCCTAAAGCCAAAGGTCTTTGGCCCATTTGTTTTTCAGGACTTTTAGCTGACACCATGTAAATTGGGGGCTCTTTAAAGTACTGGTGTGTTTCTTAGGTGTCTGATAGGGGCAGGCATTGGAAATTCTGGAATAAACATATGGACAAATCTAATCTGTTCACAATTACCTTAACTAATCCCAAGTGAGTGGATAAGGGAAAAAAGAAAAGCAAAATGATCCCTTTTGGAAGCCCTTTCCAGAAAAGAACCCATTTAGGACGATTTATTTGCACAGTCACATTGTAATCTGAAAAGGCAATAAATGAAACAAGAATTGTTATTTCTTGGGGCCACTGTTTCCATTATTGCTTTATGTGGACTAAATGTAGGGAAAGGATTGACAGGCCTGGAGAACCCTTTTCAGTCCAACGCGGAGGCTAACTCAACAGACCAGGCGCTAGGAGCAGGTCTGGCGTAGAGGCTGAGACACCACAAACCGGTTCAACATTCAATCCCATCAATTAATTTGGACCAGACTGTTTGAATTCCAAAAATAAAATTGGACCACAAAGGGTTTTAAGACCCATCCTGTCTCAAAGAATAGGAGCAGAGATGCAGCAGAACCAGGATAGAAAGGATAAGAAGGGAGCCCAGGGGGTGCTGTGAAGATTCAGGGCTGGCTCAGAAGTCTCCCACCTCAGGAGCCATGACTACTTAGCATAAGGTGGAGCAGGGCTCAGCCTCAAGGTCCATATCCAGAAGATTGGCTCCCCAAGGCTCATGCAGATTCGTTGATGAAAATCTGGATATTTAAGAGACAGAATGTCCAAGATCCCAAGCTATAAGACAGGTCAACTACAGGCAACTCTAATCAGTAGTATTACTGAGGAAGAGACAGCTACAACATAGACAAGCACCTCACACTTAGAGGGTTCATATGTCAGGAGGGATAAACTCAGACAAAGGGAAATGGAAGAGAGGCCTCCAAGATGAGCCGTATCAGCATGGCAGCCACCTAGCCTGACATTGTTCTGGTTCAGAGCTCTAGGTTACAAGTGATGGCCCACTATTGATCTGTCAGGGTTTGGTATGGGATAAGGGCTGATAATAAAAAATGCCAACCACGCATCAGTGGCCTCGTTTCTCCTGAAGTTTACATTGTAGTGGAGGAGAGAGAAAATACAAAATACAAGATATTGAGTCTTTTTTCTCAATATTCGGAAACATGAAAATAATAATGGTTGCTTTGTGTAGATCACAGTGCAGTGTGAGAATCAAATGGAAAAGCCCCTGAGAAACATTAGCAATTCCCTTCAAATACAATGTTATTTCATTGTTTAAAATTGCTTTGAACAGGATGTTAAAGAATTGTAGTAATTAACATAATAGAAAAGTTTAATGTGGATATTGGCTCAGAATGATGAAGAATGCTTACAACTGTTAAAAAAAAAATCTGGAATCAAGTAGAGAAATCAGACAGTTAAAGGGGTGGAAAATGACTCAGCTAATGCCAGTCGCCAAGTCTGTAAAGCAGCATATGCTCCCTTCAAGGAGAGAGATGCCTCTTTTGGAAACTCGGATTCTCTCTCTGCCAGTGGGAACTGACTGAACGTGGAAATCGATGAGATGGCCAACCACCTAAGACTGGGGGCCAGTATTCCCAGGAACCAATCACAGATGGACTTTCATCAATCTGAGCTACAGGGTACAGCAGAGAGGAGAGATGAAGACTGGATGTTAATGAGTGTCAAAAAAGAGTGTAAGGCTAAGGCAGAGAGGGAGGGAGGGAGGGAGGGAGGAAGAGAGAGAGAAAAAGAGAGAGAGGGGCTAGGATAGGACAAGGTAATACCAAAGAACAGCTCTAGATAGGTCATCACTGCCAAGATGTTTAGAAGAAGTAGGTAAGAAAAATGATGAAGACTAAAGAGAGAATTAAGTGTGGCTTTAGTACATAGAAAATACTGGGAAGATTAAAGGCTACACCTCCATTTATCACCTAGCAGAAACCTTGACCCAGAGTAGGCACTGATTCAATGTTAGTTTCATTTTATTTTCCCCCTCCTTTACTATGGTGAGTAATTTACAATCAGGTGCCATCTCTCATGTTGCTGAGCATTTCGCAGTGCCTTCACTGCTGCTAGACTAGTCCTTGGTGTTTAGGGAGTGTTTGTTGCATCCCTGTTGTCAAGTTTTCTTCTCAGGTAACAGAGGTCACAAAGCCTGGGATACCTTGGTTAAGGGGGATGAGAATAACTCCTCAAAAGAGGAGCAGGTTGGAATGTAATATCTTTATATACTCAAGAAAATGGAAGTATAAGTTGAGGTGTCCTTGAAGATTTCACTAAAAGAAGTGGAAATAATGTCTGTAAAAATGAGATAATGGTGGCTATAGGAACACACTTATACAGAAATATATTAATTTCTTTACTTAAACTTGATGCACTTTTTACACTTTATTGTATTTAATTGCTACTTCAATTGGAAATATGAACTAGAAGGAATATATTTGAAGGTCAATGCACTTTCTGGACTCCATAAAACACATTGGGTTACTGCCAGGAATGGTCAGTAGAACAAGTGGACACATGTTAAGCTGTACACTGACTGTCCGATGAACAAAACAGCCAATGTGGGTAGTGAAGGGGACTTCTACAGTGAGGGAGCCTGTGTCACCCACAAAACACGAAACCAAACCTGTGGACTCTGGACACAAAATAATTCTGAGAGAAAGAGAGAGAAAACTACTATTCATTCAGGGCTTACCACATGCTTTATATGTGCTACCTCATTTAATTTTCACAGATAAAGTGTTATAGTAATAAGTTTAGTTAGTATAAGTTAGCATAAGCAAACTCCATTTTTAAAAAAATATATTTTATTGATTTTTTACAGGGAGGAAGGGAGAGAGATAGAGAGTTAGAAACATCAATGAGAGAGAAACATCGATCAGCTGCCTCCTGCACACTCCCCACTGGGGACGCGCCCGCAACCCAGGCACATGCCCCTGACCGGGATCGAACCCGGGACCCCCCAGTCCGCAGGCCGACGCTCCATCCACTGAGCCAAACCGGCTTCGGCGCAAACTCCATTTTGTATTAGTATAGGTTAGCATAAACAAACTCCATTTTATATTAGAGTGAATTTTAACTTTACTTAGAAGTAAAACTTAACTTGTGTGTGCATGTGCAATCCTGATAAGTACCTTGTAACCCCCTGCGTGTGTACCCCGATAAGCCCAAAAGGCACCATTGGAGCACACTGATAAGAGACACTGAAGAAGCCCATCCATCGGGTATAAAAGAAGAAATTTCACACCAGCAGTCAGACACCTGCCTGCCCTCCACAGACTAGACGTTCTCCTTGCCCTCCTGGAATCTGCCATTCCTGTTCTGCTTTTGAGCCCAGATTGTTAGAGGCCTTTCTTCGTGTCAAGAGACCAAGCACCTGCAGCTGCTTATCTGACGACCTCCGTGTGTCTCTGTCAGCGAGTGTCTCCGGGTGGCCTGCCAAGGACTGAAACCCATCAGCTCTCTGGTAAATAAACCTGTGTGATTCTTGCATTCTGTTTGTCTCCTGTGTCTCCTTTCTTCTTAGTTTTGGCTTAAGCTCGGCGTAAATAATAAAGTACCCCTTGACGTCTGTATTGGTATATCCAAATGAGGTGCTCTGGGTCACCTGTGCATACGTTCCTGTAGAAGTGGAACATAAAGTCACTGAGATATACTCAGAGGGATTCATTTTTCCAAGCCAGCCATGTGCCTCGAGGACCCAGAGAAAACAATGGCTGTGGCAAAGAACTTTTTTTCATGCCAAAGCAGAATACCATGTGCTTGATTGTACTTTCTATTTTTCTCATCTGCACATTTTCTGGAGATTCTGGTGGTGGTCAGAGGAAGCTTCTCTTATAGAGAGAGGTCTAGTCTAGACTCTGTTCCCACTATTACAGAGAAAAGCAAAACCTTTCCCCTGTATAGACAGTTTCTATGTGACAGCCATTCCCCAGATCAACTGCCTCTATTACTGACTAGATGAAAAATATCATAAGTACAGGGAAAGGCAGAGTGGAGGTTTGGGAGTCACAGCTGTAGCTTTTACTTAACCCCCATGCATAACTCCCATTAGTGGTAATGTCTGTGATATGTGTGAGCTGAGAGAAGACTTCACTTTATTAAGAGGAAATGATACATACAGTCACTTATGGAGCAAAATCGAATAGCAGAATTGCTGTTTGTCTATAGGAACTCTGTCTTATTAGTGTCATATAAATGCAAATAGATTTTTAAAGAGATTGATAACATATGGACTAGGTAGAGCCCTAGCATCTGATTGACAGAAGGCTAGTTTTAAACTCGGAGACATATGACATTTTCCTACATTTTATAAGCATATTCCAGTTTGAGATTCATCACCTCTTCCCTTAGTTAGCATAGTAGAATGCAACATATCTAGCGCTTTAACAAACCTGGAAGGCAAAGATCAAAAGGTGGTGAGGTAAGCATGTTTTCTCTTACCTCTACCTTCTCTACTAAGCAAAATTACCTAATGAGTCAACTCATTTCCAACCTTCCCATTACATGCCAATTGCTTAAATCAAATGAGATGCTCTTTCTAGCTCAGTACCCAGAGCTCAAGTGAAAGTTGTCAGGTTTGATAAAGTAGATTTTTTTCTAGAAGGAAATATTCCCTTCCATTTTCCAGGTTACATCTGTTTGCCTGGGTGCATTACTTTGCTAATACCAGTGTGCCGAGAGCATTTTCAATGAACTTTAATTGTGTGCTTTACCTGCCAGTCTTAATTGTAATCTGAGTTCCTTGAGGTACCAATCAGCCCAGTGAGGTAATCATCTTCCCAAGGCCCATAAACGCACCACCTGTGCCTCTTCTGGTTCCCATTCCTCTTTTTATCCAGCGTCAGGTGGAGAGGGGATATGAAGCCTAAAAAGCATTTTCAAAATAGCTTCTATTTTCCTATCATTAAAGTGGTGCATAATTAAACACAGACGGAATAACCGAGGACAAAAATAATCCTCTATTTTAAATTGTAGTAGTAAAGCTGGTGTGTAAGTAGGGATTGGCTTTTTCAGTGGAGAAGGAATTGGTTCTACTTCATGCTCATGCCTGCCTTTGTAGATTTCTCTGAACAGATTCTGGCTCTAGGGTTTCCTCTGTAAATATCAGGGCCTTCTCTTCATATATCTCATCTGGGCCCTCCAGTCTGTTTCCCAGTCTCTGTTTCACCTGCTCACATCCCTGATCCTCATGATCTCCCTCATGGATTCCTGAAGAGGGCTCCAGTTGGTTTTATGTGCCCAGTTTACCTCTGTCCGCACCAGACCACGTGTAATAATCAAGCAATCTTTCCAAAAGGAAAATCAGATTGGGCCACAGATCTAGCAAAAACAGTCAGGGAGTTGAGCTTCGCAGAAAGATGGAGTTACCAATTTACACATTAGCACCACTCCCTGTCCCAAACCCACAGAGAAGAATCAATGAATCAAGAAACCTTAAACAATGCTAAAACTAATGGACCCAAACTGATGCAAACACTAAGTAGAGTAAATCTCATTTTTCACAATATAAATATGTGCGTTACATTTTTAAAAAGAGGACACTACCATAATTAGCATCATGAATTCGTTTATGTGTGTCATAAACTTTTAAATTAAATATTCATGTACAACTAATGACATTTTACTGGTTGAATATAATTTAATAGCATTTCACAGCAATTTATTTATACAGTTTCCCTTTTCAAAATTTCCGTTTTTCCAATGTTTAGAAATAGTTGAGATAAACAATTTATGATTAAAGTTTTTCACGCATAATCTATTATTTTCTTGGAGGAAAAATTCCTCAAGACCAGTGAAAGGATAGGCATATTGCTGAAACTAATGATTTATTTTGCAAATTGCTCTTTAGAAAAATGTCCTTATGGTGATATCAACCAATGTATTAGTTTTTCTTTCTTACATTAGGATTGAGGTTAAAAATTACTTTGTGGGATTATTGGCCATATATATTAATATAGATATGTTTTAATTGTACATACACATTTTTCTCACATTTTATTGACATATGCACCTACTTCTTATTTATCTATGAAAGCTCTTTATATATTGATTTTAGAGAGAGCAAGAGGGAGGAAGAGAGAGAAACATTGATATGAGAAACCTCAACGGGTTGCCCCCCATACTTGCAACCTAGGTATGTGCCCTGATGGGAAATCAAACCTGCTACCTTTTGTTTTATGAGATTATGCTCCAACCAACTGAGCCACACTGGCCAGGGAAAGGTCAATTTATATATTAATGGTAATAATAAAACATTTCTTTAGTCCATCTTCCTAGATGTCTCCCAATTTACTAGATGTCTATTTTATTTTATCTTTTCTAATTTATTTTTTAAATATATTTTTATTGATTTTACAGAGAGGAAGGGAAAGTGATGAGAGTTAGAAACATCAATGAGAGAAACATCCATGAGAGAGAAACATTCGATCACCTGCCTCCTGCACGCCCCCTACTGGGGACTGAGGCCACAACAACGTACATGCCCTTGACTGGAATCAAACCCGGGACCCTTTGTCTGTGGGCCTAAGCTCTATCCACTGAGCCAAACTGGTTAGGGCCTAGATGGGTATTTTAGTCATTTTCCCTTTTGTCAAACCTGCAACAACTCCTCCATGACCCTTAATTTTACTCAATGTTCTTATTTCCTAATTCATTGAAAACCTGAAACAGCTACAAGAGAACTTTCACAAGTTGCTCATATGCACTTACCAATACCTGCACCCGTGTACGCTAACTTCTTTCTTGCTACTAAGAATGAAGTAGGCCCTGACTGGTTTGGCTCAGTGGATAGAGCGTTGGCCTGCGGACCAAAGGGTCCCGGGTTCGATTCCGGTCAAGGGCATGTACCTTGGTTGCAGGCACATCCCCAGTAGGGGGTGTGCAGGAGGCAGCTAATCGATGTTTCTCGCTCATCGATGTTTCTAACTCTCTATCCCTCTCCCTTCCTCTCTGTAAAAAATCAATAAAATATATTTTAAAATAAGAAAAAAGAATGAAGTAGCTACTAAGTGTGCTAGCTTTCAATCACTTGAGAGATAATCAAGGACATCACACCAGAAATGTTCTCCTATCTTCTTTGTATCACCAACTTCCCCTCTCTACTGGATTTTCTCCAATCATCATATACAGTTGCTCTTTTTATTTTTCCTATCTAAAAAAAAAATACCTCCTGCTGTCTTGAATTCCACTTCCAAGTCCCAGTTTATATTTGTTCTCCATTTTACAGCAAAAAGTCTTTGAGATCATTGGCTAATGTCTATATACTGTCTCCCAGTCCAGACTTTCCATTCTCTCTTAAACCAATTCCAACTAGACCTTCTTCCCATAACTCCACTGTAGCTTTTGACATAGTAATATTATTAGAATTCTTCTTTTGAAATATTTTCAATTAATTTCTCAGATACCACCCTCTTTTGCTTTTTCTATCTTATTGTTCCACTGCTAATGGGTTCACTATTTAGTTTATTTTATTTATATCTTTTTAAAACACCATCCCTCTCCCTCTCTCCTTTGCTTATACTAAGTCTCTCTTCTAGAGATTTCCTCAATGTCATGTGTTAGCTGAACAATCTCATAATTATATCTACATTTCAGAATTACATCTTGAACTGCAGACTCAGATTTCTTACTGCCTACTATACAGTATATGGAGATCTAATAACATTGCAAACTTAATAGACCCAAAACCAAGCTTGTGTTATTTCCTCTTAAAACCTGTTTCTCCCAAGGTTTTTCTATACCTTTTATAGCATCTCAATCATTCCAGTGGCTGAGGCTAAAATTTGTCTTGATTTCTCTTTTAACCCCACCCGATTTATCTGGAAAGTGAATTGGCTCTGCCTCCAAAATATGTACAGAATCTCACTACAGCAGGTTCTCAAGTAACATCATTTTGTTCAATGTTGTTTAATCATAATTTTGATGAGATGCCATAGGAATGTAACTATTTTTCAAATTTTTAATTAATCTGAGAGAGGGGAAGGGGAGACAGTCGGGAGGGGGGAGGGAGTGAGAGAGACATTGATTTGTTGTTCCACTTATTTGTAATCTGACCAATGAATTTATTTGCATTCATTGATTGATTCTTTTTTGTGCTTTGACTGGCAATCAAACCCATAACCTTGCTGTAATAGGATGATGCTCTAACCAATTGAGCTATCCGGCCATAGCCTGAGGACCTTATCTCTTCTTTATATAAAACTAGGGGGGGGGGGGGGTGTTCCCTCAATCCAGTTTGCTCCCTCTCACAGTCTGGGAGCCCTCAGGGGATGTCTTACTGATGGCTTAGGCCCGCTCCCCATGAGAATCGGGCCTAAGCTGCAGTCTGGCCTCCCTCTGCAGGAGGCAACCAGTTGATCAGGGGAAGGCGATGCCCCCATCACACCTCTGCTGCTGCCACTGCCGGCCGCCGCGACTGCCTGAGCCTTGGCTCTCACAGCGGCAGCTGCCATCCTTGGCTTGCCTGAGCCTTGGACAGCTGCTGTGGCTTTGTCCAGAAGGACATCCAGAAGACGTCCACCCTAATTAGCATATTACCCTTTTATTAGTATAGCTAGCTTATGGTAAAATTGTTTTCATTATACATCATTTTGCTTAGTCCCAGAACCTATTGACAATGTTAAGTGAAGAGGTACTGTATTTCTTATAACCTCCACTACTACCACCTGTTCCATGTGCTTATCATCTTTAATCTAAAATAATTCAACAGCTTTGTAACTGGTGGCCCTGTTTCTGTTCTGCCCTTTTATATTTTATTTTCAATAGAGCAGTCACTATGATCCTGTGAAAACATAAATCAAGAAACTCTTTCTGCTAAGATCCCCAGTGGTTGACCAGCCCATGCAGACAAAAATCTGGAGCTCTTTAAATGGCCTGGAAAGTTCTCCACTCTAGACCTACACTACTTCTCTGGGTGCATCTTCTATTTCTATCCCCTGTGTTCATTTCACATTCAAGCTGGCCTCCTTGCTGTCACTCAAACATTCCAGGTGCCCTCCTGCAACCCAGCTTTTGCATTTAATATTCTCTCTGCATAGACCTCCCTTCCCTCTGTGTACACATTGCTCAGCCTCTGAAATAGTACATTGCCAGTGAAGACTTCTGTGTTTGTTAAAATTTCCACTTTAAAAACTGAATTTCCACATGACCCATCTTGCTTTATTTGTTCCTCATAGGCTGCAGTGGTTCTCAACCTTCTGGCCCTTTAAATACAGTTCCTCATGTTGTGACCCAACCATAAAATTATTTTCGTTGCTACTTCATAACTGTAGTGTTGCTACTGTTATGAATCGTGATGCAAATATCTGATATGAGGATGGTCTTAGGCGACCCCTGTGAAAGGGTTGTTGGACCGCCAAAGGGGTCGCGACCCACAGGTTGAGAACCACTGGACTAGAGCAACCACTGTGTAATATGCTATATAATTTACTTAGTTGTGTTATCCTTTGTCTAACTCCCCAGACTAGACTACAAGCTCCACGAGGGCAGGGTTTTTGCTGGTATTTATTCACTAATTTATATCCCATAGCTAAGACTGTACCTGGAACACAAGAAGGCACTCAATAAATATTTGTTAAATGAATAAATGAGAGAGAATTAAATACAAACTCCTCTAATTAAAACAACTAAGTACCCACCCCAGTCCACACACATGAGCTTATTGTGTAAATTGCAACAAAAATGAAAAAAAGTCACTGATCAGCAAGAATATTTAGTAGCTTCAAGAGGGAAAATAGATCTTCCAAGCCCAACAGTCAGATTGGCCAACAGTCTGACTTATCCACAGCATAGAAGCTGCTTAGTACTAAAGGAATAATAATCTCAGTGTGCTGAGGGAACTACTGTCAAGTTTAAATTCTTTAATAAGTGAAACCAGCATTTGAAAGCATGAAGTAAAAATAAAGACAAGGCAGGTAAGAAAGTCAATTGTTCTCATCATGATTGTGCCATTTTCTAATGGGGTGACCCTTCCCAAGTTTAACACCCTAGCTGTGATTGTCTCTTAATAAGTGATAATTATATTATTGTTTCATAGGGCTTATTATAACAATTCAGCGAGGTTATACATGCAAAACTTTAGCATAGTCTCAAAATTTTCAGCAATGTCTTGGATCGTTAATATTATTATTGTGTTATTAGAAAACATGGAAATCTACTTTATTCTAAAAGCTTATCCTAATCCTACTTATACTACTCATTTTGCTTAGTGAAATAAGAACTATGTAAATTTTACTTATAACTCAAGATGAAATAGCATAGATAAAATATTAGCAAAGCTAACACACCAGTGTGTCATTACCAGTTAGGGTATATCCCAGAGATGCCATGCATGAATGGATTAACATTAGGAAACCTATTAATGTAATTCCATATATTAAAAGATTAAATGTGAAAAACTATATGATTATCTCGGTAGAGTGCTGATAACACTCAACATTCTTATTTGATAAAACTAAGAAAAACTTTCTTACCTGAAAAGATTTTTTTATCAGGTACATCAACTCTGAAATATGAATCCCTAATGCTATATTCCATTATCTACTGGTGCTACAGGCAAGTTGCTTATTTATTTTGGGCCTCAGTTTCCTCAAATGAAAAGTGGATGTAGTAAGGGTATAGTGCTATTCAATTGATATAAAGATTAAATTAAAAATGTAGTAAGTACATTGTTCAATGTCAATTTTCTTTTTAATATTTTGTTGAGGGTCTGAGCAAATACATTAAAATGAAAAATGGGAGGTATGTTAGTAAAGAATATTTAAAGAAGTCACTAATTAAAAATATTACATAGAAAATTCTAAGGAATCAACCAAAAATTATTAAAGCTACTACAATTGAATTAAGTATCTGGCTAAAAAAATAGCATAAGGCATTTGCACAAACTGGCAATAATTTTAAAAGTGTGATTTTTAAAATCCATCCACAAAGGCTACAAAAAACAGTAACATTCAATTCCTAGAAACACATTAATGAGAAGTGTACTAGAACTCTGTCAAAAGTGATGCAGACATTTAGAAAAGACCTAAATAAAGATTCCTTGTTGGAAAGACTCAGAATTGCAGATATGTCAATTTCTTCCACACTCATTAATAAATAAGCACCAATACATTTTAAAATATAACTTTTCATGCTGATTCTACAGTTGATAGAGAAGTGTGCAATAGTAAAGAATTTTAAAGCAAAGATTAACTTGGTAAAACCTGACCCAATTCAAACATATAACAACTAGAATTCTGGTATGCACTAAAAGACATGGAGATGTGTATCAACAGATTCAATTTCAGATTTAATAAAATTTACTTACTTAACTTTGTGAGAAAAAGGCATATACCTTAACATGTTTTTTGAGAGAATTGGTCTTCTATTTGAGGAAAACTAAACCCCATCTTCATGCTTCAACTCTCATCCCTCTATCTTCTATTCCCTGCACTGCAGTAGAGCATCCTTTTAAAATGCAAATCTGACTCTTTAGATTATTTGCTCAGATCTCTCTAATGGCCTCTCATCACAGGAGGAATAAAATGTGAAGTCATACTTGTATTCTCTGAGCCCCTAAGCATGACAGAATCCTGACTACCTTTCTAGACCGCTTTTCATCTCACCACTCTGCCTCCTTCTCATGCTGTTCCAGTTTCTCTTGCTGCCTTGCTGTGTGCCTCTGCCTGGAATGTTCTTCCACCAGGTTCCTGCCTGGCTCATTCATTCCCCCCATTCTGACCAGGATACAATGCCACTTCCTCAGAGAGCACGTCTCTAAAAACCATATTTAAAATAGCCACCCTGGCCTGATTCATTCCTCTTGAGTCCTCTTTTTACTACCTCAGTCAAAACACATTTTGCAATATATTTGTTTGTGTATTGTCCATCTTCCCCCACTAGCATTTACGTCCCATGATACCAGTTTTTAACAATGGTTATCTCTGGTAAGAGAGTAGGAGTGAAAAGAGGGGATTAATAAGGCAGTACCATGTTTTATTCTATATTTAGAAAAATTTTCTGGAATTGTTACAGTCATAAATCACAGAGCAAATCGTATCTGTTGTTTACCATCAAGAGTAGAAGTTTGAGCATTTCTGCCCACCGCACTTGGTATCAGAGTCACCAAGGAAAACACAACACAATCAAATACTGGATGAAACAATGCTTTACTCACATAGAAAAGGGACAGAGTTGGGTCAGCTTTAGCAATTACATTGGTTCCCCAGGGCCAGTGTGTCACTCTCGGCAGCCGACGCAGGACCATTGGTCTTCATGCTACCCTCTTGGGCCTCAGAACAAAGGATTCTATCCCTTCCCTGGTGGAGACAGATATGGCTGTGAGGTTGGCCAGGTGATAAATGATACACACACTTAGGCAAAACCAAGGATAGACATTGAGTCTGAAAGAGGAAAAGATATTCCCCCACCAGGTGATAAGCCCAGCACTGATTCTCAGGGTTATTACCTCTTGATAAGGGAGGTCCCCAGCTTGTTCTTACGTAGCTGAATTGGGTGTAAAAAGACTGCATGCACTCGACTGCCTTTCCCAACATAAAATATGTATCTTTGACTTATAACAAAATAATTAAAGAATGAGAGGAAGAGGGTGTTTAAAGCACAATGCAACCTTAAAACACTGAGGGAAACTAGCACTGCACATCTTTTTTAGACCCTATTGTATGTTAGGAGCCCGAGGGCATTCTTCACAAGATTGAACACCTCTGCATCATCTTCCGAGTTCAGTATGTTCATCCAGTTTATAATTGGAGAAGCTAAGGTTTAGAGAGCTCCAATAACTTCTATTTTCTGGTTCAAAAACTTTTTACTTAATGGCAAAAACATCTGCAAGAGTGAGAGAAAGAGATGGAACTCTGATGGGGGGAGGGGTCAGGAGAGAACAGGGACAATGCCACCTGGAGTAAGAAAGAGAGCCCAGCAAGGCCCTGGTCTGATTGGCCAAAAGCAATTGCTGTCCAAGCTCCTGATAAATTTTCCAGTTGCTCCATACAGCAATTTGGAACAACATTTTCTGGATAGTCAGAGTATGACTAGGAAGTGCATGTTCACTAGACTGTCTTAGAGAACCTTCCCCACACTCCAGTACCTCCAGCCAGACAGGTCAAGGAGCCACAGAAATAAATTGCCTGCAAAAGGTGAGCAATTTATTTCTTTTTATTCCCTATGATCCAGATATAATACTGGCTCAGAGGTTATTGCCATTTACAGAGAATTAAGACAATTACTACTCATAATTGCTTCTTAGAATCAAGGGAGCATCTGAAAATAAAAATTCACTCCTTAAGATATTAGAGATTTCATTCCTTCTATCTCCAAAAGCAAACAGGAATAATTTAACAGATTATCTTCTCTTCAATTATTACTTTTAAAGAATCAATAAAAGAGGAATATTTTTAAGAGAGAAGTTTTGTAGCCTCAAGCCATAAAGAAGTCAGTGTGATTTTCATCAGAATATGAGATCTTTGATAATTACCTTCCCAATGAAGGAGCCTAGAAAAGGAAAGACTGGGGAGAATAAAGGATTTTTTTAAGCTTAATTTAAGCAAAATCTTGCTGGTAAAAGTGAGACTGTCTTATTCAACATTGACTGATTTTCTGTGATGTGTCCAGCATTGTGCTAAGCAGAAATGTTAATAAGCAAATGAGAAGCAAAACAGTCCTGGTTCATATCTTAATTTAATTTAGAGATGATAGTTTTTTCTTTTCAGGTGAAAATAAAATTCTTAAGAAAATTACTATTTTTCTAGAGGTCTAGCCATCACAATATAAGATTAATTTTTTTTGTCAAGTAGAAAGAAGAGGCTAATGTACAAATATGTACAGGTTAGATGATTAGCAAGGTTAAAGAATGTAAATAATTTCAAAATAAATATCCAAAAGTAATTACAATCTTACTCACAAGAATTGGTTAGTACAATATAAATGTAAAACTTAAAAATCTATAAATAATTACCAGTTCTCCCTATTGAAATCCACTTCTGTGTTTTCCAGTACTTTGCAATTTCAAACAGTAATGTGATAAACATATTTGAACTTGTTCTTATTTTCATCATTTTCTAATCATCTTTAAAAGTTATTTTCACTGTTTGTATAGCTCTTTTGAATAGCATGTGTCTGGACTTTATTTTTTAATAACTTAGAGTTCAATTACTATATTCTGTTGTGATTATTGGTACATAAGGAATATTTACATCATCTTATTTTATGTCTTCTTTTGATTATTTTCTGTTCTTTATTAAATTGGCCAGGTGTTTCTTTATTATTTTATTTATTTATTTTTTACTTTCTCCACCTCTTGGAAAGATATACATACTATTTCCTTTGTTCCAGCACTCACACTTAAATATTAAGACTCAAAATAGTGAAAGTTAATCCACCTCTCCAGCCCCCTTTGTTTGCAAGAACACTGGAATTCTTTAAAAACAATCTACCCCAAAGCTCCATTCCCTATTAACATTTGGTATTTTAGTTCTACCAGCTTCTACACTTTTTAAAAGATAATCCCATTATTTATTGTCAATGTTTATTTCAATTTATCTACATCTGCTACTTCTTTCACTTTACTCCTTCTTTTTGGCTTCCATATTTTTCTTGCTGCAGCAAATTTTTAGTAGTTCTTACAGTGAGAATCCGTCCAAAGTAAATTCCTTCAATCTTTGCTAGAAAAACACCCTATTTTACTATATTCTTACATAAAGTTTAACTTTGTTTTAAAACTTTAGGTGATCAGTTGTTTTCCCTCTGTGTTTTGGATTTGGCATTGTTAGACAACAATTTGTTGTATATCCATTTGGCATTGCTTTGTAAAAATAACTCTTATTTCAGAAAACATAATTATTTTTTGTATTTAATGTTATATGATTTTATTATAATTTAACCAGGTGTGGATGTGTATATTCAACTGGTTTAAGATTTAGATAGTTCAGTCAATCTGAAAATTCAGACTTTCATCAATATGAGAAATTTTTCAGTAATATATTCTGTCTCCCCTAATTCCTCTTGTTCTTGCATTGAAACACCCAGCCTTCATTTTGTTTCTATATCTCTTAAAATCTCTCTCCCATGTTCTTATCAATCTACATTATCTCAGATTATTTCCTACTCTCTGCCTTCCAATTACTATATTAATGCTTCAACTATATCCAATCTACCTGTCAACTAATCCAAAGATAGTTTATTATTATTATTTTAATAATTTTGAATTTTGTTTTTTTTGACTATGTGTTTGGTTATTTTTCAATAGTGCCTCTTCCCATATCATACTGTACAGATCTTATAGTATTTACTAGAGGTCCAAAATTCATGTGCATGGGGTGGGGGGCCTGGGGGGGGGGGGGCTCAGCCTGGTCTGCGCCCTCTCGCAATCTGGCACCCCTTGGGGAATGTCCGACTGCCAGTTTAGGGCCTAAACCGGCAGTAGGACATCCCTCTCGCAATCCGGGACCCCTGGCTCCTAACCGCCGGCCTGCTCACTCCTAACCACCAGCCTGCTAGCTCCTAACCACCCACATGCTTGCTCCTTACTGCTTGGCTCGACGCTGCTCCTTAGCGCTGCTGTGGAGCCCGTCACCACAGCTGCACTTGCCAGCCATGAGCCTGGCTTCTGGCTGAGTGGCGCTCCTGCTGTGGGAGTGCACTGACCACTGGGGGAAGCTCCTGCATTGAGCGCCTTCCCCCTGGTGGTCAGTGCATGTCATAGCAACCAGTTGTTCTGGTTGTTTCGGTCGTTCCGCTGTAACGGTCGCTGGGCTTTTATATATATAGATCATTTCCTTGTCTGATCATTTTAAAATTTTCTTATTCTAAGATCTCTTTCAATTTAATATATTACTTCCAGTTCTCATCTCTTTAATGTACTTGTTGAGTCTTTCTCTCTTTCTCTCTCTCTCTCTCGATATTAATTTCATAATAAGTAATGATTTATAATTTTCAGGTAAGTTCATACTCATCAGAACCTATATCTAGTGAGAATTCTATTTTTCCTAGCTTGTAAGAGTATCTCTTTAGAGATATTAGCCTCTAATAGGCCTTTCCCCTTGGGGGTGATTGGAGGTGTTGATTGCAAAGTATAAATTTGGATTTCATAGCAGGGGAAAATGCCTGAGATTGTTATTCTTTTCAGGTCATTTTTTTTCTGTCTCTGTCTTTCGCAAGGTGTAAGTTTCTGTCCTATTTTCCTGGATTGTTAAGAGTTTATATAGTTTTCACTTTATGAATGGATCTTTTTTTGTGAATCCTGGTTTTATACAGTAGCTCATTTCTAATCCCTAAAACAAAGCGTCTCTTCCTCTTGCAGTGGGTAGTAGATCCCGAACTCCTGCCAGGCAGGCCTGAGGGTCCCTGGGCTCCAGGGTCCATTCACTGCTTCATCTCCATGTTCCCTCTTCATTTGGAGATTTTTTTATTCCTGTTTATATTTTGAGCTCAGCTGTATAGTTACATTTGTCTTTGCCCTATCAAATGGCACTTCTGTGTGCTTGAAATGGAAAAGAAGATGTCCAGGGTCAGCCAGGTCCGGCTATTTAATGGAAATCAACTTTGCGTTTACATGAAATATTCTAATTGTCAATTTAGGTTTAGTTTTCTATGCAGAATGATTTCCTCCAGGGGAATAACTAGCTTCTATTTATCTGTGTTTCTATTTTGTCCAACAGATGAACTTATCACCTATGTCCTCATTGTACTCTTGCCATTTGCTTGTGTTTCTGAATTTCGCTGGCTGCTGATAGAAACTTTGCAACGTTCGGTTACTGCAGCACAAACACGTGCACCCGTGGTGACCTTTAGTGTTTGGGGGGTTTTAATGAAGCTTTGTCTGAATGATGGCTGGGAATCCAGATGCAGAAAGCAGGCTTTCCCAGTCTCCGTTATTAGGAGGAAATGAAAACAGAAGCATAATTACAATGTATGTCTTTGGTAAAGCTGCCACTTGGGATTAGAGGTAGGCTTCTTTTTATTAAAAATGTTAAATAGTTGCTTCAAAAGTTCAATGAATCAATTAACATTTCTTTGTATTTAAGCCTGCCTTGGGGGGGCGGGGGGAGAAATTTGAAAATACTTGGCACCTATTTTATTCTTAGCAAGAAAACAGATTTTGAGTCTTAAAAACAATATAATTTTGTTAAATATTTTTAGCAAGAATAATATTGTTTTAATTTGTCAATTACAGTACACATGTGGATTTGTGTAATTACCTATAATAATTTCTCAGAAAGTTTGCAAAACAGACATATGGTCACCTTTTGCTTAGGTTTTATGCGTCCATATACTGGTATATAAACATGTGGCAGGATTGCAATTATATCTATCTAGATACTAGGGAATAATGTGCCTTTTCAAGGAAGATGGTGGGGTGAGTACCATTTCTGAGAAACGACTCCCTTTCTTTCTCTTACAGCAATTAAATTAGAATCCCTTTTTCTTTTCTTAATCCTTGCTCCTTACAATGTCTTCCCACTTCTCTGTATGTTGCCATCAGCCAAGCGAATTTCAAAGAGCTTTCCTTTCTATAGCCTGCTTTAAGAGAGCAAGTACATTGAAAACAATGTTTCAAATTATGTCTCTGCATCTCAGAAAATTTATCACAGAATCAACAGCTATTAAAGTGAAAACGGCCTGCCTTATACTAGAGCAGGACTTACCATAAATAAAATCTCACAGCTTCTATTTGTGAAACTTCTTCCAGCAAAAACAGATAAAGTCCAACAGGATATTCCAAATTTCTAATCTAACCAGATAAGAACTAATTTACCACAGGAGCTGGCACACTGTAACTAGCAAGAAAAATTCCAGTCGATGGTCTGTGTTATTGTCATTGTTGCTTTAAATAAAATTTTAGTAGAACACAAACACACCCATTCATTTCTGTAATAACTATGGTGCTTTCTGGCTACATGAGTCAACTTGAGAAGCTGCAAATATTTCAGCAGAGACTGTAAACCCCCAAATACAAATATTTACTCTCTGGCTCTTTACAGAAAATGGTGCATAGCCTTTTTCTTAAAATTACTTTAAAGCTGCAGTTCGGTCAAATTTCTTAAGCTAACTAATGCATGAGAGGCTTTACCACCAACATGGCTTTCTAATCCTAGAGCCAAATATTAGCTTGAAAAGGTAAGATGGCAACATTTTAAAAAAATATATTTTTATTGATTTCAGAGAGGAAGAGAGAGGGAGAGAGATAGAAACATCAATGATGAAAGAGAATCATTGATTGGCTGCCTCTTACATGCCCCCTCCTGGGGATCGAGCCCACAACCTGGGCATGTGCCCCTGACCGGAATCGAATCTGGGACCCTTTGGTCCGCAGGCCGACACTCCATCCCCTGAGCCAAACCAGCCAGGGCAAGAAGGCAACATTTTTGTTTAAAACATTTGTTCTATGTGGGAGGAGGATTATATTTCTGGCTCCTTTAGCATCAGACCTGGGCATATAATCTCTTGCCCAATGAACGGTGAATTGAATAATATATTTTACCTTCAGAAAGCTTTACCATCCAACGCATGCCTGGCCATGCCATTCTTCCATCTGGAAAGAGACCTGCGATGTCTTAGAAGTTCTGACAGCTTGAACCCTTAGTAAAGGCAACATAGACTAGAGTGGCCGCTAAGCCACCATATTTAACAGCCCGGGGGAGAGATAAACCCTTAGTCTGTGAAAGCCACCTAGAATTGCTTCTCATTGACAATAAGTAAACTGAAGTTGACTACTAAAAAGTTCTTTGAAGGAAGATGTTTTAATTTGGCTCCTTGAGAGATGAGAAAGCTGGAGCAAAGATCAAATAAGCAAAGTCAGCAACAAATAAATCAGTGATATTTTTTAAGTCTGAGTCCAAATGAAAAGCAATTTAAAACTGTTTATTTTCAATAAGTCAGTATCACATCAAGTAAACAATATCAGGGTAGATTACACAGAGATCACACAACTGAAAAAAACACAGTGGGAATGGAAATAAAAACAAGAATCACTAAGCCTCAGTGGAGCAAAGTTAAAGATAAACCTGATTTTGTCTCATTCCTATTACACACAGACAATAAAAAAATTGGTGTTTAATTACATTATTTGACAAGCTAGATAGATGTCTGTTTTATTCTTCATGATTCATATACTTGCCTCTAAAAAAATTAAACTAATTTTAGAGGCCCAGTGCATGAATGTGTGCACTGGTGGGGTCCCTTGTCCTGGCCTGCACCCTCTCACAATCAGGGACTTCTTAGAGGATGTCATATAGCTGGTTTTGGCCCGATTCCCCACAGGCCCAATCCAGACAGGAGGGAGCCTGATTCTGTGCGTTGAGCATCTGTCCCCTAGTGGTCAGTGCATGTCATTGCGACTGGTGGACCTGTCATTTGGCCGTTTGGTCAACTGGTCACTTAGGCTTTTATATATAGAGATATATAACATCCTTGGACTAACTGTCATAACTGACTTCAAAAATTTAACAATGAAATCACAAATAGTAAACCAATGAAAAGTTTACACAAAATGCATATGCTAATTGATGACAAGAAACTGTGTTTCTCTAAAGGATAGAATAGAATCTTACGGGTGAGATTGTACAATGATAAGATCTTTTTAGGAGGCCACAGCTTGATAGGTATCAAAGATCATTACAATGATCATAACATTTGATCCAACAATTATGCAACTAGAAATTTATCCTAAGGAAATAATTAAGCATGTGAGAACATAGGAATTTACAAGAATGGTAATCAAATCATAATTGATGATAAAAACATTCTAAATTACATATATATCCTAAAATGTGGAACTGGCTAAATAATCATGCCAGGTCTTTCTATGGAAATCTATTTAGCAATTAAAGGTTTGGTCATAAAAAAATAATAACATGAAAACATGGTCATGGTGGATTATCCAGCAGAACAAACCAATGAACAACAAGATAATATTCATTATACAGAGCAGGAGTATATATTAGCATAGGAAAGAAGATATATACAAAAGTGTCACTAGAGATTAACTGTCGATTGTTACATTAAGGATGTTATTTAATGCCTTGTCTGTATTTTCTAATTAGTCCATAATATGCACAGATTGCTCTAGATAATCAAGTAACATTTAAGTTAATAAATTGTTAAACAAAAATAAGAATGCTGCAGGAAATCTGTGTATATGATAAATATAAATTATATATTTATATATACTATGTTAACTGTATTATATATTATAAGAGGCCCGGTGTACAATTTGTACATGGGCAGGGGGGTCCCCTCAGCCCAGGCTCCACCCTCTCCAATCCGGGACCCCTAGGAGGATGTCTGACTGCTGTTGGACATCCCTCTCAAAATCCAGGACCACTGGCTCCTAACTGCTCACCTGCTGCCTGCCTGATCGCCCCTATCTGCCCCCCGCTGCCAGCCTGATTGCCCTTAACCACCTCTGCCTGCTGGCCTGATCACCCCTAATTGTCCCCCAGCCAGCCTGGTCACCCCCAACTGCCCCCCGCCAACCTGTTCGCCCCCAGCTGTCCGCCCCCCCCCCCCCCCGTTGGCCTGGTTGCCCCTTACTGCCCCTCCTGCCAGTCTGGTCACCCCCAACTGACCCCCCTGCCAGTCTGGTTGCCCCCAACTGCCCCCTCTGCTGGCCTTGTTGTCCTGTGCAGCCTGCTGTTCGGGTTGTTACTGTGATGGTGTCCTGGACAATTTGCATATTCATCTATTATTAGTATAGATAAAGTGTAATATCATGTTATGTTATATCTCTATACACACACACACACATATATATGCATACATATATACATATTTCCCCTAGTACATTTTCATCTCCTAACACAGGCATCTATTGCCACTTTAGCTTAAGTGACACCCCCAAAATACTCTGCATCATTTATTTCTTTATAGTTATTTTAGGGCATGTGTCACAAATCTCTAAATGACTGCTAGATTTATATATTTGGCTACTGTCTGTTTCTCCCTAGTGAGTCTTTGCTTTCCAAAGACCTTGTCTATTACCTGTTGAGTTCACATCTACAGTTTTTAGAAGTCAGGACAGTAATAGGTTCTCAGAAAATATTTACTAAATCAGAAAGCAATATATTTTAAATTAATTTCTAAGTTTAATTGCTAATATTTATTTGGAAATTGCATTGATATTCCTAAATTGGTTTCTAGTTCTTTAGTTCATGCTCATCTGCTTTTAGAGTTATTCCAATTTCATTTTATAAAAATAGCATTTGAAAATTACATTATATATGTATATATGTTTTCTCAATGCCATAAATTGTTTAGAGAGTATAAAAATCATTTGTCATTTAAATATTTAATGTAACCTGCTTGGAATATGTCTAAATCCTTCATTTTGTGTGTTGTAACCATTTTAAAATTTCATACGATTATCAGCCTTTTTAGCTTATTTTTGTGTTCTTTATTTTTTATGTATTCTTTTTTAAAAAAAATATTTTTATTGATTTCAGAGAGGAAGTGAGAGGGGGAGATAGAAACATCAATGATGAGAGAGAATCACTGATTGGATGCCGCCTACACGACCCTACTGGGGATTGAGCCAGCAAACCAGGCATGTGCATTGACCAGGAATCCATGATCTCCTGGTTCATAGGTCAGTGCTCAATCACTGAGCCACACTGGCTGGGCTATGTATTCTTTTTTTTAAATGTATTTTTTTCTTGAAATCATATTTGATCTACATTTTCAAAATGATTTGTGTAAGATTACATAAATACATATATAATTTTTAATATATATGTTAGTATTTTTTCACTAAGTACTTCTGAATACTATTTGTAATTCCTGATTTTTGTTCTTGATTTGTCAAGCTGAATATGAAATATTCAAAAAGATGTCTTTTGAAAATTTACTTGTGATAGTTTTCTAATTTTATTTGTTTCTATTCTGATTGTTATACCTATATTTGTGTTGCTGCTAAAAGTGATAATAAGACACTTGTATAAATTTTATACTTCTAAATTTTGTAGCTCACTGTTATTTCTTTATGTGTGTATACACTAAGGAGCATTTGAAAAGAAAAGCTCATTCTTTTGCATCTCATTTCTAGAGGTTGATATTGCAGCAATTAAATTTTTATTACTTTTATA
Source organism: Myotis yumanensis (assembly GCF_028538775.1). Classification (NCBI taxonomy): domain Eukaryota; kingdom Metazoa; phylum Chordata; class Mammalia; order Chiroptera; family Vespertilionidae; genus Myotis; species Myotis yumanensis. The sequence continues at coordinate 8,583,101 of NW_027223762.1, forward strand.
TTCCTCTATATGATAATTATCAACAATTTTAGAAATATTCTTTAAGAAAATACTTAATTGTTTAGATTCCAAACTAATAATGATTCCTGGGTATGCCACCAATTTAACATAGCTTGTTAATAATATTTAACAACCATGTAAAATATATTCATCGACTTTAAAACATACCCTGACTTTAGAGTAGTTAAGTTATTAAAGATGTTTGTTTTAGAATGTAGGGTTTACAGTCATTTATATCATGAAAACATAGTGACATTCACAAATATATTTAAGGCAGAATTATTTAAAACTGTAAAGTGATTTTTAAATAAATGCCTAAAATTAGATAAACATGTAAGTAATCTATACTAAATGTATATCTTATGCAGCAATATAAAATAGTTATGAACATATAATTATGAGAATATTTATGAAAGAACATTAAATGAACAAGAAGAATAAAAAAAATATACTAACACTAGAGATAAAATTCCCTAAAAGCATGCTTGCATATGGATAAACACAAGGGATATACAGAGAAAAATATCTAAAGAGCACTTTAAGTGTTCCCAGTGATTAGATGAAGGAGATTCTACTCTTTTCCCCCCATGCCCCCAAGCAAATTTTGTTCTAAGGGCATTTGCACAATAAAAAAAATGAAAAAGAAAGAAAGAAAGAAAGAAAATACAGCAAATTCAGAGATGTGAAGAAAGCAGAAAAAGCCAGTCTGCATGATCTAATGTACTTAAAAAACAATGAACATATACCCTATGATCAAAAATGTTTGCAATGTGCACCAACAATTAATTTTTATTGCTATTGGGTTGGAGCCATCTACATTTCTATCCTTGCAAAACTGTAAAATATCCTGAAATAATAATTAATAGCAAGTCAAACAGGGAATGCACAAGAAAAGAGAACTGGGTGCTCCCTGGCCAGAGCTGTTAGATCAAGTCCAGAGGGACGCTGAAGAAACTTTGATTAATCCTTTCCATGTTTGGGATAATTTTTCTTAACAATCTGAATTTCTGAATAGTTATCAATTCTGTACCTCTATAGTGACCTAACTATGAAGATGCCCACATGCTGGAGAAAACGAGTGGTGTTTTCATGCCTGGTGAGATTTGCAGAATCTCAGAGTTCAGTACTGCTTAGTCTTTGTCCATTCGGCCAATGCAGACTGGACATGGAGTATTCCGGGTGGGTATCCTTCCTCCAGGCAATATTCATGCCTACTATGCACCAGGTGTTGTGTATTGTACAGAAGAAAATTAAGACCTTGCTCTTTGGGGCTGAGAGCCTAATTGAGAAGACAGATGTGCAGCCAATTACAGTAGAATCTGACAAGTCTTTGCAGGATGCTGTGGGGCCTCAGGGGAGCAGCTCCTCATGTCAGGGTTTCTGAGTCAAACAGAATTTACCACTGAAATCACGGTGTTTATTGACTGCACAAAGTAGCCATAATATACTTTTATACCTCAATTTTAAGGTTGAAATCTTAAAAAAAAAAAGCATGACACAATTCTCTAACTCCTGAACCTGAGAAAATAAAAATAACTTATATTGATTAGATGACTCTGAGTCATTTTGCTAAATACACAATATCATCCTGTCACTCAGCAATGACCCAGAAACCAGTAAGTCATAAAGGACATATTTCCCCCCAAATTAAATAACCCCAGCCTGCTATGTTTTTAAACTCCTGTATCTGCTTTTTATGATGCTCTCTCTCTCTTGCTGTGCTGCCTGATATTGCTGTAAAATATTTTTGTCATAATTATTCTTTGTTTTGCATAAAAGTGATGTAAATGTGTAATCATTGGACTTATTTTTCACATCATGATGCACTATATTGGTACTACAATGCAGTAGGATAAATTGTTCTCTACTTTAGTCTTCCCATCTGTTACATGAGGAGAATGACAGGCAATAATGATAGGGTAATAAACTAACAAGGAGCTCAAAAAAGTCAAAAGAACCATCTATAACACAAGGTTTTAGAATTATGAAGCAAGTGAAGTGATATTCTAGGTTTGTAAGGGATAATTGAATAGTTAATCTTATTCCTTATTACTTTGCAAAAGCTTTCAACACCTCATTGTGTTCAATTACACTCCTGATTGCTCAGATGGATAAAATTGGGGAAATTGGGTAGACACTTAACTGTAAAATGCTGATGATGGAGTGTTTTCTCGTTGCCCTTGTGTCCTGAAAGAGCAGGACTGGGTCCCTTGTAGGCATCTGTGATTTTTAGTTGTTGTTTTAATCTGCAGTATTATCAGCTAGTATTATTTGTTGAAGACTTAAGGGCCAGTTTGACTTAAGAAAAAGAGACCCAAGGGCCCTTGCTTGACTCCAGATCTTGCTTGAAACAGGGGCAATGCTAGACTAACCCAACCTCATGGCATCTATACTCCATGAACTGATTTTCTCTGTACCCATTTTCATTTTGTTCTTCCCCTTAAAAACTATACCCTAGAAAGAGGATGATTCCATATTCTTTAAAGAGCTGTGGTTTTCTGAAGAAGAATATTCATAAAACAGAATTTCATTTCCTGAAACATACTTCCCTTCTGCTTCCATAGTATAATTGGAGATGAACCCTTTTAGGAAAAGAATATCACAAAGATGCTATTAAAAGTTACACCCTTCAGTCTGTAATGTGAATACATGCTTTAGGTGTTCAGTTAGTATGTCTTCCTGTAAAGTAGAACATATAGTAATGTTGTTTTTTATCTTTATCAGAAAAATAAAGGAAGACTCAAGAGCAAAAGAAAAAGTTATGCCTTTAATTTGTTCAATCTATAATTATGTCTTGTCAAACATGCAGAATTCTTGTCTTCACTGAATTTATAAACCAGCAAGAAAGACTGACATTGGCCTAGGTGGGCTAGTGTAATCGGTGCTTTGTTGGCAATGTGCCGGGATATATGGCATGTAGGCTATGAAGACTCAGGATGGCTTTGGAGGTGAGAAAAACTTCTCACAGAAAAGGATGCATATCTGAGACACAAATAAGAGTTAGAAGGTGGGTAGGGTTGGCTAAGGAGAGAGGATTTTCACCATGCAGACCAAATAACATGTGCAAAAGCACAGACATATTATAAGTTAAGAGGCAGTTTTATAGGTCCTGAGAGAAAATGCATGTGAACAAAGCCAAGAATGGAAGAAGCAGAAGCTGTAAGATGAAGTTGGAAAGGTAGAGCATGCCAAGGCCTTAATGATGATTTTATCCCAAGGGTAATGGGAAATCAGTTTAAATCTTTAAAATAAAGAATTTTAAGGAGAAGAGTGATGGTTGCCATAATATCATAGGCATTTTAAAAAGATCACTCTCTCTAAGTATGAACAATAGGTCAGAAGAGGTAGAAGAAAGCTCCCTTAGTAGATGGCTTGCTTTTTTATTTTTAAACACAATGAGCAGAATGTGTTTAATATGGTTTAGACCACAGCTGATAAAGCTGCCTCACTAGAATCAAGACCAATAGAAGAAGAAGAGCTCAAGGCAGAACTCATACTTGCATGCTCACCTGACTTCTGTGACAGTGAATCCCATCACACTGGCTATCAGGAAAAGGGCGGGTGAGAGAACAGTACAGAGGAACACCTAATAAAAATCAGCCCACATATCCCTCAGTTCCTCTCTGTTGCCCAGCCCTCACAGTTCAGGACCTGAATATCAGCCACAGTGAGTGGCTATGGTTGACACAGCATACAAAGGGATTCCAAGATGTGTCCCACTTCCCAAAAGAACAGTCCCAGAGTTCAACACTGAATGTACATGTTCTTGTGTAACCCTGGCGGTCCGCCCAAGGTAAGTCATAGGAAGTGGCGTATGGAACAAAACAGCTAAACTCCTATTGAGTCAGGCAGCTCAAAGCACAGAGCTGTCCATCAAGGGTAGGGTCAGTACGAGAATCACATGAAAGCCCTACGTTCTGAAGCCCTACGTTCCTTCTGAAGCCCAGGGATGGGGATTCAGGTTTCCTCTCAGTGCTTCTTAAAGTGACAGGTGCCCAGGGCAAGCTATGGAAATGGCAGCTATACATTATGCCTTAGCTACCTGTCACATATAAAAAATTAAAAACAACTGAACAATTTCTACAGGCATGATAGGCATGTTGTCCATTGGTGAACACATAGTTGTGCTGAATATGTATTTAATTAAATCAAATATTTAAAAGTAATCATTCTTTTTTAATATATATTTTTATTGATTTAAGAGAGGACAGGAGAGGGAGAAAGAGGTAAACACATCAATGATGAGAGCGAATCATTGATTGGCTGTCTCCTGCATACTCCACACTGGGGATCAGAGCCCGTAACCAGGGCATGTGCCCTGATTTGGTTCATAGGTCGATGCTCAACCACTGAGCCCAAACTGGCCAGGCAAGTCATCATTCTGGCCCTAATGAATTCAACTACTTTTATCAAATCACTTTTATATTGGCAAGTCCTCAGCAAACACTTGGACACAAAATCAACATAGTTGGCAGTTAACAGATTTTTGTTTGTTTGTCTTCTTAAACAAGAGATTGTGGTGATTCACCATCTTTTTTCTTCTTTTCTTTCCTGAGCACACATCTCTACTTTTACTTTCCATCCCTACAGATGACAAAATCTTGCAGAGACTTAGGTCACTAGATGCTTCTCACAACAAGAAACAAAAAATGTAGAAGACAAAATTAGTTTACCTCCACGAAGTCATTTTAACTTCACTCCAAAAGGAAAACTCAGGACTTCACATTGACAAACAAAAAATAAAAGGCAGAGTGCCCTTCCCTCTCCGCTGTATCTTTCCCTGCCCCAAGTTGCAGGCCAGAGGCTCCTGCTCCAGACTCTGCTCTTTCAGTTCTGGAAGATATAGCGTGGAATGTGATGGTAACAGTCAGCACAGCTCTTATTGACATCTTCCCACATGACACCCTGGTGATATATCTCAATCATTATTTCCTCTGTATCTTGATCAGCTAGAAGGCTGAAGGGTACACAGTAGGCACTCAATCAATATTGGATGAATAAATCATTGAGTGACATTATAAAATGGATACATATTAATTGTAGAAGTTTTGGGGGAAATATATATGTTTGTGTGTGTGTGTGTGTGTGTGTGTGTGTGTACATGTGTGTGGAACGTTGCTGCACTGAGTTAAACACTGTTAACAGGTCAGTGAAAACTTCAGGATGATTCCCTATCAAATTTTTGAAGCTCCTGAAGAGGTCATACTGATAAAATCTGGAAAAGTTAATCAAGACATGCAAGAAGGCCAGGGAAAGGCCATGATTTGAAAGAGATACTGAGAGGATGTATTAGGATGAATCTTTTCAAATAAGCTCAAGCAAGCAATAGAATCATTTACTCCAGAAAAATCTCACTGAAGTGCCTTAGGAACATAGTTCAAAGGAAGAGCAGATTGTCTATAACTTTATGAAAAAAAAAAAGCATTACAGCTCTGAAAGTTTCTGTTTATATCAGATAATACATAGCACTTGACCCCTCTCACCCTGTAATCTATGAATCTCGATTATTTCCCTTGATATGTCCCAGACTCAAATTTAATTCTTCTTTGACTGGCAGAGAGAGTTGTTCACACTCCAATATTTACAGAAAACATCAATTTCCATAAGCCTAGATACTTATGAATTACATTAGAATTATTCGCGTGATATATGGCAAATGTAATGCTGACCTAGTTAGAATTCTTCCAAAAGTGCTTTGTTAGTGCATTTGAGAAGTTTAATATGCAGGGTGGCCTGTTTAGAACAGGTTCCACTTAATTCATCATGGCCAGCTGCAGTGACAGATACTTTAATTTTTTGGCCAAGAACAAGCTTATTTAATCCAAAATATTCACGTCCATACTTCCTGGGACACACAGCACTGGCCACGGCCCCCTGGGTTGTGACGATTTCTGGTTTTTCTCTAACCTCTCTTTGCTCACCAAAAGGCCATTTATTTAATTCCTGATTATCATGAATCTATTCTAAAACTCTTGCAAAAATCTTGTGATCCAAGATTCTCCAATTAAGGGATTTCCAAAATCATTGCTCCTCAGACTATCAATGCTCTGACTAACCAGAAAGCAAATCTCAAAGTCATCAAATAATTACATGAGAAAATGTCATTTTTATGTCCCAGCACTTTAAAATGTTTGGCCACAGAGTTACAGCTCAGAAATATTAAAAATATAAAGAAGAAACTAGCAAAAAATATGTCAATGATTCATTCAAAACATATTAATGGAAGGCCTACAATTTGCCAGACATTGGGTCAGGGCTGAAAATACAAAGAGTGAACAAAACAGATGGAGTGCACCTTTGATGAATCTTACAGTCTACAGGTAGATAGAGATATTAATCAAGTTACCTCAAGATAAATATAAAGTGGCAAAGGTGACAAATGCAGCAGTGGGATGTACCAAGATCTGAGAGCCTTTGATTAGGGAACATGGTACGGGTCAAAAAGACAATGACTGAGCTAAGATTTGAATGGGAATGGTGTATATTAAGGCTGGGGGTGAGAAGAACATGTGAGAGATAGAGTGCAAGCCAGTATGTTTAGAACTGAAAGAGAAGGTAGAAGTGCTGAGAAAGATCAGCTTGGAGAGGTGGAGAGGACCCAGGCAATGTGGAGCCGTTTAAAACATGCTAAACTACAAACAATTATAGCTGTTGACTCGACTTAAATAGGATCTAAAGCTATAGATTCGGTCACATAATTCACTCACAATCTTGCTTTCTCACACTATTTTATTATTCATTCATCCATTAATGATATTAATACCCATCTCACACTAGGGGTGCTTAGAAAAGGAAATGTTTAAATGGAATTGGGACGAGCTATTCTGGATGTTCCGTTTCAAAGCAAGATCCTGATGTGGGTGGTCCAAACCCTTTCACATTCCTTTCCTAAATTTGATTGTTAACGTTTTTATTGATTTCACGGAGAGAGAGGGAGAGAAAGAGAGGGATGGAAACATCAATTATGTGAATCACTGATCAACTGCCTCCTGCACACTGCCCCCTACTGGGGATTGAGCCTACCAACCCCAAATATGCCTTGACTGGACACTCAACCACTGAGGCACACTGGCCGGGCCCAAATTTGTTCGGATTTTAAACCATGTTCTTCTATTGGTCACTTTAGCATGCATTATCTTTTGTTTTTATTTGCAACAACAAGTCTCGGTACACTGACCCATGGAGTTAGCTAGCAGGTTGCCTCATGGAATCATTGATGTCTCCCAGTCAATAACTACAGTAAAATACATTTACACAGGTGTCCTGTCACATTCTCTGATTTTCATGGTACTGGAGTTACTGTGGAGGAAAAAATCGAAACTTGTTTTCCACTAGAGTGTGGAAAGATATAGAGAAAGAATAAAGCAATTGGCAGAATTTCAATTTAAACATGGCAACAAAAATACCAAAGTTTGGGAAGAAAAAGGCTGATGTGATACAGAACAAAATACTGTATCTTCTGAGGCTCGATGTGATCCATACTTCAAAAAGACAGACTTGCAGAGGATATTTTCACCATTAGACAGAATATGGAAAATAAAGCAGGTACATCAAGGGGTCTTGGGCATTAGGAATGGGACAACTGAACTGCATAAGTAACAATGGAGCTGGAAAGCGCAGTGGCCTCTGCAGGTGGATAGCTACCATGAGGGAGAAATACAGGTGGGAGCAGGCAGCAGCAGCAAGAGCAGGCACTGCCGAAGCACAGACCATGGCTAGGAATATATGAGGAGACAACACTCCCTGCATTCCCCTGGAGGTTCTGGGAGAGACACATGTACAAGAAAGTATAAAATCCTGATATTTGAAAGTGGAAGCTACTGATCAGGCATATCTGGAAGTAGTCATTCTCATAACATACATGCTGGTGGGGTATATAGGTCAGCCAATTCCTGTCTTGTGACCATCTCTCCCTATATGTGAAGCCTTCTTAGGCAATATTGTTCGTGTGTGTGTGTGTGTGGTGTGTGCCTGTGCATGCATGCATGTATGTGTGTACATACATTATCAAAGTAACATCAAGAGTAGTTTAATGATTAATAACTCCTCATCTTGGAAAATTTCTAATGTTGAGAAGGTAAGTACTGCATATCACAAGATGCCAAGATTCTACAAGAAAGGAATAAAATAACCTGTGAATTGAGAATCGAGGTCATATTTGTAGGCCCTCTCCTACATTTCTCTATAACATGTCCTTGTGCTTACTTTGATGAGAAACATCAGTGATGGGAGAAGACGTGTTAAACTGGAAAGGGTTCTGCAAGGGAGACAGAGGGGTGTTTTTTAAATCAGCTAATTTAAACTGTGAGTGCAAATTGGCATCACCTATGGCCATGTTGCCAGGAGGGAATGTGGCGTCAATTAGGTTTCATTAAACTCTGAAAGGCAGACCTGTCTCTTTTCTCATCAACTTATCCAAAGACAAAAGTCTATGCCTCCAGCACAATAGTCAATTATGAAGTGCTGGCACACATTTCATTAATGTTTGCTTGCTTCTCCCAAATCCATCTCAAAGGGCAGAGGCCGGGTATAAGTATAACTCCATTTAGCATACATGCAAAAGATACTTTGATTGTGATCTGGGAGATTAAATTTTTACTAGACTGTGTATTCCTTGAAGAAAAGGGTAGTATCTTTCATTTATTAAACATGTATTAATAACTTTTGAAAGTAGTACAAAAATAGTAAAAAAAAATAAAAAATAAAAAAAGCAACACCAACCTCGTTCCTCACACAGCTGCCATTCTAGTGCTTCCCAAACATTTTTATAACACTTAGTCTATTCCAAACACCACTCAAAGCTCTAGACATGTACTAGCATCTTAAGGCAACAATGCTATGAGGGAGATACAAGTGCTGCTTTCTTTTCAGCATGGAAAAACTGAAGCAGAGGGAGTTTAACCGCCTTGCACGAGGGCACAGAACTAGCACGTGGTACTGCTGGAATCTGTACCCAGCCAGTTTAGCTACTAAGTCCACGTGCCTGTTCACATCACTGTATCATCCCTCTTCCTTTTACACTAGAGGCCTGGTGCACACATTTGTGCACCGGTGGGGTCCCTCCTCCTAGCCTGCTGAGATCAGGCCAAAACCAGCAGTCCAACATCTCCTGAGTGCACTCTGCAAAATTTATGTCTGCTCAGCAGCTCCTGCATTGAGCGCCTGCCCCCTGGTGGTCAGTACACATGATAGCTACCGGTCAAACGGTCAAATGGTCAGCTTGTTGTTTAGGCATATATATATATATATATATATATATATATATATATATATATATATATATATATATATATATATATTAGAGGCCCGGTGGACGGGATTCGTGCACTGGTGGGGCGTGGCCTGTGGGGATCAGCCGGTGGTGGGAGTGCCGCTCATCCTGGTCAGCCGAGTGGCTGTGGACCTGCCCTCTGAGTGGCTGCTCCCTGGTAAAGCATCTTCTGTGGAGGCAGAGCACTCGCCTCTCCAGGGGACCCGGTCGGGGCTGAGCCCAGGGACAATAGCACTGAGAGGAGGCAGAGTAGGCCTCAGTCCTGCAGTGGCCACGGACCTGCCTCCCATCCTCCGGGGTCAGGTCTGCAAGCCCCATGGCAGCACTGCATGGCCTGTGGGCATCTGAAAGAGGCAGCAGGACGCAAGGAAGAGGAGCCTGGGCTGTGGAGGTGATGATTGCAAACCCAGGTTCCTGCCATGGGCCCAGGGTTTGCAGTGGGAGCAGCTGCTCATCCCAGTCAGCTGAGCAGCACTCCCACTGTGGTAGCACACTGACCACCAGGGGGCAGCTCCTGTGTTGAGCTTCTGCCCCCTGGTGGTCAGTGTGCATCATATGGACTGGTCAACCAATTATTCTGGTCGTGTTCCTGTGCATGCACTGCTGTTCGGTGGCTGGGCTTTTATTATATAGGATAGATTGCCTTTTTTTAGTATGGCTGTGCACAGCTCCCTGGAAAGAGTAAATGAATGCTTATCGAATATGCCAATTAAAGAATGATGGCAATCATGCCATAGGTGATAATGGTGATAAGATAATGATAACAATGGAGTACTTGTCATACTAATTATAAACATCATATCATGTAGTCCTATCAATAGCCATAGTATAAGGTTTTACTAGCTCTACCTGACTGGTGGTAAACAAGAGACTGAGAAAAGTTCAACTAATGATATTATGTCACACAGTTGGCTAGCTGTAGAACCAGAATGAAAACCTTGGTCTTTGTAATCACAATACCCATATTCTTCCAATACATGTAAAAGTCACTGATTTGGGGATTACTCTGTTATCTACTGGTTAAGTGATATGAGCTTAATTATTTACAACTTCTTATTGCATATACATATCTGTGTATAACATAAGATTAAAATATCATCTGTATATGTACAGTGTATTAGAACAAAAGAACTATGGAATAACAAAATAAAATCACTCTTCTCTACCTCTCTCTCTCTCTCTCTCTCTACACACACACACACACACACACACACACACACACACAGCCCTATCCTATAGGATAATAACTTAAAAGTCACTGTGTGTAAGCCATACATCCCAGTGGATCTAACAGACAGAGTCTGAATAAAATTGAGGTTAACATAGTAGACACAATGAATAAAATACAATTTATGATTTAAAATCCATAAAACACCTCTAAGGGTATTGTGATTTATTCTATATTAAACCCATTTCCCATTCCTAATATCCATGCCCACATGTTTTTAATATGCTATTTAGCCACACGTTTTACAGACATAAACATCACCATATGAGCTTTCAATTAACATTGACTTTTATCCTGAAAAAGTGCCTGTTGGAATGAAATGGTAGGAATGGCTGGGAACTGATGTATGTGGAGATAAAGTGTTGTTAATTCAATTGCTTTATCTGATCCAAAGTCACTTAGATTATATTAAATTAGCCATCTGCTTGGCTTTCACCTTGGAATGTCTGCCAGATGCTGAATGTGTTTACAGAGTTCATTAGCAGCTCCAACCTTAACAACAACATTCTTGTGGTAACATTAGTGACCAGTTTCCCTGAGAAGACATCATAGAAAAAATGCTTAAGCTACACTTAAATGAGTTTTTTAGAACAGAATATTTCAATTTTATTATCAAATTTTTAAAATCTTTTATATTGGAAGGGAGTTTGGGCCAAGGAACCTATCAAATAATGACTGATCTCTTTCACTTATGTTTTGAAGAGCAAAGACAGTTGACCAAGCTCTAATATGAATAAAAATACAAATGTCCATAGATCTAGAAATTTGTTAATTACAAAAGATCCATTATTGCAATATATACCAAAGAGAATCCTCTACTAATCTACACTTTCAACTTAATTTTAATGAGTAAATTCCAATAAGTGGATGACTATTATTCCTTGTAGAATAACACTGTGCATTATAGCCTAGTGATACATTTCATTACCATAGCAAATTATTAGAGACTAGAGGCCCTGTGCATGAAATTCGTGCATGGGGGTGGGGGAATCCCTCAGCCCAGCCTGTACCCTCTCCAATCAGGGAGCCCTTGGGAGGATGTACGACTGCCAGCAGTCAGACATCCCTCTCACAATCCGGGACTGCTGCCTCCTAACCACTCACCTGCCTGCTTGCCTGATCACCCCTAACCACTCAGCCTGCCTGATTGCCCCTAACCACTTCTGCCTTCCTGCCTGATCGCCCCTACCTGCTCTCCTCTGCCGACCTGATCCCTCTAACTGCTCTCCCCTGCTGGCCTGATTGCTCCTAACTGCCTCTGCCTCAGCCCCACCACCATGGCTTTGTCCAGAAGATGTCTGGTATAATTAGCATATTACCTTTTATTAGTATAGATGTCTAAAGCAGGGGTGGGGAACCTTTCCTGCCAAGGGCCATTTGGATATGTATAACCTCATTTGTGGGCCATACAAAATTATCAACTTAAAAATTAATGTGCTATATTTGGTCAAACATTTAATGAACTCACCCCTAATGCCTTGGCAGGGCCAACCAAATGATTCCATAAGCCTTATACAGCCTGCCTGCTAGCTGTTCCTCAGCCCTGGTCTATAGGAATGACAAAGAGTACCATTGGAGTTGGATATTGAAAACATTAGAATAATAACATATAACACATCCTAGATAGAATAAATATTTATAAAAATATATTTCAGTTGGGAAGTTAAACATAGAATGTGAGGAACTAGAGAAAGATGAGATTGGAAACATACTCAAAGGCTATATCAGAAAGATCCCTGAATCCTTTCTATGAAATTTTGTCTTTAATTTGTATGTTATAAACAGAGAACTGCTTAACAGTTTTAAGCAGAGAAGTCACATGGTATTCATATAATTTAAAATGATGGGGAAGTACGAATTATATGGAGGAGTTATCTGAATTAGTCACCGGAGTTAAGAGACTATTGTAAAGGTGTAGAGGAGAGATCATGAAATCCTTAGCCAGTACAGGAAGTGAGATGCAGATAAAGTGACAGATTTAATGGTTATTTAGAAATAAGCTCAACAGGACAGGTTTCCCGATTAGAACTTAGAATGTTACAAGAGGGATACGTTTCAGATTGCTTCCAGTTTCCTGACTTGTACAATAGGTCCACATGAGTTGAAATTCGAGAATAAGGTGATAAAAATTAATTTGAGGGAGTATGGGACCATGATTTTTGTCTTTGGATATTTTTAATTCAAATTAACTATAATAAGGAGAAAGGGTCAAGACAGTCTAAGGCTGCAGAAAAACATTTCCCTCTGCCCTCAATGCTATAAACACTACTAAACAAACAAAACTAAAGCACCCAAAATTCAGTATTTAACATAAATAAACACATGCATATGTACATACGTAGTCACAAAATTGATGAAACGTATAAAATTTATCTAAATGAGAGTATATGTAAAATAAATTTTAACAATTGTCTAAGACTAGGCTTCATCGTTTAGTTTCTAATGTATCCATCTAGAAAAAGAAAATCAATAGTGGGACATAGTAGATAAAATTCAATACAAATAAGACCAATATTAACAAGTGATATTTTGCTTTAGAGTTTTAAAATTTCCTTCCAGTACAGAATGTCACTGAAACTTTACATAGCACTATAAAATACTTAGAGTATTATTATTATATCATCTCTATCCTCATCTTATAGTAAAGAAAATGAGTACTTAAAAAATAAAAGAACCGGCTTATTTTTACACAGTCTGTGAGGGATTCCTGCAGGAACCCAACCCAAATTTCTTGGCTTCAAATTCTAAGCTACAGTGAAAAACTGAAATGATGTAATTAAGCACTCTGAAAAATAATGCAACAACTGGGTCAGATCATTGGATCCCTCCCCTTAGCGGAGTGAGACTTGAAGCAGACAATCTCCCTTCCAGATCTACAAATCTGCATTTCTATGAAATGTCCAGAAAGTTGTACAACTGCAAATGTCCCCCAATATTAATGAATAGCTGCCCAAACCTACACAAATACTACTTTAAATTGAATTAATTTCCTAAAGAACTAAAGTTTATGTCTAAGAGCAAAGTATTTCATTTTGATTAATTATCATTCAATATTTATAAAAGTTCATGTTTCCGCTACGATGGAGCACTGGCTCCCATCACAGGCTATAAAAATTGATGATGTATAATTATTATCTCAATTTTATCTAGCTCTTTTTTTAAAAAAAAAAAAAGATGTTCACTTGTAGTACAAATTGGACAATGTTCATCCATATAATGTAATGGTTCCAGGGTAACTTGTAGGCAGTCATGGATAATTTAGAAATATCACTGCATTCAGGATGTAAAATACATTGAATGGTAACATATGTGAGTCAAGAGATATTCAGAATTAAATTGCCTCCAAATTAAAAAAAATACAAACACAACTATGAATAGCTTAAAATGTTAAGAATATTCTAGAAAGACCTTGAGTTTCTCCCTTCTTGTCTCTCCATAGATTTCTGGATGGGATTTTGAAGGACTCAGAAGCAGAAAACTTGCTAGAGGCCATGCCATGCCTCCAGGACAGCGGCTGCCTCTCGTCACTGTTTCTGCTTTTGCCCAGCCTGTGCCAGGTCCCTCCCTGTTCCACTGCCAAACCTTCCATACCATACATGTTGCCATCACTTCTGACCACACTGCTGCCTACCGCCTCTTTCAACTTGATGACATATTTAGCTAGACATGCACAGAGAGATCCCCATCTGCCATTACCCCCTGTAGCACCTTGTGAGAGGAACATCTGCTTTCTAATGTGTTGCCATCTTGGGCATCTTGCCAGTCTCAGATATCTAATTATAACTCCCGTTTTTTTTTTTTTTTGCTAGGTACCTGTACATCTCTTCTCATTTGGGGGATCTTTTAATACGATGGTCATGGAGCAGGATGAAACTGCCCTTTTCCTCTCACTCTTTTCCTTTTCCTTTCGAAGATACAAATTCTAGGAGTGGTGGGACCAGGGGATGCGAGTATTAGCGATAAGAAGAGATAGACAAATCCCCACGCTTTAGCTTGACGCTGCATCTTTGAGGCCTCACGTCACCTCTGCACTATGAATGATGTACTTCTCCCGCCCAGTGAGGTTTTCTCTGGGTCACCTTTGCTTCTCTTTGCTCATTGACTTGCCTTGCCCCCTTCCCCTTCTCACGCTCATCAAACACCTTCGCATGTGCATATGATAAAATTATTAAGGCATGAAACAATGAAAGACTGCAATAGAATAAATGACCTTAAAATATTAAGAGATAACTTACCCCAAAACATCCAATTTCACTTGTAATGCAGCAAGTTCAAATGGTAGCAAATGAGATAATGTTGTACATACGTTGACATATGAAGATAAAGATAATATAATTATTTAAGATAAATGATAAACTAGCTGCAATACTCTTTAAAATTAGTTCTTTGGGAAAGCAACATGACATAATATAAAGAAACCAGACCAACACTTGTAAGAGGAAACTGCAATATATGTAATATGTATGCACGATATGTTTTGGGGGATGGATATTTTACATACCCTTTTAAGACAAAAGCAAACAAAATTCAGTCCGTGACCACTATCGACATCAACAAAAAAAAACCAAAATTAAGAAAGCAAACCATGTGTGCAATATTAAGCTATTGTAATAAATTATGGCATATCAACAAATAAAACATAATTTAGAAGTTCTGGTAATTAGGAGCAAACATACTTAGACTATAAAATATTTATGAAATAATGAAATTGATCGTTATAATCATACATCTATAAATGCACATTTCACTTGTTGATCAGATAGGCACATTCGTAAATGCACATTTTGTCATGGAGTGTACTTGAATAACAAAGTTTAAGTTCCTTTCTTGTACAATATAAAATTTTAAAATGTCAACTGCCTTTGACCTAATAAAAGGAAATGGCATATGGTTAAGTCTAATGTATTCAAAATGCTACCATGGGAAAAAGAAACATACTGTTTTGCTCTCAAGAAATGCCAGCCAACGGTATTTATAAAGGTAGAGAGTGATAGTTCCCCAGGATTTCTTAAGCCTCTTCAGTTTAATTATAAGCCCTTTGATGTCTTAAGATGTATTTTAAAAGTCCTATGAACCCATTTTTTTTATTTGCTACAGAATTCTGTTTTCTAGTGTCCTCTAACTTAAAGATCCACAAGCACATGACAGTGACGAATGCAGGGCGCCTAATGGCACCTAAGTGCATATTTCTCATAAAATTCTAACGTGCCCCCCACATCGTGCTTCAAGCCTAACCTGCTGTCTCTCCGCCTCTCCTGCCTATGCAAATCCATTTGGCCGAAACAACCCGAGAAAACTGGAATTATTTGCAGAATCACTGCAGAGGAGCTCAAGCATGGAAGAATCATTATTCATAATTTGCTGCCTATGGTAAAAATCAGTACCAGTCTGTTCATTTTCACTTACTTATTCACCTAATAAATCATCACGTAGCCATGATTTTCAGCCTCCCCCAAGAAAAACAAAATTCTTTCAGAAAACAATCACTCAGTGACTTAAACTGAAAATATGAATGTAGTACACACAGAACATAGATATTTCTGTCGTGGTATAAATCTCAGGCAAGCCCCCGTTCCCATCGGGGAGATGACAATGCTGAGGTGAAGAACATGCAGATGCAAAATTTCCCAAAATTCGAATGTCAGAAAGTTTCTCGTGGACATTTTCAAACATAAGTTGATAGAAACCCCACTCCAGGTGAGTCATTTTGGGAAAGCTGACTTGATAAAACCAGATTTCTGGAAGTCTTTTTAAAAAGAAGTGGGTTGAAGAGATGAAACAAATACAAACAAGCAGAAAATCAGAAATTTAAAAGAAAGAGTAAAATAGGGAGGAGAAAAGGACATGGAATAATATATATATATATATATATATATATATATATATATATATATATATATATTTTTTTTTTTTTTTTTTTTTTTTTTTTTTTTACAAATTATGATAAAGGACGTAGACTTAAAAAAGGAAAGTGAGGAAGTATGTGTGTGCATGACTACTGTTGACCCTACGAGTTATCATGGCAGGCTCTGTCCTGTTAAAAAAGAACTCCCAATTTTAGTGGCTTATGAAGACATGGGTGTTTTTTTTCCTACCTTCATTGGCTGGGATCCAGGCTGAAGCAATAGCCTACCTGTGTCTGGGACATGTGTTCTCCTGGCAGAGGGAAGGAAGCAGTGGTGGAATAAGTGGATGGTTCTCTACACTTCATCTCAGATGTGGCCTATTTCACTTCTGCTGGCATTCCATTGGCCAAAGCAAATCAGAGGGCCAAGCTTGGCGTCAATGGGAGAAACCCTGCGATGGTGGATGTGACAGAGAAAGTAAGCAGACAGTTGGGAATAATAATACAATGCACTACAACCCCCTGTAATATCTGCAATCCATATCGGAAGGATATTCCTAGATAAGTATAACTTAATCAAAGATAATTTATCTCACTTGAGGGATATAGTCAATAATATCATGATCACTATGTATGGGGCCAGGTGGGTGCTTGGGGAAGTATGAGGACCACTCTGTAAAATACATGATTTTCTGGTCATTTTGCTTTGGTATACATCTGAAGCTAATACAGAATAGTGTTGAATGTAAATTACATTTAAAGTAAAAAATTAAAATAAGAATTGATAATTTCTCTCAATGGGGGCTCAGTGTAGATATTAATTACATTGGAATTTTTTACAACTGTTGTAAATGAACCAGAATTTTTGATCATGTAATAGACACCTTTAATTTGCTTCTAGTTATTCCCTAGACAGGCATTGTAGTATGGATTAAGATTGATTGCTTCCTATCTAACTTGATTTTTCTCATCTGTAAGAAGCTGGTACGCATTTCGTTTTCTTTGATCCCTGCCATTGGAACCAATTGTGCAACATGTAAGACAGAAAACACAAAGATGAAAACATTAACTGTATTTATGGTAAAAATACCAAACAGCTGTACAATATAACTTTAGATCTGCCAATAAAAGACTTGCTAATGCAGCTCTTATATTAAACAGACTTACTCATCCTTTTCTGGCAAAACTAGACTAATTCCAGCCTCCAATATAGGGAAAAGTACCCCACATGCGATTACTACAAAGCCAATTTCACTCTCTCCACAAAGAAGAGAGAGAAAAGGAGTGAGCTTTAACAGAGCATGCTCAGCTAGTTCTTAAAAAATATCAATCAAACAATTTGGACCTCCTGCAAGGCAAGGAATTTGGGTGTAAATAAAAAGAAAACCCAAGGAGTGTACTATCTCCCTAGTATTGCCCAGGTTTCTATTCTCATAGCTTGTTGATTTTAAAGATTATGTCTGTTGCCAACTGAGATGGCACCATTTCCTACTTCCATCTCCATGAGAATGCTCCCACAAAAACAAGTATCCTATTTTGTGGTTTTTGGAATATCTGGTAAGGAGTTTAGATTTTTTGACCAGAATGCTTTGAAATGAGCTAGGTAAAATACATTCATTGATTCTAAGGCCTTGCTGCACTTACAGAAAATAATTGCTTTCTGTTATATTTCCCACTCCCATTATGTAAGCATTCAACTGGAGCCTGGGCTGTCTTTATTGAAAATATTATTGTTTTCAGAACCACTTAAGTCACATTGTTTCCAGAATATCAAGTCTCTTACATGCCTCTCACATTAAAGTATAAAAAAAATCAGTTTGTCACAGCACATATAGCAAAAAGGCCAATGCTAACTCTGAGGAATTTATACAAAAATTTATACAAAACCAAGTTATGTCCCCAGAAGCCAGAGTTCCATACCAGGATGATAAAAGCAGATCATAATGTGTCATCTATCTTTAACAGAAGATCCAAAAGTAAAGAAAGTAATGGCCTGAGCTGAACATGATGAATTTATCCTTCCAAACTCATCAGACAGATAACACACTCCCCCTCTTTCAAGGATGAGGTGGGGGAATGGAAAGAAAAGCCAGGGGTGTCATATCAGTTCAGCTGAAGACCTTCTACATCTTGATATGAGAACTTGGGGAACAAATGTTTCTTCTCAACACAAAAACATAATTGCATTGACAAGATCCACTCTGTACAAAAGAAAGACAGAGATATCGCTTTCTATCTTCATATCTTTATGAAGTCCCCTCTGGCAACCATCAGTCTGTTCTCTGTATCTAAGAGTCTATTTCTGTTTTGATTGTTCACTTATGTTGTACTTTAGATTTCAGACATAAGTGAAATCATGTGGTATTTGTCTTTATCTGATTAACCATATTTTAAGTATCTGAATAATTTATCACAAACTGAGAAAAGCCTCAAAAGAAAATGCCATAGAATATTTAGTTTTAAAGGCTACTTATTCTAGTCCATAGGTGTTTAACTTTTATCTATTATATTTCATCTTTCTCTATTATATCTCCTCTAAAGAGTCCTGCAGACCATTCTCCTCTGCCATGAGTAAGAGAGGATTCCTGGAACCTCACCTAAGATGCTAAGTAAATGTGTGTATCTAAATCCCACTCATGTTTCAAGCTCCACTGATATCTCTTCTATTTCAAGAAAATTTCCCAAAGTCTAAATATTTCATGATTAGAGATTTATGCAAAAAATTGCATAATTATAACATGATTATGCAATCATTGTAAGTGATATAATTATAAATACATATATCTTGTCATAAAGAGGTATGAGCAATTTATGGACATAATATATGCTATGGGTACATTCAAGATAATTTGAGGTTATTTATACTAAAACAACATTTAAAATAGAATATCTAAAAATAACGAGAAAATATTTGGAAAATCAATAACCATCGAGTTAAGATAAGTTCAATACCTATTCTGAACTGTAGATATTTGCAGATATTCTGCCTTCAACTAATAAGATGACCAGATGGTGAAGCTAATGCTCAACTATGCAAATAAGAGTCAGATATTATTTTCTAGCTAGTTATTGGGACATCCTATTACCATGTATGCACAGAAAGACTTTTATTTTTTCAAAGTTGCTCTCATCCAATTTTATAACTTGCACAAATATGTAACTCTCAATGCTTCATCATAGGGTAATGGATGGACAAGAGTGTATATATATATATATATATATATATATTCAAAACAAGGTCACTGTCATCTCAGAATAGCTTTTGTAGAATGTGCACATTTTGACTGCCTCTTTTTTTTTTCAGAATGAGTCACTGTAATAAATTTCTAGTAGATATTTGATAGAATCAATTGTTTGCTCATGTTAATGCTGGGGAATGATAGACAAAATAAATTTCATAATTTTGGTCTAGTCGTTTTTAAAACTAATGCCATATTCTGTCATTCTTTTTCCTTTATAGTAATAACTAGAAGAATAAGGTAAGTTTTGTAATGTATTCCTTTCATATGCAATAAATTAATGTGTCAAATAAATATTTGTTGCTTTTTATAGAGTCCCTATGCAAAGATTTGGGCCTATAGAAATGGAATGAATAAGACCCAAACGTCTAATAAGGGAGAAAAACATGAAAATATATAATCCTAATATAATGTGTTAAATGCTTAAATAATGGTATGAATGGTCCATTGGAGGATTCTTAAGTTTCTTTTATATGATAGATGACTATGCTTGCAATTCATCTAAAACTGAGTCACATTAGTTAAGCATATGTTAATGTGTTAAAGATTTGGGAGAAATCTCTACTATAGTACTTTACAACTGCATACACATGTTCTTCTCTGTTTGGTGCTGGGAGTTAGATAAACATTCAATCTTTAAAACCCATGTTATCTACTTTTCTGTGAATCCTACTTCAATAGAGATATTTTTTCAAGAATTAATATATAAAATATTATGTTATCAAGCAAATATACCATCTATGTTATATATAGCAAACATTACTTATTGAATGACCTTTCTATAGTATTTAGATATTTACTATAGTTTTTTTTTCCTACTTTTGTTTTCAATTCACCTTCAAGTACATGCAGGGAACATTGTGACAATCAAAAGCTCATTAAATGATTGAATATGGATTATGCACATTAGAAAGCAGAATGTTAATCAGATGGATATAGTTTTTTAACAGATTTGCCTTTAAAAATGGAATCACTTTAAGATTCTACATGATGTCTGTTAACTTTAAGAATGTCCTTCTAGAGCAGGGGTGGGCAAACTTTTTGACTCGAGGGCCACAATGGGTTCTTAAACTGGACCGGAGGGCTGGAACAAAAGCATGGATGGAGTGTTTGTGTGAACTAATATAAATTCAAAGTAAACATCATTACATAAAAGGGTACGGTCTTTTTTTTTTTAGTTTTATTCATTTCAAATGGGCCGGATCCAGCCCGCGGGCCGTAGTTTGCCCATGGCTGTTCTAGAGCAATAAAAAGCAAGACCTAGAAATTAGCAATATACAAAGAATTACATGATTCATCTTTGCTTCCTCCAAATATTTATACTTCTTCAAATTAACTATTGGGCATTTAGCCCCACCCCAATCTCAACTAACAGTTTGTTAAGAAAGCATTTATCAGCTAAAACAAGAGCATTATAATCCTCAAGCCATCCAGAGTCTTCCTTCTATATCACTATGAGAACCGTGGGATCACTGAATAGAAAGCCCGGAACACAATAACCCTGGCATCACAATTATCCTTGAATTTTTGGGTGTCTGAATTATGCTTGGCACTATGCTAGGCAGAGAAGTGGGTAAGAAATGACACAGTGCTTATTTTGATGGAGATTAATTCTTTTTTTTTTTTTAGAATGGAAGAGAGAGGAAAAGACAGAGAGAAATATCGATGTCTGAGAGGCACATCGATTAGTTGCCTCCTGCATAAGCCTGGACCAAGGCCTGGGCCAGGGAGGAGACTGCAACCTAGGTACATGCCCTTGACTGGAATCAAACCCGGGACCCTTTGGTCCACAGGCCAACACTCTATGCACTGAGCCAAACCAACTAAGGCATGATTAAATTCTTGATTCCTCTTTTTTCTTCCCCCTTCTAACATTAAAGCGATCATTGCAGTTCATTGAGTGATGGCCTTAAACTTTGTTGCATAAAGAAATTCTATCATTCAAACTTCTGTTTCTCACAGCATTATACATATGAAATATATTTAACCACAATTATTTCATAGTTGTAAATGTGAAAAAATGAATGAATTCAGCCATAGTTATATTGGTATGTCCATTTCCCTAAATTTCTCAAACTGTGGATTCCTCCCACCTTGAAAGCCTTCCATACATAAGATTTATTCGAGTATACAACTAATTATAAAAGCATTGGTTCATTAATTTAGCAAGTGAATATTAGCCTATGTTGGTCTTCAGCCAGAAAACATTTAGCAGTGGATGGTTTTGAAGGAAGCTTTCCTATATCCAAAAGACATGTATACACTATTAAATGCTTAGAGCCGCTCTGGTGTGCTCGTAAACAATACTAACCATTACCCACATGATCTGCATTGTGACAAACGATAATGAGCTGAAGCTCTGCTCCATCCTCACATTCAATTTGGGGATCTTTCTTGATTTAAAAAAAAAAGCTATTTTGCCCAGAGATGTCATTGACACCATAACTGTCAGTAGCAAAGGCATGTATTTTTAAGGAGCTTTACTTCCTTGCTAACGTTTAAAGTTTCTAAATTCTCCAGGATCAATTAGAATTAATCCAAAGTACAATATAAGACTATGCTTCCCTTTTACTCATCTATGTTTCTCCTGCCAGAAACAGGTAGGCACACCTAGCTTGCGGTTGAACAACCTTCTATTAGCAAAACCATTTTCTACCTATAGTCATTACACAATGCAAATATTTGTCCTGAGAGTCTTATAATCCATCATGCTAAATAGGGAAACGATAGGGTCTTAGTGCAGTCAACTATACGATCCAGGAGGAAAGCTCGCCTGTTTCTTGATGAGTTAGGACCAATGATGAGTGGGTAGGAGTAACACCCTGCATCCCCATCTGCCACAGCTTCCTTCCACTAGGGATTAATGGACTTGAGCTCAATGAGCAGGTACTCTGTGCAATTGTTTGATGAGTTGATGATGATCTTAGTTCAACCACTGATTAACTTGTTAGCATGCCCAGGTGAAGTGATCATTGTTTTAGAAACCTGAATTTTAACATTTAAAACTGAATTTCTGCTGACAACATGGAAGAAACAGCACTTGGAGGAAACCTGTGCTATTTATTTGCTGCCGAAGCAAGATGGCTTGAAAGACTGGTTCTCCCTTTGATGCACCCGCTTTAAATACCAATGGCATTTCTGTCACCCATTATTTTACTCTCAGAAAGACAGGGTTAGTAAGAAATATTATGTAAAGAATGTATGGCAGATTTTTGAATCAACAACTGTGAAAAAACAATGTGAATAACCAAATTAAAGATGTGACAGTTGAGAAATTGAAAACAAGTTATTATGGAGCATGTGTACACTCAAGGTTCATAAAAGGTTCTTAAAATAGAATTAATCCTTACAAGCCACTAATGTTTCTGTACGAGATTAATGCTACTATTCACGGAGGCTGATCATCCCCAAGGAAGTTCACAGTACATCAAGCTAACACTGTTCACGAAAGGGCAATTATATTTGGTAGAAATAATCCCCTTGAAAGTAGAAAAGGAAAAGAAAATCAATCATTTCATGACTTAATGGACTACCCAACAGCAATGCTAGCCATTACCAAACATGAACCACTCTGGTAATAATTAGAACATACTTTACTATAGAGAAAACATTTAGACCACTTTAAATGAAACCTCATTAAAATTTAATTCATATGTCTATACAATAACAGAAATTAGTGATTTTGAATATTTATTACAAATTCCAGATATCCATTGACTTGATTATTCAGTCACTTAAAAAATTTATTACCTTTTATATTCCTGACACATTCTATTTTTATACATATAAAAGGTTATTTTTAAATATACATGCAATTTCCTTCCTTTTGTTTTCTTTTTTCTTCCTTGCCTTTTATTTTTGTTGTTGAATTTATTGGGGCAACATTGGTTAATAAAATTATATAGGTTTCAGGTGCACAATTCTATAATACATCATCTGTATATTGTATTGTGCATTTACTACCCCAAGTCAAATCTCCTTTATCACCATTTATCTCCCCTTTGCCCTCTTCTACTTCCCCCACCTCCTTTTCCCTCTGGTAATCCCATGCTGTTGACTATGTCTATGAGGGTTTTTCTTAATCCCTTCATTTTTTTACCCGGCTCCTAAATCCCCTTCCTGTGACAGCTGTCAATCTGTTCTCTATAAGTCTCTCTCTGTTTTGTTGGTATGTTCATTTTGTTCACTGTATTCCACATATAAGTGAAATCAGATAGTTCTTGACTTTATATAGATGCAATTTCTTCTGATCTATGCCTGTCTCAATAATGACAGTTAAATCTTATGTTAACAAACCCAAGATACCTTGAATAAAATGGAGGACTAGTATCAAACCCTTTGTTTTACATCTATTAATATTTCAGTCTGTCTTTCTCCTCCTTTTTCTATATACCCTATTCCAAAGTCTTTACCAAAGATACCTTATGCTAAAACATCATCACTGCTTTCACACCTTTGTTCATACTGCACTTTTGCCTAGAAAATTTAGTATTTCCAACTCTAACTGTCAAAATCTGTTCTTCAACCCAAGACCTATGTCAAGTTCAATTAGTATGTCAAGTAAAATTAGTAGATATTCTCAGTCAGAGCTAATCTCTCTTTTTTGGGGGAACTCTTATGTCATTATGTGTATCTCTATTACTACATTTTTCATGGTTTTTCACAGATGGGCACTTATAACTGTTTCTTCCCCCTAATCCTGCAGATTCTTGAAAGAAAATATATCTTTGTCCAGCCCAGAGATTATAATTACTGGTTACTCAAGGTCATTCATGGATATGTGACTCAATATTTAGCTATGCCACTTAACCACATAAATGACTGTGGAGAAATTCTTGAAACTCCATAAGATTCAGGTTTCTTATGGAAAATAGTGATAACATATGACTTTTGTAAGAATTAAATTAATTACTTATGTAAATAGCAAATATAAGTGTTATATAAATAATATGCTGTTTCTAGACTGGATCTCATGAGCACCCATTGATTGGAACTAGAATGAAACTCAAGAATGCCCTGAAGAACATCTAAGGCTATAAAGATAGTTTAGTGGGGTTTGGGACCATCACCAAAATGGTCTTTAAGAACTGTCTAGGTGCCTGGCCAGTGTGGCTCAATGGTTGAGCATCGACCTATAAACCAGGCGGTCATGGTTTGATTCCTGGTCAGAGCACATGCCTGGGTTGTAGGCTCAATGCCCAATAGGGGGGGTTGGGTAATGCAGGAGGCAGCTGATCAATGACTCTCATCATTGATTTCCTCTCTGAAATCAATAAAAATGTATTTTTTTTAAAAAAGAATTATCTAGGCTTCCTAAGGAATCTGCAACGTTCTATTTTCCCTTCTGTTTTATAGGGAAGAATTTAAAATATGAGGGCTGTAGGAGGTCACATATTCCATATCAGGGTTTTTTCTCTATATTTCTATTGTTAATCCTCATTTCTATCCCAAGAAAGCATGTTTCAACCAATATATGTTTCAACCTTTTTAGCTATAGTTGCCAAACCAAAGGCAGGACTATGTTCACAGTTCTAGCCAACACTCAGAGTACCTAAGGATAACTGAAACTCACACCCAATTCTCAGACATGAGTAGATTTTTGCCTAACTCTCTATATCTAGATAGCCTAGCTTCTTTCTTCAATATGGTAAAGTTTTAGGCAACACAAATATTTGTTATTTGTAACTACCAGTAGAAAAAAAAAGACAATTTTATCCATATTTCCAGCATAATTCATAGCTCTATTATTGATGTGCATAATCTGTAGAGACATTCAGTAACATGGGGAAGATGAGCCAATTAATTCCAGAATTAGCACTATGCTTCGATGTATAAGTAAATCCATCTCCTTCGATGTTAAATCTTATTTCAACATTTCCATAGTTACAGAAGGCTCGAGTGTTCTCAGAAAGAATGCTATGCACACAGAGGTTTAAGTGTTGTTTCTTTTAAACTGGGGGTCATTTGTCTAGTTCCAGCAACACACAACACTCTTCAGCATTAAGAACCTTGATTTATGCCTGTGCAGCAATCCCTTCCTTCATTTTCCTAATGAGTAAAGCCTGGTAGGAAATAGAACACATTTTGATTAATAGTGCTTTGATAGTTATTACTTCTTTGTATATGAGGAAGCTTGCTTCTTAGTTGTAAATTAGAAAATGATAGTTCAGTCATCCAATTCACTCTACGGTCTCTGAGGCAATTCAGTTCTAGTTAATTAGCATTAGCAAATGTCTCCTCTTTGCCTGTTACCCTATTCAGTGAGGATAAACACAGGGAAGATCATGGAGGCTGCCTTCAAAGAACTTACACTACAGTCAAGGAGACGGGCCTATGGATATGTAAGGGTCACTGAAGTGTTGCTTCTGCACCCCGCACAGATGACAGGAAGAAAGATGAGTACAATAGATGAAGGAATATGTTCTATTGGGAATGGAATATATAAAAAGAACTTTCATACCCATAAGTTTGTGGATATAGATGTAGTCATCTTAACATATTAATCATCCTAACCTGCTAATGTAACAGGAAGTCTCCTCAGGTATTTCTGAGAGCTCCGGGTGTTGTCTCTTACTGCCCCTAATACGTTTCTCTTTTATTCCTTCAGATCCTGCTTCGCTATTGATGCTCACTGTTCATAAACTCAGTAAGGGATTTCTTCCTCATGGACATGGACAAAGGGACCCTCCATGGGGCCTTCTGCTTACCTGTCCAGGATGCCAAACCTGCGGGCCATTGAAGTGCCAAACAGCACTGTGCTCCCTGCAGGCCTCACCCTGTGGAGGAAACACTGTCCTTTTCAAACCTCTGAGTTGCATTTTCCCCACTGCCTCTGAAGCACTACTGTTTGTGCATAATTTGCATGATGCCCCCCAGGATTTTTCCTTTTATACTTTCCCTGCAGCCTCTCCCTCTAATGGATTCAATAGCAGACACTAGCTGGGGCACACACTCCAATTTCTAGATCTCAGGGCATCACATCTTTCCTTAGTGAGTCTCCTCTGCAGCCCCTCCTAGCTGTGATCATACATGACTGGAACTAGATTACATGGGAAGCACTAGCTCACCAGTTCCTGAGAAAGAACCCCTTGGGCTTGACCCCTGCTGTAACTCCTAGTGGAGACAAAGCCTGAATTTGAACTTAAACAGTAACTAGACAGGAAAGGTGGGAAAGCCCTTCCAGGTGAGGGGAACCCCCTGGGCACAGCACAGAATATGAGTCAGTCCAGTTGTTTAGTCCAGTGAGAAGTGGGAAATGTGGGGTGGCTAGAGAGAGAGCAGGACCAGAGCATAGAGAACCTTGAGTGCTCTGATTGGCAGCAATGGCTTCCTGGGTAGACATTAGGGTGTGAATAACCCATTCAACCTAAAAAATATAACAGTCTTAACTCTTCAGTGATTACTCTGATCTACAAACATAAGGAAGAAGAAATGGACCTAAAAATACTAAAGTGAAGAATAGCTTTGGGAGACAACTGTGATCATTTATGATTTAGAAATACCAAAATGCAGCATTGGCTATGAAATAAAAAAGAGATACTAAAAGGAAATAGGCAATTGGAGGAGAGTAGCATCGTTGCCAGTTTTTGAGGTAGTACAACTTAAAAGGTGTTAGTTTCATTAACCGAAACAGGAAAGTGAGCTAGAGAAGCAGGTTCAATGGTAAAGTTGGGGAATAGGGAGAGTCATAAGGATCTTGCAGAAATGTTGGCCTTAAAAACCTGTGGTAGGTTGTAAAGAGAAGGCCTGAACTTGGATGTGTTAAGCTGGATCCTAGGAGGCAGCAGAATTAAGACATAGATCTGAGTCATCAGCATGTAGATGGTAGTTTGAAATCAGATTAAGGGTGAGGTTGCAAAATTACGCAAAGCTTGAGTAAGAAGAGATGAGCACCAAAGACAGGACCTTTAGGAAAAACAAAAAGAAATAATAGCACATATTTGCTAGACAAGTACATAACCCTAAAAGTATCTGTCCCGTGTTCTTTGTCCACTTTATATGATTCACTATCAGACCTAATGGCTTTCATTCTTTTTCCATTAAAATTTTTTTTCTATTATTTGCCTTTTTTTTTCTCACAAAGAGGTGTGGTAATTGTTGTGCTATTACTTGTTCTGAAGATAAATGTTCTGTTCAGGAATGAAGCTGAAAACCTTGTCCACAAGATTGGTTTCCTGGCAAATGACTAGCCTTGTACTCTTTTTATATAATGTCAGTGCTGTGGGGGCAAATTTCAGCTGGCCTGGCATTGGCCCATGTTGTTTGACTGAACTAAGATCACTTAGCCTCAGTCAAGTCATGAAATGTACTGAGGAATAGTGTCACTTTGTACCACTGGGTGGGTAGATGTTTGTGTCAATTTCACAGCATGATTTATTGATAACAGCAAGGTTGAGAGTTTAAGAAGCCCTTGCCAAGATCCAGCTAGGGCTCCTGAGCTCTGAGGGGTTACTTGCACACAATTAGTAGCCTGATCTGAAAGAAGAAGTGTATCCAGTGTAGCCTGGAGGAGAGAGGATAATTGGTACTCACACCAGTTCTCTGCAGATGCTTTACTGTGGGGCAGCCTTTGACTGCAATGCATATCCTAATTTTAATGCTGTTTCTAAAGTGTATCCTTTTCCTCTAATAAACCATAGGTGTGTAAGCACCATCAGTTTGGGTCCTGAGAGTGCCCTTTAGAAATTGAACACTGGCTATCCTCTATCATTAGTGCAGTGCCTCTAAACCAAATGACCTAAGTAGTTAGATCCAAATAACCTATAATTCTTTATTAACAACTTAGCAGCCATTTAAAAAGTATATACATACCTTGAAAAAAATACACAAGTAAAATTGTCATTTCATTTATAAACAACTAGCATTAGTCACTAATGAGCTGTGTGCCCTCAGGATACTGTACAACTTCTCCAACCTTGGAATCAGACTGGACACTACTGCCCTCATTTCCTGGCCCATGATGTTTTCACACTATGTTTGCTTTTTATCAGAGCAACCCTGCAGCCCAGCCATGTGAAGGCATGGCACCATCTAAAAGGAAGTAGCACAATCTAATATTGAAACTGTGAATTACTTTGAAGTCATAGTATGGGGCAGTGTCCAACAAATGTGCTTCATGCAAACATTCAGACTCTCCCATCATGGCCATTTCAATGCGCTGTAACATTCTGGGCCACTCCAGCACACATTTTGGGAGCCATGGGTTAAAGAAGGATTCTAAAGCATTCTCCTTTTCTCAGAGAGTCTTCTATAATACTCACAGTTTGAAGGTGGCGAAGTGGTGGGGAAGAGGGTGGTGAGACATTATGTATTTTTTTGAAGCTCATGGTATTTATTTTTTTAGAGAGAGAGAGAGAAAAAAAAGGTAGCTGAAATAAAAATGTGGATACATCCCCCAAAGCACTTTTCTCATCCAAAGGCAGTCTTGCCACCTAAATAAAACAATGCATTTCCTTGAACTTTTTGTTCTGAAAAGCCTGTGGGTAGTCTCTTCACACTGCCTCTGTAGGATAAAGGAGCCAGGTTTATCAGGTGCAGGTGTTTTCAGCAGGAGAGAGGCATATTTCAACAGACAGGGCTTTCTCTTTGTGAAGCTGTACTTTGAAGATGGAGAAGGTAATTTTAGGTCTATAGATTTCCGATCTTTGAAAAGTCAGTAGAGAAACTTTCTGAATGAAATCCTGTATTACATATGGCATGCCTGGTTCTCACATCCTGCGGCTGTTAAGGACAGTATCAACTTTGTCTATTTATTCATTCATTCACTCATTCAGTCATCAAACATTCATTGACTATCAGCCCTGTGCCGATGTACTATTCCAGACACTGTGGAAAACTACAGAACGGAACATTGGATTGTGATATCCTAGGAAGTTAGAAATTGGGTCATCTTCCACTTTTTGAAATACTATTATCTTTGATTCTACAAGCCAGAAGGCATTGAAGAGACCAGCTGGCCCCAACAGGAGATAAGAAAATGAATAGGCCAGATCAAATGTTCTTTGTTCATTGAGGCGTTGTTGGATGTAAGGTCTCATGTGCTTGACTTCCAGTGCAGTCATATTTCTTCTTTGGCCTGAAAAATGAGTTTCAGCCATGTGTTCTAAGGGTATCCTGGGAGCAGAGGTTGTACCCAACTGTGGACTTTCATCCCACTTTATCTACGGTAGCATCATTTTTAGCTGTTCTATATATTGGCCCTAAAATACGTCTTCAAACAAATGGATTCTCTTGAAAAAAATTTTAAAAAGGAAACTAGCTTCCTATATTCTGCTACTTCCCATTCATCCAAGAAAAAATAGTGTCTAGTAGGGAAGTTGCAAATAAATGGAACGCTTCTGGGCTTCCCCAGTCTTGTTCATGTTTGTGAGCAATTATGGTAGGTTAGGTGTCATCCTGCATGTCTTAGCCAAAGTATGTCTCTTTCTATTTCTGTGGAGGGGATTGATATGTCCCTAATGAAAGGAAAAGAGGATACTGAGAGATCATGCTCATCCTCTCAGAGGGACATTTAGAGGAAACGAAGAACAAGTGACAGAGGAAAAGTCCAGTCATAGTTGTTGGTGAAAAGGGGGCTAATCAACTCACCTTTGCTTCTCAAACCCAGTTCTAATCACATTGAAAAATGATGAATTTCGAAGAACAGGATATCACATCTATTGCTCTCAAAGGCTACCTTGAAGAATATGGAATTAAACCTATTAAGTAGGTGGGCCTGTTAATGCCACATCCTTGAATTTACACTGTCCATCCAATTAGAAGCCCTGCTAGGAAACAATAGGCCTCCGTTCCAGTCAGCATACCACACACAGGGAAGACCAGAGCTTAAGCTCTCTGTATGCAGGAATATCCCAAAGAGAAAAGGGGAAATATCGGTGGTTCACATCTATAGTTTCTGCTCCCAAAAGTATTAATCAGCATACGCTCCTTTCTGCTGGAAATGCATGAGTGAGGGAATTAAAGGGGCAAGAAGCTTGGAGTATATAAAGAAAACCTCTCCTGGTGGAAACCAGAGGAGTGGGGAGAAGCAATCACCACTAATCTGACACAACATAACCTGAGAGTGGGGAATCAGCATGAGTTCTCTGTGTGTAGAGCAGTGTGTATGTGTCTGTGTGTATGTGTGTGGGGGAGAATGTGAATCCACATCTAAATGCCAGTACTGACATTACAACCATGATATTGAATATCCCAGTGTGTACTCTTAACACCTGTAAGCAACTAGATCAGCCCACCAACTAACAGCTTTAGAAATATGATCATGAGTTCATCTGCAACAAAATTCTTAGTACTAGAAAAGCAGAGGGAAAACTGGAAAACACCAGGATTAATGAATTTCAATGGCACCCAGCAGTATCTCTGGAATAAATTTGTGTCTGAATAGACTGAAATAAAACAATCCGTGGCACATTCATATGATTAAAATAAAAAGGATAACGAAGGCTATGTGAGGTGGGCAAGGGAACACTAGGGAAGGATGAGGAGGAGGAAGAGACTGAAGGCAAGAATGATAATAGAAAGGGCCAATATGAGCTTATACCCTCCCCATGTCCTTGATAAAACTCGGGAATTCCCCTCCTCACTCCTCACTTACAAAGCACTCTCTATTGAAGAGTGACAATATACTTTTTAAAATCATCATTTTATCTTCCTCACCACTGCTTCCCTAAGTATAATCATTTTATTGATTTAGGTAAGTGAGAATCTATAAAGACATCTGAGCCAAATTTACATTTTCTCTAGTATCCAGTGGGATTTTTTTTTGTGTCTGTAAAATAATGGAATCCAACTGTGTACACAAGGCCTGTTAGAAATCCAGAGTCTGCCTTCCAACTTGAGTCCAAAGGCCATTCAGGATTCTGAAGACAGATCCAGAATTATAACTGCACACCTCTGGAGGCCCTACACGGTGAAGCATGGTGCTAAGCACCTCTATATATTACAGATATGAATTTGGATTTGGCCTATGGCCCTGATGGATAGGTACTCTTAAGGGGAAATATGTGTTTCTTGTTGCTCTTGGTCTTGCATACCCAGGAGGTCTTAAGCCCAATGTTATTAAATAAGCAATTGATAAGAACTTTGAAATTGGCAAGTCAAGGTTCATGGAGCAAAGAACCCATATGTCAGATACAAGAAGTAATTTATTA
This sequence comes from Myotis yumanensis, assembly GCF_028538775.1. Classification (NCBI taxonomy): domain Eukaryota; kingdom Metazoa; phylum Chordata; class Mammalia; order Chiroptera; family Vespertilionidae; genus Myotis; species Myotis yumanensis. The sequence continues at coordinate 8,614,833 of NW_027223762.1, forward strand.
GTCTTCCAAATTGTATTGAATTTATGCTTTATTTGGTTCCACTTATATATATTGTTCATTGGGAGTCATTTCTCTGAAATCAGAATGAAGGTATAGGTTTGCTACTAGCATTCAATTAAATGATCAAAATGTCATCTCTTTGGAAGAATTTGTAAAAGGATTCTAGTACCAAATATCCCATCTATCTCATATAGTTGCTGCAGGGATCAAAGTTATAATAAAAGGATGTTACACAAAAGTGCTTTGCAAATAGAAGACTTTAAATGTGAAGAGGTAAGTGTTAGCTTAGCCATCATTCTGTTCTTACCAATTATAATAGGATCTAAGCAAAGTACAGAATGAGAGTCTTTATACCAAGTAGAACAAAAGTCACAGAGATAAGGTGACTAAGTAATATGCCAAAAGTTAAATATTTATGACAAAGTTAAGATAATGTATAAAAGTAACTTATATTTAATGATAACAATCCTATATAATAAAGTGGTAATATGCAAATTGACCCTCACACCCTCACACAAAGATGGCCACCCATGTGGACAAAGATGGCTGCCCCCATGTGGTCAAGATGGCCAGCAGGGGAGGGTAGTTGTGGGCAATCAGGCCAGCAGGGGAGGGCAGTTAGGGGTGACCAGGCCAGCAGGGGAGAGTAGTTGGGGGTGACCGGGCCTGCAGGGGAGGGCAGTTGTGGGCAACCAGGCCAGCAGGGGAGGGCAGTTAGGGGCGACCAGGCTGGAAGGGGAGGGAAGTTGGGGGTGATTGGGCTGGCAGGGGAGGGCAGTTGAGGGCAATCGGGCTGACAGGGGAGCAGTTAGGCATCGATCAGACTGGCATGGGAGTGGTCCCAGATTGTGAGAGGGATGTCTGACTGCTGGTTTAGGCCCGATCCTAAACCAGCAATTGGACATCCCCCGAGGGGTCCCAGATTGGAGAGGATGCAGGCTGGGCTGAGGGACACCCCCCAGTGCATGGATTTCTCAAATCCATCATGTAATTTTATTGCTCTGCTTCTTTGCATAGGGTATTCCCTCCACCTGGAATGCCTGTCACTTGTATTTCAGGAAAGTGCTGATTTATTTTTCAAAAATTCTGAATGAATGATACAAAGAGAGAGGTGAAAAAGATGAAGGGAAGGAGAAGGGAAAAGGAATATAGATGTTCTCTTCCAGTATTTGATCCCTCTCAGTTATGGTTGTCACCTAGACTAGGTTTCCCCACTGTTCACATATCCATTAAATCTAACCAACTAAAATTGCCTTCAAAGATGACCACCAATTATTCCTCCCACCCTCTTTTCCAAAGTTGGCCTCTGTTTCACTTCCACTCGAATCTGAGCTGGGTTTGTAGCTTTTTAGAGTAACAGACTGTGGCAGATGTGACAGTGTGCCAGTTCTGGGTCCAGAAGCCTGAAAATTTGAGCTTCATTCTCCTGGAACCCAGTCTCCACACACTAGGAAAACTGTTCTAGACTAATGGAAGAAGGGAGACCATGTGGAGAAGAACAGACTTGCCCAGCCAACACTGCCAGACAGCCAATTTGATGAGGCCATGTTGGACTTCCAAGACCCAGCTCAGCTCCCATCTGAATGCAGAAGATCACCCATCAGCTCAGAGAATCATGAAAAGAAACAAAACTGCTGTTATTTTCAGCTACTAAGTTTAGGGTTAGCTTGTTATGCAGCAATAGATAATTGAAACGTTATGCAACTGATTCTATGCAGTCACTAAAGATAAAAGGTAGAAGTATACATTCTAGAATAACTCAGTGAATGGGTAGAAGAGATGAATATATAAATATTTAATGACATCTTGCAAAAACATGTATAAGTATGATGGAAACTGTCTAACCTATTTTTTTGTGTGTGCAAAACATTAAAACACATCTTCCTTTCCAGTGGTAAAAATTTAGAAACAAGCAAGTAGTGAGATGGTTCGCAGACCAGCAGAGAGGTTTCTTGGAATACTCCCATAGATTTTCATCTCTTTTCTTTCCTGATTATTAAATAATCATGAACTGTGAGTCTGAAAATTCCTTGCTAATTTCCATTTGGCATCAGGAGAAGGCAAAAGGGATTGTGTGAGCATTTCCAATTTATGCCTCCCAAGTTATCCAGAATCTTCCAAATTAGTTTTTCATTAAAAGATTATTAATAATTTTCAACCTAGTCATCTGATACTAGAAGGTTTTCTTTTTGATTCAGTACACATGTGAAAATCTAGAATGTGCAGAAGAGAAAAAAAAGCATTTCTTAGCCAGCATGATCATCCTCAGAGAATGTGTTGTTCCCGAAGCCAGTCTATTATATTAAGCACCTTCTTTATGTTGATTCAACACTGCACTGGCCATGAAGATGAAAAAGAGGCAAAGTATATAAGATACAACTTTGACCCTCCATGAAATAATTCTCTGGTAGAGAAAATAACTCTTGTGTAAAGAATAATTTCCTATGCTGCTGACACTACTCTTACTATCTATAATAATAACAGCATAATATGTAAATTGACCGAACGACTGAACAGCAGAACAACTGTCTGAACGATCTTCCGGATGACCACGCTATGACATGAACTGGCACCAGGCCAGCCAAGGGAGGTGTGATGCTATTGGTTGGGGGGCCCTGCCATTACCCTACAATCACCCTGAAGAGGGAGGCCCTTGCCACCCTCTGCGGGGCAATCGATGGGGTGCTCTGCAATTGACTGCTCCAAAGAGGGAGGCCCAGGCCACCTGGCCAGTGGCAACAGAGGGAGACCCAGACTGGCAGCACTGTGGTGGGTGGGCAGGGCCTCCCTCTGCAGACGGATCAATCTGGGGGCCCCACGATCAATCGCCCCACAGAAGGAGGCCCTGGCCACTGGCCAGTGACTCTGTGGCAGGTGTACAGGGCTGGCCAGCGATCACCCCATAGAAGGAAGCCCAGGCCAGCCAAGCTATCGCACCCCAAGCGATCGCAAAGGGAGGCGACCAGTGGCAGTGGAAGGGGGGGGCAGCGCCGCACAGATGGCAAGCAGTGGCAGTGGTGGGGTTGGGGCCAGCTGCCAGCAGCCTGGGAAAGGAAAGCCCCGATTGGCTCTGATTGCCAGCCAGGCCTAGGGATCCTACCTCTGGGGTCCCAGATTGCGAGAGGGCACAGGCCAGGCTGAGAGACACCTCCCCATGCACGAATTTTGTGCACTGGGCCTCTAGTTAGCAATAATAATACAAATTTGATGAGAATAATCCACAATAAGGATAACTCCACATAAACATGCTTTATGTGTTAAAATAAAGTAGACATTGCAGCACGTTCGGAAGGAGATAAAATTTTCACCAAGGCAGACACTTTTGAGGCAGTCCCTAATTTCAGGGGCCAGATTTCTGTGTTAAGGAAATTCCACAAATGCTGGCGTAGCTTTTCTAAAATGGATCTCATGGAATTTTTTTTTTCCAATAGCAAAACACAGCACATCAAATGTAGTCTTGCTATTGTTTTTGTTTAGCCTTGTCCAATGGGTTTTAATATTCTGTAAGAACATTGTTATTAAAGAGCATCATTGTGTCCGTTCACTGAGGCTGGCGTCCCTAAAAGAGGGGCACACGGTTATGGTTCTTCAGCCCTCCACACCCTCTTGGCACCTTCAGGAAAAGACCAATTTGACTTTTCAAGGGCAATGAAGGATTGAGCTGTTTAAGTTGGTGGCAGAAAAGCAGTGTCTTCTGAGAGCTGTTAGTATTTTAAGCACACTTCTAGGGTCTGTGTTTATAGCATGTTCATTTTCCTGCTTTTCGGACACCGTCAGGGACTTGGCACTGTGCCCGCATGTCAAGGTTCTCCTGTGGATTTATGTTTAATGTGGCCAGTCTTGGGTGGCCTGTTATTACTTTTAACAAAATCCAAACAAGCAGTTTCTCAAAGATATATTTAAGCTATGAAGTGTCAACATGATGATTCCTTGTTTGCCCTATGCTTTTATTATGCTTTTCATAACACTCCATAACAGAAATTTAGAGAAACTACTGCATACATCTATTCAAAATCTCTCATGAAAATGGTCAAAATTTAAAAGTATAACTCAGAAGGAATTAAAATTTGTTTCTACTCCAAAAAATATATACCTAGAAAGTTTGAAAGGTTCTCAGATCTTGCTAAAGTGTTTAATAGTCTTAAACTAGGATTTTACACATGTCAATCTTCATTTAAAAATAAGACCAAAAAGACTATATATTTTAATATATGTATTAATTTCAAAAACAGTTAAAAAACAGCCACAGGGAAATACTGTGACTCTGTGGTTGCATCAGTTAGTTTTGCGCATAACAAACTACCCCAACACGTAGTGGCTTAACATAGCAATTGTTTAATAGTTGCCCATTATATGGGTTAAAAACTTGGGCTGTGCTCAGCTGTGCAGTTTTCCTGCTATACTTTCCTAAGCTTATTTATCCAGTTCTAGTTAAATGGTGGGTCAGCTGAGGGCTGGAGTGTCTTGAATGGCCTCACATACATTTCTGGCATTTGGCAAGCTGTTGATATATGGGTAGTGTTTCTGTCATGTGTCTGATGCAGGGGTCCTCAAACTACGGCCCGCGGGCCACATGCAAATACAAATATTGTATTTGTTCCCGTTTTGTTTTTTTACTTCAAAATAAGATATGTGCAGTGTGCATAGGAATTTGTTCATAGTTTTTTTTTTTTTAAACTATAGTCCGGCCCTCCAACAGTCTGAGGGACAGTGAACTGGCCCCCTGTTTAAAAAGTTTGAGGACCCCTGGTCTGATGGTTTACTTGATGCCAGATGGGGAGATACCTACTGTCTTTCATCATCTAGTAATTCATTTACATGATAGCAAAAAATAACATTTTTCAAGCTTCTGCTTGTGTTGTTTTTGCTGGTCCTCCATTGGCCAATAAATGTATATAATTAAGCTTGTATTCAAGGGGTATAGAAATGAAGAGCTCCTTTTTATGGGAGGAACTTCAAAGAATTTGTGGTCATTTTGTACAATTGAACAAAATATTCATAACCTTTCTTAATATTTTCATGTCTGATTATAAAGTACAAAGACATAACATCTACTTTGCGTCAAACAACCTTCTTATTATATGCTAAATAATTATATGTGAATTACCCTTTGTCATCTTAACAATGTCATGAGGTAGATATTATGCATTACTATTTATAAATGATGAAATTAAATAACAAAAAGGAAGCAGTATAATGTAATATAGCTTGTGTGTGGTGGAGTCAGGATTCTAATTTGTGAAGTCCAAATCTAGAGCTCATTTTCTTAGCCAAGACTCTATATACAGAGGTTGAATTATTTTTATTTTAAGTAAGATGAATTTTAAGACTAATACCTTCACAGAAGGATTGAAAGTAGTCATATTTAATTAATGCTACGGTGTATATTTTTCACATTTTAATATGTCTGAAATGAAATTCTTATCTTTAGCAATAGTATTTTTTCTTTCTTAATTGTACATAAAATAATGTTGCATCATGCTGTCTATGGTGTCTTACATTCAATAAACATGATCATATTATCATATGTCACTTACTTAACTTACAGCATCAGTATACTAGTATTCATCAAAAAAGAGGGTTTATCAATGGTGATCACTCCGAGCCCCAGGGTGTAGACACTGCTTGGCGTATACTAAATGGTGAATGAAAGTTATTATGTGCCCAGGTATTAGTGTTTCTTTGCATTTTCCTCTAAATAAAATCATTTTCAATAAAAATATTAGCTTTATGGTACTCTATTCCATGAAGCCAAGAGAGGTTCTAGAATGGGCATTTGTTATCATATCATAGTTCATTTGATTCTGTTATATACACCAGGAGATTATCCACTAAACATTATACTTATTTGAAATATTCTGTGAAAACTCAATATATAAAATGAGTAAACTCAGCGCTATAGTATTTAATTCGGCTTTGGGGGTATAAGAGAAGTGAATGGAAAACATGATACCTGCAATTCAGAAATGGTAGTGATTTCATGTGGGGTTTGATTTCCTGAGCTTGTAATCTTACCTTGGGCAAGTTTTTTTGCCACAATCTCCTCTTTTGTAAAATTGGAGTCTATTAGTACCTGCCTCTTTGCTACAATGCCTCATAAATAGTCAGTAAATAACATACACTATTATTATTATTGGTACATCTCCTTCCATGTGAGAACTCCTGAGGGAGTGGGGTATTGTATGAAGGCGGAGTTTGTACACAATGGAGTGACACCTTTTAAAGTTAAAGTCTTTGAACCAAGCACACGATATAAGTAAGTTTTGTTAAGTGGCTGCTACATAGTTAATTAAGCAGATAGCAGCCCTGTGTTATGCAGAGGAAAAACAAGAAGTAGGACATAAACTTTATCCCTTCAACAGACTTGTCGTATCTTGAATTGTAGGCTTGGTGTCTTAGAGGAAATGGAATGATGCCTATGTGGCCAGACTGGCAAATCCTAAAGTATTAGGTGGGAACAGATTATGATGGTAGTGATAGTGACAAGGGTGTCAGAATCAGCAGATTTAATTTGATGTCATTTTATTTTCCCCCCATTATTTTCAAATTTCTTTGAAGGAAAGGAATGCTTTATAGATGGAGAAATAGGGCCCCTTCTAGATCATGGATTCTCCCCCAGAAGAAGAGCAAAGCAAGGTCACCAAACTTTCAAGTGCAGTTTTGGCTCTCTCTCTCTCTCTCTCTCTCTCTCTCTCTCTCTATATATATATATATATATAATCCTTCTTGGTTGTGAGAGAGAGAGAGAAAGGGGGAGAGAGAGAGAGAGAGAGACAGACAGACAGACAGACACATAATTGACTCCTTTCTGCTGAAACTTTCAACCTGAGAGTCAAACAGCTTTCAAAAGAAAAATTGGACAGTTTCACACAATATATTCATCAGAAAGGTCTTGGCCAAGTCGATTAGCAGGGGAAAAGATCAGGACTTCGGAGCTGATCCCGGGGAACGGTCTCTCCTAAAATGTTATTTTGTTCTTAGTTAAGAACAATTAACTTAGCAGAGCACTTGAGTGGAAGAGCAAGCAAGGTCAGTTCGCAGTTGGTGTGTTCTCCTCCATTAAATGACACATGGTGCCTATATTTTTAAATTATGCATGGGAAGTAGCAGACTCCTGAATCCGTTCCAAATTATATCACAGACCAGGTGTTAAAGCACATTGCCATTAAGCTCAAAATATGAGCTGAAATCAGTAGTACGTAAAAGTTGGAGACTTTTCTATAGATGTGTAATACGTAGTGTCATTTTTTTTTTAATATTACACAGACAAAAGGAGCCATCTTCCTGGAGGCAGTCTGTTAGGGATGGCTGCTGGAAATAGCAAATAAAATAAAACAACGTCCCTAAGCATGGAGGGTATGAAGCCTATAGAATCAGAGTGAAAGGTGTTGAAGGAGGACCTTGGAAGAAGCAGGAGGCTGAGAAAGTACCTCTTCTTGGTTTATCTGCTGTGCTTTGTACTTACATTGTTTAGTGTTTCCCAGAGGAGGTCTGTGAACTAGGTCATCAAAATCACCGGAAAAGGGATTTATGCTTTTCATACAGAATTCTGGGTCCCACCTGGGACATTCTATTTCAATACACTGAGGCAGGGGTGAGGGCAGGAAATCTGGGTTTATAGCAAATATCTTGCCTGAATTTAATTCAGAGAAAGGTTTAACACAAATGCAGTCACATGTCATTGTTGGCCAATCATTTTTCTACATCCCTCCCTTGGCCGAGTCCTGAATATCAGCACCTAAGTGTCCCTTACTCTTGAGACTATCACAGTACCAGACACCGAGCAGGCACTTGGTGAGTGCCAGCTGAGTGAATAAAGCCCTACGTAGTTCTTTATCTTTTCCCTTATTCTCTCCAAAGGATTGTTGTCTCTATCCTTGGTTCTATGCCCTCTTAAGATTCTGGGTTGAGTTTAAATATTGGGGGCAATCCTGAGAGTCCAATCCTTAAAATATAGGTTTTAAATTTTTTATACAGTATGCTTCATGATGCTTGTCACTGATGGTATCTTCCATAGCAGGAGTCTGGAACTCACTCGGCTGACCTTTGAGATCACCCCCCTTTCCTCATTGGACTAGAGTTCTGCATGGGCACTGCCTAGTGTGATAGCACTTGATTGTCAGCCCTCTGTGCCCCACCTCTCAGATGTTTAAGAAGCTTCTCACAGTGAAAGGTTACCCAGGTTTAAGTGCATTTCTTCTTACTCTTATATTCTTCCTGCCTCAAGGTTCCATTCCAATACAGAACACTGTGTCTTCCTTAAGTCACTGATTTCCAACCTCTGGAGAGGAGAAGCCTTCTTGGAAAGCAGATATGAGAAGAGTAATTAGTGCTTGAGTTACTAATTCCTCCATGGCTACATGCTGACTTTATGTCATTTAAAAGTTAAAAAAAAACAACCCTGCCAATTGTGGTAAATAGCTATTAGCTCCTTATTACCCTATCAACCAAGACCTATACGTGTGAAATGTATTAGGAATCCATAACTGGACTTCTGATTTTTGCCATGACTCATCTTCAGTTCAGGTTAAACATGTGGCCATGGACTAGGAGGTAGCCTGGGCAAATAGGCCCATGGATGCTGATGGCCAGGGATGATGCTGGTAGAAATGTCTGCACATGGCAGCTTTGCCCTTGCCTTATCATAACGCCATCTCTAGGAAAATCAAGACCTCTGGAAAATATATACTTTTCATACATTTCTGTATGCTACTGCCCCACCTCACAATTTCAGAGGTAGTTCTTTTTTAAACATGACCCTTTTCCACTGTACCCCTCCCCCTAAGTTAATTTCTCTGTGGTTAACCACATCGACCCTCCAAGACTCTATCAGTGCCTGGCATGTAGTCAATGCTTAATAATTATTAAATAAAGAAGCAGAAGAAGAAGGGAAATGTAAGAGTATGAGAAATGAGGCATTCGATCTATACCCTTATAGGGCCTATTCTGAGCTTTTCCCATATCAATCGACAGGATTTCCTTTAATACATGACCACAGCAAGCAGATCTTGCCTTGCTGCTAGCCTTCCTCAATTTCTGACCCATTCTTACAAAACATTCAGAAAAACAGTTTTTAGATGAAGAACAGTGTGATTACCTCTGACCCTGGCAGTGGGGAGAGGGCAGAGCCAGTGGCGTTTCTGATGGCAGTTCAAGGTCAACACCATTCTACAGGCCATTTCCATGGAGCTTGTTCTTCCTTGTTACTAAAAACAAGTCTGAAAATCATCATTCTGGACTTGCTACTAAACAAAGTTAAAAGTAAGTTATGGGTTTTTTCCATTACTATGTTTGTTCAGTCATTGACACATGCCTTTATCGGGCATTTATTTAGTGTCTCAAACACAATTCTGGGCATTGGAAAAGCCGAGAAAGTAGAATGTGGCCCTTGCCTCGCAGAGGTGCACAGACAAGACTGGGAACAGACAGGGACGTCCGATCACAGTGATGTGATTCCTGCTCTGAGAGATTGCAATGTGTTGATGTGGATCCACAGAATCAGCCTGAGGGGCTGAAGGGGGCAAGGCAGCTTCCTGAAAGAGAGCTGGGCTCAACTCTTGAAGGCTGAACAGAAGCTTGTTAGGTGGGAAAAGATATGGGAAGGGATGGGCATCCTATGGAAAGAGAATGTTGCTTGAGCACGCAGGTGTTTTAGTGTTTTAGTGCATAGCGTGTGTGTGCACTGACCTAGAAGCCCCTGAACAAGAAGAAAACTTACTCAATGGAGGAGGACACTGCCTCAAATGCCAATTTCCTCCCATCTGTTTTTCGCCATTTTTTTTTTAACAGTTCAAGTTATTTTTTTCAAGACAGCCAATGCATTAATGCTCCCGCCTTGTCTGGGTATGGCACCGAGGCTGTTTTTCATTGGGTGCTCATCAACAATCTCAGCACTTCCCTGCTCTTCCAGGAGACAGAGAAGTGCCTGCTATGTGCCAGGAAGTGTGGAAAGTGTTTAACAACCATTATCTCATATTCTGACTGGGCGAGGTGGTCACCATTCTCCCAATGGAGATGAGCAAGCTGAGGTCAAGGGTTGGACCGCCTTGCCCAAGGTCATACAAGTGGAAAATGCTGGTGATGGTTCTAACCCCAAACTGCTGCTTGTCCTACGAGGCTGGAGCAGAGCCGGTTGTCGAGCAGCCTGGCAGTCCGCGGAGCCTGTGATTTTGGCTGGTGTGAAGATGTGCGAGGAAGGCTTGTATTAAGACGCTCTGTGATTTTGGCACAGGAGCTGTGGAAGCATATGGGCCCCCGGAGAGGTTAGCAATATGAGCAAAAAATAGCAGGATGAGATTCAACTGGAAAAATGCTAACGAATACATCTGGAGACGAACGCGCGGAAACGTACACGGTTAATGGGAAGCAGAGCAGCAGGGGAGGTGAGGGTTGGAGAAGGTGGACACTTCATCATGAAGACGCTGCCAAGCGGAGATGGGGGCAGACGTGCAGGAACCCCTTGGGCTGTGGACAAAAAGGCTCATCTAACCAAGACCCAGGAAGAAAGAGCTGCAGCGTGCCTGAGGTTTTGAATCTGCAATACCATTTCCACTTCGGGCCTCTGTATTTTAAACAGAGGTCAAGCCATGCTCGGGAATTCAGAGAGAAGCACAAACACAATGTAAGAGCATGATGAGGACCAGCGGAGATGAACTCAGGGGGAACAATCAAACAAGAAAACGAGGTCTTTCAGCCCAACAATTCTGCAAAAGGCAAGCGTGCGAATGTGAAGGGAAGGGCAGTTAGCATGGCTCATCTCAGTACTACAGTGGGCACTGGGTACCCTCAGTTGTTTGATCTTCTGCCAAACGTAACTGGGGAAACCGGTTCCTAAAATGAGGACTCTCCAAGCTTGAAATCCAGTCCCCACACGGAGGAAGCTGAGTCCATCCTGTGAGAGGGCAGGGGCTCGGGCCTCGGGCCTCGAGGCAGCCTGCTGCATTTCCCACCAGCGCTTTGTCTTACTTGATCGCTCACACTGGTTGTCTTCTGGTGACCTTTCCAGATGTAATGCAACGGGCCTCAATTTCTGAGCTAAACCCCATTGGCCAGGGAAATTGTACACTTCTTAGTTTTCACTCTATTTTTTTTTTCCTCCTGTCATAAGGACATGGGGTGGATGGGAAATGACTCGGGTGGGCTGTCTTAGTAATTCCGCAACCAAATGTTGTTTTCCAAGAACCATCTATCTTGAAAACTGTCTCTCCCATTATCTGTTTCCTAAACGCCTGAAACAGATGGTACTCTATGCCCTAGCTTCGCGTCCAAGTCATTTCAGCCGCCGCTGGCCTGTGGTTTGGGCCTCCAGACCAGAGAAGGAAGAGCATCTCCACTTTAGAAAGTGTGGGAAGATGCGATTGGTCGGGGAGCAGGAGGTCCTAGTGATTTGGGTGTGTTTTGTTATGCGCCTCTAAGTAAAAATGGGTCATGCTCTTGGTAAATTCCCCGAGTAAGCCCTGTAAGTACTGTGCTAAAATATGAGATTTCTATGACACCACAGTCAATAATTTGCTGGTTTGGTACAAGCGAAAGTCTCAAATTTAGATTTTCAGTCCAAGTCAAACAGACTGCATTCAAATCTTACCCTCACCACCTAAAACCTGTATGATTTCAGAATAGTAACTTCAATATTATGTCCTCGATTCCCTTGATTTGTTTTTTAAAGGGATAGTTTCACGTAATTCCTGAGGCTCTGATGTGGATAAAATGAAAAAAAAAATAATGTATGTCTGATGACTAGAACAATTCCTCAAACACAGTAGAAGTTTAGCAAAAATTCTTTTCTCTCCTCTTGCTCCTGCTTCAGGGCCACACCCATGAATTTTTTTCTGGCCAACATCTCAGTTATGCACTTCCTATCCGAGGCCCAGAGCCTCAGGGGAGCTATCCTGACAATGCTTTCCTTTCTGCAAGCTCTCCCAGCACTGGGTGTCTGCACAAACCACTAGGACACCAGGCATGTAGACACTGTGACATCATAACATTTATTTAACTGGTATTTCACAGATTATAGGCATCAGCTATGTGCCCCCACGCTGAAGACTTGAGAATTGGGGCTGCAACAGGCTTTATCCTAGCAAAATGCTAACTGCATGGGAGATAATTTAGGCAGGTATTCACCAAACACATGTCCTTCTCAATCCTTTTAAACTAGAAAGTCGTCATTTGTAAATAAGGACATAATGTGTATTTTACCTACTTTTGGGGTTGTTTAAAAAGATCAAATGAGATTATAAATGTAAACAAGTTTTATAATTCTTAAAGGTTTTATTAATGTATATAATCCTTATGAATATTCTGTTGTGTTTGTTCTTTAACTACAATCTCAAGTATGAAAAGGTGGTTTCAGGCCAGATTTGGAAGCACTGATCGCAGAACGTTTGTTAGGCAGGCAACATCAGGACAGAGACCTCGCTCCCCCATCTACGCATCTTCTCTCTGCTGTCCATGCTTACAGTGATGATGGCCTTTGAATAGAAAGGCAGGGTGTGGGGCATTTTTAAAGACTGTGCCAGCACAATGGGGAGATATATATTCCATGTTCCTTCCTTCTCTGCAGCACCCAGTGTATATGTCTCTTAATGGATACATATTTTATTGAAAAGAACCATGGAGGCCTCTCAGCTGTGGCCCTGATGTAACATTTATGAAAACACACAAACATTCAAGTTGAAACAGTACTAGAAACTTGAAATTTCTCCCCATTTGCCAAAACGCTGGGGAATGTCTACTAGCCAAGCAGTGATAATGTTTTGAGGAAATAGAGATGCCTACATGAAAGGGGAAGATGTGAAGATCTGGGCACCAGTGAACTTTCTGAATCCGGGATTTTTGATTTTTGCTTTATGGCAAGAGAATAACTATAGAATGTATCTAATTATTCAATATAGGCATCTTCTCTCCATAGCATCAGTTGTCAAACAGGTAGAAGCAATATGCAATTTTAAGTGGAATAAATAGACCTGGATTTTCATGCCAACCCTACTTTAGTAGTGGTGGGGATTTGATGAAGTTACTCAATATTTCTAAAATTCAGGTTTTTGTTTTATAAAATGAGGATGATATTGGTGACACCTTTATGTAGCTCATATATGAATATGTATCATGGTGATTAGAACAAGGTGAAGTTCAGTACATATCAGTTTTATTATTTATATTGTTACTAGAGGCTCAGTGCACAAAACTCCGTGCACCCAGGGGTGTCCCTCAGCCTGGACTGTGCCCTCTCACAGCCCAGGAGTCCTCGGGGGATGTCCACCTGCCAGCTTAGCGTTGCCGAGGGGGCAGAGAGGCTCCCGCTACCACCGCTGTGCTCACAGCCCTCAGCCTGGCTTGTGGCTGAGTGGAGCTCCCCCTGTGGGAGTGCACTGACCAACAGGGGGCAGCTCTTGCGTTGAGTGTCTTCCCCCTGGTGGTTGTTTGCCATTAGGGTTAATTTGTATATTACCCTTTTATTATATAGGATTATATGCTGAAAAATTTATCTATTGATACTCAACCTTTCACACACAAAAAATTATAGATACACACACACTCATACAGCTAAGCTTCACAAAGTGGGGAAGCCTGGAAAGTACCTTTCTCAGACCCCCAGGTTCTGATGTACTAGTATATTACATCAGTGGAAGTCACCTACATAAAAATTAGGAAGATAGGAGAGAAACAGAAGCCATTGGTAATTCTCATCTTCCAGTGGCAGGTAGGAAGGGGGAAGAAGCAACAGTGGGGTTCACAGAAAGTTCCTATGAGCCATCCACTATGGAGCCCTGGTCTTTGAGATCATATGTAACCTGTGCATTTCCCATTTTCCACAAAACCAGCTGCTTGAACAGGCCTTAGACCTTGTCTACCCCAGGTTCCCCCCAAATTTTATAAGTAGCTCATTTCCTGCATTAAATCTTTCCTGATGAAAATATCTACACTGATTTCTGTCCTCCTGAGCACACCCTGCATAATACATATTATTCTCTCTATAATCACAATTACTGTTAGATGCAGCAGAGTCCACCAGGTAATGAATGGGCAGGTATTGACAGCTTGCCTGTGGGCTGTGCACGTGAGCCAGCCTCCATCTCAATCTGTGAGTGAGGAAACCTCACTCCAAACAGAGCTCATTTCTCTAGACCTAGAACAAACAGCAAGGCTTTAAAGAGCTCTCCTCACTAAGAGGGAGTAAAGAGAAAACAACCACCACCACCACCACCATATTAATAAATGCACCCTGTAAAAGGCAAAGCAACTTTGCAATCGAGATTCAAACAACAGATTTTCCTTGAGTTATACAAAATGTTCTCCAACAACCATCTATTACCTATGCAAATGAAAGATAACATATTTCACATATAGAAGCATCGATCAGACCATCAAACCTCAGAGGGAAGGTAGGGGAAGGTGGGGGTAAGGGGGAGAGATCAACCAAAGGACTTGTATGCATGCATATAAGCCTAACCAATGGAGACAGACAACAGGGGGGTGATGGCATGAGTGGGGGGAGGATCGGGGGGGGAGGGTAATGGGGGGATAATGACACATATGTATTATCTTAATCAATAAAGAAATTTTAAAAAAGATAACATATTTCAAAATTAAGTAAGATCTCAGGAAAAAGAAAAGTGAAAAGTGTAGCCAGTAAGTTTTGCACATATCAAATACTCTGAGCAACTTGAGGAGGACAAAGATCATGTTTTATTGCTATTTGTATCCCAAGCATCTAACATAGATTCTGGTGCAGACACATTTGTGGGACTGAATGGAAGTGGTCAACTCCAGAGCCAGTTTTCTTTCTGCCCGGCTTCCCTGGCATCCCCCTGCCCACCGTCCCAGGAGTTCTCCCCTGACAGATGCATCCCCTTCTCAGAAGGGGAGCGGCCTCAGCCCCATGCTCCCTGGCCAGGCTGCCCTGCCCTGCCTCTGCCTTTCCTACCCCACATCTGAGCAAGAGGGTGCATGAACAAGCTTTCTCAGATGGGCACCCATAGTTCTGATTCAGTACTTTTGTCATTCTGGGTGAACTAAAATAAAACTAATATGTAAATGGAAAGTTTCAGAAAGCGCCATTATTTAAAGATGTGGAATTTAATAAGAAGGTTACAATAACATGGCTTTCCCATTATAACTGACAAAACAACTAAAAGTTGTGGGGAGTGTTACGGTGTTTCTGATGAGGTAGATCTTTATTCTCAGAGACATAATTAACTTCTTCTTTGAGAAGGCACACTAAGTCTAGATTCAAGGACATTTAATTTAACACTTCTGAAAGCCCGAGATTCTACCTTGTAATTCAGGCAATGAATTTTACCTTCTGTTAAAATAGTTTAATCCTCCCCTCCTATCCATGATCTTTTTTTATTTAAATGGTTGTTAGATGTATCTTTAAGAGATTAGATTTTTCAAAACCGACCCTCTGGCTACAAGAACCCAGAGGACTGGCCCCCATCAGTTCTCCATGTCTGTATCTCTGGGAAATGGGCGAGACAGGTTATTAGTAAGGTTCCATCTATCAAGGTGACTCATCGGTACCTTGATTCATGCCTATTTACTATGCTTCCTGTGTATCTGGGAAGAGGGATCAGCTTTTCTGCATAGCATTTTGTGTGTATGGCCCAGAAGCCAGGACACCACTCGTTGGCTTTCTCAGACACAGCACCACATTTGGAAGGCCCATTCTCCTTAGAGGGTGACAAGACAGCTACTGCCATTAGACTGGTCTCCACAATTTAAGAAAATACATGATCATGCTGCTCAGGATTGACATCAAAGGAGAAACATGATAATGGTTTCAAGATGATAAATCATCTAATAATTATGGCAACCAAAGCTCCAATGACCCGCCTGCCCCCACCAACAACAAGCCTATGGACAGACTATTGGTTTTATGTAACTGCACTGGATTCTGCACAAAACACAGTTATCATAGTGAAACAGAAGGTTAATGTGGCATTCTTCTGTCTCAGTGACAAAAGGATGGAGGCCATCAGTCAAGAAAGAATTGCAGGATATATATTGTAGGGCTGCTGTAGATGTCAGGATTGCTGAACCTAGGCTATTCTTCATGCAGACCCAAGTCCGCTGTTCACAAAAGCATTGGTACCCTGGATTCAGGTGAAAGCTGGAATTCTGCACGGCCAGTGATGCCTTATCCATCATTGCTTCCACATGATTCTTCAGCCCTTTTGTATATGAAGTATAACAATCACAACTAATGGTTTTAATATTTTCAGCATCAGGCTGCATTACAATTTCCTAAGATTAGAAGTAGTCCAATTTTAAATAGGTGCATACAAATGAAAGTTTGCATCTTCTAGGAAGGGATTCTTATCTTTCTTTGTCTCACAATGTACTATTGGCTCTTTAAGTTGAGTTTCCCTCTATAGAGGGGGAAGTGATAGCCTTTGTCCAGACGATAAAACTCCATGCACTATATTTTCTGGGTTAGAGGCCCATCATCATCTCGGGTCTTACCACTGAACTCAGAATTCTCTACAAGAAATGTTGGAAATTCCTTTTTGTTTCCAGTTTAGCCTGGTTCCACCATGAAGACTTTGGCTGAAATCTCCATACATTCTGGACCCACTGAGCGAGCCCTCACGAGGTTACAAGGACAGCCAAGAACTGGAAAGAGTACTAAGCTTAGCTTTTCTGTTTTGTTTTGTTTTTAAACGTATTTTTATTGATTTCAGAGAAGAAGGGAGAGAGAGAGAGATAGAAACATCAATGATGAGAGAGAATCATTGATCGGCTGCCCCCTGCATGTCCCACACCAGGGATCAATCTGTAACCGGGCATGTGCCCTTGACCGGAATCAAACCTGGGACCCTTCAGTCTGCAGGCCACCACTCTTTCCACTAAGCCAAACCAGCTAGGGCAGCTTTTCTGTTTTAACATCCCAAATCCTGGTTCATGACCTGAGTTCACCTGGGGATTAGGTGAGCTCTGAATTCTTGCCCCATCAGTAAGACTAGTCCTGTAAGTCCTGATACCCACATGGGAACTTATCTTATTATCCTGGGGAATTTAACAGAGGGGAGATGAGCAGAGCAACCTGGCAATCGCTAGGACAGGTTAAAACAGGTTTGTGCAGGTTGCCACTGCTCCTGTATTGTGATAAAAATGACAATACGTTTTACATTGTAACGTATCCTCTACTAGAAGGTATTTGCTACTGGTGAAATAGATCATTCAACCTCAAACTGTTTATATTACTTCAAACTGACAATTTCATTTTCTTCAGGCATAACAAAAATCCCCAACCTCCCACTAAAAATGCAATTTTTACTTATAGCACCATTCATATCACCTCTGAAAATACAGGCAAATCTGATGCTAGTCACTGGACCCATCCTCCCTGTATTTAAAGTTATTGTTCCTGAGTTCTGAGGCTCCATCTCCCTTCTCACAGGAATATGCCCTGGGTTCTGATTTGGCATGAGACACCATATTGGCAGAATAGTAATTAAAAAATAAAAGATTATCATACAATCCTCAAAATGGCAACCATTTGGTCCTTGGCAAGTGGAAGTAAATTATAGAATGGAGGGAGAAAGAAGTGAGGATCCCAAATATTTCACAACATTTAATTTTAAGGCTGTATGCGATCTCTGGTGGGAGTCCTAGGGAGGTGCTAGAGGAGGGATCATGACTATGGCCACAAATGTATCCTGGAATCAGTGATTCCACTAAGGGTGTTACCAGGTGTTACTAGGCTATCCCAGTGCATGCAATACTCGGAGGAGTCCTCACGGGTGTAAGGAGGCTATGTGAGTGAGAGTCTCACTGTGGGCGAGCAGTGTGATGGGGGAGGGAAAGAGTGCAATTAAAGAGAAAGAGGGTACTTAAAAAATCATCCCAAAACACAGACTCGATGAAGTGTTCACAGTATATGTGACAAAGGACTCAAATCCCAAATATATAAAGAACTCTGACAACTCAATAATAATACAACTCATCGTTTTCCTTTCAATTAGGGTGACACTTGAAGAGACAGCTTAACCTCAACAAGAGGGTATATTAACGGCCAATAACAATATGAAAATCGTCTCAACAGCATAAGACACCAGGGAAATGCTAATTAAAAATACAATGAGTTACTTCTTCACTCCCATCTGGAATGTTTAAAATTGAAAAAAAAGGTTCTAATACTAAGTGTTGGCAAATGTGAGGAATCTGGCACTGGGACCTTCATGCGTTGCTTGTGGGAATGGAAAATGGTACAATATGTTGGAAAACAGCATGCAGTTTCTTGTAAATTTTACAATATACATACCCCATGACCTAACAATTTTCTCCTAGGTATTTTCCAACAAAATTCAAAATCACATATGCCCAAAAAGACATCTATGTGAATGTTTATAGCAACTTTACTCCTAATAGCCCCAAATTTAAAAATCCAAATGTCCATTGATAGAAAAATAAACAAACAAATTGAGGT
Source organism: Myotis yumanensis (assembly GCF_028538775.1). Taxonomy (NCBI): domain Eukaryota; kingdom Metazoa; phylum Chordata; class Mammalia; order Chiroptera; family Vespertilionidae; genus Myotis; species Myotis yumanensis. The sequence continues at coordinate 8,633,260 of NW_027223762.1, forward strand.
ATATTTGTATAGTAGGAAACTACTCAAAGATAAAAAATAAAAGCATCATTCCTGAATCTCAAAGATATTACATTGAGTCAAATAAGTAAAAAAAAAAGTATATACTCTGATTCTAGTTGAACTGAAATTTATATTAGGCAAAATCATATTAAATTGCTAGATAGACATCAGGTGCCTGATGGCTTGGGATGTGGAGTGTGAAAATTGTCTACAAAATGGCATGAAGGGATTGTTTTGTGGCAACGGAAATGCCTGATGGTTTCATTAGGACAGTGGTTGAATGGTTGTATATTCACCAAAACTCATTGAACTGTACACCTAAAATATGTATACTTTCTTGTATGTAAATTATAACTTAAAGTTATTTTAAACAAAAACCAAAAAGAATAAATCCTACCAGATAATGTATTTCATTGGTCACTGTAAACAAGAAGAAAGAAAATAAATAAATAAATAAATAAATAAATAAATAAATAAATGTATGTAGAGTAGAACAGATGGAAAGTGAAATCAGAACAGATTGTTGAACCTCAGAGGGAAGGCGGGGGTGGGGTGGGATGGGGTGGGTGGGAAGAGATCAACCAATGAACATGTATGCATATATGCATAACCCATGGAGCAGGCTAGGAGAGGTTAATGGGGGAAAAGGAGAACCTATATAATACTTTCAACAATAAAGATTAAAAGAAATAAGTTGAGTATTGATGTGTGTGGTTGACTTGTCTGTGCTCTCTGCACCGTGTTAGCAATCCCGCTACATTTAGAGGGACCGATCGACCCATGATAGCACTCTGCAAAAGTGCAACTAGTATCTTAGAACTTTCTATAGTGAATCAGGTTCAAATCCTGACTATGACTTTTCTGAGCTATCTGATGAAAAGACAACTGATTTTAAATTCACAAATCCTCAATTATCTCAATTTTGCCATGCGAATGATAGTAGCTCTTATTATTAATATGAGGATCATGCTAAGAGAACATAGGTAAATCACTTATGTTCTCAATATACTTAAGTACTACTTTTTCTTCATTCTCAACCAACTGAGGGGGCAGGTTACAGCTCAGACTGAGATGGCGAGGAGTCTGTGGATACTGAATGCACTCAAGACCCACAGAGCAAATTACTGAGAGGTAGCCTTGAACTCCTGCCTTCACTCTTCTTCTTTTCTCTGATCCATTCTATGACTGCAAAATAATCTGACACAAACACATGATGATTTGTAATACAGAAAAAATGCTACCAGTGCCCTACAAAAGAAAAATGCCCACACATCATAGAATAATTAATACTAAACTAAATTTTACTAAACCAAAGAACAATAAAATCAGAGGTAAACCAGACAAGCCATTCTGAAAATAACTGCATCTTCACCTGTCCTGTACCAATGCCAGGTCAATTCTTAGAACATGTTGGCAACATTTGGGGTGCCTTGCTTGCTATCTTTAGGGCTCTGTTACCCCAGTGTGCTTTATGGTGCATGACTCACTGGCTCAAGACAGCAAAAGCACTGTGTTAGCTCATTTTAAGACCTTCTTAGGATTCTGGCACAAGTTTTGCTTTCTTTCCTCTGAGGATTAGTTGTAGCTGTTTATCCTATCAGTTTAGTCATCCTGAAGTAAACAAATAAGTCATTTCTACCCTTTACTTATTCAACCATGACTAAAACAATAATCCACATGTATAGTTTCAAAGTACAGGTTCAAGGAAAGTCAACTTTTTTTCAGAATGTGGCTGCAAGGGAAAAAGCTATGTAAACTATTCCCAATTTGAAATGAGTGTCAAACTCATTTGCTGAGACTCACAGTGCGTTTATTTTCTATGGCCTCAATGACTCAGCCAAACCATGGTGAGGGTGGCCCCCTGACACACAGGAAAGGGGGCACTCTTGTCCCTGGGAGACATAGAGGCCACCTCTGCACTGTCCCTGGAACCGAAAAGAGATCATGTGAATGAAGACACGTGAAAAGTGGTCCTTCCCCAGTGAAGCCTCTAATGTCATCTGAGAAGCCCAGATCGGCCCTATTGGGCTTGTTCTCCTGGGGAGCTTGTGAGCAGCCTGTCCTCAATGACCAGGATGGAGGTAGGAGGATAGAGTCAGAGACCGAGGAGCTAAACGCAAAACTGCATTAAATAGCAGTTAGTGGTTTATCATCTCATTATAAAAGTAGTAGGGAAGGATTATAGGAAATTTTAATATGGAAAAAGTTAGCAATGAAAATAAAGACATGGCATAACCATACCACCCAACATGAAGCAATATCACCATGGACTTTTATTCTGCAGATACACAAACATGCTTGCATGCATAGAATATTTTCTTAAAATTGGGTTATATATAATAAACATTTTCTACACTGCTTATTTTCACTCTTGATATAAAATAGAAACTCTTTCTCCAGCATAGTTGGAGTCAGTAACTGGCCAATTAATAAAAAAATGTCTCATTTACGCATGTGACAGAAATGGATCAGACACTATGCTATGTTCTGGGGACTCCTGGTGATAACAGGGTGATCCAATCCTTGACTTCAAGGAATTTACAATCAAGTTACTGCTCATTATAGAAGATGTACAATTTGGTTAAAAAAAATTAGAAGGGAAAAAAAATCACCCATAAGTTCCCACAGAAACAACCACTGCAAATATTTTGGTGAACTTCCTTTGAATCTTTTTGCTGTGCATCAAGTATTATCTTCAGTGTGGGTCAGTCTGATGTGGACAAGCTCATGTGACATTTACAATTTGGTAAAAAAAATATCCATAAAGCAGATAATCATTAAAAACACATTCATCGCCCTAACTGGTTTCGCTCAGTGGATAGAACGCTGGCCTGAGGATTAAAGGGTCCCAGGTTCGATTCTGGTCAAGGGCATGTACCTTGGTTGAGGGCGCATCCCCAGTAGGGAGTATGCAGGAGGCAGCTAAATTGATGTTTCTCTCTCATTGATGCTTCTAACTCTCTATCCCTCTTCTCTCCCTTCCTCTCTGTAAAAAAATCAATAAAATATATTTTAAAAATACATTCATCACTTAAACATTACCTTCACTTAAGATTCTAAATGTGTTCATTGGCTCTGTAAATGATGGAGGGTCAACATCTGTTCTTTATGTTTGGGTCCTCTGATTAGAGTTCAGGAAGTTTTCTTACAAAAGCCACATTTACAACTCATGATCTACAATTTCAATTTTAAAAACATATCTGTAAAGTGAGCATGTGAATACAGAGTCTCTGGAACTCCACAATTTTACAAAGCTTTCCCCATCCTATGTAATAAAAGTCTAATATGTAAATTGTCCCCTCCAGTGGTCATTTGACCAGGAGTTCCACTGCACTCTATGACATGCACTGACCACCAGGGGGCAGTGCAAAACATGGCTGGCAACTGGCAGATGGGCTCTGACGAGAGTGGGACCATGGTGGGATGGTGGAGCAGGTGAGCGGGCAGTGCCAGGTCAAGGCGGGTGTGAGCAGGGGCCTGATTGCTGGGGCTGCCACCCAGCTCCCAGGCACTGAGGGAGCCTGTCGGGGGGCCTGGCCCCAACTGATAGTCCTGCATGCGGGATGGTGGAGCAGGTAAGGGGGCAGGTGCCAGGCCAAGGTGGGGTGCCAGGCAGGGCTGTGGGGCTGAGAGGCTGGGGGCGAGAGCTGGGGTTCGATCTCTGCAGGCCACCCTGAGGGACCCCACCCGTGCATGTGCATGAATTCATGTGCCGGGCCTCTAGTCTTTTATAATTGTCTAACCAGCCCTAATTCCACTACAATTTTTTAGTAATTCAGCCTCCCAGAAAAATGATCTGAAACATTTTTTTCTTTGAACTATGGCTCATTGATTGAAATAATATTTGATTGAGTTGTGCAATTACAAAAGCAAGGAAAACTGACATAAACATAGTTACTGGCTCATGATAAGCTGACCACCAGTGGTGGGAGCAGATAGGCACAGGAATACAACGAACAGCCTGTGGCCATGAGATAAGAGTGCTTGGACTCTGTTCAGATGTGTACAGATGGAGTGCTGAACTAAATTATTCTAATGAGTTGGTTACATGAAGATTGGGCAGGCATCTTTGGTAATTATCAGCTTCACCATGTTTCAACAATAAAAATTTTCCCAGGCTCTTGAACTAAACAGAAATGTTATATAGGTGTTGGAAGAGATGGACCATTCTATAAGTAAGCTTATAATAGATCTAGGTGGTACAATTATGGATTTGTTGACATTGAAGCCTAATAGTATTAACCTCTGAACTCCATCTTTAGAATGAAGAATAGGATTATAGTTGGGGTTAGCAGAGAAGATGATCTTATATGCCTGGATTCATCTTTTGGGCAATAGAAGATCAACGCACCTTCACCTATCACATTTGAATATTCAACAGTCAACGTACATTGATGGCTTTTTAATAATAATTCATCAAGGAATGTTGATATCATCTTAGATTAGGGGAACCTCATAGGTTTGCCATTTCTCTAAAAGTAGCCTGATATGTCCACTTGTTATGCCAACACATCTTCTCTCCAGAGTCATCAGTGTTCTAGGTAATGTGCCTGGACAGAGTGCGAACAGCAAACTAACAATGCATTAGTCATTAAGGCAGTTAATGCAGCTGATGGACCTTAATCACATAATGAAATGCTTGCTATGAATGTTTTATTCCACCACCTTTCCACAGATTATTTATTGTTAATAGTTACTAATTAGTATTGAGCGTCATCTTTTGATAAAAAGGAATTGCACAAGAGAGCTAGAATATCGCATGATTGGCAATCCTTTGATTGGATACATATACTATTTAATTCTATGTGTCTGGAGCCTCAACTCTATGATTCCTTTTCTCAACACATTACATATGGTTGAGTTCTTGCATTTATCCATTTTCCCTTTAAAACCGAAATGCTCTTAGGCACCTTAGCCTGGGGCTATGCTTATGTTAACTATTCAAGAAGTCAAGCTCTGTGACAGGGCTTGAAAGAATGCAGAAACTGTAATTAGCTAGCATTGTTTAAAATGTGTCAGGGTATAGTTTTATGTATTTGTTATATATATGCTACATATATGTGTTTTCTATATTAATATGTAGTACATGTTACTATAATCGCACATATGCATTGTGTATGTATATTATGCAGACTGTATATTTATGAATATATACCTTCAGAGAACTTTTGTTTATTTATTTACTTGTGTGTGTGTGTTGTGCACTTTTCCCCTTCAGATAACTTTTAAAACAACCTCCTCCTCCTCTACTTAATCTTTGTTAATTGCTCTACCATCCACAGAAGCAGACGAACCAGAACTCACAGTGGCATTCTACATGCTTCTCTTTTTCATATATCATATTTAATGAGAAGCCAAGGCACTAGAATTTTACCTTATAAATGTCTCTTCCATCTCTACACAGCCTACCATTTCTCATGGCAATGTGTCAACAGACTTAGCTCCGGTACAGAAAATCGGATTTGGCAGCCTGTCCTCCCTGCTTAACAACTTGTATTTGCATCATCCCTCCTTGGTATTTTTTCTGATTAAGACAAGAAGAATTAGAGCAGACTGTGAATGGGATGATGGTAAGAGTCGTGAGACACTTAGGTCATAAAACAGGAAGTCATGCTTCAAGTTTCCTTGGGAGAGCTGATGTTCTCTGGCCAATGTGTGCATGAAAGAGAGAAAACCAGCATTCTGTGGGAGTTCACTATGAAGTCATAGGAGAGGCAAGTTCTAGAATCACAGAATCCTGCACTTATAGCTCTAAAGGGGGTCCCACTAATCATTCGGTCCAACCCACAGTATCTCAGAATGCAACTCTTGCCAAAACCAGTTTGGCTCAGTGGATAGAGCGTCGGCCTGCAGACTCAAGGGTCCCGGGTTCGATTCCAGTCAAGGGCATGTACCTGGGTTGCGGGCACATCCCCAGTAGGAGATGTGCAGGAGGCGGCTGATCGATGTTTCTCTCTCATCGATGTTTCTAACTCTCTATCTCTCTCCCTTCCTGTCTGTAAAAAAAAATCAATAAAATATATTAAAAAAAAAAAAAAGAATGCAACTCTATTTGGAGACAGGGCCTTTAAACAGGGATGAAACAAAAACGAATCCATTCGGTTGGGCCCTAATCCAATCTGTTTAGTGTCAACATAAGAAAAAGAAATCCGGACATGCAAAGATATACCAGGGATGTGCACACAAAAAGGAAAAGCCACGTGAGACATAGGAAGAAGCCAGGCATCTGAAAGCCAAGTAGAAGCCTCAAAAGAAACCAAAATTGCCAACACCTTGAACTCAGACTTTTAATCTCGGGAACTGTGAAAAAGTAAACGTGTGCTGTTTAAGTTACCTCATCTGTGGTGCTTTCTGATGGCAGCCTTCACAAACTAATACACTTGCACTGATAACTGGGAAGGAATGCTATTCTTTCCTATAACTCAGCACTACTTTTTTAGGCAAAACCATACAGGAAAGAATAATTTTCATAGTGGAAAGCATTTACGGCTGTGTTACTCTCATAGGAAAGCATGAAGACAAGAGATTGCAGCAATTAAACTTTAAAAGTACTCTCAAGACCTCCAAAATGTTATGTGCACATCTCCCCAAAGCCAAGTGTTAACAAATATATGCCCTGAAGAAACACCGCTAGAAAAACACCTTCTCTACTCCCTTCTGATTCTAACTGTTTACTTGGAAACTTCTTATCTCAACCAGCTTCCCAGTGTGGAATCTGAGAGTGTCTGGGTTGAAGCTGCAATGTTCCCTATTGAAGGTATGAATTTAAAAGTAAAAAAAAAGAAAAGAAAAGAAAAAAGAAATCCCATGGTTCAAAATAACCTAGATAATCAACACCTTTAACACAACACTTAGTATGACAATCATGAGACACAAAACATGCTTTCAAGAATCTGCTCTCAAATATGAATTATTGCCACACAGAATAACTGATTAGGAAATGGATGCTCCTCTGACCTTGAGCCATCACCATCATTGTCCACGGCCACCCCTCCTTCCAGGTGACCAGGAGCTCAGGGACAGAAAATGTCTTCTTGTGATACCTATTTCCAATCCGTGACTCTGTGCTCTGTATGATTCAAGGTTCCCAGCAGAGCCTCAGTGGGATGACAAACCTTTCACAGGATGCACTGAGCATCACCCTACAAGATTCATTGCAGACTAAATAAACCAAGCTAAACGACTCATCTGTGGCCCTTTCTGATTTCTTTTTTCTTTTTCAATATTGGAATGTGTTTTCTACCCTAGCTAACATTCAGAGGATTTTAACTGAAGGCCTTTGGACTCTTGGGGCTATAGATTTGCTTTGTTTATTTGGAAGGTGTACCATTTTATTTTAAATATATATATATATATATGCTTATATGTGGATTATGCACATTCTCATTTGCCACAGTCCTCATGGTCCTCACTATCACTTGCCCTCTTCATAAAATACTTGAAGGGACTCTGAAGGCATTTGAATTCTTGTGGCCCATTAGAGATTTTGAGATTCCCTATTTGTAACCTAATCAGAGGACTTGAAGGAAAAAGTACTGTCTGTAATTACAAAAATTTCAGCAAGCAAAGTAGTTCTAAGTCGATGATAAAATCAAAAGGGTCGGTAGGGTAAGTTCCTTGGGTGCTGTACCATCTAGTCAACAAAAGTTGAGCGGTCTTGTAAAATCTGACTTATATTCTCTCAGCAACCAGCTGACTCCAGTGTGATTTCCCCAGAAATTCTTCTAAGAAGCAAATATGTACTCTGAAAAGGGTAATAAATTATTATATGAGATCAGATCCTATTTCTGATAGTAGGAATCTACATATCACCTTTTACTAAAATAGGGTAGGAAAATACTAATTGACAATTGTGGAGACCAGGAATAAGAATTTCAGGGGAAAGACTAACAGTGAACAAGAGGTAGAATTCAGAGTTCTTGGGTGCAGAACGAGGAGCCAGAGACAGATTTTGATACTAGATTGGAAGTTCATTCTTGCGTGGAAGGTGACCCTTGACTTCTACAGATATAACCCTATAACTTGAATTTTGAGTTTAAGCACTTTTATTCATTTTTTTAAAGAATATGTTACTAAATACATGCATACATAAATTAAACTAAATTTTTATGTCTGAGACTTTCCATAGAGACAGAATATTATACCAGGAAAAAAAACTACTTGGTAAAATTAGATGTTTTTATTCAGAAAATGTACCCAATTTGTTCTCATCTAGAAAACAGGCAAATGCATCCTGACTTGCCAGGGGCAATTGAGATAGTGTGAAGGGATGACTTTGCATTACACACATTTAGATGATATCATTATTGTTTAGCTTATGGAAAAGTTCACTGAGCAACATGCCACAGTACTATTCTTATAGAAGCATTGAGGAGGATTATAACCTTCTCTCACACATCTCTGCTTCTAGCATCTAGATTACTATCTAGTTCCTCTTGCCTGAACTCTGGATTTGCCCTGAATTCTAACTCCCCTCTTTGCTGTCTGTGGAGTAATTCATCTCTGTCCAAATTCTGACCTTTGTTCCTTCCTTATCTCACAGTACTGAGTGAAACTCATGCCCTCTAAGTAGCGCTTTCTGCTCTCTTTGGAAACCTATATCATGACCATCTTTCACTATTTGTGTGCCCTTTGTTGAATATCACCTCCTTTTCAAAACACTTATCCATATATTTTTTTAAATTTTATTTTATTGTTTAAAGTATTACAGATAGTAGTACATATGTCTCCTTCCCCCCCCCCCCCCCCCCCGCCCCCCATTGACCTTCCCCCGGCCTCTCCTACCTCCTGGCCTCCCCTACTCCCCCCTCCCCCCGGCTCGTTTTTTCCAAAATTTTCACAATTCTCTCCCAGAGAGATGCCAAGATAAATAAACTGTTTGCTATGCATTTTGATGTGCACCTTACATAAGGAGAATGTGTACAAGAACTGGGAGCAAGATGCAGGGACCACCCCATAACTGGCGAAGTGCTCAACCTCACACATGCCTTACAGCATATGCTCCCAGAATTTATTTTACAATATATATGTCTATCAGAACATCAAGTTGAACACCTTAAATATGCACAATTTTTTTTTGTCGTGTGTAGCTCAATAAAGCTCAAAAAAGAAATACCAACTCAGATACTATGGCCCTGCTTGGAATTAGAATGCAGTGAAGAAACTTATGGGCTGAAAAAAAAAAGAAAGGAGTTAATACAGATAGAGAGAAAGCAGAAAGAGACAGGAACCATTCTGAAAGCCACCAGCAAGGGGAAGCAAGGTGTTAATGAGCCAGCTGTACTCCGTCACCCAGCATTCCAGAGAAGGAGGATGCCTCCTCGGTGCATGAAGTCTTCACAAGGTAGTTACTGCCTGGAGCCCAAACCACTCCTCACTGGCAGTAATGCCAGTGCTGAGCAGCAGAGACCCCCTGCGCTGCCATCTTGCTTCCCAACTCCTCATAACCCAGCACTAAAGTATGCCTTTGAACCACATAAACCAACGGCTTCAAAATGGCAATGCCATATTCTCCCCCTTCACTCATAAAAACAGAGAAAGCACTGTCCCGGGGTAGGGGGTCCTTCAGCTTCAAGACTGACTCCCAAAAGATGCCACTAATTTACCCCCACAACCTCTCACACAGTCACAGAGCCCTATAACAAGGATGTTGTCATGGCAACCAAGAGCCAGCCAAGCACAGAATGGATCTCATCACCCCACAAGTGGTGCTTCAAGTCTCCCATCTCATCACTCTTTTCATCTGACAAACTGCGTCACTGAGAGGTCCTGGATAGTAATTAATTACAGAGTGTGTCTCCTCTGCTCCAAGTTTGGTCATGCCAGAATCACCCTGAGGATGAGTAAAAAGCAAGTTTCAGCTGCAAGGTCTAGAAGTTCAGATTGGGATGCCAGGGACGACACTAGGGAGAGAGATGCAGGGAGGGAGAATCCTGGAGGTCATCTCACTCAATGCCCTCATTGCAACCCTCTGTGCAAGCACAGAGATGAAAAATTATGCAGTAGAACATCTGATTGCCCTTTTCAAATTCCAAGAACAAAGCAATATGAATCAGCAATGTTCCCTGCAACTCAGGAGAAAACCTCCCAAGACAGTGGCAGAATGCTGGCCAAGGTCTCAGGAAATCTATTTATTCTCTGGATCAGCCAAGGCAGAATCAGAGTGAGAAAACTGAAGTAGCTAAGTCCTTTGAGAGCAAGTGCTTTCAATGAGGAACCCATTTTGTATAATTTTTAAAATCTATGTTTTGTTGTATATTTTTTGTTCTTTCTTTTTCCCTCATCATTCCCCCCCACACACACTCCACTATTTTTCCCACTGATCTTCAGAGTTCAAATGGAAAGACCTCTCTTTTCAAGACTCATCTAGGAAAGCCTAAAGTTCCAGGGTATTATAAGAGGGCTGGGTGATAGCATCAGGGATGGAGGGCTTGGTGGAACAGGGGTTTGGGGGAGAAATGCCTACTGCCCCTCATCCCCCAGGAAGAATAAATGATATATTGGGCATCCTAGAAGGTGGCAGATTGGTGTAACTCCACATACACATCCATCCAAGTGGTAGGGATAACAGAATGTGAACATGAGCAGCGAGACCAGAGTCAGCAAGGTAGGCAGAGTCTGGTCATGATCAGTTTATCTAGCTAAATAAAGAGCTTAGATTTTGTTCTAAAAGCTATGGCAAACATTGATCTGACTAGCCTTAGCTAGGACACACCAGCAAGGCAAGGAAGGCAACTGCAGTGGGAGTGGTATTTATGAAGCCCTAAAGGAAGAGAAAAATGGCTGGGTCTTGCAAGAATTGGGACATAGACAATGTTGAATACAGTTGCTTCTGCAGTATTGTCTGCATGGATAATATTGTCCCCTTACAAGTGAGAACACAGCACTTCTTAACAGTAAAATATAAAGTTTCAAATGCACCCCAGAAAGTGTTAAAGCCACAAGATCAAGGGATAGAAGAGTCACAAATGAGAGAGAAATCTGCTCAATTTCCTTTTTCTCTGCCCCAAAGCAAAGCAATAGAATCTTGTCCAAAGTCCTGAGATACAGATGGTGGAATAGCACAGCATATGTTCTGCAAGGACTTCCAAGAAACACCTATATCCTGGCACTTAAATACTTCACAACAGAGAAAATGTGCTGATAATTTATATATTCAATATGTATTTATGTGTGTGCATGCCCAACACACACACACACACACACGCACACACACACACACACTGCTCAGCGAACTGCACCAGTGAAATGTAACTCATGAACCCTGCTTCTCTTTCTTGTGCTCCCCCTATTCCTAGTTACCTTTACACTCTCTTGCTTCTCTGGTCTTCAGCCCTGTTCTTGGGAAGGGTTCTAAAGTCAGTTTCTTACTCCTCCAGAAGACTCCAAGCTTCCTAGGAGACCAAATTGTGACCCCCTGCCATATGGAGAAAAGAGCTATTTCCTCTTATTAAACCAACGTAATGAATAAAGAAGCATGGAAGGAAGGGCCATTATTGATCTCATAGTGTATAGCCCACTACCTACTTTCTGTACACCAACAGCCCCGTATACACACATATAGGTACACTAGCATATACATACCCCACGGATGCCATGATCTGTTCAGGAAAATGTCCCCTTGCACTCACCCTGTCTTTTAGTCTTTAGTCTCCAGAGGCTCTGGTAGGTTGCATGGTGACCACCATTTACCACCCAAAGCAAATAAAGAAAGTGACGGTGAGAGTACTCTGGATGGGAATAGTCTACCTTCAATGGTAAGCTTCTGAATCTCATGACTAGTCTCAGCACAAGTGTTAGTCAGTAAACTAAAAGTTCATTCATTCTGTAATTATTTTCAGGAGGAGTTTATACCCTGTCTCTATCATCCATGTAACTCTGAGCAGGTAATCTCTTCTCGCTATGACCATTTCTAAAACACGTCCCTATGACACCGTCTGCTCCACAATTACATTTACTGTGGTGAAATAGACTGGGCAGCAATTACACAAACCTCTGGCTGTGTCAATCCTTTGTTAGCAAATTCTTGCCAGCACAACTGTGCACACAACAACCTCCAACTCCCCCTCACATATTGACATGCATACCCACTCAACACACAGATACACAGACCCACACATTCAACCCCCCCTCCCAAGACATCTGGAGCCGTGCCCATTCCCACACAGATGCATCTGCATATATAAATGTACACCCTGTATGCAAACACAGCCCTCACATATATTTTATGCATGTGTTTTATAAACAGCTAAACCTGCTAATTCACCAGCCTCTTTGGCTGGCAGATTACTGGGGTGTGCAGATTAGAACTAAAACAAATGATTACAAAGTCAAGGATAGCCCTTTGCCAAACACATTCTGTTCTTTTGCTTAGCGTTGTAGTTTTGCCTTAATTTATGGTAATCCTACCCACGCTGCAAGTCACCGTACTGCTGGTTCATAAATGGAGCGCAATCTACTACTGCATGTTGGCTGGGAAGAAAGGGAAGACCGCCAGGTTTTTTTCCGATGCTTTCAAAAACGAAAATTACAGTTTTGCCACGTATTAATGTGAGAATATTTCTGATTCCTTATTCATTATACATATATATGGAATATGTGGACAAATATCTAAACTCGTAATAAAATTCCAGTTCTTCAAGAACTCTCAGAATGAATGCTGAGTTTAATTCCTGTCATGATGTAGAAAAGTTTGGTTTAATAAAAATTAAAATCAAGTGCTGGAGAGGATGCAGAGAAAAAGGAACACTCGTGCACTGCTGGCGGGAATGCAGACTGGTGTAGCCACTGTGGAAGACAGTATGGAGTTTCCTCAAAAAGTTAAAAATGGAACTCCCATTTGACCCAGTGATCCTGCTTCTAGGAATATAACCCAAGAAATCAGAAACACCAATCAGAAAGGATATATGCATCCCTATGTTCATAGCAGCACAATTTACCATAGCTAAGATTTGGAAACAGCCTAAGTGCTCATCAGCAGATGAATGGATTAGAAAACTGTGGTACATCTACACAATGGAATACTATGCTGCTATAAAAAAGAAGGAACTCTTACCATTTGCAACAGCATGGATGGAACTGGAGAGCATTATGCTAAGTGAAATAAGCCAGTCAATGAAAGAAAAATACCACATGGTCTCACTCATTTATGGATAATAAAGACCATTATAAACTGATGAACAAAAATAGATACAGAGGCAGAGCAGCATCAAACAGACTGTCAAACTACAGCGGGAAGGCCAGGGAGGGTTGGGGCAGGGGTGGGGGTTCAGAGATCAACTGAACGACTTGTATGCATGAATATGAGCATAACCAATGGACACAAGACACTGGGGGGAAGGGGAGGATGGGGGAAAGTCAAGGAGAACAAAAAGGAGACATATGTAATACTCTATGTAATACCTTAAGCAATAAAACAAAGTAAAACAAAATAAAATTTATCTTTATTGTTGAAAGTAAAAAATAAATTAAATAAAATCACAGGCTTCTGTAACTTCATATGCAAGGGCTATATTTTTTGCACCCTCTTTTGCTCTATCTTCTGTCTCCCTTTCTTTTTTTCTTATGTGTCATATTTTTAAAATTTTATTGGCGTAACATTGCTTCATAAAACCATACAGGTTTAATTTCATGTTGGGCTTTGGATTCCACATCAATCTTTCTGTCTTTCCACCATGTCTTCTCCCATGAGAGGACCTCAACCCCTCTCTTTCTCTCAAAATATATATTGTACAAAACTCAGTATAAACTCCTTAATTTGGAGTTCAGTCAGTCTTGTTGATACCTGGGTCCAGAAACATACCATACACATTTTCCTTCCTTTAATTCCCTGATGCTTCTCCATTGAGATCAAGTCCACATCCATTTTTCTTAGTCCTAACTTGTTTCTTGACTAGGAACAGGTCATAATTTCTCTTTCCATGCATAAAACTTCTAATAAACATAATGTTATTACAACCTCCTGAAAAAAATCCCATCAATTCTGAATCCCAAGCCAACTTATGAGACAGCATTTTTTAACGTTTGTATTGAGTTATAATATACATACAGAATAATGCACAAATCATAAGTGTGCAGTCAGTTGAATTTTTAGAATTCAAATCTCCCTGTGTAACGATATACCCAGCTCTAGGAAAAAAACAAACCACATTATTAGCACAACAGAATCCCCATTATGGGCTCTCACATTCACTACTGCCACTCCAGGAGGTAACAGAATGATATCCTGTCTTCCATTACTATCAATTCATAGGCCTCTTCTAAAACATTACATGAATGAAATCCTGCGATATTATTATTATTTTTTATTTTCTTCTTTCAGTCAACATTACACTTGAAAGTCCACTACATTGTCACACACAGTTGTATTTTATTAATTCTCCTTACTGTGTAGATTCTTTTTGTATAAATAAATCACAATATATTTATTCCTCTGTTGGTGAATTAGAAGGACATGAGAAGAAAAAGACAAAGAAAAAAGAATGAGATGTACAGAGAGAAAAACAGCAAAAGAAGGGAATGAGGAGGGAGAGATGAAGAGAGTTGAGAGGGTTAGTGAGTTAAAAAAAGGAGAAAGGGAGTGATTTAAAATGAATAGAGTAGAGATATAAATATGGAGAGGGAGGGAAGACAGCAAAAAAGAAACAAAACAACAATTAAAGACAAAGAGTTTTTGTGATCTATTAGCACTATGATCTTGACCAAATTGTTTAATCTCTTCATCTCTTTAAAATTGAGATAATAATATACATCTCATGTGGCTACTGTTGGAATTAAACAATATAATACCAGTATATGTATTTGTTTAACAACTCGTCACACTTAGTGGCTAAAATTTAAAATTTGTTAAATATAGCTACTTAAAAAGCCTTTAGGTGTGGCCAAATAATAAAATTGATGATGGATACTGTGTTTACACCCACAGCCTACCAGATAAAATTCTTAGCTTTGCCATTAACAAAAATCAAGGTGCTGCCTTGTAGAGATGCATCTATTACATCTGGAGGTACCTGGACTGTCTGCATGCAGAGCCTCAGGGATAATGAAAAACTTCAGATTGAGTGCCAAAGCTCTATTACCAGCTGAGTTTCATTAACACTCTTAGTAATGATCGGATTACATGTGAAACAGAAAGATAATTACTTTTCTTGATGACAAATAGGGAGATGTTATAATCACTGGCTCTAAAAAACAATACTCCACAGCAAAAATATGTAAAAGGAGGACCAAAGTGCAGCCATTTCCTTCTTTAGGTTATTTGAGGGAAATTTCAACTTATCAAGGTTTGACATGCCTGCACAGGCACACATGCATGCACAAAATATATTAGTCTAGGATGAAGGCCTTCTATTACAGTTATTTAACACTAGAGGCCTGGTGCATGAATTCTTGGATGGGTGGGTCCCTCAGCCTGGCTGGCGATCGGGGCGGATGTTGGGGTGTTGCGGGGGGTGGTGCCTGGGGGAGGGACTGCAGAGATTGGTGGACCTCAGGAGTTTGGCTGTGAGAGTGTACTGACCACCACGGGGCAGCTCCTGCATTGAGCACCTGCCCCCTAGTGGTCAGTGCACATCATAGCTACCGGTCGACCAGTTGTTCGGTCATTCGGTTGTTTGGTCATTCAGTCGCTTAGGCTTTTATATATATAGACTAGTGGCCCGGTGCACAAAATTCATGCAGGGGGGAGGGTGTCCCTTAGCCCGGCCTGCACCATCTCCAATCTGGGACCCTTCGGGTGATGTCCAACTGTAGGATGGAATCGGGCCTAAACCGGCAGTTGGACATCTCTCTCACAATCTGGGACTGCTGGCTCCTAACTGCTCGCCTGCCTGCCAACCTGATTGCCCCCTAACGGCTTCCCTGCCGGCCTGATTGATTCCTAACTGCTCCCCTGCCTGCCCGATCACCCCCAACTGACCTCCCCTGGCAGCCTGATTGCCCCAAACTGTCCTCCCCTGCCTGCCTGATCGCCCACAACTGCCCTCCCCTGCTGCGACCTGCTTCCTCCTCTGGGACCAGCCTCCTCCACGCAAGGCGGCGGAGACACTGGGACCGGCCTCTGCTGTGTGCACGGCCATCTTGTGGTGGCCATGTTGTGACAACATCATGCATGAGGGTGCGAGGACCACCTAGGCCAGGGTTGGCAAACTGCAGCTCATGAGCCACATGTGGCTCTTTGGCCCCTTGAGTGTGGCCATGAAGTTTAAATCACACTGTACGTGTGCGCCTGCATGTGGTATTTTGTGGAAGAGCCACACTCAAGGGGCCGCAGTTTGCCGACCACTGACCTAGGCTTTATTAGCATAGATAATCCTACAATTTGGGAAACCTCCTGAGAGGAAAATATAATAAACTCTCTCTCTCTCCATATATAAAACTTTCAGAGGGATATATATATATATATATATATATATATATATATGGCTTTTCAGAAGAGGGAGACAGAAATATCTATGATCAGAAAGAATCATTGATCAGCTGCCTCCTGCATGTCCCACACAGGGGATCAAGCCTGCAACCTGGGCATGTGCCCTGACCAGGAATTGAACTGTGACCTCCTGGTTCATAGGTCAATGCTCAATCACTGAGCCATACTGGCCAGACTAAACTCTCTCTTCTTTTTAAAAAATTAATTAATTGATTGATTGATTTTAAATCTTTATTGTTGAAAATATTACATATGTCCCCATTTTCCCCAAAAAAAGGGGCAGCGCTTCCATGTTGACCTGACCTATGGTAGGAAGGTCCTCAAGAGGCAGCCTTCCAGGAAACCATCCTTCTAGTAACAAAAGGCCAGAATAATGACTCTCGATGGTCACCTCATGGCATTCCAGGCTCAGAGAAACAATTTCACAGGACACTAGTCTCTCATTGATTACGTCAAATTAAAGCAGGCTAACCAGAACTGACAGTAATTCTTTCAAAACAAAGTATGGAATACATCAAAACGGGGGCTTCTTCTTTTTTCCTTCTAAGCAATATAGTCGTCCCTACAGCTTTTAATATATTATACATGGGAGGAAAAGTAATCTTTTTTTAAAAAAAATATATTTTATTGATTTTTTTTACAGAGAGGAAGGGAGAGAGATAGAGAGTTAGAAACATGGATGAGAGAGAAACATCCATCAACTGCCTCCCGCACACCTCCTACTGGGGATGTGCCCGCAACCCAGGTACATGCCCTTGACCAGAATCGAACCTGGGACCTTTCAGTCCGCAGGCCGACGCTCTAGCCACTGAGCCAAACCGGTTTCGGCAGGAAAAGTAATCTTATCCATAATCTAAGTCCCTCAGGATTTAGAAACCTTAAGTATCCCCATAACATCTAAAGAGGTACAATCCAAAAACCTCACCTAATCCTAGTTTAGAGATCTCCACAATCCCCAATCCAATCCCAAATTTAATATGAAGCATTGCAGTCATCTTCCTGAATGTGTCTCCCGTCCATTCTCTAAAATGTTCTCAGTTCCACTTCACTTGTAAAGTCCATATCAAGTCCCACCTTCCCACGGTCACCACACTGACCACACCAGTTCAGTGGACTTCCTTCAGGAACTGGATCGGCCACACTTCACCTACCCAGGCAGCCATCCCTTAGCACTAGGATTTGTAGGTATGCTATTCCTTCAAAGAAAGCATAAGTCTTTCAAGGACAGAAGCTTATATTAGTTTCCTAGGTGTGCTGCAATAAATAACCAGAAATCAGGTAGCTCAAAACAACAGAAATGTATTCTTTCAAAGTTCTAGAGGCTCAAAGTTCAACATCAAGGTGTCGGCAAAGTCATACTCTCTCTGAAGGCTCAAGGGGAGACTCTGCCCCATGCCTTTCTCTTAGCCTCTGCAGTCCTTGGGATTTCTTGCCTGTAGCTGTATCACTCCAATTTCTTTTTTTTTTTTTAATGATTAAGGTATTACATATGTGTCCTTATCCCCCCATTACTCCTCCACCCCACCCCCACTAATGCCCTCACCCCCCTGGTGTCTGTGTCCATTTGTATCACTCCAATTTCTGCCTTCATTTTCACATGGCCATCTCCCCTCTGTGCCATTATCTCTGCGTGTCCTCTCCTCTTCTTATGAGGACTCCAGCCACTTAAAACGCAGGGCCCAGACTGAAATACTCTGACCTCATCTTAACCAATTACATCTGCGAAGACCCTATTCCCAAATAACGCCGTATGCTGAGGTTCTGGTTAGACCTAAATCTGGGGAGGACATTATTCAACCTGCTTTTGATGTTTAGTGTATTTTCCTCCTACTAGGAAACTTCAAGGACTCAGATGATGACAATGACACTATATCTATCAAGTTTGCTTTGGGAAGTGATGTGCTGGGCTCTGCAGGGATCCCTTCTGCATGGACTCAGCCCCAGAAATGCAATACAAGTCCTCTTCTCATAAGTCTTGGTTCATCTAACGAAAAGCCAATCACTTTGTAATGGAAATTGCTTCTAACCTGCTCTTCTAGGAGGCTCCTGGTAGGTGCCATGAAGTCCACTTAAGCAAAGTGTCAGTAGAAGCGATCAGGAATAATTAAGGCAGGGAGAGGAGGGAAGGAAGCAATCAGGGAGCAGCCTCACCTTAAACCGTGGGAAATGTCAAGTTGGAATCACTCTGTGTAAAGGTCAGCCCCCACATGCCAACCTTTTAAAATTTCATTGAAGGACTCTGTTTAAAATATCATGCTACAAATTTGCTAAAGAAAAAAAATAATTTACTCTGGGAAAACCATTTATATTGCCCCAGAAAACTGAGATACTGCATTCGAATGCAAAACTAAATAAAAACAAAATAAACTCCCAGAATTCCAGGGACGTAAGTGAAGGTGCACACAACACTTGTGAACATCCGGGAGGACCTTCTGGTAGAGGGAAAGCAAGGAAACAACAAGCAAACAGAGCCCGGTTAGTCTTGGGGTAGAAGACTTGGTTTTGGTTCCAGCTGGCTCTTGGCTGCCTTTGAGATGTCCAGCCAGGTAAGGCACCTCACCTATTGGGTGATGCTTGGCTTGCATTCTATAAATGACGATTTTGTGAAATAAAGTAAGATCTTATAAGTGAAATGTTTCACAAAATCATCAACCACTATACAAATACTCATGCTTATTTTGAGACCTTCAGAAAAGCAGTTTTATGCTGTCTTAATGATTATCAAAGTGGCACCCCAATGTATGCCCATTTGAAATAAAACAAATGTGTTCTTGAACAAGGTCCTAAGGGATGAGCCCAAACTGGTTGCCTAGGAGAAGCAACATGTTTCTAAAGGTCACACAAAATTGAAAACCACAATCAGACATTTTAAAATTAGAATTCTGAACAGTGATCTTGCCAGTGAGCCACCAAGCCTGCTGGTGGAACACCTACTATGTGCAAGTGTTCTCTAAGATTGAAGGAGAAACAGACCCAAAAGGAAATATTATCCCAACTCTAAAATGATTAGAATGCAGTTCATACACTCTAAAGAGGAAGGAGAGATTCCCGTGGATGTAATGGTCAAGGACTTGTGGAGGAACAGTTGGCGAACTGGACAGTGAGAGGCATCGTAGTGGCAATTTTGAGTCTATATATAATGAAACAGATACTTAACCATTCTTCAGGGAGTGGCAGTGGGAAGGTATGAGAGTGAGGAAGGAGGGGAGAGAGGAGATCATTTGTTTCAATGCAGGACTTTGCCAGTTTAAGTGCTCCTCTGTCCCTGGGGTTATTATCTGCAATATCATGTCAGACTTCGAAGGAGATTTGTAGCAAGTTAGCCAGACCTCAGAAAAGCCTTAATTACAGATAATATCTCTGCTCTGTTCATTCCAAATGGGAAAGAAGATGAAGACGACCGAGCCCACTTACCTTTGGGGTGCCACAGATGCTCGGTCAGCAGTCCTACTAATAAGATACAGAAATCTCCATCCACTTCCTTCAATCTCCTTAATGATAAAATATATCCATGTATAAAAAATTCTTAATTATACACGTCCACACGCACAGATATATATTCAAAGGCATGTATGCAGATAAATGACTACACTAGTACCAGTTAGAAAAGGGGAGAAAAAAAAAACTAGATGAGAGATGAAGTATAAAAAAAAAATCAGAACAGAATTTAGAGTTGGGAAATGAATGCTTTCTTAGAAGATTGGATGAAAAAAAATTATCAGACTGAAAGAAGCTGGATTGGAACAACGCCTTCTGAAAAGTGACCTGTTCGGAGATGGGGAGATCACAGCCCTTGGGGAAGAGATAATCAGCTTGTGTGGACCGTGTCAGTGTGAAAGGAGCGCAGCCCCGCACTTGCTTTTGAGAGGAGGTGGTGAGATGACAGAATGATGAACTTTAATGGACCATCAGATATTTTAAACAGCGTTTTCCATTTTAAATGTACATCCAAATCCAGCACTTACAGGATGCGAGCTAAAAGCTTCAGTTCAAACCAGCAAGGCCATCGCCAGCATCCACACAGAAGGCTCCCTGACAAGAATACACTTGATTTCCAACCAGCAAGGGACTAGTTATTCCATTTAGAAAAATGACATCCTGATGACCTGAAATTACCCTTGCAGCTTCTGCAGACTCTAGCTTCGGCGGTGCATCTATTCCAGGTTGCACGGGAGAGCTTAGCTAAGGCTTTCGGGGCACGCACTCCAGGGATAGTATGCTTTTCCTGGCGCCTTGATAAAGGCCAGGTCAACATGGTGCTTACCAGCTGGTGATGCATTCATTCATTTAGGGACAGTTGGAGAAGGCTTAGCATGTGCCTGACTCTGCTAGTTGATGCTGATACAAATATTAAATATAGTCATGTTTCCTGCTCTTAAGATACCACTGCCCTTTGGGGAACACAGTCCAGTGAACAAGCAATCAGAATACAGTGGAGAGAGATGGCTGGCTCACCGACTTCCTGCAAAGGCGGTTGACTTCCGCAGCCTCCACACTCTTCTTATTCCCACCCCCTAATACCGCAATCTGTTGCGGGTCCCTTCTTGATACCGATCTCCTCAAGGTCACCAGGACTAGCCAAACCTTCCAATCTGATGACCAGTTTAATCTTTCTCATGCCAATTTTCCAATATTTGTTACTTTCTGTTACCCACTAATTTTCATGTGTTTTTAGTACTGTGCACTATCTTGACTTTTGATCCTTGCAACCTTGAAAATTCCATTGAAAATATTTTTTTGAGGAGTCTTCTCCATTGTTTGGTCCTTCAAAGTGAGAGCTACATAGAGTTTTCCTCATTTCTGCCTATACAGTGTGTGCTTGAGACTTATATAATTTTATCTCTCAGGATCCCAAAAAAAACAAACCCTTCAAATCGCTCCCATATATTATCCATTGTCAATTCTGTTCTTTAGATTCTGGAAATGCATTCAAGATGGTAAACAGAGCCTGTACATTTGACTACACCATATGGAATTTTCATTTATATTTACAATGTTATATAAAAATACATATATTTTAGAAAACAGAATCAGTGCCACCAAACAGGGAAGGATGCTATTCACATATTCAATATCGTGAGAATGTTTTCCCAAGATATTGGATAGGCTTGAATTACTAGAAAGAAAAAAAAAAAATTGCTTACTAGACCAAGATTCAATACGTAGAAGGCACCTCCCCAATTCTCCAAAACAGAGGGTCAGGGGCCAGAGAGATGGGAGATCTGGGTGATCATCAGGGGAGCTTGAATCTTACAATGGGAAGGACTCTAGGATGCACATCACGGAAATTCATGAAGTTACCAGGCAAGGACGCACTCCAGGCTGCTTTGGTCACAGGCAGCCACACAGAAATGCCAAGTAAAATAGGGACATGTCCCTTAAGCATCCACTGATGATGGTCTGGCTGCTCTGTACTATTCTCTGCATTTCTATTTGACCAGACAAGGATGCCACTTGTAAGTGAGGAGGAGAGAGACAGCTGTAACGACAGGCATTTGTGCAGTAGGGCATTTTACTTCTCTGACAGGGATTTGTTTCTCTATGTCTGTTTGTCATTTGTGTTTGTTGTAGCAGCTCAGCCTCACTAGGGCCCCGGCCCTTGTTTGTTAGCTGGTGCATATGCCCAGGCTGTGAGGGGCTGCAGCAGAGCCTCTTCCAGACACCCCTCCAGAGCAGGCTCTGTGCATCTCTGTCCACAGCCCAAAACTTAAAATTTGCCTCCAATGCCCCCAACCCTTCTCCTTCAACTCTTGCTACCTGCCTTGATGGATAGTCCAGCATGGTGGACATACCATTGCACTACAGGAATCACAGAAAGCATCATGTGGTAACAAATCTTGCTGCTAGTTATGAAATAGTTGGATTTTTGGCCCCTCACGTCGATTGTGACACACTGACGTTAACTGGGCTACCGCTGCCTCTGCCTAATGGACATGACTTCGCTCAATAACAAATCCTCTTCAGGAATGCCCCTACTTAAACAGTGTGTGTCTCATGCCAAGCATTGTAGGAACACACTCATGGGTGTCAGTCCATTATTGCCACAGCAATTTTGTGTGACAAGCCACCCTCAAGATTGTAATAGGTTACAATAGCAAACACAGCTTGCTCTTGCTTTTGTTGGTTTAAGCCAGTGGTCCGCAAACTGCGGCTCGGCAAACCGCGGCTCGCGAGCCACATGCTGCTCTTTGGCCCCTTCAGTGTGGCTCTTCCACAAAATACCAGCTCTTCCACAAAATACTGACTTCTGCGCATGGGCCACGAAGGTTCAATCGCACTGTACGTGCGCACCCACACATGGTATTTTGTGGAAGAGCCACACTCAAGGGGCCAAAGAGCCGCATGTGGCTCACGAGCTGTGGTTTGCCGACCACGGGTTTAAGCTATGGCTTTACTGGGATAAACTAGGCTTGGCTCAAGTCAGATTCAGATCACTCCAAACATCTCCCTCTGGGGCAGCAGACACCTGAGGCATGTGCGGACCACGGGAGCACAAGCAGACCAATCGAAACAGAAAATATGGCCTCAGACCCACGCTTGAAACTGATACGCTGCCACCATGGAATGCATCCTATTGGCCACAAGCCCTATGTTGAAGCACATCTCGATTGAGGTGGATGGGACCCAAACAAATAAGAATCAAGTGGCCGGAAAGGATGAGTGATTGAGGTGGGTGGGATAAAGTCATAACCTCATGAATGATTTTAAAGAAGTATAACAGGTCTCTTTACATGTTGTGGTTGGCCATGTGGTAGACTTGTTTATTGTTTCAAACTTTTCCCTTTCTCTCTGTTACAACTTTATATAGTCACTAGAGGCCCGGTGCACAAATTCATGCACAGGTGGGGTCACTCTAGGTGGCCTGCAGGGATAGGGCCGAAACCCACTGTCCAACACCACCTGCAGCTCCTACCTGCCGCTCCTGCTCACCCCGACCCCACTGTGCCTGCTGTGGGCTGGCGCCCAATCAGTCCTGATTGGGAGAGGCGCTGCTGCAACAGCACTCACCAGCCATGAGCCCTGCGTCTGGCGCCCTCCCAAGAGGAGTGGCCTGTGGAATCGGGTTGAAACCAGCTCTCCAACATCCCCCGAGGGGTCCCGGATTGCGAGAAGGTGCAGGCCAGGCTGAGGGACCCCACCAGTGCATAATCGGGCCGGGGAGGGACCGAGGGAGGGCTCCAGGGCGTGTCTGGTCCATCGCACTCAGTCCTGATCGGCCAGACCCCAGCAGCAAGCTAACCTACCGGTCAGAGTATCTGCCCCCTGGTGGTCAGTGCACATCATAGCGAGTGGTTGAGCAGCCTTAGCATATCATTAGCATATTATTCGGTGGAGTCAAATGGATGGATTTCTCCATTTCCATCCATTCTCTGACCCAGCAGGTTGATCCTGTCTTACTCTCCCTGTATGTTCCCAAGGTCTATGATGCCGCCTTTGATATGAGGTGAAATACTGCAGGTGTCAGCGAACTATTATCTGTTTATGAGGCAGAAGTCTTTCTGTGACTTTGTGTCAGAGACAGTGAAAGTGAAAATCAGGAGACAATAGCTCTGACTCCTCTGCCATTGTTGGATTTTTCAAAGCCACTTCACTTCTCTCTTCCTCTGGTTTCCCAACGTAAACTGTAAACAGTGTTTTAAAAGCTGCCTTTTCTTCCCACCTTGTGCTGCTCCATCAAAAGAAATGATGTTTGAGAATGGGCTTTGAAAAATAAAAAAAAACTGTATTACACAAATATGCTCTGCAATTATTGAAACAAAAATGTAATACATCTAAGGACTATTGTTTAGAGGCTAAGCATGACTTGTGTTTCCCAGGGCAAAGAGAGAACAGAAAGAACGATATGGAGAAACTATTTTTTATTTTTCTCCTGCCTAGATAAAATGGCTTTAAACAGCATATGACCGAAGAAGCACAGCTCTTCAAGATAGAAAGGGTTTCCCTTCTTTTCTCCCCTACCACTCACAGCAAGGAATCCAGAGTGGAAACAGGCAAAGGGGGAAGGAATCAGCAACTCCAAAAGGACATCTATTTGGAGGTGATATTCCAAAACCTGTCTCAATCTCACTCAGATCCTCAGGATGCCAGCTGATGCATTTTGACAGGGAAGAGAGTTTACCTAGATTCAATGAGTCCCTCTATGGAGGAATGTTTTGGGAGCAGTACAGAGAGGAAAGTCAATACAGAACTTCCACACTATGGAGTTTGGGGCTGACACTCCATTTGACTCCACCGAATATAGGACTTTTTCCTCCATATCCTAGGACTAGAGAAAAATCAGTCCAAAGGCTAAACTCCAACTGAGGAGCCAATTTCTCATAACAATGGCTAATAATGACTCTTTGAAATCCCCTTTCTGATCCCAGAATAGGGACTGTCAGAACAGATATCCCTGTATTAAGGCCAGACTGAAAGCCCAATCAGCGCTTGGATGCTATGGATAAAGCCACTAATAAAGCAGCTCTCAGATATTTCTGTGAAAGATTCAGAAAGAGCACTAATTAACCCAGACAGAGAATCTTCTAACGATGTATTCCTTCTGTTAAAGAATATCCTGTATTGGCATTTTTGTGAATCATTCTTGACATTTTGCCAGTTCTGCTGTCAACCTTCAAGGAATATGGAAACAGTCAGTAGATTTTTAAAAGCAAAATCTGTATAAAACAAAGTCTAATTGCAAAACTACTGACTAGCTTACCAACAAAACAAAACACAGAGATGGTCACTTAACAAACCAAATTTCTAGAAAAGTCTCCTGTGGAGAAATTGCTTCATCTAGTGGAGCAGGACTACTTGAGAGGGCCAACTTAGATTACATCGCAGCATTCCCTAACTTGCAGGACTAAAAGTATTTTGAGTTATTGAGTGGGGTGTGTGTGTGCATGTGGGTGAGCACACACTCATGCATACATGTACACATTAATTCAATAAATGTGTATTCAATACACACTGTGTCAGACATTACCAAGGAGCTTGGCATTGTTTATGGAGCATGGTTTAAAGACTATTACTCTCAAACATTATTATCATCCAGATTCTGCTAATGGCTTTCAGAATTGACATCATACAAGCATCATTTCTCAGTCACATCTTCCTCTTTATTCACATGGTCCCGACCTCTACTTTGGAACACAGTATTCCTGTCTCCTTCAATCTCTTTCCCAAACATGACTGAAAAATAACACAAGATGAAAGCATTTTTTAAAATATGTCATATCCATAAGCAAATGCACTATAGATACAAGTCTCTGCATCATTGGGAAATCCATAAGAGAGACGTTTTGATAAAGAACTCAAAAGGTGAACAGAAGGAAGGAGGTGGTCTGTTATTTTTGTTGCGTGGAAAGCGGGGTCCTTGAGAGCCTACCACACACACCAGGGAGATGAGATTTGGCATTAAAGTGGATTCTTGTTCCGTCAATGGCAGATTGACTGGAATCACTGATTCTGGTACCTTAGACTTGACCTTCATATCTGATACTTCATTTGCCTTTTTAAAACAAACAAACAAAAGACAGCCCAATACTATGAAACTAGGCCCAGGAGAACTTATGAGCAAAAGCAGGGTACTTATTTTAAATATGTTTGTACAGCATTTGGAATTTGCAGCAGGCAGGGCCCAGGTGAATATAACACTAATAACAATGATTTCCCCACAAAGTATCTGTGGAGCCCAGCCACTCTCTGGGCATAACTGCCTCCTATGGAACTTGCAACACAGCCTTATGGGGGTGCCCTGTCTTTGCCCTTGCCTTTGCTTTCAGATACAGAGGAATAGGAACTCAACTCGAGCAAGCACAGGGATCCTCTGTCCATCTCCACTGCCCAGGAACTAGGCCCTGTGGTCATTGCCGAAGTTGTCACAGATCATTGCTGGAGAAAAATGGTTCTGGGCAGAGGCTGTCAGCAGGAGGTTTGGCTGAGAGAGAGATAAAGAGGGTTCTCCTCCAGCATCATATTTCTTTCTCTGCCTCAGCAATGGCCAGAAGAATGCTGAAAGTGACTGGCTGAGTAAATTGTTTTTGGAATAAATGTGTTCTCTCCCACTGCTCTCTTCCATCTGCTTTTGGTTCCCAGGCTCCCTCCCTCCCTGTTGTCATCTCCCATTTCTCTGCATGCATGGATACCTCTCCTCCTTCTTTCAGGTAATACATATCTACTTACAAAGTTCTGGAATAGATGATAGATAGATGATAGATAGATAGATAGATAGATAGATAGATATCGATAGATAGATATAGATATAAATAGATAGATATATATGTAATTTTCCCCTTAACACATCAGGATGAGGTATCCAGCTTTCCAGGTCATGCAGCAAGTGTGGTCAAGATCTAAAATAAGGCTCTTCTTTAGATTCCTGCATCCTAGCCATCATGTGGAGTCACTTGCATGTCACTACCAGAAAGCATGGTCTGACTCCTGAGGCTTTTCCACAAACATTAGCTTAAAGCCCTTTGGCTGATAAAATATGATCTCATGATAAAGTGATCATTCAATTTTTAATTCTGGGGCTAGGTACATTCCACAGGATGAAGGTGTTAGCTTTGTTGCCAGAACGTGCTTTGTGTTTACGCAATCACACCACCTCCAGGGTCTCTCTCACTTCCAGCTGGGTTTCTACTCTGAAAAACTTTTCTACGGATCTCTTTGAACCCCCTTCCTATCAGCCACCTGGATCCTGTCATCGAACTTTCTGGGAACTTGGCTCTCTCCAATCCTGGTGTGCACTGAGACACACCTTTATATGTGAGCTACTGCTGAGAACTTCCTTTCCACTAGGGAAATAATGTAACTCATAAAGCAAGGTGTCTGCCAAATGAACAAGCACAGTCTGCACTGTTTTCTGACACCAACAATCAATTCTTCAACTCTCTGAGTACCAAATGCGTTTCCTACAATTTCCTGACACTGTCTACCTGGAGTCAACATCTGATCCCACAAGTTAAAGGAGCTTGTTCCTACTAGACTGACCCAACTACAGGTGCCAATGGCACCTGTCCCAGCTTGTCACCTCCACTTCTGACCAACCAGCTATAAAGGTAGGGGCTCCCATCACCTCTCCACGGGTTCAATAATTTGCTAGAACTCAGAAGAGCACTTTACTTAGTGTTACTCATTTATTATAAAGGATACAACTCAGGAAGGGCCAAATGGAAGAAATGCATAGGGAAAGGAAGGGGGGCAGAGTGCATGGAGCTTCCATGTCTTTTCCTGGCACACCCTCCTCCCAGCTCCTCAGTGAGTTCATCAACCCACATGCTCTCAGAACCCCATCCTTTAGGAGTTTTTATAAAGATTGTATTATGTAGGCATGATTGGTTAAATTATTAGCTATTCGTGACTAAACTCAACCTCCAGGCCCTCTCCCCCCAGCGGTGGCACTGGGAGGAGAGGAGGAAGGTTTGGAGGTGGTACAGCTGGAAGTTCCAACCCTCCAACCATGCCGTGCTTTTTCTGGTGACCATCTCCCATCCTGAAGCTGTCTAGGGGCTCACAGCATCTGTTATCTCACTAGCATAACACTCATCAATCCAGAGATTTCAAGTTTTTTATGAACTATGTACCCTGAATCAGAACCAAAAATACCAATATACAAAGACCAAATATAAAAATAAAAAGACTACAATACATAATATAATTTATAAAGCAGAGTGTCTGACGAATTAATGAACACAGAAAACCAGTGATAGCAGGGTGTGTCCTCACCCTCTCTCTACCCACGTATGCTAATGTCCCTTAACAAAGAGCTTCAGATGCCACTTAACTACAGACTTCAGGACCTACCTCATCTGAGATCCAGTCTTTAGGGACCTCTGCCCATTCCTCTTGCCCCACATGATTGAAATTCACTGAACTTGGCTTTCTATGCTGTACTTCTGACTCCTATTGCCTGCAGCTCCACTTATGTGTGTCTAGGTGATTCGTTACTTAAGTTAGATTACAAGCTAACTCAGGCACAGGCCTTGTGTAAAATTTTTCTCCTGCTATCCCCAATACCCAGGGCAGTATCTTTTCAGGCATCAATAAGTGTTTGCTAATTAATGGATAGATTTATAAAATGACCATACTTGGGAATAAAAATAAAAAAATATCCTTTAAAGAACATTTAAAATTTATCAGAAATTTTAGGAAACACAGGTGTAATATTTAAAATAATTTATACAACATACCTATGAAAGAGAAATAAAATATTCTCCACAAGGAAGAAAACTGAAGTTTAGAGATAAAAGTGAAAAAATAGTTTTGGGGGCATGTGTATAAGAGGTAGAATAATTACATCCCTGCTTCCTAATGGCCATAGTGTTGATCAAAGTGGGATTTTGAAGGCATCACTAACAAGATTTTTCAATGCTCAGTAGCGAAGATTGAATTTGCCCAACAAAACTGGTGTCCTTTTATGAACTCATCCAGAATTTTTTTTAAATAAGCAATCAGGAACAGCAATGCATGAGCTATTCGGGTTACCATATAGAGTTACTTAATCACAACTAACTTGAAGAGAATAAACAAATCAGCATAGGATTGATACATTTTCTACCTGGATTTAATTATTCCCAGGACCAATAAAAGAACATGACTCTATAATTTGGGGGAACTTAGCTGAAAAAAGAGAAACAATGATAAACAGAGACTTCTGGGGAAGTAGAAAAAATTACCTTGACTATAATGAGTGTCATAAAAGAAGCAAATGAACAAAACAAAGCATAAAAACGAGTCCAGAAAATCTTTGAGCTGAGGCTCATTATATGAAGTCAGCTCTAACTTCCACCATGGCCAAGGTATCAGGATGGATGGACTTCTCTATAAATATCTTTTAACTCCTGATGTTTGTTCTCCTTCAAGTCTGTTTTAATACCTGTATAATATTTTTCTGCTCTAAGTAGGCAGAATGCACAGGGCCAATTATCCTGACAATCAATGGCACATGGTGTCCTCAAGGGTCCTTACATGATTGTGAATCTATTCCTCCAAAACCATAATTCTATTAAATTCCACAATTCAAATAGGTATAACATATACACCTATTTGCCTGATGTATCAGTAGTTCCTTAACCAAATTTAAGTGCCCTTCTATAACAGGTTCCAGTGTTTTACACTGATAGTATAAACTTTTTCACACATATGCTGACATCCTTCCTGTACACAAATGTTAGCCCCTGTTTCTTTCTGATTTGGGATATCTACAGAACCAATGCTGATAGATTTCGAATGAATAAATGTAGTTTTAGAGGCTCCTAGGCCTATGGTCTGCCACTGAGCCACACCAACTGGGCACAACCTTCTGTCTTTTAACTTCTCTTTCCTACTACCCATCTCTCTGGGCCTCATTCTATTGTCATCTAATATTATCAGATCTATTGTCTAGTTTGCTAATTTCCTCTTCAACTGTGTCTAATTAAATGTTTATTCTGTCCATTCAATTACTAATTTTAATCTTTGTGTTTTAAATTGTAATCACTTCTTTTGCAAATATGCCCCTGCTGGTTTTAATGGTATCTACCTATTCATCATATATTCAAAAGTTGTTTATTTCTTCAGAAATATCAAATCTAATGGAAATCATCAAACTGGTAGCCTTTGATGCCCAGACTATGTAGTTATTTCTGTTTTCTCATGCTGATGGTGCTTAGTGCTGTGATTTGTCTAATAAATTTTTATTGTGAACACAGTCCCTTGGAACTCTACCTGTGAAAGGTTGCTGAGACTAGATCTAGGTTTAGAATATGTTAATATTTGCTTCTAACAAACACCTATAGAACTACCATTTAGAACTTCTATAACATCTTTTGGGGTGAAGTGAGTTGGAAGGTACAGAAAGTGTGAATTCTAATCCTCAAAACTCCAAAGCAATTTGTGCTCTGGAATTCTCATTAGGTAATATTTTCTTTTTTAAAAAAATCACTTGAACATAGTGCCCTACTTAGGGTGCATTTATGCTTTCTATTTTACCACTGAGAATGCTGACCTTCAATACACTTAAATTTATATTCCAACTTTCCATGTGTTCGGTCATCAAGAATAAACAGGATCTCCCAGAGCAATACCAGTTTTTGCTTTCTCATCCTGATTTGGGTTTTCTTATATTTAATTTCTTTACTTTTCCACCAGCTCAACAATGCATTGAAAAACATGCAACTAGCTGTAACTTACTGGAAGATGCTTTCTTATACATCTCAACTTCCATTCTCCCAGATAACTTTTCATTTTCTCCAGAGCATGTATAATTATGCTAAATTATCTTTCTTTTATTTCCCCATTTTCTGTCTCCCTCTCTTTGGGATATAACTTCCTTAGACAAGAGACTTGTTGGTTTTGCTAACCAATGTCACCCCAATAAATTTAATAAATTTTAAAAAATAAAGTCCTGATTTACTGTAATATATATAGTCACTGAATATTAACCTTAATTTCAGGTTGTCATTTAGGTTTACATCCTTTACGCATCATTTCTCTGGTATGTTTGAAAGGTGCTGTGTTAGAGATTGTCACTGGGCGGTTTAAGACACCTGGAGTTACCGATATGACTGACATGACTATTGAAGAGCTCTTCATAGCCTCTGCCAGGATGCCTTTATCCTGAGTAAAGGGAGTAGATTAGATAATTGGAAGGTTCAGAAAGAATTCATGCATGTGTATTTGATGGCTGCAAAAACATGTGTTCAAGAATGCAAATTTGAGGATGAACTGTGTTTGCTATAGAAAGAACACTGGAATTGGAGTTCAGAGACTGAAGTTTTAAACCTAGCTTATCCTCTTACTAGGTATTTTACTTAACATTTGTAGACCTCAGTCAATTTATCTTTAAAATAAAAAGGATGGAGTACTAGTAAACGTCCCTTCCAATTTTACAATTCTATTATCAAATATTTCTCAGACTTTTAAGTGCTCTGAAGATCAAATAAAACCTTAGAATTAGTTATTCCTCCTCTGTGGAATTTAGTATACGGTGAGCCTCTGATAGATTTTTTAACATTTGAACTATGAATACATGATGCCTGTTCCAAAGTGTTTCCCCAAAGTAGTTGCTAATATAACCAAGGATACAGTTCAACATAGAAAGATTGTCTTATTCTATCAGCTTGCATAAGAAAAGCTGGAGATCCCATAGAGACATTATGGTTACTCAATACTATCTCAACTTAGCCTGATGCATCTATTCTTGGACTTCACTGACACTTCTCTACTTAGAGCTTTAGTGCCATCCATCTCTGCTTTCAAAATCTCACCATCACTTACTCCTGGATTCCATTTCTTCTCATCTTTCTTTACCTTGCCAATTATGCTTAGCTGTACCATCTATTAATCAGTAGAGAATTAAAGCACAGTATCCTTAACATATGGCCAATTTAGCATTATTTAGCTAATATTTCTCCTTCTCATCATAATTCCATCATAAGATTGAAATATGCTCTCTGTAACTTTGGCTGTTGATGAAGGTCCTGTCATAGAAGTTCGATTGGCCGGACCTAAAATGCCACCTATAGCCTCATTCCCACACCCTGCCTCCCCAACAATCTTTAATAACTCCTATTACCACATGACCAGACTCCCTAAATGGTTTCTTGGATTTCTCCTTGAGAATCATAACTTCCAATCAGATTGACTTTTTTCTACTTTCTTGTCTTCCTTTACAAGTTTGCTTTCTCTTGGTCCATTGTGACAATCTACAGGTGTTGAAGGCATTATGTGAAGGCATAATGTCTATTTTTCTATCTGCAGGCACAGTAAAAAGCAGTTTAACACCTTAGCCAATTAAAGTATGCCATAGTAGTTAAGAAGAACTTGACATTAAAGTCAGACTTAGCTTAGATACCTGTGTGTGATTTTTCATGTATGACAACCCTGCACACATTCTTTTTATTTCAAGTCTAACCTGAGGATACAAATATCAACTTCCTATGGATGCTGTAAAGATTGACTGAGATAACATATACAAAGAATGTAGCACAGAGTCTGCCGACAATAAGCACTCAATACATAGAAAATGAAGTCAGAACAATTTTTCCTTTTACAAATAACTCTATTATATGTCTACTAGAAGCATTTTAATTGGATTAATCCTGCTCCTCTCATTGGTTTTTTTCCTCTTCTTATGTACAATTGAAAAGACTCTCAGGGTCTAGGTCTTGCCCTTTTCTTCAGGATGGGGCAATAGTTTGCTCAATACCACATCTTATATTGAAATTAGAATTTTGACTGGCACTTGGGTCTATATTCCGAGGGTAAAGAATCTTGGGGCGGGGAGGGGGAAGGAGGGAGAGTGTGGAAGTATGAAAAATCAAAGTATTCCTCTCTTCTGTGGAAATTTAAAAGAAGGGGGCAAGTCCTTCCAGTGCTGTTTTATGTTGAATCTGTTGTAAGAGAATAGGAGGAAGTTTCAGAGAGTCAGAGGGAGAAGCAAGTACCCTGGTTATGAGGATTAGTCACAAATTGAAAACAACAGCAGAAAATGCAGTCCCCAATGTAATATCCATTAAGTAGAGCTCTGAAGTATATTAGCCAATTACACCTTTTTCAAGCAGCCCGGGCAGCTTCTACAAATACACTTGTCAACACAAGCAGGTACTCTCAGAAAAACAGCTGAGCTAGAGCCAACACACCTCTGAGTATGAAGTGCTAAAAAGTCTAGGATGTAGTCCAAGACTAACTTGAACCAGGACACTACTTTTAATTTTAAAATGGAAATAAAGGCAGAGGACTTATTTGGAATGGTAGAGAACTTCAATAGAATGATGAGGTCTATAGAAAGCTGGCAGGTTAGAGTTGGCTTTCATTTCCCAGGGACCAGTTGCCCAAGCTGAGAATGAGTCTTCAGGGGCAAATTGCCTTGGGGTTCCCAGACTCTCTGTCTCTTGTGGTTTGGGTTCATCCTGCAATTGGAGCTTAAGTGTAAAACTGTCTCCACTGAGTAGCCAAGACGGATGTCTGGCCAGAAAATCAAGGTTATTGTTACCATCTTCCTTACCAGATGGGTATCAGCACCTTACTATAGGGCACACCTAATGTCTTTCCCACAGCTCTTTAGTCACATATTGACGCCCTGAGTTCCCCCAAGCATGCGAAGTGCTCTCCTCAGCCTGAGCCAATCCTGTCCTGATGAGTTCCCTGTTTAGAAGCTGGGAAGACTAGCACCAAGTCAGCCTGGCTTTGGACTTGAATTCTAGTCTCAGGAAGAGATCTTTTCACTATTCCTTGTGGACCAAGGTTTCCTAATCTCTTTTGGTTCCATGTTTGATAATGTAGCTCCATCTGCCTCGGTTCTCTCTAGTTTGGGACTCCCCACCCCCAGCATTCTAACTGCAGAAACTGGCTTTGCTCTTAGCAATCATTCTGGGCAATGGTCCCTGTACTCTGCCCGTGATCTTAGGCCGGTTCTCTCCATGAAGCACCTCTCAACCTAGACTGGATCCTACTCCTTGTGATGCTGTCTGTGCACCATCTGCATGATCAGCTCTCACCTCCAATTGATTTTCCAGGCTTTAGTCTGCCTGGCCCACTGTCTCCAGCTCTTAGCCACCCTCCTTTCACATCTTACTCCTCTTCCCTTCCTATCACGTTCTCCTTGGACCTCCTCCTGATCACCCATTTCACATATCCAAATCTGTCCCCACCCTGCTTGCCTAGGTCTCACAAGTCTCTGATACTAGCCTCTGTAGGTCCATTATTCCCTACCTTCCCAAAGGCTGAATTATAAATCTAACTGTGCTGTCATATTATCAGCAGGGGAGAGTGGGAGGGTGCGACTAGGTACAAAAATGAACAAAAATGCCCCCTAGCCTCAGAGTCTTAGCATTTCACTGGAAAAAAGATGGCAACAAAGAAGTAAGTCACAACCAAAGGAAGCTTATACCAATAAATAAATAAATAAATAGCAGAAGTAGAAAATCAAAACTGGCCCACGTTTCTAGCTTCCAACTCCTCTGCTCCTTTCATTTCCTATTTGCATCTCACATGTGCTGAACCCATTTATTCCACAAGATTATGACAGAGCTCCCTACAGCATCACTGCTGGCCTCAGCCCTGTCCATGGCACTACACTGAACTAGCTTGCAAGAAACATGAGGAAATGACCATCCTAACCCCTACATATAGCTTCCTTCCCCTCCTTCCAATACCCAGTATGCATATGATGGGACCAAGCTGAAATGCCATACTTTTTCTTCATATTTTTGAAATGTTCAGCTCACCTGATGGGCAATAACAACATTTCCCCCTCTACCTCCCATTTCACGATGCAGGACAAAAATGATCCCATCTTCCATTTGCTGTCTGCATTCTGCAGGAATCTGTGCTCATCTACTCCATAAAGAAACACACAAAAAAATCGACTTAGGAATGAGTCATAAATTGCTCTTTAAAGGTTAGAGCAAAGGAGCTCTGTGAGCCTGGGTTATTAGGACATGTGGGTGAACGGATCAGATGCAAATAGCTAGGGAAGAGACCTGAGCCCCTCATTGCTGCTTATTCTACCTAAGGGCCACTGTGAGTGAAAACCAACAGGGTGCTGTAACTACATAATCGTGTGAATTTCAGAGAGGGTGGTATGACATAAGCAGAAAGTGAGCAATGTTAAAAAAACTAAGACATCAAAGATTGCTCTTTCCTTACAGCTGTTATCAGCTATTCTTGCTTCCTATTCCTTCTCTGAGATCTAGATCCTGAAGGATAACCAATGGATTAAAATTTCCAGGACCCCATTATCAGTGTAAATATTTCCTGCTAATGATCTATGACCCAGAATAGAATAAAGGGTCCTTTGTGTTTTCATCGTTTCTTGTACAGACTTCCAATTCCTTTGCAATGTAACCATCTGCTTATGTTCCAGTGCCCCTTATTGGATTGTGAATTAGTTGAGAAGAGGGAGTATGTCTCAATAGCTTATGCAGTAGGAGTAGCTAGGACAGTATCTGATACCTGATAGATGCTCAGCAAATCATTACTGAATGACTGAATGGGAGGATAAAGATTGTGGTGTGTATTGGACTTGTTCTGCATGAATGAAAGTTTATTATTGGTCCATAGTATTTCACTGGTTCTAGAAGGTCCCTGTTTTCCACAGAAAGTGTCAGCAGTGAAGGAGTCTCATAATGAATGAAACAGCTGAGTTCTCAGACACCCCAAAGAATGTTTCCCTAGGCACTGTTGCATTTTGCACTATGTAGGGGAATTTAAGGGTTCCCTGTTTCAACAGGGAAACTTACTTGGTAACTGAAAGCCTCATTAATTACTTTGTCGTCATTACTAGTTGGTAACTTTAAATGGGATAACGTTTTAGTCTCTTTTTTTTAAAATACATATTTCATTGATTTCAGATAGTGGAAGGGAGAAAGATAGAAATATCAATGATGAGAGAGAATCATTGATCAACTGGCTGCCTCCTGTACGCCCCCTCCTGGGGCTGGAGCCCACAACCCAGGCATGTGCCCTGACCGAGAGTTGAACCATGACCTCCTGGTTCATAGGACAATGCTCAACCACTGAGCAACACTGCCTGGGCCATTTTAATTTCTTGAACACCTACTCTCTTTTAGGTACTTGCTAAGCACTTTGTGAATAAGAAAACATTTAATTCCCCCCAAACCCTGCAAAATAAATATAATTGTGTCCTTTTGCAGGTGATGGGATTGTGGTTTAGTAACTTTCTCACAATCACATAACAAGTAAATGACAGAGCCAGATTTTTCTTTCAACGGTTCATGGTTATTAGTCTCTTCTCTCAAGGATTAGAACAAAAGTTTTGAATGATTATCAGTGTAAATATTTCTTGCTAATGATCTATGACATTATTTTAAAAGAAATCACTTTCTTTGTACCCTGGGAATTAAATACAAAATATTTGCTGTGATGAAAGGCTTGGGACATACAATAGAAACATTCTCAGATACCAGTTACAACTGGCCATGAGATGATGAATGTGTTACAGAGTTGGGAATGTAGGTAATTACGATGCCATCTGGCATCTGATGATAGGTATCAGAACTAGACCTTCACTAATTTGGGAATGGCCAGGTCAGAAAGACAACCACAATGTAAACATGCCTATTTGTTTTTTTATTTAATAAATATGTTTATCTATTATATGCCAGGCACTGAGTGAGTTGTCAAATATATAGAAATTAAAGCTTTATTCATTTAACCTTCTCAATGTTTTATACATCAATTCTTTGGTTCCGATACCAACTATTTTCAAAACCCTTCTGACTTGCCTCTCAGGTTCCTACCTGGTCTCAACCTTAAGCCTTTCTCTCTCTAGTTTATGTGCCACTGTCAAAAATTATTGGTGGGTACTGACAAAGACTCTATCCTTGAGCAAACGTGACAAAGGCTTTTCTGTGTCCTCCTGCTGACCAGGTCTGGGCTATGGGCTAGATTAGTCCAGTTGTAGCAAGAATCCTGCTGAGTTGGTTTAGAGAGAATCCCTAGCCCTCTCTATCTGATCGAATTCCTCATCCCCCACTCTGGATAATGTATTACTCTGGCCTGCCTTCAGCAAGAGTCCTGTTCAGTGCATGTAGCAAGAATCCCCCAACCCTGATGTTTCCTCTTAGTAATTTTCTCTCCATCCTGCTTGCCTATAAATCTCAACTTGTTCTTGCTATATCTGGAGTTGAGCCCAATCTTTCTCCCCTACTGTGGAAACTCCATCCATTGCTCTCTGGATGATATTCTTACCCTGTAACGTGGCATATAAGAATCTTCCTAATCAGTCACCCACATCACCAAGATCCCATACATGAAACCCCTCTCAGCAAGTGCAGTCAACTCTCTTCCTACTCATATAACCATCTTCTTTCATACTGGGTCACGCTAACATTGTCATACCCATCATACCCATACTTAGTTGTCAGTTTCCCAAATGACCTCTGAACTTTTCAAGGTAAAGCATTTTAACATATCCATCTTTGTTTCCATAGCACCGCTTTGAAAACGAGGAGAACTGAATGTTTATCAAACATGCAATGACTAAACAAAGATTTGACCTTTAGGATGTGCTAATTTGAAGTGGAGTGGTTTTATAAGCTCTACAAACACAGAGGTATTTGGTGGAAGTTCAGCTGTTGGCTGGATGACTTTTCACAAGGTGTTATTTTGAATGAGTGATTATTTCAATGGTCTTATTTCAATTGTCCTCACTCTTCATTCAGCAACATGCTCCAGCCTTCTGCACAAATGCTTAGACATGCAGATGTGCAGTAGTCTTAGCAATTAATGTCTACCCTCATTCCTTAATTTGCTCTCTTTTGTGACTTTGCTATCTCTTTCTTATGCTTTTTCTTGCGCCCCCCCCCCCCCCCCCAGTTAAGATTACTTGACTGGTAGATTATTATAATATAATTTTCCAAAGACTCCCCCATCAAAATGACTTCAATGACATTTAACATATTATTAAGGAAGTAGGACATTGCTCCTACTTTGGTCTTAAAGCTTAAATGTTTTCATAATGTTTACTGAAGATATCACAAATGTCATTGCTCTCCAGAAGAGCACTCCCATAGTCAATGACAATTGGATTAGTTCGGGTATTAGATTTCTTTAGCTACACCAAGCAGCATTTGTCAACAAAAGGTTGCCATTTCCAGGAAGTTATTTTGTTCAGCACACTTGCTTCTTTAGCTAACACTGTCATACCCATAATACCCATAAAAATACTCTCTACCATGGAATACGCTGCCAGGTCCCCACGCCTCTCCTCAGACGGATTGGAGGAATAAACCAGAGCATTCTTCTTCATTGACTACACAGTTCCCCATTCACTCAAAGGCAAACACCCACAGCATAAATGTGAATTGGGGTTTAAAGTAGAAGGAATGTGGTGAGGCAAAGATGACTGACCAGTTTAAACTCCACGAAACAGTAGACTAAACTCTTTCCTTCAAAGGGTTATTTGGATGAATTTCCCATGACAAATCAGGTCACAAACTAACATTTCTCATTAAATGAGATGGTTTGCTTGATTCACAACATATCCCAAAGGCTACTGTCTTTATTATGTTCAAGAGGCATTTCTACCCGGATGCTTAAGTCAGATGCAGTAAAACAGGGGGAAGAGAAAAAGAGGTGAGAAGTATGATGGAAGTCTACCTTGAGCCTCTTACGGAGACCCATTAGTTATTTTTCTTTTTTTAAAAGATTATTGATTTTTAGAAACAGGGATGGGAGAGGGAGAGAGAGAAACATCACTGTGAGAGCAAAACATAAATCAGCTGCCTCCATCCCTCTAACAAACATCAAGCCAGCAGCCCAGGGATGTGCCCTGACCAGGAATCAAAACAGCAATCCTTTGGTGCCTTGGATGATGCCCAACCATCTGAGCCACACTGGCCAGGGCCATTCATTTTCATATCAACATCTGCATTGGAGGGAGGATACCTACATGTCCAGGCTACTACAAGGAGATACATTTTGAGTGTAACATGCTAAGTAAAATTGGAAATAATTGCAATATATAAATGTTTTTGCAATCCATCATATTTATAAAAATAAACCCATCAAAATACCCAATAAATTAGTCTTGATGAGATTTGTAATGAGGCATTAAAGATAAATTAAGTAAACTGTTGAAATGTGAAGAAAAATGTTTCATGGCATAACATCTACTCATACTCCATATTTTAGGCAGATAATCACACAAGAAATATTTTTAAATAAACAAAAATTTAAACCTTAAATAAAACAACTACAAAGAGTAGATTTAATATTTTTGATTACTTAGCAGAGTTGAAAGCCATTATATCCAGAGTAGGAATTATTGTGGTGGAAAGAAAACATTTTTTGTTTGTTGTTTTTGCTTTTGGTACTGAAATCAATTGATTCTGTTTTTATCACCAGTGAAAAGTAATGAGTTTTAGTATAAATAAAGCCATATTTAGCTTTTTAAAATTCAAGGACAGTGTGGGGTTTCATATACTCCTTTGGTTTCTGGAGAAAGCTGCTCGTTACAGGAGTTAATAGAAGAAAAACAGAATTATTCCAATTGTTACTCCAGTAGTGTGCCCAGAGATATTATTTTGCTTAACTGTCAAGACTCTTGATAAGATTTCTAAACATATTACATAAGATCCCTTTGGGGGAAAATATTCACATTTCTTTTTTAAAAAGCTACAGTTATTTTATATGTTTATAACTGGGTCAACTTGCATAGGATAACAAATCTCATTCAGTGATAGCAAAGGGTTGCAAGCACAATGGGTTATTTTGGGACAGAGTCTGCCTCCTGTAACTGGACCCACGGACACTGGACGAACAGGACTGCTCCAGCATGGGGAGTGAAGGTTCTGTATGTTTATGTGAGAGAACAAAGAGGCAGCAGTAACTCCTCTCTCAGCAAATCCCTGCTTTCAGGGAGATCTCTGCTCTCAATATCTCACCTCTCAAAGCCCACTGCAGGCATGGGCAACCCTTTCCTCTGCCCACAGAAAGGGTGACATTAGCTCCACTGCATTTTCTACAACATAAAGACGAGACCACAAATGACAGTGGAGAGCTGAACAATTAGAGTGGAAGGGGCACACATAAACTGGGGTGTAGGATCTTCCTACATCCGGGCTCTGTGCTGCAAAGCTGGGACTCAGGACACTTCCCAGGAACAAGACCTTGGGTTATGAGGGCTTTACCAATGGGCATGTGCTCGGTGCCAGTCTGAGAATGCCTCAAGCATGCAATTTCTGTGCAAGCTTGCCCGACCCCATAGTCAGCCTCAAACCTCTCTAATTCACTTTTAAACCAATAAAAAGGGGAAAGGTTTAGAAGTCTGTTTCCAGCACCCTGCGATTCAAACTTTTGTAATCAACCAATCTGGCCTTATGTCTCAGGATGAAAAGCATCCCTGTGAGACCTGACAATGCTTTGCCCCCGAGTGAGCTGAAATTACTCTAAGGATATGACAATTCCTTCCGATGTATCTCTCTGTCTCTCTGGTTTTCATGGGATTTTGCAACTTCTGTCACTTCTATTGCAGATTACCATAAAAGATGAAATGTATGCTTCAATTGAGAGGATTTGAAGGAGAAACACACAGCTGAGTTTAGAAATTTGAGGAAATGTCTAAATAAGACTGATTTTTGCAGGTCTGGAATTTTTTTAAGTAGATAAACTGAAATGTGCACATGGGGAAAAATAAGTGATCTTAGGAAAAGAACATGAGGAGCCTTGTCCTTTGATGTTCAGAGAGGGGTCCTGTGCCAGAGATCTCCAAGACCACCCCCAGACCCAGGAACCTGCTAAGACTGCTCACAGGATTGCCCTAGAGTTGTACTCATAACTAAGAGTTGTAACGAGTGAAATAATGCAAAGCAAATACAGAAATAAAAAAGAAGAGAAAGACACATGGGGTGAAGTCTGGAGGAAGCCAAGCCCTAGCACCCAAGATTCTTCTCCCAGTAGAGCCACACAGAACTGGGCTCCCCAACAATGAGCTGTGGCAACTCATGAGAAGTGTTATATCCCTGGATGCTTGTTAGAGACCCAACCTCCAAGGTGTTACCGGAGGTTGGTCACACGGGCACCTTTTACCTAGAATTTACCAAAATCTGATTCCCAGAAGCAAAACAAATTGTTTATATAAAAACAGTTTCAGCCGTTTTTATAATTCAGGGAAAGTTTCATATTGGTGTACACAATCTGATATCAATACTAGCCAAAGTTCATAAGTAGCCATGACAGGAGATATTGCATCATACTATTTCCCAACTAATCCATGAAACATAGTCCTGCCTCATGCTCCTCAGAAAACAAAAGAAAAAAGTCAAACAAGTCAGCTGACTCCTGTTCACCTCACAGATACAATGTTATGAATCTTCCCTGAGACCCCAGGTATTGCTCAATACCTCGTTGGTAAATGAATGAAATAATTAGTGAGCTGGCATCATGAGTAACAGTTGCATGAAAAAGTCAAGTTCTATATTTGGATAATCTGAACAAAAGGATGGGGGAAAAGCAACCACAAGAAGGAACATAAATAGATTTGTTCTTACTAGAATCTGTTCAAGGGTTAGAAAGCCTTACCCTGTCAAAAGCACTCGTAAGCAATTAAGAGAGAACACAGGGTTCACTATCTCAGCTACCCGTAGGTCCCAGGTTACATAACCAGTCTGATCCAGGAGTTTTTTCCTGACTATTCACTATGAAACCAAGTGTAAGTTACTCAATTTCACTATCTTTGGGTTTCTGAACTGTAAAATGAGGCTAGCAGCGCATACCCAGAGCAGGCAGAGAAATGAAATTAACATATGATTTCAAGGTCTTGCAAAAATGCAATACTGGTGACCTGTGCGAGCAAGACGAACTCTGTATTCATGCTCCATTTATCCTGCCTCTCTCTCAGGGAGACCTGTGCTTGTCTGAGGGCACTGAAGAAAAAAACACAAACAAAAAAATACCCTCCGTGGGAGGACATTCCCTCTTTGTGTGTGCCCCAAAAACATGGTGTCCAGCGAGAGCTCAGGCCTGTTCTAATGGAACATCAAGTAAAACCAGTCTCTGGGATAGCCATTCACTTTTCTAGTCTCTTAGATATGCACCTTTCCATTGATTTCAAATAGGTTTCAAAGCCTTTCTGCAATTAGGACAATTTAATCATCTCAACACTTTTGTGACCTGGGTAGAAACAGCATTAGGTTCTCAGAGATTTTTATTTGTTTTTCAGAAAAGAAAAAAAAAAAAAGAACTCAAAGGAGTTAAAAGGTTTAGATCATCAAAAGTTCAGAAATACGGGCCTCAGGTTTGGCTCCTGAACAAGAGACACTTCTCGGGCATCAACCTCTCAATGGTCTTACAGGGGCCTCTTTCAGCTTTAGGGCTGGACTATCAGGGCCCATAGGTGAGGAGAAGCATCCTAATATGTCAGATCCCCCATCTGTCAAAGTCAGAACGAGCTGAAAGAATGTCTTTTGAGAGCTGGAGCAGAATCATAGGATTCCATATTTGGAAAGGATTTCAAAGGTTATCTGTGTAGCTTTCAGGCCCATGCATGGTGCACGGTACCCTCTCGCTCAGTCTCTGTTCCTGCTCTTGCAACGTTATCTTTATCACAACATCAACAACCAGAGTTGTATCACAGCTATGCACACCTAACCCCCTCAACAGGCAGTGTGCCCTTTAAAGGCACACATTTTATTTGCTGTCTCTGTATGTCTAGGGACCAGCCAATGTCTGGCCCAGAGGATATGCCAATAAATAACTGGACAGAATCTCTTCTCACCCAAACTAGAGCAATACCCTTTCTATTCTTTTCTGTACTAACACCTAATGGTGGCCCTTAATTTAACCACAAAGCAAAATAACAATAATATATATATATATATATATATATATATATATATATATATATATATATAATATGAACATGCCCCATGGGATTTCAACCAGGAGACTGGGAGTTCTATCACTTGCTATGACATGTGCTAACCACCAGGGGGTGGAGCAGAATGAAGGAAGGCCCCAGCGGGCAGCCGA
The DNA here is from genome assembly GCF_028538775.1 of Myotis yumanensis. Lineage (NCBI taxonomy): Eukaryota > Metazoa > Chordata > Mammalia > Chiroptera > Vespertilionidae > Myotis > Myotis yumanensis. The sequence continues at coordinate 8,676,143 of NW_027223762.1, forward strand.
CCAGGCCTAGGGACCCTACCCGTGCACGAATTTCATGTACCGGGCCTCTAGTAATAATAATAATAATAATAATAAATTTAAAAATTATAAAATATAAACTAGACTGTTTCCAGACCCTACTTAAAACCTATATATTTTCCTGAACATACTAAAATAAAATATAAACTCATTACTGTTATCAGCAAGCCAATACTTTGACGTTGATGTTATTAGCTCTTTTGCTTAGTCTCCTCCACCTTCCCCATCACTAGTGATGATCTCGTTAGAGGAGCCACCTTCCTGCAGACAGACCATGCTATGCTGACCTGAGTCAATGGGGCCTTCCAGAAACCCTCTTCCCCCAAGTCTTTCTGCCATGCTGATCCCTGGCTTAAAGGTCTCTTCCCGGAGAGAGCTCTCTGACCACTGTAGTTTATGTCTGTCCACAATTCCTCATCCCACTCTGTTACCTCAGCTTGTTTTATTTCACTGGAATAAACAAGTTTTTTTTGTTTATTTTCTTGCTCATTGTAGATCTCCTGCAACCTGATAGAAGCCTGGTAAGAATTGGATCTTGTCTGCTCATTTGCCAATCTCTCAACCTGGACATTAAAAACAGCTTTCAGCCTATTGTGGATGCTCACTTACTTTCTCCCGAAACAAGCACTAAAAGTATGAATAAGCCATCCAATGCTTAAACGTTCTCAAATATACTCAGTGGCATCTTAACTAAGTGTTATTCCTATTTTTCCTTGAGCAGAAAAAAAGTGATTTAAAAACTCAGTAGTTTCCCACTTTTACACAGATTTTATTACACAGGTTTTCCCTTATTCATATGATTGTGTGCTTTGTTCTGAAGTGTTCTTCCTATTAATGAGTATCTCTGCTCCTTATAAACAAACGACACAAAGAACACTAACTTCTTTTTCTTCATCATAGTTTTTGGGTTATTGCCTTCAAATCCCCTCTACAGGTTCTTTTATGCAGGCTAGAACATTCGGTCTTTCTTCCATTTCATAATGTGACTTTCAAATTTCTCTACTATTCTTTCTAAATATATTCCAATATATACCTACTTCTCATAACATATGGAAATCTAAATTGATAGCAGAGAAAATCACAGGTATGTTTTTACTGATACAGAGTAGATGTGTGTGTGTGTGCGCGAGCGTGTGTGTGTGTGTGTGTGTGTGTGTGTGTGTGTCTGTATGTGCATGTATAAAGGGGAGAGAGTGCTTATATGTGTATTTAATTCCACCTAATATAACATAAACTTTTTGATGGCTCCATAATAACTAATAACTTACACGTTTATTAAATAAAAAATTCCCAAGTCAATTTTGGAGAATTGCAGCAAGTCATGTATGGTGGCCAGTCTCCAAGGTGGCCCTAGTGATTCCTGCCTTCTGGCATTCCATCCCTCTTATAGTCCCCTGATCCATTGTATCAAGACTTGCCTATGTGACCAGTATAATATGGCACAAGTGGGAATAGGTTACTTCTGAAGCTAGGTTATAAAATATATTTTTGATGCCTGCATTGCTCTCTCTTAACTCCCTTGCCGCAGAGGAAGCAAGGACTGTCATGAGGACATAAACCTCCTTCTAAAGAGATACAAATGGTTGAGGTCCTTCTGCCAACAACAGTGTGAATGAGTCATCTTAGAAGCAAAACCTCCAGCCTCAATTAAGCCTTGAATGCCACCTCATGAGAAATCCTAAACCAGAACATCCGACTAAGCCTCTACTACCAGGAAATACACAAGAAAATAAATTTTCATGTTTTAAGCTGCTAGTTTCAGGCTAAATTTTTATATAGTAATAGACAACTAATACAGCCTGCCTCTCCCATCCTGCACTCATGCAACTGTTTTGTTTTTGTTTTGTTTCTTAGATCTAATTTTGGATTTGTACATTTATTCTTAATTTCACACCTTTACATTTGTTTCTCTCCAGTCTATTTAGATCTTTTTTAGTAAATATTGAGATAATGAACAATAGACACAATATCACCCAACAATTTAAATCTGTTAACTTTCAGGTTGCTATTCAAGTTAATGATATAAATGGTAAAATGGAAAATGTATTGGATCACATCCTGGTGGCCTCAGCAATCTCTCCAGATTCATACTTTTCCACACTTTTTTCATCTACCAGCTAATACTAATCTTTATTTTCCTGGTATCCATCATACATATCTCTATCCACACGGATGTCAGAACACTTGAGTTATGTCCCTTGTATTGCTAGCCCTAGAACTGGTAAGTTAAAAAAAATTCCACAAAAGCAGGTTCTTGTTTGGACATGGCTACTTCTTAGTAAGCCCATTTTGGATCCTAGAGAGATATTGTTTTATTTTATTTTTTAGGAGCTCAGGGGTCACTGATTTATAGTTTTATAATAAAGTCATAAGTTGGTATAAAGCCCATGTTTGTCAGCTTCTTATTCCACCTCATCCTTCTTATTGACTATGAATGTGGCATTTGCTCATTTCTGGTTCTGTTTCATTGCCCCATTTTGCACTGCTTAGTAAAGGTTACAGTTTGCAGCTTTTAAACCACTACTTACTGGCAATCTCTTCATGCTTTCTGCAAGTTAGTTCTTTCCATCTATGCACATTTGGACTTTTCATCATAATGAGTCAGCCTCCATTTCCTTTTAGGCATCTAGTTAACGGCATACCAACCAACAAATAAACAAAAAATAAAAAATAATAAATTAAAAATGCTGAACACAAGGGAAGAGAATACTCACCGTTTCATATTTTAACTACTGAGAACTCTGGGGAGCTGCACTTGTTAAATTGGTGAATGAATGAACAGAATGTGAAGAATCCAAACCCAGAGAACCCAATTCTGTTCATCAACACTAAAAATTCAAAAACCTACATTTGAACTTGATTAATATACTCTTTGCTTTAACACACTATGAGGGTGGTCATAACTTATTTATTTTCCTTCACTTTCTTTTGAAATACATTAAACTTTTTTATGCCAAGTTTTGAAATCAATAAGCAGAATATTTTTCAATTATTTACTGTGCATGAAAAATGCAAGACAGAAGTAAAACCCAGTTTTGAAAATTAAAGCCCACTTTAAAAATATTTTCAGATATGATTATACTTGCCATTATGAGCTTTAAATAGAAGTGTTCTGCTTGTCAGCATAAGAATACTACCATATGCAGGTAATAAGCCATTCTGAAGATATTATAAAGCAAGCTATTATGCAATAAATGAGTCATCCCCAATCAGTGTAGAAAGACAGGAACAATAAATAGAGCTGGGGTAATAAAAATACTCTATTTTTAAAATCATAGATCCTCCTCTTAGACTGTATCCCAGAATACACTCCAGATGCAATAAAGAGCTAAATTCTATAAAGGAAATAACAAATATATAAAGACTTCACTAAATAAATGAGCAATGGATAGGAAAGAATAACTCCCTCCCAATAGAAATAGAGCATTTTAACAAACACATTGAAAGAAAGAAAAAATGTTTACCCTCATAAAAAACCAAATGCATAAATAAATAGTGTAACAATATGTATTTATTAATTCCAACACATTAGCAATGTCTTAAATTTAAGATACACAGAGGAATACCCGTTGGTGAAGATGAAAGAGGAATATTTATGCCAACATAAATGTGAATGTAAATTACTTTAAAAACTCTAGTGAAAAGACATCTGTCAATATCTATTTTTAAAAAAACATTAAAAATATTAATTTCCTTTAACTCATTCATTCCATTTTTGGAAGCCTCACAGGCATGTTCTCCCCAGTATGCGAGGAAATCTCTTGGCAAACATTGTGTCTTTTTCTACAGTCAGTCCAATCTTCCTTTCCTTTCTGAAGCTTACTGGGTTAGCCCTGGAAATGTCTCCCTCTACCTTCTTCTGACCTTGTGGGAGGGGAGGTCTCTGATTATTTAGAAGACAAGGCTTCTGTGTTTGTAGATTGTATGGGGGGCGGGGGGAGACAGGGCTCAACAAGACACATTTCTATCAGGAGTAAATGATAAGCTCTTTGAAATAGTGAGTGGCCCTTTGGTTTCGTGGGCAACATAATCCTGAATTACAGAAAAGCCAGGTCAGCCTTTACATAGCAAAGAGGAAAAAAGGAGATGATAAGAAAGGTAAAGGTGTCTGTGTTGGTGCTGTAGATGAAGGAGAAAGGCCAAGAAGATGAAATCAGGGATGGAAAAGATCCAGGTCAAAAATGTTGCTTCCAACTGGGTGGATGAGATAACACGTAAGGGCCAACCTCAGAAAGACAGGCAAGAATTTAATCAGAATGATAAGTTAGTGGGCAGGAGACAAGTTCTAGGGCACTTTGTTCATCTTCCTGGACATCAGATACACAAAATTGAGATACTTATACTCATTGGTCAATAGCATACTGTAATTATCAGTCCAAGTAAGGCTACTGCTTTGATTGTGTTTTTATTATTCTTACCTTTCATATCCTAATACCAAATCCATTCTACTCTGCAACCCCGTAAGACTGGTTCTTAGATATTAAGTCTTTCATGTCTGCTTTGTACACATATTTCCTTGAAAAGTGTGGATATGCTACAATCTAACTTCAAAACTAAGCTGAAGAAATTATGAAATGCTATTGTATGCTCTTAATCTACACTAATAAAAGAGAAACATGCAAATTAGTGCCACTCCAGTACGCCCACCAGCCAATCAGAGCAACTATGCAAATTAACCCATCAAAGATTTGCATACGCAGGTGTGGAGCGAAGACTGAAGGCTCTGGCTGGAGTGAAGACTGAAGCCAAGCCTCGCTGCGGCCAGACCAAAGGCCTGGGTCCCGGGTGCCGGAGGAAAACCGGTGCCGGCAGCCAGGGGAAGGAAGGCTTATTGCACGAATCTCTTCGTGCAATGGGCCTCTAGTACACAAATAAATTTATATCCACTATGTTCTCTATACATTTGTATTATTTTAAAAAAACAAATAGTATGTAATACATAACATAGCATGACTTTTTAATATATTTAAATGGTATGATGCTATAATTTTCATGCTGATTTGTTTGTTTATGTGTTTGTTTATTTCTTCTACCCCCTTTTAAATTAACTACTTTGTTCTTGGGAACTATTCCTGTTGGTTTCTGTAAGTAAGTTCCTTGGGACTGATACATTATATTCTGGAATCATTTATGAAATGAACCTAAGCATTTATTTTTGCTTCCTAATACAGTCGATCACAACTCAGGGACGTCTAAGTAAGGGAAAGCTCCAATCTATATATATAAAAGCCTAAGAGACCAAATGACTGAACGATCAGTCAGCCAGTTGCTATGACACACACTGACCACCAGGGGGCAGATGCTCAATGCAGGAGCTGCTCCCTGGTGGTCAGTGCACTCCTACAGCCAACATCCCCGGGCCCCGATTGGGGGGCGGGGGGGGGGGGGGGGGGAGCCGGCCAACCTCCCATGGTCCCTCCCCCAACTTGCTGATACCGCCCCCCCATCAGCCCTGATCACCACCCAGGCCGAGGGACCCCACCTGTGCACGAATTCGTGCACCAGGCCTCTAATTGATTAATAAGGAAATAAAAATTAGCTTAAGAAAAATAACCATTTTTTCAAAGCAGATTTAAAACAAGCATGGATCAATAAGAACAGTGGTTTATAGATTTACTAAATATTTACTAAAGTATAACAAAAGAAAGAAACATTCTAATAGCCAAGGCAATTCTATCATATGGGCTGCTGATTATTTTTTTTTAAGAGTAAATTTGGGTAATACCATTAGAAGTATGTGACACCCAGATTATGCTGCTATTTAGGGGAACATTATCTCTTGATATAACTTCCCCCTGCCTCCCCACCTCCTCCTTCCCTGGATCCTGCCACTGGTCACCCGCCATGTTCCACGCTGCCCCCTAGTGGTCAGTGCACATCATAGTGAGCAATCAAACTACTGGTCTCCCAGTCGAACTACCGAGGGGACACTTTGCATAATTATATATATATCTCCCATGTTCAAAGGCTGTTAAATCACATTGTTTACCCATATCTTCAGAAAAAAATCATGTCTACTGTCGTGGTAAACAACCTGCTTCCCTATTTATAATGGCCTGGCCCTCTAGCAACTTCAGTGTGAAATTATAGCTAATTTGCCTGTAAATGTCAGGTGGTCATAATAATCCGGCCACTCAGTGTATATAGATACTTTCTCTGTGATGGCTATTATTGCTCAGAAGCTAAGAGGTCATTGACCTTGAAATACAACCTTTTCAAATAAGTTTGTGTGTGTTTCATATTTAACTAATTCTGATTTCCTCCACTGGACAGAGAACAAAATGTCACAGATCTCTGTGAGGCACCCAGCACGGTGCTAGATGCTGAGTTATACATAAAGTAGTAAGAACAGATATTGAAAACAATGGCATTGGTTACAAATACATTCTTAGATTATACCAATTGAACAACCAGCTGACAAAGAGACATATGGGATACTCTGGGGCCCATTATCTGAATTTAATCTCATCATGGTTAGAGGTGGAAGGGACATAACTGTGTCCCTAGTCACTCAACCAGACAACTGGAAGGAGAGACAGAAGTGGCAAGTGAAGAGAAGAGGAAAGCGTGTTCCAGGTGCCCGGAAGCATCACGTGTGAAGGCTGAGGGTCAAAGGAAATGAAATAGTTGTCGTGGGGATTCACAGATGCTATGCTGCCTGTTGCCAAAGAGAAATCTGATGTTTTAAGTCATTTTTACTCAAAATTACTCCATCACGGGCAAAATTTAATTGACTTGATCACGCCTCAAGGATTCAAGTTCCAACAGCCAAAACTTTATGTTCAGATCAAGCTCATTACTTTTCAACTCCAAAATAGCCTTTCTTATTATTCCTGCTTAAACTCATTTTATAATTTCCCTAACAGAGCCCGATTCTTCTATCTTAGTACAAGTCCAGATCAACCACCTAGGATTATCCAATGGAGTTATCTGCATGAAGTAATTACTTTCTTCTTTGGCAACCATTTCATATTCTAAGATAAGTCTGTAGACTTTAAGGCACGTACTTAACGTTCAGTTTGCAAATTTTCTTGGAAATTAAAAGTGAGGAGTCAGCAAATTACTTCACTGACTAAAAGAAGAAAAAAGAAAGAAACTTTACAAAACCTTTTTTCCTGTGCATCTTTAAAGACCTACAAAAACTTGATTAATTCCTTAAGATGTCAAAAATGGTAGTTAAGTATATGGCACTTGTTGAAGGTTAGGAACCTCTGCCTGGGGTATTTGAAGAAGAGTTTTATGATAATGTACAATTGTGGTGAGTACGAGATACACTGAATTATTTACTCCTAAGTTGAAAACTAGGCAAGTGTCCTGCCTGCTAAACCAAACGGAAAGTGACTTGGGAAATAATATCGGGTATAAGGCATTTTCTTAAAAAATCTTTCTGGCCGAGACCGGTTTGGCTCAGTGGATGGAGCGTCGGCCTGCGGACTGAAAGGTTCCGGGTTCGATTCCGGTCAAGGGCATGTACCTGGGTTGCGGGCACATCCCCAGTGGGAGATGTGCAGGAGGCAGCTGATCCATGTTTCTAGCTCTCTCTCTCCCTTCCTCTCTGTAAAAAATCAATAAAATACATTAAAAAAAAAAAAAAAAAAAAAAAAAAATCTTTCTGATAACGCAAACGAAAGGCTGAAACCTAATGGCCTAGAACAGTGATCGGCAAACTGCGGCTAGCGAGCCACATGCGGCTCTTTGGCCCCTTGAGTGTGGCTCTTCCACAAAATACCATGTGTGGGCACGCATGCACAATGCAATTGAAACTTCGTGGCCCATGCACAGAAGTTGGTATTTTGTGGAAGAGCCACACTAAAGGGGCCAAAGAGCCATATGTGGCTCGCGAGCTGCAGTTTGCCAACCACTGGCCTAGAATATATTTCTTTAACCATCAGGAATTTACAAGTGTTTACTACATTGACATTTGAAATTGAATATGCGGGTGTGATGTGTTTCTCACAACAAATTTCTCCCTAAAAAGACACCTGGAAATACTGAAAAGGAACCCACGTTTTAAGTGTGCTGGGAAACTCCTTATTAAAGGCAATCTGAGAGACTGATTCTCCTTATAAAATATAAGGATAATTCTGATATGCAATGACTCCTATTTATGCATGTGTTTCATGAGTTAATATTTTTATAATAGGGCTCTGTTTAAGGTGTGTCCAAACAGTATAGATCATAATAAATCTGATGTAAATGTTTCAGGTTTTGGAATTTGCATGGACTTTAAGGAAAATCCATTTTTTGCTAAAGAATAGGGAGAAAAGAAAGGAGGAGGGGAAAAGAGATAGAGGAGGAGGACAAGGAAAAATGATATAGAGATGATTTATAATATTTTCTTTATGTGTGGAGCTTTAAAGCAGCCACATTATCTAGCACCTCTGTCTAGAATCATCTGGCATTTTTGTGTAGGGGTGCGGTGGTTATTAAAAGGCTGACATTTTCAATGTCTCCGGCCATCTGCACTATGCCAAGAGGTGGCTTACACAGGGTGGAAAAAGAAATGCTTATGAACTTTGTCTGAACTAACTTAAAGTTATCTGAAATCTAAATCAAGAACAACAGTAAAAAAACAAAAACAAAACCCATGATGGAAAACACCATTCTAAGACTTTAGAATCTGCCTAGATGGATTGGCGCGCATTCTATCTTTCCTTTTGCCATTTTGTTTTATTTGACTTACCATTTTCTGGACAGAGGCCAAGTCCTTCATGATAGTACTGTAATGATCACCTATAACCATCACTCTTGATACTCTCCAGCCTTCATTCAACCCTATGATTGTAAGTAATCACCTTGTTGTCCCAAATAGATTAGAATGTCTTAGATGGTAAGATCCCAATTTACCTACAACTTTCAGACCTCAAGTTGTGCATCAAAACGTCATCATAATTTAAACAAGGTAATAGTTCATTTAATGCTCACAAACCCTAAAGCTAAATGGCAAAGCATGATTTCAAATACATGTTCCAAAACCCTTGATCTTCCCATGCTGAAAACATGATAAAGAGTTAACACTTGAAGGAATGAACGTATGAATAAAAAAAATAAAACATTAACTACTCAGGAATTATCAAAAGAAGGAATTAAAAAAAAAACAGAATTATACAACATCCATGTTATCATTTTAGGGGGAAAAGGAGATGATATTGGTTTATCTGTAAGAATAGTGGCCACCTTTCCCAATCCACAAGTCCTTGCAGTCCAAGTGGTCAGCAAGAAAGAGGCAGGATGTACAAGTTCATTATCCACATATTTCAAACCTCTCTCTCATTCTTATATCTTTCCCTCACCAACAGGCCACCCAAATCTCTATCCTTTGGTGTGTATTCTCCTAGTTTATCTCCCTTCTAAACTGAACAATCTCTCATTTAAAAGAGACCATGTTTCATTTCTATCTGTGTCCATGTTCTACATGGGTCCCAGTAGAGTGCTTCCCACTCAGAAGAGTCTCAATAAATATATGTTTAATAAATGAGTAGGGAAGTAGACAAGTTATTATTTAGTCTCTCTGTGCTGTCTGGTTTCCTAGAGTGCTGTGCACTCAGACTGCAAACCCCACAGGGCAGACGGCATGTGCATTACACATCCTTTTTCGTGGCCCTCTCTGCACTTAGCTCAGCATTGGGTACAGGGTACCCCTGGTTATTCTACCGACAAGGTAAGTGAGTGTTGGCTAGGTAGGTAGATTCCGTAGTCCAAGACCAGAACTAACTTTATCTTGAGACTCCTTGGAGCCATTTAAATATTTTACATGTAAAAAAGTAACCATTTAAAACAAAATTGGATTTTAGAAGACCAACGATGTCCGGGAAGGGAGTGGTTGTGAGTGGAGAAGCCCAGGAGGCACAGAGACCAGTGAGGAGGTAATAAATGTCTTTCTGAGGAAATATGGCTGTGGCCAGAGAAAGTATAAGGCAGAGGGCACAGGAGAGGGGATACAGGCAGACGAATAGGCAAAGATCAATATAAGTTTCTGGCTTATGGCTTCTACTAGATGGTGGTGGTGCCAATCACTGGGGGGTGGGGAACTTGGATTTTGGTGGTGGTAGTGGTATTTAGGAAGCTAAGAGAGAACTAATGAGATATATTTATTTCTAACTAATAAGATATACTTATTCATTTATTTTTTTTAAATGTGGAGCTAAAATGTGAATTTATCCTTTCAGCCTATGAGCTTCTAGATCCCCAAACCCGAACTCATCACAAATCTTTTCTGAGGTAGTATTTGGTCAGCAGAATTTCTCAATTAGAACTTGTTATAGATCACTTATCTTAAAATACAATTAACATACAGCTTATGAAGTCCTTAATAGAGACTATATGATTAGAACCAAGCTTTTAAAATTTTTTAAATTGAAAACAAGATAGTAATCTTAGCTTAAATTCACAACAGCTCCACAAAAAAGACAGCGTGGGTTCTATTATTTCCAGTTACCGTAGAAGAAGTCCAGCATCTGACAGGTCCGGGTGTTGGCCAGGGTGACCCACAAGCTGTCCTTGCCTTGGAGCTTCGTCTTTCTACTCCTAGTCCAGGGCTCATTCCTCTTGCCCACTGCCTGCAAAGGGCACGCCCAAATGTCAAGTTCTGCAAAGATGCACATCTCGTTGCCCATTAGAACTCAGCAGTCTTACTCTCATCATTACTATTTTGACTTGGAAAGTTCACCAAGTTCACCGCTCCGACCAATCTTCTGACAAGTGGAATTGTCCTCATATTTTAAAGCACGATGCATAAAAAATACAAAAAAAAGAAATACTACCTATGGTGTTGTGAGAGTGTTTTCCCCTCAAATGCACCTTTGAGCCTGGTTCACTGACGAACTGCCCGCACTGGGAATGCATTCTAAAAAAGCACAGGCATTATAGAGGTGAGAACACTAGAAACAAAATTTGCATCTGCTACAAGACTTACAATGTAATGGATTTCTAACTAATTAGCATGATTTCCCAGACTGAGTTATGCCACATGTAGGAGTAGCTGGATATAAAAATAAATTTGATTATAATGTGCATAAATTGCTCATTTCTTACAGAATTATGGCTTTTTCTTAAGTGAATGCCCAACTTCCCCAAATTGTCAATGAAAATGTGTTTCCAAATCACTGCTCTTTTGGGGGCTGTGCTGCTTTCCGGGAGCTTGGCTACTCGTGGCAGCTGCTTTGTTGGAACATGACACACACAGCACATCAGGCAATGAGTGTGACCTACATTCAGGATGTTTATGAGTTCTGCAGAAACGGTGATTTTGCTCCCTGTTTTGTTCTTCTGCTGATGCCAGGGGCCTTTGAGCACTGTTTTGGGCAATACGTCCCCAGGTACAAAGAAGAAAGTACAGGGCTTATAGAAGAACAAGCTGTGAAGGTGCAAATCCACCATGGCAGATTTTTCTCTGTTCTGTGCCAGGTTTTGTCAGCATGGGATAAAATCAATGACAAATGTGCTTGTCTATTCCAAGGATCTGCCACTTGAATGACTCATACACAAACAATTACAGAACAAAACAAGACAGAATATAACCAAATGCAGGGTATCAATAGTATATTCGGTAATTCAAAGGAAAGAAAAGATACAGCAATTAATCAGAGCAGGAGAATAGGTAAGATTTGTGTGGTTAAAGTGTAGAAGACATTCTGCATCTGTAACCTTGAATGAAGGGGAGAGAAGTATGTTTCTTTCATGTACAGATTTATCCATTCATTATTAGGCTCCTATGACATGTGGACTCTAGTGATTCTGAATGTGTAATATTCATTATGTTTAACATACCATATGCAGTTTGTTAGTAGATGTTGCACATGCACAAAACAGGGTTCCTTTGTCAATCTGTTTGGGAAGCACTGGATAAATAAAGTTAAACTTGATTAATTCAGGACTTCTCAGTACTGTATTTGATGTTTTTCAAGCTTTTTAACGAGTAAAGTTTTGTTTTAAATATAAGTAGATATTCAGTGAATTTAAAAAGATCATACATAAGCTCCATTTAACCAAGGGAAGATATATAAGAGAGGAGAATAGTGAAAATGTTATGATATTAAGAAAAGTTTGATGCCTCTCTCACCAATTCCAAACCAGAATAACAAAACATAAACAGTCACTTATTGACTGCCTGCTCTGTGACAGGCATTGTTGTAGGCATTTGACATGCATTTTGTGGAGTTGTCACACACAAAATTATATAGTTTACCTATCACTGTTTTTATATGAAAACCTGCCCTGGTTGGTTTGGCTCAGTGGATAGAGCATTGGCCTGTGGACCAAAAAGTCCCAGGTTTGATTCTGGTCAAAGGCATGTACCTTAGTTGCAGGCTCCTCCCTGGCCTTGGCCCTGGCCGTGGTTGGTGCACGTGCAAGAGGCAACCAATCGATGTGTTTTTTTCACATTGGTGTTTTTCTCTATCTTTCCCTCTCCCTTCCTAAAAATCAATGGAAAAAATACCCTCAGGTGAGGCTTAACAAATAATAATAATAAATAAAATTAAGGCTCATAAAGATTAAGGATCTTACAGAAGGTCACACAGGTTGTAATTGGCAGAATTCATGCTGTCTTCCTCTGCAGGTGGCATTTTGTTAAATTATGTTTTGTGCCATTGTTTGTTTTGTGTATGGATCATTTGGAATGCAAGTTCCAAGAAGGAAGATGAACCTGCTCAAAAAATTCTAACACAAGGAAGAGTTAAGCATCAGTCCATAGAGAAGTTTAATCAATATATTGAAATAAAGTGGGGATTGCATTGTTTATCTCCAACAAAGAATATATTCCATTACCCTTTCTTAGGAAGTTACTTTAGCACATTACTGAGAAAAACTAAGGATTGATTACTCAATAAAGAAGAAGACTTTAGATTCAGGAATAAGTGGACCCAGCAAGGTCAAATGATGTAGAGAATCCTGTACTTATAGTACTAAGATTCTAGCTAGATTTAGAATTTTACCCCAAAATTTGGAGTTGGTAGAAAATAGATTAGCTCTTTTGGGGAGGATTGAGCCACTGGCTCAAATCCTTTCTTCTCCAAACTACATACATTTATTATTTTGTAGATAGTTGTAAAATAAGATCATCTTTTTACCCATCTCTTATACTGTATATCAATTCTCATCAATCCAAACTGACCATTAGAAGGTGAAACTGAGGTGGGAGGACACAGTGGAGATTACACAGGTACCTAGGGAATCACTGCAACCTAGAAGGGTTGAGGTAAGTAATCCATGTAAACAGAATTGAGCAAAGTTAATGAAACACTCCTTGTTATCACAATATAAGTGCCTATTACTCTCTAAGTTGGCCCCAACAAGCACAAATAAATAGTTGGTCCCTTGGTGGGCCTCAGCAACAAGACTTAAAAAGAAAGTTTGCCTTTCGTGTGGGTGGGCAGTCACAACCACTGTGTAATTAGCGGTGATCAGCGGGAAGTTCAATTGTGGTTTTTCATGGTCTAAAGAAGCCGATCTGCCCTCATTCAGCTCACCCAATGGGAGTCTTGGACACAAAAAACGAACTGATTTCCAAATCCCATTTTAATTATTTGTTGTAGGCCCCAGTGGCCAATTCCATCAGAGAGTTAGTTCCATTTGGGCGAGAATGCTTGTTCAGAATACCACGGAGACTGATCTTCAGAGATGGGGAAGAAAATGTGTGCTCCTGCAATGAAGCCCCTCCATTATTCACAGAAAATATGAAGGCGCTGTCTATATTAACTTTCCAGTTACCACTGATTTCATTTAACCCAAAATATTAGATTTTGCCTATTCACAATACTGTAATCACAACATAGCTATTGCTTTGAATTGCTGCTACTTCTACCTCCTTCATTTTAGTACTTAATTTCTTTCTTTCTTTCTTTTTTAACATGTTACACCTCAGTATTTTAATTATACTCAGCTGAATGTATCTGAATGTTCTCAGCATGCTTCATTATTTATATTAGCAGAAAAGCACATAAAATCAAATTGCATGCTGACATTCCATAATTTGTACTTGCATATCTCTAAAATAGATTTCTATAGATGCAGCAACTATTCAACAGTGGCTCAAGATCTGCTATGATTTTAAAATTTAACTGAATTTTAATGTACTCCCAAAATAAAATTTATGAGTTTTCACTAGAAAATGTCGTATCTGATTATTCAGATTCTACAATCATTAACTGCTCCAATTCTGCGTTTGATTGAATTGTAAAAAGGTGAATTCCTTCCCTTTTTACCCCGGGCATTAATCTGTAATCTGCACATTGTGAGTTTTCCATATCTAAAATGGAAATTATGTCAGATCTACTGAAATATCAAGTATAAATAAAATATAAACCTCTTTTATTAGAAATGGACACTACTGCTTAATTATGGAGGTATAAGGCCATGCTGACTTCCTCACCACAATTTTTTTTCTGGGTTAAATAGATACTCTTTAGCAAAAAGTTAGTTTAAACTCTCTCCTTTTTAATTTGGAATTAAGAGTTGGAAGTCCCAGAAAGAATTATGAGGTCCTAGGTTTTTATTTTTAATACCTCTCCTGTGGACTCAGCTGTGATCTTGGGTCTGGCAAAACCATCTCTCCATCATCGTCTGCCCCGATGATTCCCCAAATAGATGCTCTGGCTTGGTCTTTAGGCTTATTCTAAACACATGAAAGGCAGAGAGATAGCGGAGAGAGATGCCAAAAATATTATGCTTCCTCTTTGAATGATTAGGGCACAGAGGATATTAGTGTAAATTTTCTCTCTAATTAGAATCTGCTCTAATGTGCCACATACCATTATGAGAAAAAGAGGAGGGATAGTCTATCTAGTTGTGGTTTCAGATAGAAAATAGTAAGTCCTTAAAGAATGAATAAACCACTAAGAGGCAGAATGAGAAATAAATTTCAGGTAAAGGGACCACCTAAGTAATTTCCTAGAGGAAGATGAAAGCACATTGTAAATTTCAAGAAAAACACAAATGCAAGTGGAGTATTAAAAAGAGGTGTAGGATTGGTTAAAACATAAAGCAAGTATGCAATATATGCTAAGCTTATCACCTTGGAATAGAGAACCCTCGAACTGGTAAGGGAAATGGCTACATTTATCTAATTTGAGAGGCAGTGGGGAATGTTTGAGTATCTGTATGCGGGAGGATAGAGATGATGAGGACTGTGTTGTGGGAATGTGAATCTGACAGTGTGTGCAAGATACTGAGGATATTAATGGAGAGAGAGTGAATAATTGTGAGGCAGTTAGAGAAACCCAAGAAAAGGTTGATTCAATTTAAGTGCAATTCAGCAATTTTGTAAATGCTTAAACTGAGAGGGGCCCAATGACGCACACTCCATAGGCATAAGTGATAAGACCAGCTTTGCTGCTTTCTGAAGCCATGGACACATTATCTGCTTCTTAAGTGTTGGGAGAAAAAAAAAAGTAAGGAGACATCAGAAAAGAGGGGGTGAATAAGGACTCATATACTAGTAATAGGAGGAAACATGGAAGGGAAGAATACTGAGGAAGGTAAAAGGACTTAACCCTAGACAAAAAATACATTTAAAAAATGCATACAACTCTTTGCTCATACCTCTAAACATTGTAAAGATTTGCATTATTTCCTTGAAATAGATGATTAACATTAAGTCATTTGACAGAGAACATCAGTGCTTATGAATATCTATGCTCTCTATTTTATGATCACACAGATAGACATGAGCAGAAAGGGTGTGAACCACTTACAAGAGGACCCATAATCACCTCCCACATGCACTTCTCTGTCTCCCAGGAGCTAGCTTAACATAGCAGGCACTGAGAACCCACAGGATGGCAAAGCAGAATGGGAGGAACATGGGACTCAGAAGGACTGAGGGGACCAGGGTCTCCCAACCTCAACATGCTGCATTAGGTAGTGACTTGAATGACTAAATATATTGCGTTAAGCCATTTGAGTATATTAGCTTACTCTGATTAATATGGAAAGATATGTACAAGAACCACCAATCAAATAGACACTAGTTTGATTGATATTACAAGCATGTTCTACTAAGCTTTCAATAAACAGGTAATTCTAAATAATAAGGAAAATACCTAGGTTTTGGGAAAATATCTCAATCAATTTTAGAAGTTGCCAAAGCCCAATGATGTGTGTGTGTATAAATAACTTTGTGAATAAATTTTTACAGAATATATGTAATACACAACTGTGTAAAATTTATACCAAACAAGAATAGTAAATAGTTATTTAAAAACTCAATATATTTTATTACCCTAATTGATTGAATAAGAACTATAATATCATCTTGAAAAAGACTCAAAGACATTTAATAAAAGTTAAAATTCCTCTCTGAAGCTTAAAAATTATCTTAGTAAAATAAAAACAGAAGGGCCTAAATGTAATTAAGAATATATAACTGATATCAACAGCGATATCACCATAGAGACACATACATCAAAGTCCACAGGAAGACACTAGTGTTTCCTACCCAACTTTTATTGTATAACTTTATAAATTTTCTAGGTGAAAAAAGTAGAAATATAATAAACAATTAAAGACCAATGCAATACTAGTAGGTATGACTGATGACCTATCCGATGTAAGATAACAAAAATAGAAGGCATTGGTTACTGAACAACAGTAAACCCTTCACTGGCTTACTGAGGAGCACACCCATATACACACATAAAGATGTTTTCCAAACAGAGTGGCATAGAGTGTCCTTGCATAAAGATTTAACCCTGAAATGATTTTACCTCTCCCACCTTAATTTTTTCTATTAATAAAAGTCTTTAAAAACTGCTTAATTTTGTATTGGGACATAATGAAGTGATGAAAAATGTCATCAGGAAGGAGCATGAAACAATGTAGAAATAATTTTTTAAAGAAAAGTCTGTGTAGGGTACTGAAATTATTGCAGAATATATTAAAATACATTGTAGTATTTTAGCAATTGAAGTAATGTGATAAAGGGTTATCTCAAATAACAGAAAAGGTGAACTTTTTAACAATTATTATCGACATAAACAGCTAATGTTTAGAATATAATAGCATCCCTACCCCATACCATATTCACATGTAAATTTCTAGATGAAATAATATATAAATGCAACAATGAATCAATCAATCCATAACAATGCATTTACCAGTGTAGGATGAGTATTTCAATAATATTCAGGATGTAGTGAACAACATAAAATAATAAATGATATAATAACACTTTCTGAAAGTTCTTCAAATTAAGGAAAACAGATAGTTGAAATAGAGTGGGAAAATATTATTTTCCATGTAAAAAAAATCTCACAACATATTTTCAACTGGTATTATGTTAATACATTTTTGTATCATTATAAAGATCTATTGCTAAGTGTTAAAATATATAAGTAACCCAAAAGGAGGAAAAGGTTAAAAAATAGAAACAGGTATTCCAAAAAAGACCTATAAACTTGTACAAACTGCACAACTACAATCATAGGAAAATGAATGCAAATTAAAACCATAATGCACTACTTTTCTCTATCAAGTTGTCAAAGACCAAGAAAAGATAACTGGCAATGTTGTCAAGGTTTGGAGGAACCCAGAAATGCTACATAGCACCGCAGGTACATAAATCAGCACAACTTTCTTGAGTGGCCCTATGCGACACATTTTTGAAAAGACTAACAATGTGCACACTCAGCAATATATATATTTTTTATTTCAAGGGACTAGTAATAAAAATATAAGTAATAATTTACAAATACCACCATAAGGGTTTTTCTAGCAACATTGTCTATATAGAAAAAAAAGAAAAACA
This sequence comes from Myotis yumanensis, assembly GCF_028538775.1. Classification (NCBI taxonomy): domain Eukaryota; kingdom Metazoa; phylum Chordata; class Mammalia; order Chiroptera; family Vespertilionidae; genus Myotis; species Myotis yumanensis. The sequence continues at coordinate 8,693,904 of NW_027223762.1, forward strand.
ATCAAATCTTCAATGGTAACATCATAATGGTTGAATAAATGTTGGCATATCACATAATGAAATAACGTGACTATTAAATACAACATTACAGGAAAAATGCTTAAATGCTCATGATATATATTTTAGGCTTAAGGTTATTGCTAATATATATCATAAAATGAAGTACTCTCAATTTGCATGCATACACGAATGGAAGTATAATTTTATGCATACACACATAAACACAAATGCGCATATTCACACACACACACACACACACACACACACACAGCTCAACTACTCCAAACAGGAATCATAAGGGAAATAATTCTGTGATTATTTCCAGGAAGCAAATGGACTCATACTTTTTACAATTTCTTTTGCTTACATCTATTTTATAATTTTTCAAAGGTACACAAAATAATTTTGCATTAAAAATAGGTTATCATCAGTGGTAAAATGCCTGACTTAGGTAATGGAAATATCTCATTCATTGGTGGTCGTGAATCTTTAACTCGATCAAATTAGGTTATACCCTAGACCCTATGGCAAATCACTTCCTGTCTCCAAGCCTCAACTTACCCTTTTACAAAAAGAGAGGATTTAGGATTCCAGTAGATGATTCCTGAAGCCCTTTAAGATTCCATGATTATTAAACATATTTTGCCCTCATATGTAACTTACTTGCATTATTTTAAATTCACTATTTTCCCCCTACTTAAACCGCAAGCTCCTATATCCTGATTCTTAAATGACGGACAAATTATGCTTCCTCCTTTTTTAATACAATATAAGATCTGCTTAATTAGAAGGGTCCAGAACAAACTTGTGAGTCCTGTCTTCAGTGCTTTAGTCAGACATAGAAGTCAAGCGACCCAGAGAAACAAGAGACATATGGGCTGTGAGTGGCTAGCTCAGGAACTGGCGTGCTATGAAAAGAAAAACAAAGACGTGCTGAGGCCAGGAGAAATCTGAGCAGTATAAGTTGTATTTTATGTATTTTATCCTATGAATAGGAACCTTTGAAGATGAAAGGGTACTTACTAGTAATTCTGTGGGATCCACAGGTAAAATGGTACTACTGTCCTAGAAAAATTAGGGCTTATGGTCACCCCTAGAATTTGAAAAAGAATACTGTTCTCCCTTAATTTAAAAAAAAATAAGAAGAAAAAAGGGAGACTCCATTTGAGTGACAGAATTTATCAGTGAGAGATGTTTACTGGCAAGTAAGAAAGTGTCACTCTTACTACAAACTAGAGATCTCTTAATGTCCCCGTGACCTGAATTCCTATTTTATGGTGTATGGGGGCCTGCCTGCCTACCTGAGTGGAATTCATATTCCTGGTAAAATTTTAAGAACCCAAGACTGCTCTCGTTTACTATACCACCATACTTCTTAGGTCACTGAATACAACCTTACCATTAACAGTGGCCACGGGGTATCCAACCCATGACCCTGGTTACCAGGGCTGCTGGTTTGAGGATTTTCCTAAGGATATAGGACTTTCAGTGCTAAGACCAGGCACACCTGGATGGTCAGTCACCCATCAGCAGATCAGGACCCCCCTCTGGCAAGGTACTCAATTTATTTCCTCTCTAACCGTTTCTACTGCTTGATATTTTTGTCCTCTTTCATAGTCTCAAATCGGTGCATTGAATATCGTTATGGGCAGAAATGTGTCCATCAAAATTTGAATGTGGAAGTCTCAACCCTTAGAACCTCAGAATGTGGCTGCATTTAGAGAGAGGGTCTTTAAGGAGGTAATTAAAGTGAAATGAGGTCATGTGGGTGGAGTCTTAATCCAATATAACTGGCGTCCTTGGTAGAAGAGAAGAGACGCCAGGCTTGTACAGAGGAAAGGCCACGTGGGGGTACTAGAAGCAGACTGTCACGTACAAGTCAAGAGAAAGGTCTTAGAAGAAACCAACCCCGAGGACATGTTAGCGGCGACCTCCCAGTCTCCATGACTTTGAGGAAGTACATGTCTGTTGTGTAAGTGCCCCAGTCCGTGGTACTCTGATATGGTAGCCCTAGCAAACTAATATACATACACTCTAGAAGTAATTTTCTCCTTAACCTCATTGCCTAGGAAACTTCTAAATTCTCAAGGGGAATGGTTTTCCTGGTTGTTGGAAATACAACAATCCATCTTGTTTCAATTTTTTTTTCAGTAATTTGTACACGAGGACTCGCTATCCAGATTTTTCATAGGGCTTTAAACTGCACTGCATTTCTTTTTCATTAAGAAACCCATCATGATTTGCATTTTGTCCATCTGTCCAAGTTCATTTCATCTCTCTACGGAGTTGACCTGTCTCTTTCTGTTTAGTACATATAATTGGTTTTGATGTCCATGTCAGATCAAGTTTAATTATCAGGTGGCCAATACTCCCCAATGGCTGAGTTCTTTCAAGTTTACTCATTTGGAATATATTGTTATTTAACAACACATCAGGATTGAAATTATCCTAGTTAGAGTTTGTCATTTAAGCCTTTATAAATCATACCCATAGTACATTACTGTTTTGTTCACTAATTACTAACTAATTATTATGAAAAAGCAAATTAAGGTCTTAAAAATAAGCACTATTATACTCACAAAAGTAGGAAAAACGTCTTTTCTTTTTTCCTGAGTGGGAAGACTTTACGTTTAATCCTTTTATTCTTCCTTGAATATTTAAAACTTGTAGTGAAATAGAAACAAATTTCCTTGTTCTCAGAAGATGAGAGAGTTGCTTACTTCACTGGGAACCACTATCAGGCCTAGACCAAGGTAACCAGTGGCCAGCACAGGAAGCAGTCCCTGCTTCCATGGCCAATTGCTGAGCTCTCATCAATAGATGGGGCCATCACAGACATTTCCTCTTGATATTGTTTTTTTTTTAATTAAAAATTTATTTTTTTTACTTATTTAAAAAATAAGTAAAAATAATTTTTTTAAAAAAATACATTTTTAATTTATTTAAAAAATAATTTTTAATTATTAAAAAAATGCACTATTAAAAAATAATTTCCAAGCACTTAGAAGGGAGGTAAACATTGGGTTGATTGGTTTTAGGAAAGGATTTCACCCCCTCTGAGCTGCTTAGACTGAACAGACCTGAGAGACCCCAACAGCACCTCGTACAGCACCTGGCACAGAGTAGGCCCTTGACAGACACCTTCTGAATCTACTTAGCTCACATTTTAAGAACAAGCCCTCTAAGAAAGCAATTTGGCAAAGGAAACCAGGTTAGATGTCACATATGTTTCCGAACTATCCAAGCGGATATGAAGTATGAACAACAGAGGCCCGGAAGGAAGGGCCTCCTCACTGGGATGAGAGGAGGTCAGGGTAACAGTTTGCCCTGCAGGGAAAGGAGTCCACACGCAGCCAACAGTCAGCAGGCGGGCAGTTTCTGAAACCAGGGGAATGCAAGTAACCAAACTCAGGAGAACTGGAGAATCAGATCCTTTTGGATCTCACTGCTGAAGTTGCCCCCAAAGATGGCTCTGGGATCACTGGCCCTGAGCACCTCAGCCTATTCCATGGAGCCAGTATCTGAGGCCTGCCTTGCAGACAGCTGTGGTAGAGGGGGCACTTTTCCCATGCAAACTCAAGTAAGGGCACCTTTTGATTTGGAGGCAATAAGAATAGAAAATATAAACATGATCCAACTATTAATTGCCTGTGATCTCTCCAAGGTGACATACTTATTTCGCACAGAAGAGAATTTATAATCACATGCCTTTATTCTTCAAAATTGGATGATACATTGTCTTACCTTTTAAAGACTATGTCACTCCATATTACTTAATAACTATCTAATAGGACTTTCTCTACTTTCATTTTTAAAATTGAGTTTTCTTTATTCTTTGCATATTTAGTTATGAGATCATTTTTATAATATACTAGAGGCCTGGTGCATGGATTGGTACCAGTGGGGTCCCTCAGCCTGGTCTGCACCTTCTCACAAGCCCGGACGCCTCGGGGGATGTGGGACTGCGGGGATCGGGCCAAAACAGGCAGTCCGACATACCCAAAGGAATGTAGTAGTGTGCGAAGCAGCAGGCGGCCCGGGAGGAGCCTGTGCCCAGGCCAGGCACAGCACTGCTGCCTCTCATCCAGGCCCCATTGTGTGCGCTGCCGCTGCCACTCAGTAGCACTGCTGCAGATGCAGGAGTGGCTCATGCTGCTGCAGTGGCGCTCGCCAGCCGTGAGCATAGCATCTGGCACCCAGCGGTCAGCTGATCAGTGCTCTACTGTGGGAGCACACTGACCACCAGAAGGCAGCTACCGCATTGAGCATCTGCCCCCTGGTGGTCAGTGCACATCATAGCGACCAGTTGACCAGTAGTTCGGTCATTTGGTCGCTTAGGCTTTTATGTATATAGACTAGAGGCCCAGTGCACAAAATTCATGCACTGGGGGGTGGGGTTCCTCAGCCCGGCCTGCACTCTCTCACAGTCCAGGACCCCTTGGGGGATGTCTGCCTGCTGGCTTAGGCCCAAGCGACCAGTTGTTCTAGTTATTCTGCCGTATTGGTTGCTTAGGCTTTTATTATATAGATAATTCATGCTACACTAAAAGATGGGATAAATGATCTTAAATGGAAATGAAAGTCTCCCATATATCAAATTTGTTATTATCAGAGCTCTATTGTATGAATTATAATTTATTTATCCTTGCCATAAAATCGACTCAACTGACTTATTTTATTGGCATATGCAATTTCTCTTTTGATGTCTCTTGATGCCAGAATACTAGCCAATATTGAAAAACCTTTACTTCAGGAAAGGACCCGAAAGATTACATTTGGTTATAAGTTCAAAAAAACAACAATAAAAAACAGAGAACAGTAGATTAATGGCTTAAATAAGACAGCAATTATTTTTGCTCGTTAGTAAAAGAAGTTCCAAGACAGGCAGGGACTGCATGTTTGCCAGTATGGACTCAGCCTACCTCCAAGGTTGCAGTAGGATCATGATCCAGGATGGATACTAGAACTCAGAACCGAATCCCAGCAGGACAGATGAAGAGAAAAAGAAAAGCAGGTCACCTCTCTCTACCTTTGTCCCATGAAACATTTCTACTTACATCTTATTCACAAAAATTGGTCTCAGGGCCATCCCTACATTCAAGGGAGGTTTGGAAATACAGTTTTCGGTAAACACATAGGCAGCCAGGAAAAAATCAACATTACATCTCATGGATAGTCAGGAGAAGCAATTTGAAGGAGAATGAACAGTTTCTGAAATAGGAGAGATAAAGAGATGTCTGTTCTCATGGGGACGTCACACTGAATTACTAGACCAACCTCAGCCCACGGGAACTCCATAAAAATTAGAGAAGCAGTTAATTAAATGCATGAATAATATTTCTGAATGAAGAAGTGAATGATGAAATAACGTCTTCCCAATGAGACTCAATAGATAACACCTGTGTGACTTGACCCTCTTCTGTGTTAAGAACTCCAAGACTCTCCCTCACTGGTGACTGTTAAAGGCCATAAAGTCTGGCTGAGATTTCATAAGAATGGGAATCAATAGTTGTGAGTCTGGTCACAATCCTGCTACTACTTGTTAAGTGACCTTGAGTTATTTACTTTTACTGAAACTGGGTTTTCTCACTTATAAACTAGGCATAAAATACTTTTTTATTGATCGACGCATTCCTTCAGCAGATATTTATTGACTAGTTGGTAGGACTAGCCCTGCTCTGGATACTGGGGAGGTAAACAAAACACAGTGCCTGCTCTCTTGGAATTTAGCTGAGAACAGTGGTATTTAAAACAATCCCCAACTAAATCTGATTTTGCAAATTATTATAAAAGAAATACAGGGTGTCGTGAAACATAATGGAAGTCTTTTACTTACTCCACAAGGCTTCTGTGAGGGCATTATGCAATATGTGACTGTTATGGTACATGATAGCTAATGAGTTCAATGGATATGAGTCTGTTTACCAAATCCCCTTATGTTGGAGAAGCACAAACTTATATAACAGAATAAAACACAGCATTATCTCTATGGCAGGAAACACTGACAGCATTGTACTGCATTCAATTGGTTGAAGGAATGAGCCTATTTGGAGGAGAAAGGGAAGTCAAGGAGGATTTAAATAGCATGTTATATTTAAAAAGGCTCCTTAAGCATGGAGAGGATTGAAGCAAGAAGGGAAAGAGGAATTTTCAAGAAAAAGTACAGCTTGCCTACTCTGATTTTAAGGCAAGTCCTAATGTGTGTTGAGCTTCCACAGAAATGGGAAGCCCCTGACAGCCGTCCTTCACTTTCTTCAACCTCAGGGTTCTGTGTCTCCTTCACTCCTTAATATACTTCCCTCTCATCCTATAAGGACTGAGCATCCTCTGATTTCTCCTTCTCTGCCCCTTTTCAGAAGAGAAAATTCTGTGATGTGCATGATATGCCAACTTCAAAATTCTTTGATGAAGCAGTCACATAAGAGTTATAAAATTCAGAGGGCCTAACAAAATCAATGTTATTTTGAAGTTATGTGCTGAAAACTTCAAATAATTGGAACTTAAAAATCATTATTTTATTTGTTTTTTATTTGTTTATTCTCTCTTCAAAGCGTTGTAAGTCTCGTGTCTCATTTAAAGCAAACATAAAAAATACTAGTACATACCACCTGAATAAAAATCAGACAGTTCAATAAAATGGTGCAACTATTATCTATGATGATTAAAACTAAATCCTTAGCACTAACTAAGTAGTTTTGGAGAAGTGGCTACATACTGTTTTTTGAAAATAATAAGAATTATGAAGTGTTAAATACTTGGCTAATCTTGAAGGAAAAATAAGGGGGTGGGGAGCACATATAAAAATAAGAAGTACATTAGGGCAGGAATGATGGTGAAGCCTAAATAAATAGGTATGAGAACACAGCATAAACTGACAATACCCAAGTGAAAGGAGTCAAGTCAAAACAAGGAACACATTCTGAGTTGGATGCCAGGGAAATTGTGTAGAAAGCCAAAAGCTGGCCTGTTAAAAAAAATGTTTGTTTTTTTTTTAATTCCAGGTCATATTCAGGCAAAATTATTTATAGAATTGCTGAAGCTCTGGAAATTAAACATAAGCAAGGACATGGACAAGATGTTGGGAAGGCAATGGGCCTTTGTCTGTGCCTCAGAAGTCATGTTGACATTGACCTGCTCCCCTGTGAGACTGAGCAAGATCACTATATAGTCATTGCCTGTGGCCTTGATTACATTCCCCATTAAACTTTAAGAAGGTATTCATTAACTAACATTAGTGAAATGTGTGCATGATACAGAAGAGATCAGATACCAGGGACCTGGGACAAGTATCTGATACACCTAAACTTCATTTACTTAGAGCTCACTGAATCTGTACTAGAATATGTTAATTTCTGTTTCAAATTATTTCTGGAATTTGAACTGGTACTACTTGTAGCAACCAATTTATTAAATGATTTGAGTGGATTTGAATAACTAAGTATGCAACAGACATGGAGAATAATATTCATCACTAAAACTATGTTCCACAAATTCCACAAAACCTTCAGTTCCATATACATTACATGCTCAATATACTGCTGCTCAACCAAAGGGTATTTTTCTTCTATACTGCCTGTTTGACATAAACCTTATCATTGAATTTATTAGTGAATAACAGTGACAAAATATTTCTGCAAGTCAAATATTGGCATAATCACCATTTTTTAGGAAATCTTTATCTTGTATCAGATACTTATTTAAGTTCCTCATAGAGATCAGAATAAGTATTTTTTTTTAAAATATCCTAGAGAGAACCAGAAAGAGTAGAGATGATAGTGCTATGATAATGATGGTATGAGAAGAAATATATAAATAAGCTTTTATCCTACACTAGAATGTAAGCTCATGAGAACATGAGCCTGTCCTTTCTTATTCATTGCTGTCATATCATTGCCTAAAATTGTATTGGGCATATGATGGATGGGCCACAAATATATTTTCTATGATTAAAATTTTTTTTAATCTTTACCCAAGGATATTTTTCCATTGATTTTTAGAGAGAGTAGAAGAGAGAGGGGAAGACAGAGAGAAATATCGATGTGAGAGAAACACATCAATCAGTTGCCTCCTGCAGGAGCCCTGACCAGGGCCCAGACCAGGGAGAAGCCTGCAACTAAGGTATGTGCCCTCGACCAGAATCAAACCCAGGACCCTTTGGTCTGCAGGCTGATGCTCTAGCCACTGAGCAAAACCAGCTAAGGTTGTATGATTAAATTCTTGGAATTGTAAACCTAATGGGGGCAGGACTGTGTTAGTCTTATTCACTGATGCATCCTTAGGCCATGACATTTAGGAAATGTTCAGCTAGTAATGGCAGAGCGAAGGCTCAAACCTAGGCTGTCCCGATTCTAAACTATTAGTAACATATAAAGTGCCTGGCACATCGTAGTTGCTCAAAGCGTGAATGATTCCTTTCCACTTCTCTTAATTCTATTTTGGTCCTTGTTATTATACTCATATAAATCATTTTAAAGTTATATTCAGTTCTTAATTCTATTTTGGTCTTTGTTGGATATATTCATATAAATCATTTTTAAAGTTATATTCAGTGGGCATGTACTACTTGGGATCTATATTTTTTTTATGTAACATTCTTTAAAAATGTTTATGGCAGCATAGTTCATGCACTCGCTTTTTTTCTAAGCCATTTTGAAGATTTATATTTGTTTCAATCAGCTTAACTTGCCACCTTTTGTATTTTATTTCAGGGCCTGGAACCAAGTGTGTTCAAAACTCTTGGCATTTCATTTACTTTGCATTTACAACAAAACTTAGAGAAGCACACATCACAGATTATCATGGTCATTCTAAAGTACCGAGCAAGTTCAGTCAACATGTGGGGCACACTTACCCTTTTTTACCACCAACACACGGTGTTAGGCAATGGAGTGGAACACGAGGTGGAGGAGATGCTGTCTACACCAACAGCAGCTCCCGTCACAGTGGAGGAAACTAGACCCACGGTGCTTTGATTTTCTGTGGATTCTGTGAATGTCATGACCCATCCTCTCCTGCTTTTCTCCTGCCTTTAAGATTTGTTGAAATACTTCCAGGGCTTCCGGAACTGTGTGCACCAGGTAGCTGCCCTCAGGTAGACTTGAAATTGTTACCAATGAAAACATTGTCCTGAGGAGGCATCACAGGGTGCTTTGCTGGTTGTCTCCCGGTGGAAGCATTAAGACTATCCATTTATTCTATTTTTAGGCTAGTCCAGCGTGCCAAGCTTTATTTTTTTGGCCTTTGCCATAGCTCTTTCAGAAAAAGCTGTTTAGATTTTTTTTTTCCTAAAACAAGTTGACGGTAACAATCTTAATGATGATATATTCTACAACTATGCTTCAAAGACAGGCACTTTAGAATGCTCTGTGATCTATTAATTTATGCATGCATTCACTTTACTTAGTAATATAGTTAAAGAATGACGTTTATATAAGTGGATTTATTTTATTCCTCTTTATCTCTATTTCTGAGGGAACCATCTGTGCTCAGTACAGGCATGCATTAGGGCAAAATTAATAATGATTTTGATGAAATTAAATAGCATATTATAATTAGGATTCCTTGTTAGTATACTTGTAAAGACCACCCACTAATTCTTGGCCATTTTCTTTAAAAATATGAACTAGAAACTATATTTGCAGAATACTCTAATGACGCACAGGCAGCACCACCATCTCTTCTCTCTTCTTCCAAAGCGTTTGGTCTTAGGTGTCTTATTTTGGTCACATTCCAGAAACTCTTCTTTAAGAGTTGGTTTTTTTATGGCACACATTTGTTTCTTTTTAATTGATTTCTTATTGAATTTATTAGGGTGATATTGGTTAACAAGATTATATAGGTTTTGGGTGTACAATTCTGTAATATACCATCTGTATATTGTTTTGTGTGTTCGCCATCCAAAGTCAAGCTCCTTCAGTTATCATTTATCTCCCTTTACCCTCTTCTACCCCTCCCCCCCTTTCTAATCAGCATACTGTTGTCTGTGTCTAAGAGTTGTTTTGTGGATTTTTTGCTTGTTGGTTTCTTAATTGGCATGCTAGTATTCTCTGGGCACCATTCCTGCATTCAAAGCCATATTTGTTTTTTATATCTAAGATTCCTAGTTTTATATTCATCAGATCTGATAACTGGTTTTGTGTTTTGCTATTATTTGTTCTTTTTGCTTGGTTTTGTTAGCACCTCTAAAAGCTATGTTTTAATCTTATTTTTATTCTATCTCTGTTTCTTATTTTCCTCTTAATGTGAATTCACATTTTTAACAAAATGATTGTCATCAAATTTTCTCTGCTAGCATTATCATTCAAATATTCTTGAATTTTAACTTGCATAAATGTTTAAAGTATATGTGGTTAATGAATTATTTATGGCCTCTTTTTTAGCTGGGAGCTTCATTTTGTACTGATTGTCCAACTATCTTTTGAAGAACCTAATAATGAATTTATTTATCATTTATAGTTATTTTGGCTCTAGCCTGAGCGATAGTCTCAGCAATGGCCTTGAATTATCTGCCAAAGGGCTGCTACCTTGGTTAGAAGAAGACACGAAAAAAATCTGGAAAAGATTAATAAAAGATTTCCGAAGTATTAACAGCCTATTGTGATTGAACTGCACTAGGGCCAGCATCGCCTGATATAAACAAATTAAAACATTCACAAATAACGGAGTTTATAAGAAACATGTGTGCAAATTAACACTAAAGCCAATTACAATTGGGGAACAAGGAAACATTTTGCAGCACAGAAGAATAACAATTCAAAAATGGATCAGAGCTGAACTTCACTAAAAGATTATCTACACTATATTCAAAAAGACAGCAGAGAGCCCTGAACATCAGTTTGAAGAAACAAAAGAGGGGATTGGAACTATTCAACAAGAGAAGGCCATGCATGTTAAAACCAGGGGATCATTGGAAGGATCAAAAGTATAATAAGAAATGAAAAGAAACAACAGGAAGAATAAGGAAAGGAAAATTCCAAACGTTAACTCATGGAGGAAAGAATATGAATGTCCTACCTGTGAATAATACAAATTCTTTTTTAAAAGGACAAAAAATACATAATTAATTATAATAATTACATTACTTTAGTATTCTCTGCCTCATTTTCACAAAGGATTTCAGGCAAAATGTAAAGGTATTATATACTTTTTCCCCCATTAAATTAAATGACTATATCAGGTACTTAGGCCTTTGGTAACTTGCAGTGCTATTTTATAGTTGCACTTATATAATTCTCATGTATCTTATTAAGACTTCTTTTATGTATTTTTACATTATTGTTGCTAACATAAAAGAAATATCAATTTCATTTTGCTTCTAGCAGATCATTGCTTTGGAATATGTATCTTATGAATTTCCTGATATATTTAACTCCTTGTAAAACCCAATGCATTTTAGCTCATTTTTATATCAATTTGATATATTGTGCTATTTAAAACCTTTTAAAAATATTTATCCTCATTTCCATGTTTTATCCTAAAAATTTTTTTTCAAGAACTAAATAAAAATTATGAGACTAGAAATAATCTCTAAGTATCTATTTTAAATAGAAATGTCTAGAATTTTATTCAATATGTTAAGATAAAGATTCATAATTTAATGTACATCAACTTTATCACTTCATATAAGTAATGTGCATTTTCAAGATGAATTTTTGCTGTCAATAGTGGTTAAATTTCACCAAATGATTTTGCACTGGGATGTGTTTTTTTGTTTAGGCTAATTATTATTATATTGGAGATTTCTCTAATTTAGATTTGAAGTATTTTAAAAGTTGAGCACAGTCCCATTAAAATACTATGTGCATTTTTTACTTGCTGATTTTTATTTTGTTTTAAGTGGGTAAACAAAATTTTATTTTCATTTGGAAAAGATAATCAATGAGAATGTGAGAATAAAGGAAGGTAAAATCACCTTTAAGCATATGTTGTAAAATATAATAAATACTAGAATGCATTATGCAAACTAAAAGTTGATAATATATAAATACAAAAATAGTATGATAGTGAGAGAAATTAGAATCAAAACTGTATAATGTAAGATAACTAACAACTAAAATAGAGATTTATATTAATGAAGTATGATACAATTAAATTAAAATAAAATACCTTATTGTGAAACTGTGCCACCAACCCAAAGAACTCTCCAGGCTATGAGTTACTGTTTTTTGTTTTTTTGTTTTTGTTTTGTTTTACTTTTGGCACTGTCTTTATCACTTAAAGGGATTTAGTTATATGCATAACACAGACAATAGAAGCCTGGGGCAGGGGCGGGCTAGAAGGGATCAATGGGGAAATAAGGGGACATTGTAATACTTCCCACAATAAAGGTTATTTAAAAAAAGAGTAAACAAAAGGTGTCTTCTGGCCCTAACTGGTTTGGCTCAGTGGATAGAGCGTCAGCCTGTGGACTCAAGGGTCCCAGGTTCGATTCCGGTCAAGGGCATGTACCTTGGTTGCGGGCACATCCCCAGTAGGGAGTGTGCAGGAGGCAACTGATGGATGTTTCTCTCTCATTGATGTTTCTAACTCTCTATCCCTCTCCCTTCCTCTCTGTAAAAAAATCAATAAAATATATATATTTTTAAAAAGTATCTTCTGTAATCTTGCTATTGTGTGTAACATGTGTACTGTCTTTTTCTTTGTGATAGGTGTGTGTGTGTGTGCGTGTGTGTGTGTGTGTGTGTGTGTGTGTGTGTGTGTGTAAGGGAGAGAGAAAACAAGCACCCATGTGTCTGGCATATTCTGGTTGACTAACAAAACTTCTTACTCCTATCAAATTTTACATTTCTGAAGGTCTTGCAGAAATTGAGGTCATAATTTGTATTGAAAGCTTTACTTGTTTTTCTTTAAATGTCCTCAGTCTAACTGATCTCCATCTCCAATTTTATTTTCCCAAGTGAACATTCTCTTGTATTAACTTGACGTATTCTCAAATGTTCATCTGAGCAGTTAGATCCATAGTAAATAAGCATTTATAAATTTGGAGTAAAGCAGATACCTAGTTTTCTTGGTTTTTTACAATGTTTTTTGCTGTTTGAGGGTGATGTCTAAGAGTTGAAAACAGTGTTACTCACTAAACATTGCTGTAACAGTGAAAGTGTGTTTGGGGTCAGGGTGCAGACGTAAGTCCCCATGAGTGAACAGGCCCATTAAAGATTGATGAAGGTAGAAGGTAGCTGAGTGCCCAGGGGGAAAGGAATGGCTCTGGTAACTGAGGATTTAAGCCGCACTAGATTGCAAAGGTAAATGAAGAGTTTGCAAACGTGCAGAGAGAAAAAAAATACTGACAGATACTCCCTGTTCTATGCTTTGTCTTTATTAAAAGAGAGGTTTTTCTTTCAAATTTAATTACTTAATATTTTCTTTAAAATATTATGGAGGAGATAAGAGTGAAAGATCAGGCCAAGTAAATAGGAACATTGGAGAAAAGCAAGACAATGGTCGGAGATGAAGCAAACAGCTACTAGTTCCTAAAGACCCAAGAAAGAGTTAGCTGAGCTAAGTAACCTACTGAAACATAGGGCATAATCACCTCTACTTATTTTTCCCCTGTTGCAGGGTAATTTTCCTGCCAGCAGGGGCGCTATCCTCATGTTCACCATGGTACACATGGCACACAAACCATGCACACATGCATCCTTCCAGCAAATGCATCCCAAACACCTGCTGTGTCTCATGTACTTTTCTAGAAATTATAGGGGCACATCAGTGAACAAAATAAGGTAAACACACTTGATTTGAAAACTTTATTTTCTGGATCCAGGAGAGAAAATAAACCCATCTAAAATATACAGTGTGTTCAAAGGTGATCAGAGCTCTGAAAAACAATTACATCAGGTTAAGGGAGAAGGAGAATGCCCAGAATGAGGGATACAGGAAGAATGGAGCAGCCAAGGGGATCGCATTGGGAAGGTGATATTTGGGTGAAGACATAGAGTGTCCAGGGCATAATCTGTGCAACTATCTGAGGAAAGTTTAACCATCTGTCTTTTTAGGATGTAAGTTTCCAAAGTTAAATTCATCAATTGTTAAAATAAAATAACTGTTATATGTAAAAAACAGAATGTGAAGTGGTTAGACAGAAACCACTTTTTAAAAATCATAAAGACGTATGAAAACCTGTCTTAAACCTACATTCTTTTTCTTGGGCCAATTTTCTCATTTGTATAATAGGCTTTTAAATAATATCTAACATTTAGGCGTATGTTGCATGAAAGTACTCTCCTCAGAAGGCTTGCCAAACAGGCATGTTAAATTACAGTGAACTTTCCATTCACACAACAAATACTTCAAGGGTGGTAATAATGATCACGAATCAAATTTTATTCTGTTCCTGGCAATTGGCCTTTTTCCTTTTCAGTAGAAAAATTTTAATAGCTTCAGAGTTCCTCACGTGACCATTAATTACCCTAACTTAAGATTCATTATCTTGTCATGTTTTAAATTTATTATGCAGGAATTGATCATAAATTATTTAAATTTATTTTTATTCTAATGCTTTTCCAATTTAGATACAGCTTTATCTACTATGAAGAGACCCGCTCATTAACTCATTTATTCAATCAGCTTTCATTCATTGTAACAATTTAGTTGAACCTCAACTGGTCCCTTAGTGGTACCTAGTAACCATTCCATATCTCTAATCTATCCAATCTTCCCTTCCTCTGGGAATTATTGTCCACATTCTTCTAACAGGGAAGATTAGATCTCCAAGTTTGACTGGTCCAATGAACAAAGACTTTTATGGGCTGGGCATGAACATCCATAGCAACACTTCTGCCATATTCTATTAGTCAAACAGTCACAAGCTCTCCCAGATTCAAGAGAAAGGTAATTAGATTAGAACCCTTTCTTGATAGTACGAGGATCAGAGGATTTGCAGGCTATGTTTTAAAGTTGCCAGTCTGACCTCTGGCCATAAATTATTTATATCTCTCTCACATACAAAATACACTCACCCCGAGAACTATAGACTCTCGCACAGCACAACCCCATTCAAACCTCTGCACCAAGAGAGACCTCACTGGAGCTTGGCTTCTAGCAGCATGCTGCTGAGTCCCTCCATGACCCCGGCCCTCCACTGAGACACCTGCCTGAGAGAGCAGAGGCTGCCAGGGAGTTTAACAACACCCAGTCACCTCTGCCCACATGGGAACGGAGCTCATCTCTTTCCCCTCATTCCAATAGTAACTGAATAAAAATCTGTCGTAAACCCTTTAACTAATGTATGCCTTTGTTTATTTTTGATACCCTCCCTCCAAGATCCCGAAGTCTCATCCTATTACAAAATCAAGAATTGTGTCATTTAAGTAAGATCAAGACGCAACAAGACATTTTGGATATGGTAACTATATCTCTTGATTTGAAAAACTTTAAAAAAATTATCCTACACATTCACATAAAAAATACAGTGGCGGGATTCGACCTAGATAATTGCTATAGGCACTATGGATGGACACAGCAGTTACTTTTTCAAAGAGATTCTGAAACCCAGTGGGGCACACGTTGCCCAGTTCCTTGATTAAGGTGCATTCCTACCCCCAAGAAGCTATTTGCTCTCACTCTCAGTTCTACAGCTTAGATCCTTTTGTTTTCTTTTTCCTCTGAGGCCTCTTGCTTTTATCCTCTGGGTCATGTATTTTTATTTTAAAAAGAAATAGCCTGTGTTTATGAATAAATGGGTTCCTCTGCCTTCCTCTTGTCTATAAAAGGTTGAGAGCAGTGGTGTCAAAAGTCTTCTTTTGCATCTTGTACTGTCTTTGTCTCTTTTGGTTCGGCTAATGAGAAATACCCTTAAAAATCATGTGGATTTTCTGTGTATCAATTTAAAATCCACTCCATTAAATTAAACTCATATCCACAATTAAGTCATTCTCTTGCCTTGGGCTCCCTGTGAGTTGTGGTATAGTGTCTCCATGGTTCTTCAAATGTCTATTATTAAGAGAAGGTAAACAAAGGGGTGCCCTAAAGACCCTTAGAAAGTCCATTTAATTTGTTGAAAGGGTTTATGAAGCATTTTCTCAAAGCTTTCTGAGATTTTAACAAAGGGTTGTACAGTTACACACTTGTTTCATCTTTATTCTAAGCCATATTTTTGAGAGCACCCTGGGTTTTCTTTTCCCCTGAACTCTTTTTCTTACTTTGAAGAAACACACAAAACTTTTGGACTCCAGAGACCTCCTGTTTTCGATCTGGCATGTTAGAAGCTGGGAATTCACCACTCCGTGCTAATAACAAATAAAAAGCTTAACATATTGAAAAACTACTGTGTCTGACACAATAATGATAGATACAACCCATTACATTTGGCCAAATCTATAGGATGTATAACACCAAGAGTGAACCCTAATGTAAACTATGGACTCTGGGTGATAATGATAAATCAATGTAGGCTCATCAGTTGTAACAAATGTCCCACTGGAGTGGTGAATGCTGATAATCGGGGAGGCAATAGATCTGAGGCATATGGGGCATGTCTATACCTTCTACTCAATATTGCTGTGATCTTAAAACTGTTTTTAAAAGGAAAGTATTTATAAAAGCTTTTGCTGAGAAAGACAGGGAGTAAACATAGTTTTGTTTTTGAACCCAGCAAGTCCTGAGTTTTTTATATTTTCTCTACACTTTGCTTGAAAATACTAAATAGTTTCTTTTTTTGCTCATCCCTCTCTCTCCTCTCTGTATCTTCTTATACACAGTTAATCAGTAGCTACTTTCAAAAACTGCCTGGAAATTTTCTTACATGATCCATCAGTTCATACAGGTAAATATTATATTTTTTCACATCAACACAGGTGATAGTTTTGCTAAAATTTCTGTCACTACATAAGAAAGGTCCTTTTATTTACAATCAATCCTCCAATGACAATGTCCTCCATGTCCTGACAAGCCTTGACTTCCAAACTTTCTGAAACCCTTGTAGAGTTTATGAAAAGTTCTCAAGTTCCTTCTTGATTTAACTAACATACTAATTTGCATAACTAACATTAAAGGACCTTTCATCTAATACCGGGTGCCAAGTTCCAAAGCCAATACCATATGTTTTAAGTTTTTACAACAGCAGAACCCCACTCATGGAACTAAATTCAAGCTCTAAGTTTACCCTAATTAACTTAGAAGCTTAAAATATTTATTTTTTTATGGCCACAGGTTTTGTAAATCAAAAATTAGGAAGAACAAGGCTCAGTAGAATGACTGATCTCTCCTCCGTGGTACCTGTGGCCTCTTGTGGGAAGACTATAGCTGAGGATGAGAATCATCTGAAGGACTGTTTCCTTATATGACTGGTGCCGGGGCTGGGATGACTTGAATCACAGGAATGCCAGCCAGTGTGTCTACCTATGGCCTCTCCATGTGGCCTGCCTTCTTTATAACCTAGCAACCTCATTGCTAATGGACTTCTTCCATGGCAGGTTGAAACTCCAAAGATAAATAGCCCATGAGATGAGGCAGAAGCTGTGTCATCTCTTATGATGAACCCTTAGAAGTCACATAGCATTGTTCCTACTGCACTCTTTGGGTTGAAACTGTCACAAATCCACCCAGAGTCAAGAGGCGGGAAATTAGGTCAATTCTTAATAGAGGTAGAATAGGAAGGTATTATAACAACATTTGGCATTAATAAATTAGTCAAGAACATGGTTTAGAAATCAGCATTCATATGACACACATACATGCATCTACCATGCTTTTAGCATATGTATGTTGCCTTCAGACACAAATGTGATTTATGTTCACATTGCTTTGAATAAGTCTACAGTTAATTTATACTAATATTTTCTTATGTCAAAAAGTCAAGAGTATTTTTGAGAAAAATAATAATTATATCATCATTCATAATTTCAAGGCAGTAATCCAGAGTAGCTTAGAGCATGAGCTTTGTGGTTCTAAGTCTGTTATGAAGCTATGAAACTTTAATCAAATTATTCAGACTCTCAAAGCTTTAGGGTTTCTTTTAAACAACTTTATTGACTTATGATTTATATAGAGTAGCTGTACCCATTACAAGTTTAAATTTTGATGAGTTTTGACAGATACATATATATATATCTCCATGAAACCACTGAAATATATATGCAATGAAAGCAGTGTCACAAACAAGATGCAGAACATTGCCTCTACCTCCCAAATTTCTTTGTGCTTCTTTTCAATCCATCCCTTTCTCCACCTTTGTCTCTAAGCAACCACAGATCTACTTTCAATAATTGCAGAATAGTTTGTATTTTCTAGAATGTTATTATTATTATTATTATTTTTGTTAATCCTCACGCAAGGATATTTCTCCATTGATTTTTAGAGAGAGTGGAAAGGAGAGGAAGAGACAGAGAGAGAAAAACATCAATGTGAGAGAGACACATCAACTGGTTGCCTCCTGTACTCACTCTGACTAGTGTCTGGGATTGAGCCTGCAACCAAGGTAGGTGCCTTGACTGGAATTGAACCATGGACCCCTCACTCAATGGACCGATGCTGTATCCACTGAGCCAAACTGTCCAGGGCTAGAATTTTTAATAAATAGAATCTTATAGCATATATTTTTAAATCAGGCACCTTCACTTAGCATACTGATTTTGAGATTCATCAATGTTATTGTGTATCAATATTTCTTTCCTTTTTATTGTTGAGTAGCATTGTGTTTCACAAATACGAATTTTGATTTATCCGTTATCTATTGACAGGCATTCGGGTTGTTTCCAGTTTGGGGTTGTTCTGAATAAAGATTCTATAAATGTTTATATATAAATTTTTGCATAGATTTCTCATATCTTTTGGGTAAATATATAAAAATGGAATGGCTGGACTCTGTGGTAGATGTATGCTTGACTTTTTTTAATAAATTGAAATTCTGTATCTGAGAAAAAAATAACTTCTTAATAAATCAAACCATTTTTTTAATCCTACCAGCTGTGGATGAGCATTCCTGTTACTCAAAGTCTCATTTTTTTGCATCTAAGAAATGGAAATTTTTGCATCTAAAAAATTTTAATATCGTATCTCAGAAGTTTTGAATAAACTACATAAAATAATGTAATCAACTTGCTAGCACGGGGCTGGGTGCTGAATTTAAGATATCAATGAGATAACTAGGAGGGAGTGATTAAAAAAGATACTTAAATATGGTATATTTTTTAGAAATGCAAAATTGTCATCTGAGATAAAGATATACATTTGAGATGTATCAGCATAAGTGGTAAATACATACATGATAACAATTCAAATCAGCGGTTCTCAACCTGTGGGTCGCGACCCCTTTGGGGGTCGAAAGATCCTTTCACAGGGGTCGCCTAAGACCATTGGAAAACACATATATAATTACATATTGTCTTTGTGATTAATCACTATGCTTTAATTATGTTCAATTTGTAACAATGAAATTGGGGGTCACCACAACATGAGGAACTGTATTAAAGGGTCGCGGCATTAGGAAGGTTGAGAACCAGTGATTTAAATAATGTAAGAGAGAGTACAGAAAATGAAGACCTATCCAGGACTAAAATTCAAGACACCCAACATTTAGAAACAGAGGAGGGGGTGCCAGCAAAAGAGGCCCAGATGAAGGAATTAGTGAGAAAGAAGAAAAAGCAGAAGAGGCTTGTCAAAAGAGCTAAGGTAGGTAAATCTTTCAAGAGAGGATGAGAGGTTGAGTAAGGTGGAGAGGGGGAAAGCTCTCTTCCAGCATGGAAGGTACCAGCGACTATGCAAGAACTGTTTCAGTGAGGATGTGGTGGAAGCCAGATTAGAGGGAGTTGATAGCCCTAGGAGTGAAGAACATGACCCAAAGTATGCAGTAAGAGCCAACAGGACCCTGAAAGGGAACAGAGAGAAAGTGGGAAGTCACTGGACAGGGAGTGAGTCTAGTTGAAGTGCTTCATTTATCTGTTTATTTAAGGAGGTCACTGCATATTGGTATAGGAATGGAAAAGATCCAGGAAAGAGAGATTCCAGGAAGGAGAGAAGAGGGACACCCACAGCAGGCAAAGTCCTTAGGAGGTGGGAGGGCTTGGGAACCAGAGCACATTTACTACAAAGAATCCCCAATTGTTTAATGGCTTTTCAGGAAGCCTGCACTGGGTTTCTTCTTCTTTTAACAAGAACAATATTGACCTGCAGTCAAAAAGAAAGACAAAATAATAAACATCTGCACGGGGAGGTATTTATCATTTAGCTTCCTCATAGAGACTTCAAGAAACAACGTCAGATGGATTACAAGGATGCAAACACAGCATAATAGAAAGAGCTAAGTAATGAAAGAAATAGGGTGGGGTTTGGAAATAACTTAAAAACCCTGGGTTAGAAGCGACTGAAAATGAAAATAAAATCTGAGCTAAACTTTCTGACCATAAAAACAAAAAGCAAATAAAATATATTAAGTAATAAAATAAAGTGTCTTCAAAAGACACTTTTCGACAAATTAAGGGAGATACTTATTATGACAAGTTTTTTAAAAAGATGAATGCTAATGAAGAACATCAATCTTTGATAGACGTTGTACAAAAATATCCGGAGATATTCTTTAGAGGGCCATTTCTCAAACTGAATCTCAAAAAGAAAAAAAAAAAAATGAAGACAATTTTAAACTCAAGTTCCCAAATACATTTCTGTGAGGAGCTAACCCTCTCTCATTCAGATATTTATCAGAAAGGCAATCGGTGGTTTAGAATTAAAAAGAAGCAAACTCCTAAGAAAGAAAGGAATGATTTATCTGCTTGATAATCTTCCCTTGTTCCTCATTCTTTTATCTCTCCAAAGTATCTAATGCTTCCTGTGGAGAAAGGTAGGAATGGACCCTCTCTCGTGTGTATTTCATATGGTGAACAAGGTGGGACAGAGATAAAGAGATTCCAATGGCAGGCAGGACAGGAAGGTCCTGATCTCATGGGAGCAAAGACAGCGTGTCCACACCAGGCTGGAGGAAGATCTACCAGATTGTGAGATTCTCAATCCAGCTACCACAAGCTCCAGGAGCAAGGGCAGGAGGTTAGAACGATGTTACTGGGCACTGAGAGCCCCGGTATATTCTTGAGCCAGGTAATAACGACTTGAAAATGCTTTGTGTGGCTTAGTTTGGCTTATTCTCTACCTTAAACTAGAAGGAGGAAGAAGTCCAGGCCCTCGGTCCACTCTGGAGACAAGTGGAATAATCCAGGAATGTCACAAGGACCAGGAGTTGGTGGTGTCACCAGTGGTAAGTGAATGAGACTCTCAAGAGGTTGTTTCATGTACAGAACAAAACACCCTGTGGATGGAGCAAATTTGCCAGGTCAAAATGCAATTCTTTAGACAGAGGTGTGTGCCCTGGGAGAAGCTTTCATCACCAAAGGAAAGTTGGTTGAAGAAATGACATATTTATTACAGAGGTTACAGATTACATGTTTGGGTGGGAAGGTAAGACAGTTTTGTTACTTTCTTCCAACCTTTGAAGACTTTCTAACAATCTGCTCCATAGAAAAGCTGACCTTTAGGGTTAAAATAAGTTAAATAGCCCTTTCCTCAGCCAAATCTGCCTTTGGTGTCACTCCCTTGAATGGCTCAAAGACAATTTAATTTGTTTGGGTTAGTTAATTCAGCTTCAAAACAGTAGGTGCAGTTGCTGTTCTCAATTAGTAAATCAGACTGTGAGCTGTGGAGGTCCAGTTCTACATCCAGGTATATTAGGATGGACCAATAATAGGTATTTACAGGAACTCATTTGAAGGACCTAATTGTCAAGACAGTTTCCCTTGATATAAAAGACAAGTTAAAGTGAAGCTATATTTGGTCCAAATTTAATTAATTTGGGGTCTTGGTTTCCCAAAGAATCAAACACATTGACTACAAAACTGATACTTTGACTAGATAGACATGCTTTTTTCTTGCTTTCAAAATGTTCATGAAATTAAGAAAAAGTAATATTGGTGAACCTGAACACATCGATAGCTGTTCTGATGAGGATGAGGATGATGATGATGACAATGATGCTGATAATGTGATGATGAAGAAGGTGATGACAATGGCAATCATTGTGATGATGGCAGGGGTGAGGAAGATGAATTTCAGAGTGACAGGAAGTAAGAGTTAGAAATCCAGCGATATTTAACAAATTGTATTGTCAGCAGTGACTCACATTAATGGAGTCATTATCAGAAAATTGCATATAATTCCTGTTATTGCGAGTCCTCAGGATAATATGGCTGTTCTACCAGGAGATTAGGAGCTGCAGGCCCTGTGTAATTTTGGAAATTGCTCTGATAGGGCTCCTGTGGATAGAGAGCTCAGAGCAGGCCCTTCCCATGCCTGGCCCCTCTAGACAGCACTTTTTGAAGAAGTCACCTGCTTGGTTGCCTGCACAACCTGGCTCTTGGCCTCTCACAATAAAAACGTTCATTTATTCAGCCCATGCGAGTCTCTTGCTGGCATTTAACAGTGCACGAGGAGCGACGTGCTCATTTTACTCAAATTGTGCTTTAGAAAATGGTCCCATTTCAAAATTATAATGTCAAACACTACCTGCCACCAGGTCTTAAGATGGAGAGTGGTCAACCCTCACAGACTTTTATCAAATGGCAGCACCAGGCTCTCTGGCTCTGTTCATCACACACTGGGCTGTAGTTTTCTCTTAAAACCTCCTTCTTCTTCTTTTTTTTTCCTTTTTCTGTGATAATATCTCCCTTTAGATAAATTCTGGTTGCAATATTTTACTATTTTTAATCTTCCAGGAGGGAAGCGGTACTGCCCTTCTCCCTGTCCTTCACACTGATTTGTCTTTGCTGCTCATTATACAGGGTCTGCCTACGTCCTGGCGCCTGCTGCCATTTCCATTAAAGGCAGAAGGAACTGCCAGGCCACAATTTATGCTGCAATCTCATAAAATTAACTTTCATGCAAAATCCCTTTTTTCCCCTCTCACAGTCATTTTTATGCTTAAGAAATCCTGATGATTTCTCTTAGAAGGATTAGTTGTCTTTGTCTTTGGAATTGACAAATTGCATAGAAGGTTGGACTTAAGAGCAAAAGAAGTGTAGAATAAAAGCTTAATTCAAACTTTCTTCCTAATGATTATAAAATCCTCCCTGCCTTATTGCACTAGCTTGAAAAAGGAAACAAGTGCTACAGAGCCAGGTGCAGGGTAAGTTAATATAGAAAAGGAACGGAAGGGAGTGGACTATGCAATATGGTCTTTTCTAAATCTTGAATCCAAGGTCTCCATTCCTGGTGCATGCCATGCCTTGGGACCTAGTAGAAACTCCTCCTTAACTGGGATCTGGGGGCTGGGCTCCTACTTCCTAGTACACTCAGTGACACCTTGCTGAATACCATGTGCGAACTACCCTTCACGCCCCTCTTCCAGCAGTCAGCAGGCTCAAGGCTGGAAAGGGAAATGCAACTGAGGAAGGCTAGGCCTTGAACTCTGAATGAGTCTCCTGATGTCTCCATGATACCTGCTGGGCCAAAACCTCTGGCAGAGTTTGAGGAGTGAAAAATAGTAGATTCAGGGTTTTGCTTTTCCTACAGGAAGCTTTTCCCTTGTCCCTCAACAAATGACCCTGACTTTTCCTCTATTGCCTTTCTTCTTTATCAAATAAAAGGTTCTCTTCCTGGATATGGGGTATAAATATAATTATTTTGTTGTCATTAA
Source organism: Myotis yumanensis (assembly GCF_028538775.1). Taxonomy (NCBI): domain Eukaryota; kingdom Metazoa; phylum Chordata; class Mammalia; order Chiroptera; family Vespertilionidae; genus Myotis; species Myotis yumanensis. The sequence goes on from NW_027223762.1 coordinate 8,717,518, forward strand.
TGGGATTTTTGGGTTTAAAATCCTTTTCTGATATTACAGATGCCAGTAAAAACAAAATGGTACTTGTTCTTATAACCAATCATAACGTTTTTAATTATTTAAAGTTAGAGTCGCTCTTCAGCTGTGAGTAAAAAGCAGATCATTTAATTTGACAAATTTTGTATAGATACTTTCTGATATTGTAGGATACAGTGGAGTAGGGAAAACTAATCTAAGATGTCATCTTTATCGTTAGCATTTATTTCTTTCTAATGTGAGAAGAATGGTTTATGGTGAATGATGACTACTGCAAAATGGATATTATATTTCCATATTCTATCATTCTATATTTCTTTCTGAATTGTGTGAGAAGAATATAAAAGTATTGAATGGATATTGTTACAGAAGGCTGTCTTAGAAAGCAAACCTCTCATTACCCGGAGTCAAAAAAATGTAGCTGAACATGACACAGTTACTAACCTGGGAATATTTTGCAATGTTGTGAGGAGGGCACATAAAACATTTACCCCATAAGAATGAAGGGCCATTGGATATTAATCATATGATTATCCTCATTAGCATAACCACATTTAGCCAGTCTCTGCTGAACTTCCATTCGTAGTGTATGTATGAAGAAAAGGGACCAAGTAAGCTATGTAGGGAGTGAATGTGAGACAATGTCAATGAGAATACACATCCTGGTACCTATGAGCAAAGCATAGGATCCCATCTTAAAATAAATATAGCAAGTGTGCATTATGTAGAGTTTTCAATATTAATTGCTTGAATCAACCCTGTACTATTCTTACCAATTAGAAGAATGTGTCTTGAGCTGGGTTTTGATTTAACAGGGTTACCTCTCCCCTCCCCCCCAGGAAGAGACATCCACTGGATAGCATGACTAAAGCTACTGAAAAACAGAGGTAGGCAATCACTCACTGATTTAACTAAGTGTTTCTGACTAGATTCCAAATCTGCTGTGAATCATTGCAATTTGAAGTTTTCTGCCAAATGCACTTAAATACTTAGTGAGTTGCCAATCATTTACATTACAGGTTCATGCTAAATGTTTTTTTTTTAATCTAATGGAGATGACATGGCTACCTGAGAGCATGTAGAAGCAATATGAGCCTTTGATGCGTTTATCACCACTGTGTTGCAGCCACAGGCTATTACTGTGTCATTTTAGGACAAGGGAGGAGGCATATTGAGCTCATTCTCAATTCTAGAGAACAATTTCTCCTTACACAAAGAATCTGGATCCAGAGATCGGCTACTAACCCGGAGGCAACGGCTCTCAAGCAGCGCAACTACATGAACTCAGACGAGACCTGCTTCCCCCCACGGAAAGCAGATTCAAGCAACAGCGGCCTCCTGATCACCACACGCTCTGTCTGGGGAACAGTTACTGTGTGTGAAGCCTCCCTCTACCAGCCAGAAGAGCCACCATAGCTGTGAACAGCACCCACCAGAGGCCCTGCCACCAACGGAGGAGCAGCTGCTACCACAACCGCCCAAGGAGCAACCACAACCTGAGGAGCCACTGCCACCCAGGGAGCAGCCACTGAACGACTCAACAACTAGATATGTCAGTGAGATCAAACATGGGTAGACAAAAATAAACCCCAAAGGAAAGAAAAGGAGGACTCGCCAGAAAAGCAGCTAAGTGAGACAGAGGCATGCAACATGATGGAAAAAGAATTCAGAATAAGGGTCCTAGAGTGCATACACCGGACGGAGGAAAAAATCAATACCATATGCAAGAAACTAGAAGAAACAGATGAAAAAATCAACAACTTAAGTAAGATCCAAGAAGAAATGAAGAGTGATATAGCTGGAATAAAACACACCATTGAAAGTATCAACAGTAGACTAGGAGAAGCAGAGGACCGAATTAGTGAATTAGAAGACAAGGAAGCAAAACACACCCAAACTGTACTGCAATTGGAGAAAAAAATTAAAAGACAGGAGGAGAGCCTAAGGGAGCTTTGGGACAACATGAAACGAAACAACATACGAATAATAGGGGTGCCAGAACAACAGAAAGAGGAACAAGGATTAGAAAACCTATTCGAAGAAATAATATCAGAAAACTTCCCTGAGGTAGGGAAGAAAAAAGTCACACAAGCCCAGAGAGTCCCAAAAAAGGTGAACCCAAAAAGATCCACACCAAGACACATCATAATTACCATGGCAAATGTTCAGGACAAAGAGAGAATCTTACAGGCTGCAAGAGAGAGACGGAAAGTTACATACAAGGGATCTCACATTAGATTATCAAATGATTTCTGAACAGAAACACATCAGGCCAGAAAAGAATGGACGGAAATTTACAAAGTGATGCAAAGCAAAGGACTGAAACCAAGAATACTCTATCCAGCAAGGCTATCATTCAAAATTGAAGGGGAAATAAGAAGCTTCACAGACAAAAAAAGGCTAAGGGAGTTTATAACCACCAAGCCAGCCATGCAAGAAATGCTAAAGGGACTGGTGTAAAAAGAAGAAATAAAAAGCTCAGAAAGAAAACAGCCACACACACAAAAAGAAATGGCTACAAACAAGTACCTTTCAATAATAACTTTAAACGTAAACGGACTAAATGCTCCAACCAAAAGACATCGAGTGGCTGAATGGATAAAAAAACATGACCCATACATCTGCTGTCTACAAGAGACCCACCTCATTAGAAGGGACTCACATAGACTGAAAGTGAAGGGATGGAAAAATATCATTCAGGCAAATGGAAAGGAAAAGAAAGCTGGGGTAGCAATACTTATATAGGACAAAATACATCTCAAAGTGAAGGCCATAACAAAAGATAAGGAAGGCCACTTCATACTACTAAAAGGATCAATACAACAAGAAGATATAACCCTGGTAAACATATACGCACCCAATGCAGGAGCACACAAATTTATAAAAAAACTCCTGGAAGATATCAAAGGAGAGATCAACAACAATACAATCATAGTAGGGGACTTTAATACACCACTGACATCACTGGATAAGTCCACTAGACAAACAATCAGCAAAGAAACAGCAATACTAAATGACTCACTAGATCAGATGGACTTAATTGACATCTTCAGAACACTTCACCCCAAAGCCATGGAATATACATTCCTCTCAGGTGCTCATGGGACATATTCAAAAATAGACCACATATTGGGTCACAAGCAAAGTCTCCACAAATTCAAGAAGATTGAAATCATAAAAAGCTTCTTCACAGACCACGATGGCATAATGTTAGAAATAAACTACAATAAAAACAACCCAAAATACTCAAACACTTGGAAGCTGAATAGCATGTTATTAAATATTGATTGGGTTACCGATGACATCAAAGAAGAAATTAAAAACATCCTGGACACTAATGACAATGAAAACACAACAATCCAAAACCTATGGGACACAATGAAAGCTGTCCTGAGAGGAAAGTTTATAGCTCTACAGGCCTATCTCAAAAAACAAGAAAAAATGGTAGTAAACCATCTAACTCTTCAACTCAAAGAATTAGAAAGAGAGCAACAAGAAAACCCCAGAGTGAGCAGAAGGAAGGAGATAATAAAGATTAGAACAGAAATAAATGACATAGAGACCAAAAAAACAATACAGAAATTCAATGAAACCAAGAGCTGGTTCTTTGAAAGGATAAACAAGATTGACAAACCTCTAGCCAGGCTCACCAAGAAGCAAAGAGAGAGGTCCCAAATAAACCAAATCAGAAACGATAGAGGTGAAATAACAACAGACCCCACAGAAATACAAATGATCGTTAAAAAATACTACGGACAACTCTACTCCAACAAACTAGACAACCTGGAGGAAATGGACAAATTCCTAGAAAAATACAACATTCCAAAACTCAATCAGGAAGAATCTAAAAATCTCAATAGGCCAATAACTATGGAATAAATTGAAGCAGTCATCAAAAAGCTTCCAGTAAACTAAAGCCCAGGACCAGACGGCTTCTCAGGGGAGTTTTTCCAAACTTTCAAGGAAAAACTAAAACCTATTCTCCTCAGACTACTACAAAAAATTCAAGAGGACGGAACACTTCCAAGCTCATTCTATGAAGCCAGCATCACCCTAATACCAAAACCAGGTAAAGACAACAAAATGAAAGAGAATTACAGGCCAATATCCCTCATGAACATAGATGCCAAAATCCTCAACAAAATCTTAGCAAATCGGATCCAGCAGTACATCAGAAGGATCATACACCATGACCAAGTAGGATTTATCCCAGGGATGAAAGGATGGTACAACATCCGTAAATCAATAAACATGATACATCACATAAACAAATTGAAAGAAAAAAACCACATGGTCATATCAATTGATGCAGAAAAAGCATTCGACAAAATCCAACACCCATTTTTGATAAAAACTCTCAGCAAGGTGGAAATAGAAGGATCATACCTCAACATAATAAAAGCCATATATGACAGGCCCATAGCCAACATCATACTCAATGGACAAAAACTAACATCATTTCCCCTAAGAACAGGAACAAGACAGGGATGCCCACTCTCACCACTCCTGTTTAACATAGTCCTGGAAGTATTAGCCATTGCAATTAGACAAGAAGAAGAAATAAAAGGCATCCAAATTGGAAAAGAGGAAGTAAAACTGGCCTTAGTTGCAGACAACATGATATTATACATACAAAACCCTAGAGACTCCACCAAAAAGCTACTAGACTTAATACATGAATTTGGCAATGTAGCAGGATACAAAATTAACACCAAGAAATCTAAGGCATTTCTATACACCAATAGTGAACCTTCAGAAAGAGAGATTAGAAAAACAATCCCATTTACCATCGCACCAAAAAAATTAAGTTACCTAGGAATAAACTTAACTAAAGAGGTAAAAGACCTCTACTCAGAAAACTACAGGACTTTGAAAAAAGAAATAGAGGAAGACATAAAGAGATGGAAGAACATACCATGTTCTTGGATTGGTAGAATCAACATCATTAAAATGTCCATACTACCCAAAGCAATCTATAAATTCAACGCACTTCCCATTAAAATACCAATGGCCTACTTCCAAGATCTAGAACAAACTCTCCAAAAATTCATCTGGAATAAAAAAAGACCCCGAATAGCTGCAGCAATCCTGAGAAAGACCAAAGTAGGTGGGATCTCAATGCCAGATATCAAGCTGTATTACAAAGCCACTGTTCTCAAAACTGCCTGGTACTGACACAAGAACAGACATATAGATCAATGGAATAGAATAGAGAGTCCAGAAATTAGCCCAAACCAATATGCTCAATTAATATTTGACAAAGTAGGCAAGAACATACAATGGAGCCAAGATAGTCTCTTCAATAAATGGTGTTAAGAAAATTGGACAGATATATGCAAGAAAATGAAACTAGACCACCAACTCACACCATACACAAGAATAAACTCAAAATGGATAAAGGACTTAAATGTACGACAGGAAACCATAAAAATTCTAGAAGAATCCAAAGGCAACAAAATCTCAGACATATGCCGAAGCAATTTCTTCACTGATACAGCTCCTAGGGCACTTGAAACTAAAGAGAAAATGAACAAATGGGACTACATCAAAATAAAAAGCTTCTGCACAGCAAAAGAAACCATCAACAAAACAACAAGAAAACCCATTGTGTGGGAAAACATATTTGCCAACGTCATATCTGATAAGGACCTAATCTCCAAAATTTATAGGGAACTCATATAACTTAACAAAAAGAAGATAAATAATCCAATCAAAAAATGGGCAAAGGATCTAAATAGACAGCTTTCAAAAGAGGACATTCAGAAATCCAAGAGACATATGAAAACATGCTCAAAGTCACTAATCATCCGAGAGATGCAAATCAAAACAACAATGAGGTACCATCTCACACCTGTCAGGCTGGCTATCATCAACAAATCAACAAATGACAAGTGCTGGAGAGGATGTGGAGAAAAAGGAACACTTGTGCACTGCTGGTGGGAATGCAGACTGGTGCAGCCACTATGGAAGACAGTATGGAGTTCCCTCAAAAAACTAAAAATGGAACTCCCATTTGACCCTGTGATCCCACTTCTAGGAATATATCCCAAGAAACCAGAAACACCAACCAGAAAGGATATGTGTACTCAAATGTTCATAGCAGCACAATTCACCATAGCTAAGATCTGGAAACAGCCTAAGTGCCCATCAGTAGATGAATGGATTAGAAAACTGTGGTACATCTACACGATGGAATACTATGCTGCTGTAAAAAAGAAGGAACTCTTACCATTTGCAACAGCATGGATGGAACTGGAGAGCATTATGCTAAGTGAAATAAGCCAGTCAATGAAGGAAAAATACCACATGATCTCACTCACTTATGGATAATAAAGACCATTACAAACTTTTGAACAATAATAGATACAGAGGCAGAGCTGCCTCAAACTGATTGTCAAACTGCAGCGGGAAGGCCAGGGAGGGTTGGGGGCCAGGAGGGAAGGGGGTAAGAGATCAACCGAAGGACTTGTATGCATGCATATAAGCATAACTAATGGACATAAGACACTGGGGGGTAAGGGAGGCCAGGGGATTGTCAAGGGCGGGGGGGGGGGGGGGGGAGGACACATATGTAATACCCTTTGTAATACTTTTAGCAATAAAATAAATAAATAAATAAATAAATAAATAAATAAATAAAAAGAATCTGTCTGTCTCTGACATATGTATGTATGTATGTATGTATGTACATATATATCTTGGCAATTGAAGTAGACTATAAAATTAAATCCAGATTATTGTGCATGAAATAGGGGTTCTATGGAAAGGAATCTCACAGGGTGATCTGATCATAAATTCCTAACTAGGCAGGTCATGGTTGGTAGTCACACCCCAGGCATATAAGTCCTTTAGTGAAAGGTTTTAAGCTAGCTCTGTTCCTTGTTCTTGTGCATTTAGGTTAACACACCTTTGAAATACCAGAAGGAATACCCCTTGAAGGGAGTATTAACCCTCAAAAGAGAGCATAATCTTATTAACTGTCCTGTAATCTAATCCCTGAGTTGCTTTCTTCCACCTTCATGTAATCTTCCTTAGGTTCTCTCAGTAATTTCAAATGCAGAAACTGTTATTCTCTGGAGCATTTGAGATCATGATTCCCCACTTATGTTGATAGTTTAGCTCAACTACACTCATAACAATACAAGTCTGGATATCTCTTTATGTTGACAATATATAAATATAGATGGGTGTATGTGTTTGTGTGTATCTCTCTACCTTTTTCTTATCTCAAATCAAAGTATCTCACTAATTCTTTAAGATTTACATTAATACTAGTTGTTTCATGAAGCTTCTCTGATACCCTTGGTCCATGAAAGTGTTCCTAATTAGAAATGCACACAGCCTACGCTGTGTATATCTTCTGGAGAATGAAGGTCATTCTGCTTTATATTAGATCTATTTTTTTTTTTACACATCTATTCCCATAAATACACAGTCAGTCCATAGGATGCAAGGTCCAAAACTTACTCATCTTTGTATTTTAATCAGTATCAAGTGTAATGACATGCATATCCAAAATCCAAATTATATGCTTATTAGAATTAAACTGTATTAAACCCTGGTGATTTTCCCTGAGAAGAATAATATTAATGAATATGTTAAAGACTTTTGCAATCTCAGGGTTTAAAACATCAGAAATGACTACTTATACTGAAGCATGGTGGCAACCATGCTTGGTGGGAATTGCTGTTTAATATTTTAACCCTGCTGACTTGGCTTCTGTCATTATTTGCTTGCTAAAATAATAGAAAAGTTATTTTGATTTTCGGAATTATATAAATCATCCCATTTGATTGAATACCCTATTGATTGTAATTTGAATACCCCATTGGTTGTGGTCATACTGGTTTTAGAAAACACATTCCTCTGTACCCGGAGACCAGGACTGCACAATTACTCTAAATTGCCCCAGTGGCTCCAGATAATGTGTTTCTGTCAACCCAGTGGTCTCAAGACCCGAAACTATAATTAATCTTTGTAGATAACTAATCGGTTCAATCTAGCTTCTGTAACAAACTGCTTTTCTGTTAACCAGGTTCCTCATTCCTAACCCCGAGATGTAATCAATACCTTTGTGATTTTTGCCTATATAAATCTGGTGGTGTGGTCATTTAACCACTATAAGATTTGGAGAGCAAATTGCCCCTTCATAGTCCCATCTTCAAAATAAATGTGACTCCTCAATTCGACTTCTTGAGGCGTCCTTGTGTGATTTGCGGGGTCCATTACAACAAAACTAAGTCCATCTAACTCATAGTCATGGATGACAAAAGTATGTTTCTATAGCCTGACTAACCAGAATGAAATGGATGACTTGTGAACATGTAGACAACTGCCATGGACTGAGGATACTTATTTTCAAACTCTTATTTTAAACAGTAACGCAGAGACTAGAAAAGTCAAGAGAAACATAATCTGAGATTGCTCATTGTTGGCTTTGGTTGGTGTCTTGGCTTAGAATCTGTCTCTGTCACATTTTGTTAGGTGGCCTCTGGTAATTTATGTCATGTTTGAACTTGAATTTCCTTAAACTATAATTTTATCTGACATTATTAGAATGGATTGCTTTAGCTAATCAAAATGGTAGAAAGAATCAAAACCAGAGGTGGAAATATGCCTTTGGTTGCATTTTGCCATGAGTAGCCCATGTGATTTGGGGCAAGCCCTTTACCCTGTTTATGATGCTCTGTAATCTGAGGCTATTGAACTAAGTAGATTACTCTATGGATCAATGTTCCCATTGTTCATCATAGGATGAGCTCATGATACAGTTTCTGATGGTTGAATGATTCAAGTGAATGATGTAATTCCCTGGACAGCTAGGCAATTCCATGTTTACTTTGTTGAGAATAATAAGGGGGGAAAAGAGGACATCTGTAATACTTTTAACAATAAAGAAAAATTTTAAAGAAAAAAGATAATCACTTATTCACCAAAATAATAATTCCTCTTCATCCCTTGGTATTTCCACCTGCAAACATGTAATTCCTCCACACCTTCCTGTGTAGAATCTACTGGGTTTTAGAGTAGCAAATCCTCCTGTCTCCTGTAAAAATTAGAGGGCTGATTTCAAACAGCCTAACAGTGTCTTCATTAATTAATTCATCAATGGGATAAAACTTGTCATTTTAACTTGTTTCTGAAATTCCAATCAAAGCCTCATTAGCATAAACATTTCAACATGTGTCCTACATTAGCAGCAGGCATCAGGCAATGAAGACTTCCATCTTGGAGGGGGAAGGAGGCAGACAAGGCCATCCTTGAAGCCAAATGGATATGGTTTTGTTAAAACTGAGCATCCAAGGGAATGTTACAGTTGGATGAATACTAGCAGCTACCCTTTGTATGGGCCTGATGTATCTATCATAGATTTGCAAACTTTTCACTCTACCAGCAGGGAAATCTTTGCAATTGTTGCACCTGTCCCAAGATGCTGTGCACTACTTTAGGGAGAATGGAATTCCTGCCATGGGACATACCTGCATACTAGACTCAGAAGCTGGGTCAAGTCTGATAATCCCAGTTACAGCGTTGGATATAGGTGACGGGTAGCTGAACTAGACAGACGCTAGGACTTCTAGTCCTGCTACCAGCCAATTGACCTTGGGGAAGCTTCTCAAAGGCAGAACTTATTCTCTCTTCTCCAACTACCTTAATTTATGACTACTCTATGCATTAAAGATATGAAACTTTGCTGACTTAAGGTAGGTTAGATCATTAACAACTTGCCTCATAGCCAATACAGACTTATAGGATTAATTAATAGCCTGGATGCCTAGAGAGAGAAGAGGATTAGATAACAATACTCACCCAAGTATTGGCAGCGAGGAGGACCTGTATGCCCTCTTCCCAATTTTACCAAGACCCAGCCTAGGCCCCCAGATGCCATATCACAAAATTCCAAGCAGTCTAGCAGTTAGCAAAGGAAGATGAGAGATATAAGTTTCCAGGGTCACCCGACATCCCAGTTTTGCCTAGTCAATGTAAAATGAAGGAATAGTAGGTACTTTCAGCTTCGCCCTGTATTTGTAAGAATGATGTCTCCACTCCTTTCCCTTCCTCAACTCCCTGGTCATCCCATTTCTCTCTGGCTTTAGATAAGTATAAAAGAAAAATTTTTTCATTGTTCTCCATCTCCCCAGCCTGGTTTGCGGTTACCAATTTCATACATTTTCCTCAGAGCAATGACATGTTATCTCAGTTTTATTTCTGAGTTTGATGCCCTCAATTGCTGCCCATTTCATATCTATGTCAATGTAGAATGGTCTATTTTTATTTGAAGATTTTAGAAATATGGAAGGGAAGCCTTGGCCTTTTCCTTCAAATAACTGCCCAGACAGCTTTATGGATGGCTAGTGAGTTTCTTCCTGACCTCCCTGAGAGGTCCCATCAGTGCTAACCTAGTTTCCTTTAAATTCCATATCCCTGGCTCTGGGACAGCAGCCGGCAGTTGTATCTCGTTCCATGATCCATAATTCGCAGCTTCAAAGTTCAGTGCCAAATAAGATCGCACACTGTTGGATAACCTTTTGTACCAGCCCTTCAGCAGTAATTAAATCCTGCTCCTTCTCTGCTGCCTGGAGAAAACCTACGCTCTCTGTTGTTTTCAAGTGCAAGGATGAAGCAAAACAAAACCAAAGAACAGCGACACACAGCTCTGAGGCTTCTGCTTCATTAACTGTTTGAGTCAGCAAAGTCAGGGAACAGAGAGTGTAGTGGCCTTGGAGCTAGAGGTGAGGAGGTGGAGGAGCTGAGGGGGATGTGAGAGAACCCTTTGGTGGGATTCTGCTGGAGCAGAAATGAGAGAAGAATCTTAGTCTGTGATTGGCAGGCCTATAAGTCCTTTATAAACCTTAAATAGACATGGCTGGTTAGGTAATGTGAACCAGGGAGACTGTATAAAATCCTGAGGTGACAAGTGATCACTGTATGGAGCTTCTCTCTGATTAAAAAATAGACAGGACTTCCTGAGCTACTACTGTGTTCCTAGAAGGTCATCATTATACCAACCATACATTGAATGTTAACTATAGGATTTACTGACATATCTAATCTTTATGGCATGCCTGGATCTATTTCTGCTTTTAAAAATAAATAAACAGAATATTTAAGAGACTTATCCAATATTTATGAAGAGTGGAGCTAGGATTTAAACCTGGTTCTTTTTATATGAAATCTATGCTCTTTTTTGTATGCCAAATTCTTGTATTCTACTCCAGAACCCACCCTTTCTGTCAGTATCTGTGTCAAATACCTTTCTTACAGGAAAACACTGCTCAGTTGCTTGCCAAAACCTGGCTAATGCCTACCCCACTGACGTTCTCAAAAGCTCAGTGAACCAGATATTGTTGGCATCACCAATCGCCATCATTGCTCATTTCTGTAGCCACCATAGAAGAGGATTGTAAGAATGAAAGACAGATCTTGCCCTCAGGAGCTTTTAATCAAGTTGGGATGACATTCAGAGATTCATGGAGAGCATAACAACACCTTAGGACAAAGGAATCAGCATATCGGATGCTGGATCAGTGACTACAAATTCTTGGTTAAGTGTCCAGGAGAAGGAGAACAATGAGTTAGAGGTTAAAGTGTCCAGGGAATGAAGCATAGATCAGGAAATCTTTGAACAGGTCTCTGAAAGTTGGTTACTCTTTGGAAAGACAGAGAGGAAGTGGTAGGACCTTAAAAAATCTGAAGAGCCACAAAGGTTAGATTGCAGAGGGGGAAAAATCATGGTATTTACAAGAGACAATGAGGAAATTCCTTTGGTTGAAATAGATTGTTAGTGCTTCAGAATTGGTGAAGTCAAAAAAGTAACAATCCACCTAAATCACAGGTATCACCATCTTATTAATTGTACTAGTAGTCCTGCGCATGAATCCGTGCACCAGTAGCTCTTTGCAGGGCCTGGCCACTCTGCCCAGAGGCTCTCTGCGGTCCAGAGGCCCATCCGTGGCCGGGCGCAGAATGCTTGCCTCGTCACCACGGCAACGAAGCAAGCATTCCATCAGGCCGCTTACACTGCCCACTCTCAGCAGCCGCTCCCCCCGCCCCCTCAGGACTGGGGGTCTCTGGTGGGGCTGAGAGGACTGGGCACCGCCATCTTGTGGCCATGGGTGTTGCCATCTTTGTGACAGAGTGATGGTTAATTTGCATATGACTCCTTTATTAGATAGGATAGTCCATTAGTAAAAACATTAGTAAAAAGAATTCAGCAGGTACCCAAAGAATATGTGCACTTGTTCATTCCTAAACTAAACTATGTTCATGCATTACTGTCCAAATGGATTATTACATAAAATATATGTTAAAATATTTTAAAGCATAAGATAAATAAATATAAATTTTAATTCTGCTCTAATATTTATTATTTCCTTTCTTCTATTAATGATGGGATTAATGTGTTTTTCTTTTTTTCTGGTTTCTTGAGATGTACAGTTATTTGAGGTCTTTCTTCATTATTATAGAAATCTATCACTATAAATTTACTTCTTAGAATTGCTTTTACTGCTTTCTACAAGTTTTAGTATGTTGTATTTTCATTTCCATTTGTCTCAAAGAATATCTTTTTGACCCAAGGGTTTGTTCAGGGTTGCGTTGCTTAATTTCTATATATTTGTTAATTTTTCAGTTTTCTCCTGTTATTAATGTCTGGTTTCATACTATTATGGTCAGAAAACATAACTGATATAATTTTAATCTTCTTCAAAATTTTTGAGACTTGATTTGTATCTCTTCTCCTAATAGAACTAAGTTTTACAAGGGCAGAGAACTTGTTAAACAAGAATTAATAAGTTCCCCCACACTGAGTTAGATACTATTTAGAAAGCTATAGTTTCTCCAAACATGTTGTGTGATTGGGAATCTTTAACCACATAAAGAGTTAATTCTTTTTAAATGCCAAGGGCAGCAATGAATTACTTCATCCGAGGGCACACAGTCAAGGCTTAAGAAGAACTGGCAATAGAAAATGTTCCCCTGGTGATGTGAGATAAAAAATCTTCCCCAAACAAAGTGAGCACATCGCCATCCCACCAAGCTCCCACCCCCACCAAATTTGCAAAGTCCAAGGCCTGTGGGATTTTTATATAAAACCATAAACTCCACAAGGGAATAAGAAAAAAATCCTGACTGACTCAGGAGAGAGCTCCCTGCAGTGACAGGCAGGGATTTTCCTAGAAATCTGAAAAACTAAGCATCTTAGATGAGAACTCTGAACCCCAAATGAATCAGATAAAGCACCTTGGGAGGTCAAATAGATGATCTTGATCTCAGCACATCTTAGAATAATCCAGTAATTAAAAAAGGAACAAGGCCGTGTGCACACATCGGCATGCTTGTAAGTAGTGCAGGTCTGAGTAAGAAAAACGGAAAATACCAAAATCTTACCTATTGAACATTACTTGGTAAAATATAAACTAAAGTTCAAATTAGTTTGAATGATAATATATAGTTCTTTGGCAGACATACCTTAGCCTCAAAATGATTAAAATTCCTGGAAATTTTTGTGTTTTATATATTAAACTTGAATAGTCTTTGTGCGTCTTGTGAAATATTAACTCAGAAGATTTGCTCAGTTTTTGTTTTTGCATGCATTGCAACTTGTGGCTGTTAGATATAACTCTCATTTAGATGCTTAGCAAAACCTTGGTCTCTGTTTCCATACTTGCCTCATAAAACATTCCAAATATTGCTTTTAGAGAAAGGGCCAGCTTACCTATTAGACCCAAAGGCAAAATTCTTTCAGCTCACATTACTTTTAAAGGCCCATGGAAATAGTTTAATTTCTTTTGAAATTAGAATTTTAAAAAAATAAACTTTTAGGTCAAAGAAAATGGTGTAACTATAATATTAATATATGTTCATTTTTATACTGATGCAGTCATGAAATATAAATTTTAATAATTTTTAAAAATTGACAAAAGTGAGCAAAGGACGATGCCTATAAAAGCTATCGTGCTTAAGGTTTATGAAAGTCATAGTGTGGCCATGTTCAGATGGAATCTTTCAGAAATCAAAATCACATCTTGCCACTCCTCTGTTCTGAGGCCTTAACATTTTATTTGCTGGTAGTGAGTAGAGAAGACAAATGCAACATCTCCTAGGATCTGGTCCCTACAAGACTTTCTGGCATTATCTCACTTGATCAAGACCTCACCACATCTTGTGCTTGGCTATCAGCTGTATGGGCCCACTCTTGATGCTCTATTCCCATAAGCCAGTGGTTTTCAACCTTCCTAATGCCGTGACCCTTTAATACAGTTCCTCATGTTGTGGTGACCCCCAAACATAAAGTTATTTTTGTTGCTACTTCATAACTGTAATTTTGCTACTGTTATGAGTCGTAATGTAAATATCTGATATGCTATATGCGTTTTCTGATGGTCGTGACCCACAGGTTGAGAACTGCTGCATAAGCCATTATCCCCTCTTCTCTCTTCTAGTTGTTCCCTCAGTAAATGACACATACCTTTCTCTGGATGCTATTATCATCCAGATACTATAGACAGAGATGAGTTTACAAATTTTTTCAATCAAAGGAAGAATTTCTCTATTTTTATCGAAGTCCTTTCTTTATGCAAATTCCATCTCCTTGAACAGCCTCCCCAGATTTCCTTTGAAAGCATGATGTTTATATCTGTAGTATCCTTCTTGCCACCCTCTTCATGAACTCTTAGATTGCACAGTGCTTAATCATTCCCATTACCTAATGTAATACTGAAGACATGTCCTAGGGTTCCTCTAGACTAGAGCAGGGGGCATATTTTGTTTTCATTTTTGATTACTCATTTAACACACCACAGTTCTTACTACATTTACTTAGAGTAGATGCTCAAATTCATTATAGTTAAATGCAACATAGATACTATTTTCAGCATTTTTATCACCATGACTCACCTAAAGTGGTTTTCCTAAATGGAGAGACAACTGCTTTGTGGTAAGGACAATGTCCTCTCATCTGTGACAATTCCTGTACCTCTGTGTTTGTTACAGAAGCACATTTTATGTTTTTTTTTAAATATATTGTATTGATTTTTTACAGAAAGGAAGGGAGAGGGATAGAGAGTTAGAAACATTGATGAGAGAGAAACATGGATCAGCTGCCTCCTCCATTCCCCCTACCGGGGATATGCCCACAACCTAGGTACATGCCCTTGACCGGAATCGAACCTGGGACCCCTCAGTCTGCAGGCTTATACTCTATCCATGAGGCCAAACCGGATACGGCCAGAAGCACATTTTAACAGCTAGATCACTGAACTGAGAGTCAAAAGCCCTTGTTCCTACTCTGGGTTTAGTTTCACGTTACCTAATGGCAGCTCATACCTAACTCCGTCCCTCTGGGTTTGTTTTGTTTTCTCACCTGTAGAAACAAGGGTTGAATATTACTGCTCTCAGGGAACTTCCGGTTCTGGCATTCTCCAGTTTTATGGCCCACGGATGCCAGTCCTAATATGATCAAATACAAATTAGGAATGAACTGCTAAGGGCCTCCAGGATCTATGAGAAGGGAAGCATTTTATTGCCTGTTGAGGACTCTTTCTGTGTGAGTCTTTGGGAACAGTTCTCAAATGATGGGAAGGTCCCATCCTATCTCTCAGTGGCCCTTAAGTTATTCTCACTTTCCAGCACAAGGAACACGGGTTCCTAATCATCTTGAATTCTGTGATCACTGTAAGACAGTGGTTCTCAACCTGTGGGTCACAACGCCTTTGGGGGTCGAACGACCCTTTCACAGGGGTTGCCTAAATACATCCTGCATGTCAGATATTTACATTATGATTCATAACAGTAGCAAAATTACAGTGATGAAGTAGCAACGAAAATTAATTTTATGTTTGGGGGTCACCACAACATGAGGAACTATATTAAAGGGTCGCGGCATTAGGAAGGTTGAGAACCACTGCTGTAAGAGGACACTAAATGAGATTTCTCCAAACAAAAGCAATAGTTTTTCATTTCTCACCAAAGAAAACAAAAGCAATAGTTTTTCATTTCTCACCAAAGACATTCTTATAAAAACCTATGCACAGAAATAATTATACAAGCCATTGAGAGGAACTTTTTCTGACTGCATTAAATTTGTACTTGTATTTGAATTTTAGATATATGTATTTTTTTGTTTTCTTCTTTGGTTTCAGTGACACCAAAAGAGATAGTTTTGGACCTTGAAGAGTAAGACAGTTTGGAAGAATATTATCTAGCAAGTCCTCCAGAGCAGAATTTTGTCTTGTTAACCATTTTAGGAAATCTTGTGGTTCTTTGAGTTTGCTTTGAGGTAAAGGCATTTTTCCAGATGTTTACTGTCAACCAAACTTCAACTTGAAAAAGCACAGATCCTATGGGCTTTGTCTTAATTTTTCTAAACGAAGAAAAATCCTAGCTGCCATTCATGGTCATGGGTTTCTATTGAAGATGCCCTGATTCATTCATGAGCTTCATTCTTGATCTCTTGAGAGTAATAAATATTGCATGGCAGATAAGCTAACTTGGAGTGACTGCCTTGAATTGAGATTCAACCTGTAACTGGAGTCTCTTTGCCCATATATAATGCAAATACCAACTAGAAAAGCATTATTTTGCACCTACTATAAGTCAGTTTTACTGTGCATTTTGCATTCATTATCTCATTTAACGTATAAAACCACCCTGCAGAATAATGGTTAATTTTATCATTTTAAAGATGAAAAAGTTGAATACCCGAGAAATGAACTTTCTGGAATCACCTAACTAGGAGAAAGGGATGCAGGACCAATCAATATTACTACTGTGACCCCATAGCATTCTATTTACAAAACCTCTATGATTTATAATGACCGCTGGTGTTGCTGCCTCTCACACTAGTCTATGAGCCCCTAAAAAATAGGAAGATCATATGTTTCCTTCTTTACATCCATAGTGGCCAAACACAGTGCATCCCATGGACCCACTGCTAGTTATTTTAATCTTTGTGTGGAGATGAGAAGCTAAAGACAGGTGAGGGTTGTGGCAGTCATAGCAGGTTTCCTGCTTACATGAGGAGAGGCGTTGCAGATGTGTCTGGAAGAGTGGATGGTTTTGAATTGACTGAGGTAAGCTGCTCGGCATTTCCATAAGGGGAGATCACTTGGGCAGAGGTACCAGGGGACTGAAGATGTGTAACATGGCTGTGTGTGAACTGGGATAGTGCTGGTAGCCAATATTAGGTATAAGAAATGAAAAATTACTGACTGATGGGATTAGCCCAAGCTCAGAAGGACTGCCTCTTTGAATATCTAGGTTCTGGTCTTGCAATTTCTCAAGCTCACCCAAGGGCAATGATTGGTCTCCCCCACACCCCCCCTCCCATTTTCTATTTCCACTAAAGAGAGAGAGAGCTTAACTTTAAGGTGAGCTCTTTACCTTTGATAGTCTGACAAGAAATGCACATTGCTGTTTCCCAAACCTTCCCACTGACCTGCCCTTATTCTTAGAAGGAAATAAGGAGGAAACATAAGAAGTTAGGAGGGGGCTGATTTCTAGCACAGTCACTCCTTTCAAAAAGTCATTTCAAATTGCACTAGGTGCTTCAATTGCCCTATTTTCCTGAAATTAATTCCAAATTTTCTGGGTACAATTTGTTTCCCTCAAGTCTCTAATTATGCTTTTAACATTCAATCTTTCAAACTCTAGCCATTAGTGACTTAATATGGTGTTATCAGAAGATAGAGGGAGTTAGGAGTGTGGGTGGGAATTATAAGCACAGAGTTGCACCTGTGCTTGTGATGGTTTGAAATTGATGTCCCCTGGAGGAAAGCTAAAGAAAAATCTAATAAGTCACCAAAATAGACTAAAGTCAAGTCTGAAATTAGTATTTAAGGTATTAGGACTTGTGGCTGGGAAGGGTTTGATAGCTAATCACAAAGTTCCTTTTAAACTTATTGAACATGGGTGGTGGTATGGGATTTCAGGCCAAATGAAAATCACAGAAAATGTAGACATTACCAGACAGCAAGACATGCACAAGGATAAAATGCTAAGGTTGGTGAAGTACTTTCAAAGACATTAAAAAAAGAAAATGAAGGAAGGAGATAGGTATGAAGTAGCTCAGAGACATGACAAAAAATTTCAATGTTGGATCACTGAATAGCTAGGATCAGCCTATAGGAGGAAGGAGACAGAAAATAACCAGTAAAGCAGAATTACTATTCTTTAAATGAATGATCAATATATAGCATGGATTGAGCAGCCGCAGTGCTTCTTCTATTTCTTAAAAAAGGAGGTATACCAGGTGACCTCTGTACCTTAACAATTCACATATGTATTTCTCATTTGTGTCAACACAATCAGCTCCATGATTCTGATGACAGTATGCAATTTAAACTCTTAAATACTGTAGAGTCTTAAGGACAGAGACCAAAGACAGCTGATGCAGGCATGGATGGCTTCCTGAGCTATTCAAACTGAGGAGAAAAAGACTGAGATTGTACTGCAGAGAACTCACAGTTAGAGAAACTGGAAGAAGATAAAAAGATGTGGCTTTCAGAAATTCACAGACTACAGGCATTTTGAGAAGACTGAAGTCCTGCCCGGGAGGTCTTGGAAAGGTGCAGGAGGAGCCCTGCCAGTCACAGGCATTTATCTGCCAAGGTCTAGGGGTAGAAAAATAGGAGACATCATTTCAATAATCAACAGAGTCAATCACCGAGGCAGGCAGAAGAGGGGATGTTTACTGTTTGGTGGGACAGAAGAGGATTCCACCATGACACAACAGTGAGCTGTTTGGAACAGAAAAATTCCACCTCAAAAAATACATTCTTAGAAGCTTAGAAAAGTGAAAAATCACTGAGACATTGAAATCTCCTCATGTGAGAGAAGTTCCTAGATAGGATAGAAGAAGGAACAGATATTAGAGAGACAGAAAAATGAAAGCTCTGACTAAGGAGAACCACCTGGGAAAGGCTACAATGCTAGTCAGAGATGAGCACAGTATGTATGACTACAGCAAGACCACATCTGCCAGAACTGACTATGGACATGAACAAAGAGATACAGTTGGAGTCACTCAATAAAACCAGACCGTGATGGGCCTTGTCTTCTATGTTAAAAAGTTTTAGACCTCATGCCACCAAGCAAGTAGATAATATTGAAGATTTCTGAGCAGAAATTTGATATTAAGATGATTTGTTTTCATCTTTTTTTGCATATGATTTTGATTAGATTTTGTACCTTAAGATCTGGAAAATTATCAGTGGTGGAAGAGGTGACAGTAGAGGAAATCTTCCCCAAAGTTTAAGAGTCCTAAATGGGGTACATGGGGTACATTCAGGAAGCATGGATAAATTGGTCACCTAAAGCTCAGATATCAGAGTCCCCTCGTACGTCACCCGTACAGAAATACGTTCTGTTCAGATAGCTCCCCAAATCCTATGTGTATACATATGCACCATCCATTCTATTGAATCTCCACACAAGTGAGTGCTACTTATAGGTTTGCCATTAAAATAGGTGTTCCATCACCCCAGGTGTGCTATCTACAAAGTTGTGTCATCGACATAGCTATGTAACAGCTAGCTAATCTGTGGTATAAGTGGGGCGAGGGTAGATCATTATTTTCTAGAACATGTCCACATGGGATGCTCTCCAAGAAAGCAGAGTATATAGAATTCTCATCCATAGCACTATGAGACAGTAAGGTGACGAGCCATATACCCCTTTCTTTATTTGGTAATAAACCACACTTTTTCTAGAAACACCTTTCAAGTCCTAAAATAAAGAAAAAAATATTTTCTTCTAAGGATCACACATTTCAAAACTTTTATTCTAAATAAACTACAGAAATTGGTAACCTAATACCAAAACAAGGAAACAAACAAAACAGTATGCTTAACATGTACATATATGTAATAGGTATGCAGCAACATTTAGGGAAATTTAAGGAAAAGGCATTAAATACAAAGTGGAGAAAAAAATAATCTTCCCATTTTATCTCTTCCTTATCCCCTCACTCCTTGCATAGAAAAAATATATATGTAACTCAAGATTCACACTTCAAAAAATAACTTCTTTAATTCAAAGATGAACTTGAGTATGACCTCAGAGAATTCAGAATTGACTAAATGTTAGTCCTTTAATAAACTGGACTTGGCAACAACTGATCTCAAGGAAAATTCAATCAAAACCAAAGTCTTATCTTTTTTCAGAAACAGGACAGTTGAGAATTGAATGTGATGTCCTAGAAAAATCGAAGAAATAACATCAAACTAGTTTGTTCCCGAAAACAAGGCAACAAAAAATTGATGGCATTTTCACCTGTGATTTTACTAGGACAGATTCTGGGCGTAGAAATGACGTCACTTGGCTCTCTTAAAATCCAACACAGAGATAGAGACAGAGAACAGGGAACCATGGTGGCATCGTTTCTGGGGTAATATTGAAGTAGAATCCAAGGAAGTCCTGGAACCAGTAAGTCCTTTGAGCAGATAAAAGTTTCCCACCTAACCACCCAAATTGCTCAGCCTCTCTTCTCTCGATTTCTCCCACCTTGGAGGCAGTGAAGGAGAGCAAGGAATTGAAAGTTATGAAAATGGAAAGATTTTGCAACTTCGTTCTCATATCCTGCTTAGTAACATCTTTTGGAAAGAAACCTAAATGGCTTGCATTTCATCTCTTTTCCTAACCTTAAGGATGGATAAACAGGAAAGCCAATCTCTAAGGAGCTAGGAAGGGCTTAGCCATTGCACGATTCCATCACATCCCCAACTACTTTTTACTACCAAAACTAAACAAAAACTTAGCTATACTACTACATTTTGATTTTTCTTTGTAAAAAAAAACAAACAAAAACAAACAAACAAAAAACTAGGATAGGACAGAGGCTAGTTCAGTTCTATAAGGTCACTCTTTTTAATGAGGACATGCTTTATTAAATAGGAGAAAGTGTGAAATTTTGCGAAACCCACACTGGCTCATCTCTGCTACGGCCCATACAGTGTGTTATGTGTATGAATGATATATATTTGTAATGTGAATCATACTAGAAAAAAATACAGCATCTGGCCCTGGCCAGTGTGGCTCAGTTGGCTGAGCATCATCCCATGCACTGAGAGGTTGCCAGTTCAATTCCCAGTCAGGGCACATGCCTGGATTGCAGGCTCTTAGGGTGCATGCAGGAAGCAGCCAATTGATGTTTCGTTCTCACATTGGTGTTTTTCTCTCTTTCTCTCTCTCTCTCTCTCTCCCTCTTCCTTCCTCTCTCTCTAAAATCAATAAAAATATATTTTAAAAAATACAGCATGTTAACAACTTCAAGTTAAAAGAAGAAGGACAGTGAGGGGAACAGACAATTCTGGTACATAATACCAAAAAACAATTAAACAATGTCATCAGCACCATGAAATTTGCATTGTCAAACCAACAAGGAAGCAGAGAACATCCACCAGGCTAGTTTAACCCAGAACAAAGTTTTCATCTACAGAAATCAGTCGTCTGATTTGAACTTTCACATATCAAGTTCAAGATTAATGTAAATTAATTAAGCAAATAAGGAAAACTAAGATTTTCAGTTACTAGTGAATAAAATTATGAGAACTATGGGAACCATAATTACATGAAGATGGAAATATATATATAATTTATTGCTACTGGTATATGTGAGTGATGTTATCCAAAGTCAATGGGGGGAAAATGAGCTCATAATAGGAGCCCAGAGATGACTTCTGGAACTAAGAGTCTTGAAGGATGAGTGAAACTAAACCCGAGAAGAATGGGCAGTGTGACCGAACAGGAAAAGGGGAAGAGCATGGTGCCTTGGGAAATCAGACAACCGCTCATGGGTAAAAGCCAACAAAATTTTGGAAAAGAAAGTATGTTCGTCAAGCTCTTAGCAGAAAATAGAAAGTAAAGCAAATGTAGAATCATCTGAGGCAGGTTTAATGAAGGTTTATTTTTCAAGGTGGTGCAGGATGTTGAGAAATGCCAAGTATGCCAACTGAAGGGGCAGAGGGGAAAAACCACTGGAGTCCAGAAGCAGGACTACTTGTCAGGAGCACAGACCTGAGACTGAATCCAAGTCTGCAGGGAGGGGACCAGAAGGATAAATACTACTGACCTCACTCTCACCCTCCCCTCAGCTTCTGCTGGTGCCCCATTGGTCAAAGCCAACCGGCAGCTTGAGGGTATGAAAGCCAGGTGATGCAGTCTCTTGGGGTGAGAAAGCCTCAGCACAGAGCAGGTCTGGAGGACAATCTCAACTACCCAGCACAGAGGAGTATAGACGGGATTGATCCCGAGAGCGGTAATCTCTGAGTTATTTCCTCTCTGAAGTCTTTATTCATACTTTACCTCTCCCCTGAAGTTTGTCTAGGTCTTAATAGAATCGGCTACTACTTTTTGCAGTTCATAGAACTTTCTTTCCTCTACATTTAACCCTTTTTCATTGTGACATTTCATGGTCAGTTGGGCATTTGTCTCCATAAAGAGGTTATAAAACCTTCCAGCAAGGAAGCTGTGTGTCTGAGCCAGCTTTGTATTTCCAGCGCCCAGCATGAGTAACAGGCACTCACTTCCTGTTCAATTGGATGTAAATAATTGCATCCATCACCTGAGTGATTCACTGTACCAGGGAGCTATGCCGGGTGTGAAAACTACCCTGTACATTCTTACCATTCTCAATGTGTTCCGATAACCTGCACCTGCTCACTCATGCAGCTGAAAAGGAGAGATTATGCTATCATCCAGGTGACACACAGAAGTGCAGTGCAATATTATTATCCAGGAACCATTGGAGTAGACAGATGTTTGCAGGAGTATAGATATTAACTAGAAAGCACCCTCCTTAGTAACTCAATAAGTACCGGTATTCAAAACCATTCAGATTCAGGCAACAATCATTTCCTGAGTGACAGTCTACCCAAGATGCCTGTGTTAAATGCTGTCACACCTGGGGTCTCATGTGCTGGTCGGAAGAACTCTGTAGGGAAGGGGATTATTATCTGCTGGTAGAGACTAGCAAACTGACATGAAGAGATGTAATTGTTAAGGAGCAGATAGAAACCCAATTCTTTTGATTTGTGGAACCTTCTCACAACACCAGAATGATTTCCTTTTTTAATCATAGAAATAAATAGGATTTATTGCTTTAGTTATTCATTTTTATTTGATAATAATTATTATGTATTATTTTATTTTATGTGTATAATGCCTGGCAATATATAAGGGAATGTTGAAACTGGTGTCTCTTGGGCATGTTTGCATTAAGTACATAGCCATAAACATGTCAAAATCTACTCTTAATTGATTTTTGTTATTGGGGGAAAAGTGAGTGAAAGGGAAATGTTTTAGTAAAGAATAAAAATAAAGGAAGAATTACCAGGACCATTTATATTGTGAGAAAACCACTCAAACACTCATTAATAAACACTTTGTAATAACCATAATAGTAAACGTTACGTTAATGTAACCTTGAACGTTTTCTTGTTCCTTTTACAATAAATCTATGAAACTGCAAGTCACTAGACTTCATGGTAATGAGCTTTTAGGGGAAAGACTGAACGTCATTCTTGGAAGCCAGATAGTTTGTTTAGTAGCTAAAGGAAAACATTAGAAAGCAAAATAGACTGTGGCAGAGACAAGTAAATTTGCCATGATTGGTAACGCTGCATGCCAACTTCATTAATTAATACAGACTTTAAAATCCTTTAAAGAATATCAGCAAAAGGACTAGAACTACTTCTGGGGCAGATAGAAAATACAGATCAAATGGGTTTCATTTACAATATGGTGGCTTCAGATAAAACTAATTAACAGGATGACAAAAACCGTCAATAAAATAGAAACAATGCTCTTAAATTCTAGCAACAATGAGTGGGATTGATTTGAAATTGTTCCCCTTGCCCAATTGTATGTAAAAAATTTATACCAGTTTTGAGTTGCTGCTGCTTTAGTACTTTTCCTCATTTGATTGTACTGTAATAATACACATCTTGTTCTATGTGACCAAAAGTTCTAATGACATTAGGAAAAAAGAGAAGGGTGCAAGTGATTAAAGAGGCAGAAAGAGGAATGAAGGAGAATGGGAAGAGGCTTGAGGTAACAGACAAGTGGAATAGACTAAGAATCTAATGGGTAGATAACAGCAGCTTTTTTCTTACTGCATATTTTTTCAAAAGGAGGATTATTTATTCTTCTTCTTTTGATGGCTTCCAGTTTTCCTGATTATTTGTTGTTTTGGTTATGTATTTCTGCATAACAAACTATCCCCAGACCTCCTAAGTCAATCCTAAAAGCAAAATTTTATTCATTATCCTGCCCAGTGGTTCAGTTGGTTACAGTATCGTCTTATACACCAAAAGGCTGCAGGTTCAATTCCTGATTAGGGCACACACTGGAGGCCAGGGCACATACTGCAGTCCTAGTGTGTGATATTATCAAGGAAAGCATTTGCCACAAACAAAGCAACACTGATGGAATTGCTTAAAATAGATTTTTATATAACATCATTATGAAACTAGAGGCCCAGTGCATGAAATTTGTGCACTCGGGGGGAGGGAGGGATCCCTCAACCTGGACTGCACCTTCTCACAGTCTGGGAGCCCCACGATCAATTGCCCCACAGAGGGAGGCCCAGTCCACCCCCCCACAGCCTGCTGGTGAGAGGCCTGGGCCTCTCTCTGTGGGGTGATCATGGGGTAATGGCAGGGTGGGGGGGCCCGGCCAATTGCATAGCACCCGCTTTGACTGGCCTTGTGCCAGTGTATGCCATAGCATGGTCATCCGGATGGTCATTCTGCTGTTCAGCCATTTGGTTGATTTTCATATTATACTTTTATTATTATAGATAGTACTTTTGTATAACACTTTATAGTAGAGGATGAACTTCATGTTCCTTATTTTATCCTACTTTATCTTACTTAATCCTTATATCAAGATCTCTCTCTCTTTCTCTCTCTCTCTCTCTCTCTGCCTAAATACTAATAAAATCATATCCTCAGATGACAATTTTTTTAAAAGTTAAAAATAATTGTATTCATTTGCTACAATTCTAGAATTTGGGCAGAGCTCAGCAAGGATGGGCCATCTCTGTTTCACTGGGCATTTGCTGGAATGTTTTGACTTAATATGACAATTCCACTTCTCATATGACCTCACATACATGGACAGCAATTCATGTGGACTGTGAGGTGGGCGCTCACCTGTGCTTGTTGGCTGAGACCTCAGCCATACACACAGCTAGGTCACGCTTCTCACTGCATGGTGGTCTCAGGGTAGTTGAATGCCTTACATGAAGGCTGAATTCCGCCCAGAGCACAAAGATGAAAATATCAAGGTCTTCAGGCTTAGACCTGAAACAGGCAGAATGTGATTTTTTGCCACATTTTAATCATTAAAGAAGGTCATGGCCCAGAGTTAAGGGAGAGGGCTGTTCAAGGTCATGGGTATCAGAAAACAGGATTCAGTGGGATCCTCAAATTGTCCATCTACCCCATCTGTCTAGAAAAGAGATGACTGGCATTTGACAAGAATAATCACTTTTCAGATTTTTAATGACATTAAGCCAACAGTCTCTAAAAGGAGCCCAAGGTGACCCTAACAAGTAAGCACCTTATAACAGAGTCCATATCACTCCAGACTGATAATAATCTACAAAGAAACAGAATTCACATAATGTGAAAGATGGGGGCCTTTTTCTCCAAGTTTTGAAACAAATTATTTATGAAGTGAAATTTGCCAGCCAGAAATTTATAGATTCAATTTTGTTTCCCTGCCTCAACACAAAATTTACTGGGCTTACATGCTTTCTCATTTGCTTATTCAGCAAAAGTGTGCTGTTGCTCTGCTTTGTGGGCACAAGGTACACAAGGTACAATGATATATGTTAAAAGGGAATCTATACTAAAACCGAGTCTGCAAATATTGGTCCCGTGTGGATTTGGACTATCTGAAGAAAGTAGTTTACAGAAGAATTCTCAGCTTTGCTTCCTCCTATAACTAAAAAAAGTGTTCCAAGATTTGTATTATAGAATCATGGCAGAGAAGAACAGCTAAAGTAGAAAAAACAAGCAACCTTAATTGAATTTCTGCTACAGATGTTTTCTTTTCATCTGGGATAGCTCAGCACCTCTACAACCTCAATTTCTTCATCTTTGATAATGGATGGAAATCTAGATATGAGGATTAACTAAGATGAAATAAAATAAAATAAAGTAAGATAAAATAAGGAATGTGAAATTCATTGTCTACTCTAAAGTGTTATATAAAAGTACTGTTTCATAATGATGGTATATAAAGTTCTATTTTAAGCAACTCCATCAGTGTTGCTTTGTTTGTGGCAAATGCTTTACTTGATAATATCACACACTAGGACTGCAAATTACTACTGCTCTAACTCTTCTTGCAGGTGTTCTTGAGTGCTCCATATAAAGAAAGTATTTGGGGATTTTTACAGATGTTAAATATAAATGCTAATTGTGGGTGAGGAAAGCCACTTATGAGAGAGAGGCTGCAGGTGGAATCTAGTGTTTCCAGGCCACTTGACATTTTCATTAGGAAGACTCTTGCCAACAGGAATTACCTGAACCTCAACTGGTCATGCCTAGAGATGAGAATTTTCCCTTTTCATAAACAATGTAGACGTCTCTTGAAAATATCAAGTCATGAAACATTGACTAAGCCTTGCACTTAACACTGTCTTAGGAACCCTGGGGGATATAAAAGAAAGCTAAGCTGTGTTGATAGTTTTTGAGGAATTTATGATCTGTTACCACTTCAATATTATAGTCTACAATGCTACAGCAAGCTGGGTGGGAGAGCTAGCTGTGGGAGGTGATAGGAGCTTCTAAAGTTTAGGGAGCGTAGAGATAAACCCACACTTGGGCAGGAAGGAAAGGTTCCTTGAAGATAGGAACTAAACTTCTGCTTAATATTTATTGCTATATCTAAGCATAAGAAGTGGTTGTCAGTATGCTGGACTTCAATGGGTTCTTGAAGATCAAGATGCTGAGAGAGAGAGAGAGAGAGAGAGAGAGAGAGAGAGAGAGAGAGAGAGAGAGAAGGTATTTATGATGGAGGGAGAAGCTTGAGGTGAGGATGTCTGGAAGATGGTCCCTGCTAAGGATGTAGGGAGATGGAGTTCGCAGGTAAAGGAACTCCAGCTGTGGAAGACTTCTGCGTCCAGACCCAGGAGTCTGGGCTTTCATCTGGCTGGCAATAAGGAGCAATTATTATTTGCTTTTAAGTATGATGTTCTACTTTGTTAAAAATTATGGAGTAAAAAAATCTGTAGTTTCATTCCCTTTATTGAGAGTTCAAAGTCTTGCAGAATTCTGAGGTTAAGAAATAGAGGGAAAAACCTTACGCACTGATTCATTTTCCAATGACGAAATTATTTGTCTTTGATTAATCATGAGGATATTTCATTTCCGATTGTGTCTCCTTTCATCTATTTCATGCATTTCTAAGATACTGAAAACCTACTCCTTTGAAACCCTAATAAGAGGTCTTTGGTGTGTGCTTTTTTTTTTTCCATTTTTGCACAAAAAGGCATTATGTTTGTGAAGATGTTATAATAACAGGCTCAGCAGCAAGTGAGGGAAGGCCACAAGAAGCATGGTGGCCTCATAACACAGTTGCTATTGTCTTGAAACAAAAAGCCTAATGAGGTCTCCTTTAGGAATTTCACTGCGAGAGTAAACAGCCACTGAGGCAGGTGATCAAGAAGAGCAAATATGAAAACAGTATTATGTCTCATGCCAGGGTCTTTTTGTATGTGGAATTGTGAAAATAAGGCGTGACTTCTGATTTTTGTGTGTATATTATCAGAATCTAATCAGCTTTCCTAAACCGTGAGGTGAAAGTGCTTAGTGCATTCATACTCACACACGCCTGTGGATGCAGAGAGGTAGCTAAGCTAGCAGATAACCCCATGCTGGCAAAGCCCAGCTAAATATTCAGATAAACACAAAAGTCAGGTGAACCAGCAGGCCCATGCAACCCCCTGAGGCACAGCTAAGCTAGTCTGGCCTGCTGCTCTGTATTCTACAGGAATGCTAATTTTAATACCAGCCTAGACCTGTACTTAGCCAATCTCCAACCCTTGCTCACCAATTTAGAATTGTACCTGACGTATCCTAAAATGATACCTTGATTTTTCACTCTCAAACCATGCAATTTTGCTTTCTAAAACTTCAGCTGAAAACAAATGTATTTAACATTAGGCTTTGGCAGAAAGAAATTTTCAGTATAGAAATATGCATCTTCATGAACACAATTGTTAATTCAAACTCTATGCAATTAAAGAGAATGGTGTGTAGCACATAGTAGGTACTCAGTTGCATTCTGGCATTGAACCCCATGAGCTACCTGGTCAGAACCCATAATTGTATGCATCAGAAGTTAATTGAGTGGTGCCTAGAACAATAAGAGACAGGAGAAAAATGATTAATGCTCCTAAGACAAAAATAGAGAATGAGAAAACTAGAGGCCTAGCGAATAATTCATAGAAAGGAGCGTACATCTCATCCAATGCTGTTCCTTAAAGGTACAATGAGTACAGGAGAGCCACCTCACCCACCCTTTGATGCAGAAACTACTGGTAGATGGTCTCTGGAGTTGATTCAAAGGACAGGACATTAAGGGGAAAAAGCACCACATTTGAGTTTTACTTCCAAAATACATAACTTACTGTGTGATAAGAGGAAGACCGTGTTACTTCTGCAGGCCACAATGTCTCATATCCTAAAGAAACTTTTTCAAATAAGTGGTTTAGGTAATGCCCTGAGTATAGATAGTGACACTAGAGATTATTTATTTTCCGATAATCCCAAAACTCCCCCGCAAGAAAAGTTTGTTTCCACGTGAGCATTGTTTAAAGGCTGGATGAACAGAATTATCAAACATGAGTTACACAGATATCAGACTTGCACGCTTCGAAGATGAAGGTCCAGCGAGAAGGCCTGGCTCGGCAGCTCCTGCGTCTGATGGAGGCATTGGAATGGCCAAAGGCCCAGTGACTGGAGAAGAGGAAGTCCCTGTGCAAAGAGCCATAGGTATTCACTCAGCCTCTTATTTACTGAATGCTGCTCTGAGTCAGACACCATTCTAAATGGGCAGCTCCAATAGTAAACAAAGTAGAAAAAGCCCCTATGCACACGGTGCCCAATTCTAGGGAGGGGAGATAGATAACCACAAAATGAACAGGATATTGGGCAGGATTAAGTACTAAGAAGATAAATGAAGCAGACTAAAGGGAGAGATTGGGCCTATGCTACTGAACATAGGCTGTTTGGCACAGGCCTTTCTGAAGGGGTGATATTTGAGCAGAAGTCTGCAGGACATGAGTAAACAGCCATGTGGAAAACTCAGAGAAAACCATTCCAGCCTGGAGAATCTGAAAGGGCAAATTAAGCCCTAAGGCCTGAATGTACTTGGTGAGTTTGAGGAACCCTAAGGAGACCAATGTGGCTGTGGGAGGTGGTGTGTCAACAGGGGTCAAAGCAGGTCAGCTCACACAGGACAATGTGGGTGGCTCTTCTACAGGCTTATACTTCGAGTCAGCTAGGACTTTCAGTAGGCCAGTAACACGTTCTAAGTTTTAGAACGATCACTCTGGATGCTTACAGAGAATGAATTTCAAGGAAGCAAATATCTAAGAGGAAAATGGGTTCAAGTTATTGCAATAAGCCGAGCCAGATGATAATTGTTTGAACTCAAGTGATAGTGGCAGAGGTGGTTAAGGTGGTCAGTTGAACGTGTATTTAAAGGTATAGCCACCAGGATTGGCTCACAGGTTAATAGGACACCCCAAAGAATGAGGTTCTCTCTACAAGATGAATCCTTGCCATAGGGGACTGCAAGTACAGGTAAAATCATAGGGAAGGTGATCCTGCCAGCCCTTGAAAGCATGGAATAATCAAGATACTGGGTTACATTGTAAAGTAAGCTATATATATTTGAGGAGTGGGAGGTCACATTTTTTAGGACTCATAGGTCTCCAAGGTTGTTGAGTCACAATGAAATTCCTTACAACGCTGTGTGAGAAGATCCATTCGTAATTCCCTGCCAAGTCAGAAACAAAGCCCGCCAAGCGCAGGATATAAAGGGCTCTGTGGCTATATGATGACAAACTTAACATGAGGAAAACGCAGCTTTGCCCAGGCTGAGTCTGGGAAACAGAAAAATCTCATTGGAAACTCAGCCCCCTAGAGTTCAAAACTCGTCCATCGAAGGAAAAGCACAAGTTTGACTTTGTACTTGGTTGCTTTGACTGCCAGATAATTGGCAGCTGAACCACTTCACAATAATTTTCTTTTCAGAATATGCAGGACCTAAACTATTTGTTGTACCCACATCACAATGGATATTCAGTGAGCTTGGACTGTTCCAGCAATTGATGTGTGTCTGTGAGTTACATGTCCCTCTAATGAACCCTGGTGCCGCCCATGGTGACTGTCAGTACAAACTACAGCATGTCAGTACATGCTGACACACACACACACACACACACACACACCCCTTATGCATCAGTATGGAAGTTTAATTTGATTACTTCTGATGTCTTAACATACAGAATATGATATTTTAAAAACACTTCATTTTGAGTCTACTAGTTTCCTTTGTGAATCAATTCTGTTGTAAGCTTGGACCAGATTTAAGCCCAGGCTAAGGGTTCCCTCACTTCAAACATCTCTAATTGTCCATGATATTTTTTTAGATTAATAAGAATTAACTGACAGTACATTGTTTATTGATCCCAGCTTAAGACTCTCCAAAAAGAATTTGACATTTAAAAGATGAAACCAATAACAAATGGTCAGAAAGAGTTATTGGAATAAAGGAGCAAGGATGAAGCAACAGTTTCTGCTCTTCCCCTATCATCACTGTGCAGGTCATGTACTGGCTATCCCTCCAGTCCCTTGAAGTTCCTGTCTTCAGTCTAACAGGTAAACGTTAAAGGGTGGGGGTGTCCATAGCACTGGGGCCATGGTGGTTCATAGGGTCTGCATTCAGGATCCCAGGAGAGTCTCGAGTCTCAGAGAGTTCTCCTGATGCCTAATTCAGAACCTAAATTTTGTCACTATGGATGTATCTTTTGTTATGAATTGTCTCTCCAGACTTCTTTAAATTCCAAGTGCCCCTGGAAAGGTCAGTGCACTAAATCAATGTGGATAGGTTTATTGGAATCTTTTCTTGGTATCTAGCAGTTTCTAGTAAAATTACTAGCAATGAGAGGGAGGAGGAGAAACAGCTGCTACTAAAAGGCTTGAAATGAACCCAAAGGTTTGAAGATCACACGATGGGGAGAGGAAAGATGATAAAAACAAAAAACAAAAAACACAACAACAAAAAAACCTCTTCATCTTACCAAAAATTTGACCTTTCAGGATGATTGAGGAAAAAGGATTGAAATAGAAGAAAATGGGGAATTAAACACAGATTTGGTAAGATGAGGTAGTTATCCATCTTGTGAAGTCCAGCGGTGGGAAAGGAAGTCCATGTGGAGTGGGGAGACGAGAGAATGAGACATTCTATTCTCCTAGTAAAGGAGGTCTTCGGGGAGCAGGAAGCAGCAGGAGGCCTAGGGTCAGTCGCCAGCACTGTTGTCTAAGGATGCCTGTAGTCTTTGCACTATAGGACTCTTCAGAAAGACCCAAAGACTTTGATTAAATACTATGCCTATGGAGCTAAATGAAAATATGGGGATAAATAAGAGATAAAAACGGGGTGGTCTGGAAAAGAAAATGCTAAAACCCATTCACAAAATTTAGCTATGAAAGAACGTGGAAGACAGAATGTTAACTTGAAAAGAAATTAATGTAAAGAATATGAGTGTGTTGCCCTAACCGGTTTGGCTCAGTGGATAGAGCGCCGGCCTGCAGACTGAAAGGTCCCAGGTTCGATTCTGGTCAAGGGCATGTTCCTTGGTTGCAGGCACATCCCCAGTAGGAGGTGTGCAGGAGGCAGCTGATTGATGTTTCTCTCTCATTGATGTTTCTAACTCTCTATCCCTCTCCCTTCCTTTCTGTAAAAAACAATAAAATATGTTTTTTAAAAAAGAATATGAGTGTGTGGGTGCAACCTATTCCTATTCCCAATAAAAACAATAGCTAACATGTATTAAAAGTTTTCTACATTCCAGGTACAGGCCTATGTTCTCTACATATATTTACTCCTTTAAGACCAAAAACAACCATATGAGGAAGACACTGTGGTCCTCTTTTTGCAGAAGAGGAAATGAAGCAGAGCAAGACTGCTAGCGTGTTGAAGGTCACATAGACAGTGAACAGAAAGATGACATTTTTCTCCCAGGTGATCTGGCTCCAAAGTGTCTGAAATTAACCGTTGTGGTTTACTGGCTCTCTAAGAAATTATTAAGTCTCACAACATGTTTTATATTCCCCATTTCAGCACGCTAACAATATGCTGTTATTAATGTGCTCAGATGTCTATGTCTCTATTTCTCTAGACGGCATAATTCTTAAAGGCAGGATATCAACTTCTTTTGTCTTCTCAAGAACCTAAACCATTGCTGTTATATGACAACAACCACCACGCTGAATGTTTATATAGGACTGACCATATGCCAGACACTACCTTTTGTATTTTGGAAGGTGGAAGGAAAGATCTGGAGATGCAGGAAGAAAGGAAGGGAGATGAGGGAGAGGAAGGAAAAGGAAGAAAAAGGGAGGAAAAAGAGGTAGGTTGATTCTAACTAGAGAGGTGATCTGCCACAAAGAAAAATGGGGTGAAGAGTCCGTGGAGGAGCAACTATTTTATGAGAACATAAACTAGCTTTAATTTTTGTTCTGCTCAATGTTTCTGAAATCTAGTCTAAGATTTCATGTAAATCTATTTGAAAGGAGTTGCTAAATTTTAACTGGAAATACTTCTTTGTGCTAAATAATGTTTATAGCATGCTAAATTATAGCCAAGAAGCAATATCATTACAGGGCTGTTTAGCCTTGGGAGTTTATGTGGAAAGTCAGAAGAAGGTGATGATGCATATCAAAATATACAATAAAGAACTTTTAAAAATCACGGGTAACTCTATTTATTAAAATTATTTTTTATTTAGCCATTTTTCATGCATTCAAGGTTAACGGGAGAATGAAACCAACCACTGGGAACTGCAACTGTCTGAGAAACGACAACAATAATATCTTGTAGTCTTGCAGTACTTTTTAGGGGAGAAGGTGAAAGCACATTACAACGCATTCAACCTCACAGAAGCCTATGGGATATGTAGGTGGTGAGGAGTCTGAGTTCACTAAGATGGAGACGAAAGTGTTAAGTGGAGATACTTAAGGCTGCAAGTCAGCCTTGCACTTGGATGCACTTGGGTGATCTTTGTAGCGCTCACCGGATTCCCACTGTGCATTGATGGGGCTTAAGAAAACACCCGCAGCCCCTCACTGCAACCTTCCCTCCCCTGGCAGCAGAGCTCTCCCCAAGCAGCATCCAGGGAACATGTGTGTCTCCTGATGAAGGACAGAAGAAGGGCAGGTATCATGTCTCACTTGGGGAAATCGGATAGGACCCAAAAACTAAGGCAAGTTTTACAATACACGAGTTCTCGACACTAAGTAGACTTCATCCAGAGAGCCGGCATTCATGCCATTGCTGTCAAACCGAACTCTTCCTTAGGGGTTGCATGTAGAAAGGAAGACGGTGAGACCAGGAACACAACCCTGCATGTGAATTTCTGTTCTGCCAGAACCACTCCAGGCAGCCCTGTGCTCTGATTGCCTGTTTGAATGTGGCCACTCCAGGAAAGAGCCCCCCTCCCAACCCATCCCAGCCATTGAGTGCTTCCCTATGCAACACCATGGGATCTTTATGATAAAGTCAGGCAATTAATATTTTTTTTAGTGAAAGAAATATGCCAAGCCCCAAGGTAGTGCTGAGACATCTTCAAGTTCAAATTAATTGGCTATTTTAATGGAATTACATCAGGATGACTAATGTTTTAAGAGATGTTGGAGCTCAGCCTGAAACCTAGGTACATCAAGGTTCACTCCTCCCTGTAGTTGCTAGAGAGCAAATGTTCATTTCTCTGTCCACTTGATACCCACTATGTACAATGTATTGAGGCCAAAATGGTCAGAAGTCCAGTGATATATAATGTCTAGTCCCTTGGGGATGGAGATGCTGCTGAGAGATCCTGGAAATAGCACCATACCAAGAATTAAAGAACAATCTAACCTCATGTAGCAAAAGTTACAAGGCAGGCGTAAGCCAGCAAGCAGTGTAAGGACAAGGCTGTGAATAAGGCTGCTGATCAGAAGGGGAAAGGCTTCCTGAGGAAGATGGGAATGAAGCAGATTCTTGAAAAATGGGCAGCAGGTACAGTTGCAGGAAAAGAAGACAGGACATGTTGTATTGTTTTATGATTTGTCCTCGTCATCAAGAATAAAACCTTTGTTTCGTAGTGAACAAATGAGTGAGTAAGTGAGTGAAGATACCAGGGAGAGCGCCTGTCAAGAATAAAGTGAAGAATGGAAGATGATCTTACTTTTCAGAGAGCAGATTAGTATCGCTAAGTCTATGATATACCAAGTGGTGCTGATAGTGGCAGTGATGATAGGGAATAAGAGAATAAAATGCGGAGAGTTTAAAAGATCACACTGTAATTTATTTTTACCTAAAAACAGATAGGTATGCAATAACCACTATAGAAATGCTAGCTGATCTCAGTGAATTACCACTCTGAAAACCCTACCCCCCTAAATTAGCTCAGGGTGCCCTGCTGATGAGCTGCCTGGCTCCTTTGTAAGCCATCCAGAATCAGAACCGTGTGGACGGGCCTCAGACTAAATCAGGTCCTGGCTCTGAGCCACTGGAAACACCCAGCTTGGAGCCTGGACTTCATGCTTGGAGCTAGTCACGGCCCCACTTCATCCCAGACCAGATCCACACACATGCCTCGCTATTGCTGGTGAGAACTGTCACCTCCTTATTTCAAGAGTCCCGGGTTGTTTAATATTGTCCTGAGTGGGGTTTCAGTGAGGAAGCCTGATAACATTACAAGCCTAAAGTAGTGCGCCTTCACATCTCATTATGTAAAAGAGTGGGCCCAACCTAGAAAAGAGTGACCTGCTGATACAGAAAAAATTTCCCCGACTAATGCCCCCTATCCCATAATATAATCTCTCCTAAACTCAGCCTGTACTAAGACCCAGGCGGTGATCACTTTGGAAATAGTGTCTATTTGTTTACTTACTCCCTTTTCACTAATATTTTATTACTTTTTCATTGAGCTATGGATTATATGTAGCAAAATGCAAAATCTTAATTGCTTACATAGGCAACAACATGGATAAACTTCAAAACAAAAGAAGTCAGGTACAAAAGAGCACAGAGTATGGGCATGTGTATGAAGTTCAAAAAGCAGAAAAATCCATTTATAGTGATATTTGTTTTTAATTGCAGTTATCTCTACTTCCTTCTCCTTGAAGACATCAGTGAGTGATTATTTGATTTAACTCATACTAGAATCTAGAATCGTTCCTTGCTTAAATGTAAACTTGAAATGACCTACAAAATTACTCCAGAAAGTGATAATGCAAAAAACGTATGGTATGAAGGGTGATATTCAATTTCTTCTACCCCTTTTATCATGTTAAAAATACAAAATCAGATATCCTGTAACAAGATGAGTCTATCATAACATCTTATATGTAATAATAGACAAACATGGTAATTGACCATACCTTTGCTACACCTCCCATGGGCTAATCAGCGAGATATGCAAATTAATTGCCAACAAAGATGGCGGTTAATTTGCATATGTAGGCGCCAAGCCAGGGAGCGAAGACTGAGGGTGGATCCAGCCAGAGCAGCGAAGGCTTGAAGGCAGCTCCGGCTGGAGCGAAGGCCTGGGTCCCGGGTGCCGGAGGAAAACCGGTGCCGGCGGCCAGGGGAAGGGAATCTTTTCGTGCAACAGGCCTCTAGTCTTATATAAAGGCCACATTTCACAGATGGGATTATTAAGGTTAAGCAGAGAGTTGCAGTGGCAAAGGCTTTACCAAAATCCACATCTTCCAACTCACAATTCACATTATCTCACAAAAGAAAAAAAAAGGCTCTCTAGATACAGTTGCAAGTCAGTATATCTACTGTCTTGCAGAATAGTTTAGCAAGTTGAGAAAAGTATAAGAAATGCCTATATTCTTTATGTGGACTTCGTTAGAATCCCACCAACATGATTTAAAGGGATTTTATTTCTTTTTATTTTTTGCTTAATTCCTTCACCTTTTTCACTCAGTCTCCCAAACCCCTGTCAGTCTGTTCTCTGCATATATGAGTCTATTTCTATTTTGTTGATTTTTGTTCATTAGATTCCATGTGTAAGTAAAATCATATGATTTTTGTCATTCTCTGACTTATTTCACTTAGCGTAATACTCTCCAGATCCATCCATGCTGTCGCAAAGGGTAAGATGTCCTTCTTTTTTATGGCTGAGTGGTATTCCACTGTGTAAATGTACCACAGCGTTTTATCCATTCACCTACTGATGGGCACTTGGGCTGTTTCCAAATCTTAGCTATTATAAATTGTGCTGCTTTGAACTTAGGGGTGCATATATTCTTTCTGATCAATGTTTCTGGTTTCTTCAGATATATTCCCAGAAATGGAAACACTGGATCATAAGGCAGTTCAATTTTTAATTTTTTTGAGGAAACTCCATACTGTATTCCACAGTGGAAACTCCACTGTTTTTCATAATGCACGGGGTTCCCTTTTCTCCGCACTCTTGCCAACACTTGTTGTTTATTGATTTATTAGTGGTAGCTATTCTGGAAGGAGTGAGATGCTATCTCATTGTGGTTTTAACTTACATTTTTCTGATGATTAGTGATATTGGGCATTTTTCCATAAGTCTATGAGCCATCTGTATGTCCTCTTTGGAAACGTGTTTATCCATGTCCTTTGCCCATTTTTTTAAATTGGACTATTTGTTGGGTTTTTTTTTTTTTTGGTGTTGAGTTTTATAAGTCCTTTATAAATTTTAGATATTAACCCTTTATCAGATGTATCACTGGCAAATATGTCCCCTCATCCAGTGGATTTTGCACTTGGATGCACTTGTGCTTGGATGGATTTGCACTTGGATGGATCCACATCAGTGGATTTTCTTTTCATTTTGTTGATGTTTTTCTTTGCTGTGTCAAAACTTCTTAGTTTGATATAGTCCGTGGTTAAATTTGTTCGAAGGTATTTTATTTGTTTTGATGCAATTGTAAATGGGATTTTTTTCTTAGTTTCCCGTTCTGATAGTTTATTACTGATAGATATAAATCAACTGACTTCTGGATATTTATTTATCCTGCTACTTTAGTGAATTCATTTATCAGTTCTAGTTGTTTTTGGTGGAATCTTCAGGGTTCTCCTATATGCAAATCATCTCATCTGCAAATAATGACTGTTTTACTTTTTCCTTTCCAACTTGGATTTTCTTTTTAATTTCTTCTTTTTGTCTGACTGCTGTGGCTAGGACTGCCAGGACTATGTTGAACTAAAGAGATTTTAAAATGTGTGGCTTAAAAACACCAAAGCAGGTAGACTCAAAACTGAACTCTCATTTAATTTGGATATGCCTGCTTATAGTGATTTGTGTCTCTGTAACTAAGTTTCAAAGCCAAATAAAATGGGAAAGATATTTATCCAGAATGCAAAGCCAATTTAATAGCAATAGCTATGGGAAGTTACTGACACCACAGTAAAATTCCAGCTGGCACATTCATTTTTTAAAGAGTTTATTTTATGTATTTTTAATTTATTTATTTTTCTTAATTTTAATGCTATTGATTTTTTCAGGATGACATTGGTTAATAGAATTATATAGGTTTCAGGTGTACAATTCTATCTGTATATTGTATTGTATGTTCACCACCTCAAGTCAAGTCTCCTTCTATCACCATTTATCCTCACTTTACTCTCTTCTATCTCCTTCTACTCCTACCCCCCCTTTTCCTCTGGCAATCACCATACTGTTGTCTGTGTCTATGTAAAGCTTTTATTTTAAACTAAGCATAAACCTTCCACATACTTAACAAACTAGACTATCTTCTTAAGTAAAGTGTCCCCGCCTCTGCCATAGAGCTTCTTCTCGGGCCCAGCTGTGTCTCTGCCCATGCACTCGGCCTGTGCATCATTTTGTATTATCTTGTAACAGTTCTCACACGGTTGTATTTCAGTAGGCACTTGAGTTGTTAAGTAATTATTTGCAGTTATGGGTCCTCTCTCACTCTGAAATATTTAAGGGCAGAAACAAAGTCTTATCATCCTAAGCCTCAGTTTCCTTATCCATAAAACAGATAATATCGGCATTTCAGGGTAACGTGATGAACTATATGCTTGTATTGCCAAACATTTGTCACAATGCCCAGAATATATTCCATTTCAGTAAATGGTAGCTAGCATCATTATCATCATCATCAACAATAACCCATATATTGCTCTCATTACATTTCTAAAAGTACATAGCATACAGAGAAGATTTGAGCCCATAAAAGATTATCAAATTCTTCACGCGTCAGTAGTATCCCAACCAAATTCAATACCCCACCCACAGCATATCCCCTGAGAGGTGCTGCTCCAGCCTCTGCCTGAAGATGTGTAGTGACAAGAAGGTCATCATTCTCAAAAGTAGATGCTCTCTAACCAGAAGCAGAACGCCCCCATGCCTGCATTTGCATCATTGAGTTTAGGTAACACTTCTTACAGGAATCAATAGTTTCTCCTCATTAAGCTCTACAGAGGTGACTGACCTTGAAGGCTCTCCGGATCCCTGGAGTCAGAAATACTCCTGATGCCAAATAAATGTGGTGTTGAGTTAGCAAGGCCACTGCTTACTCTCGGTCTTTGCTCAAGTGGCTCTTTCCTCCCCGGTTTCATTACACAGAATATTTCCCCAGGCCTGGCTTGCCACACATTCTGCACCCTTGTGTCTGAGCCTGGGTTAATAGTCTTTGAAACTCTCTTATAGGGCCAGAAATCCTGGCTTTGCTGGCCCCTCAAGCCACAAAAGAAACAAATATTATTCGGCCCTGAAGTTGCTGTCACAGAAGGAAGAGTGGCACCCTCTTTCCAAGTGGGGTGGAGACGGGAGTGATTTTTATAGTCATCCGCATAGATTATGCCAACTCATTTTGTTTGCAATAAAACTGAAATACTACTAATAATTATTTTTATCACCAACTCTGATCTCCTCTGGCTCACAGCTTGGTGAATATATTTTTTTTCAAAAATCAATATTTAATAAAGTTATCAGTGTCTGTGTCCCAAATTGAAGCCTCCTCCTCTCCCGCCCCCACTGCACACACATTTCCACCTTATTATTATTATTTTTTTTTTTGAGAAGCTGAAGAGATTGCTGCTTTCTGCAGACTGCTCACAGCTCTTCACTTAAAAGAACAATTTTCCTTACAGTAATTGGCTCCCCGAATGCTAAGCATTTCATTGTTTTAAAAATATAGCCCCTTACATACCCCTGCAGCAAGAATGGAATGATGTTTTACTTGGGCACATGAGCTGTAGGTCCTGCTCGTTTGCATTGTATGCTGTTGTATACACACACCGTCCTTCTCCGGTCTCCTGTCCTCCATGCCAGTCACAAAGCAAAGATCAGAAATATGACTCCTTAGAGTCACTGCTGTTCTTCACAACAGAGGTTACTATGGCCCTCGAATACCCGAATTTCTTATAAAATAAATCCCAACAAATGCATTGAGTGTCTTTCAAAAGATTTTTTTTCAGAGAGTAATGTGTAAATAAACAGGATAAAAATGACTCTTGATAGTATTGAACAGTCTGTTCCATGAAAGCATCCATGCCTTTCTTTAGCAAAACAATGCATGTGAAGATACCAGAGGCACAGCACACAGCAGAGCCAACTTCAAAGTGTTGTCCAGCCCCCACGGAGGAGGTAGAATTCTCCAAATGATTGAAAAGGTTTCCAAAACTGTCTTAGATTCTCAGGTTTTATCTATGGAATTTCTCTCACAGAGGGCACTCCAAGGCAAATAACAACGATGAGGAAAATAATATTGACATTATAGTAGCTGACATGTTGTGCATGCTTACCATCAATCGACATTATGCAAACTATTTTAAATGAATTCTATCCTTTATCATAACAGCCCTATGTGGAGATGCACTATTGTCCCCAGTTTGCAGACTGAGAAAACAAATGCTGCCAAAAAGATTTGCCAAAATCATATCTCGTTAGTAGGTGGGAAAATTAGGATGAGGACCCAGACAATGTTATTTGTTTTCTAACATGGAAAGACCTACCATGTGACTCCTCATCTTTCTTTGTCAGTAACCATCTGGGCCCACATTCCTGGTCAAATTCTGATGTTGCCACCATGATGGTAAAAAGATAAGCATGGAAAATAAACCCATTGATTTACAAAAAATAAAAATAAAAATAAGAGGCCAGCCGGCGTGGCTCAGTGGTTGAGCATTGACCTATGAAACAGGAGGTCACAGTTCAATTCCCAGTCAGGGCACATGCCTGGGTTTCAGGCTCAATCCCCAGTGTGGGGCGTGCAGGAGGCAGCCAATCAATGATTCTCTCATCATTGATGTTTCTATCTCTCTCTCCATCTCCCTTCCTCTATGAAATCAATAAAAATATACTTAAAAAGAAAATAAAGCTATTGAATGACAGCTCATTTTTCTTAGGGCCTACTGAATAACTAAGCTATTCATTCCAGGTCACCCCGACCTGAATCCTGTTCTGATTGGGTTACATTTTCTAAGCTTCCAAGTCTAAGTAACCCTACTATCCCAGAGAGGATAATATGAAAAGGTCAATAGGATTTGGTATATGATTACATGAATGAAAATTCTTAATGTCTACCAATATTTCAAGGTAGAGTCTTTAATGGTCAAGCAGCCTCTATTGTCATGGCCCTCCATCATGTAGTGTATGACTTCTAAGTTCTTTCATATCCACTAATTTAATTTTATCATCTATGAAATGTGGATAGCAATGGCATCTATCTCATTGAGAACTTATGTGTTTCATATGAAGTTATATGCATAGAGCACTTAGAGTGATTGGTATATAATAGTTGCTTAATAAATAATGATAATGTTTATAAATGTAAAATAGTATTGTCATCAAAATATAAGAAAGTTTCCACTTTAGACAATTTACTCACATTTAAATTCCATGAAATTAGACAGGTGACCACAAAATCAACAAATCATAATATGTATCCAGTACAGACATTTCTCTTAAATTTCATAGTTGACTGTGAAATCTTATTTTTAAGATTTTCTAAAGGACAAATTGAATTCCACTTTAAATATTGAATTGTTTAGTTACTACCAAACAGAACTATATATTTTCTTCCATACTTTATGCCACATGTGGTCCTTTTTGCCCATACATTTCCTTTAATTCCATTTTAGAACTTTGTGGAAACAGTGAGGTTTGATTTTGCTATTTAAAATCCATAATAGTATCCCTCAAAAATCACTGTAATTTTCATTTAAAATGTGTACAAATTTTTGGAGTGCCTACAAAATTTCAGGTTTTAAAAAACATTACAAACATTTAGGGCAAGTGTAGACCATTTTGGCAGGCAATATACTTTAAGAAGCTAGCCTTTAGGGTAAAATTACTATGTGCCTACCATGTAAGAGCTGTGTAAACTAGAAGAAACCGCTTAATCAACTCCAGTTCATGTGCAAATTCAAGAATATAGTATGTACTTCAAGGAGCTGTCGTTAAGACTACATAGGACAATGAATACGATTTTCTGTGACAGATTCCCAAATTGGCCCTGAGACAGACACTAAAGTATCCTACCAACATTTCCCCCTAACTTTTCTAATCTATGTGAGTATGACCTCAATGTTAACTATAATCTCTATTTTGCAAGTTATTTCTCCTTAGCTGGTTGCTCTGTGACATCAC
The DNA here is from genome assembly GCF_028538775.1 of Myotis yumanensis. Lineage (NCBI taxonomy): Eukaryota > Metazoa > Chordata > Mammalia > Chiroptera > Vespertilionidae > Myotis > Myotis yumanensis. The sequence goes on from NW_027223762.1 coordinate 8,759,417, forward strand.
ACACCTGCCAGATTATATTCTAATCTGACAATGGCTTATGAACAACACTTGATTTCAGTGACAGCCTCAGGGCCAATCCCCAGAGATGTGGCCACCAAGTAAATCAGAAACAATTGCCTTTATTATGTTTCCGTGTGTGTGTGTGTGTGTGTGTGTGTGTGTGTGTATGCACGCATGCGAGGTTTAGGATAGCGGTGGCTTGGATTTAACCCAAAGTGCACCTTGTGGTGGGCTGGGCTCTCTGAGGATTCTGGCTTACAACAGGAGAGCTTGCTGTCCCTTTTCTGCAACCAGGTTTCAGTCTACTGGCAACCCCTAACTTGATTTTTTTGGTCTATAATTCAATGAGAGGGTTTTGCTTCCAAATCACTTTCCAATCCCCCAGCTGTGCTTTCTCCTGATGCATGATAGGTACATTGCCTTCTGATTGAATTATCACCCTATTTATCTGCTTTTCTATATTAAAGTCTGGTTAGCTGTTCTCTTCCAGTGCCCTAGGGTCTGGCCCCTTCTCTGGCAGAGCCTAACCTTCCTTTCTCAGCAAGAGTGCTAGGTAGACTTATTAAGTTTCAATATTAAACAAGCTGTAGGAAACTTCCGAGTTCCTTCCACAAAAGAGAAATGAAACCTTGATATATCTATAAATATGTGATGTTTTTAACCCCATCCCAAACTATTTGCTAGATGTTAATGCACATTAGTACATGCAAAATACACTCTCAAAAGAAAAACTGTGGCTTAGTGAGTATTCAAGAGTGGCAAAACCCAAGACTAATTGAACCCCAGAAGAGAACTGCCGATCATTTTAAATGACAAATCTCTGCCTCCTGTCTTATTACTTAAGAAAAGGCTGGTGCACTTGGCAGGGAGAACAATGAGCCTGAGATAAAATATTATCAAAAATTTATCCACATAGGAAGCTCCCTTATGGTAGCATTGATCATATTTGCTCCTCGCTGGGCCAGCCAAAGATCCACCTGGACATGCACATCCCTGTCTCTGAACATGAGAGATGCCGCCCCAGCCTTCCCATGGCTTAGAAAAGGATGCTCAAGGGTTGCTCCACCTTTGGGTCTGACACCAACTCCAGGGATATCTGAGCAGCGTGGTATTAAGAGCCTGTGACTTCACTGGGCATTAAGGGCTCCGGGTCCATCCCTTTGGCCTCCTACACAGTTCCTATTGCCAGCTCAGTCTCTGGCCCAACATCCACAGAAAAGGGAAGTCGGGAGATAGCCAAGTAATTACAACAGATGTAAAAGGGGAATTATTTTATACTAAATTACTATCCCCTTGTAAATGAATGGGATTATTTCTGGAAAAAGAGAGAGAGAAAATTATGTTTACCCAAGTGGAAAGTTTTATTTTTAGTCATAAGCTGAGGCTTCACATACCCCATTAAGCAGCAAAGGGAAATAACTCCTTTAGCCCATTCTTCTTCCTGTCAGTTTTGATTTAAATAAAGAAGAAAAAAATGTAAACAGGACCATAGGTCAAAGGATTCTAGCTTTCAAAATCAGAACACCAATAAGAATGTTTTGATGCAGTCAGCCAAATGGGGAATCAATGTAGCTCCTATAGGAGCTGGTTGACACTGCCAGGTCTTAAATGGACTTCAAGATCCTCTGTCATTCTAGCTGCTAACCCTACCTGGGAGGCATATTACCTCTTTCCATTCTTTCTTTGTAAAGAAGGTGAGTCCTAGCCAGTTTGGCTCAGTGGATAGAGTGCCGGCCTGTGGACTGAAAGGTCCCAGGTTTGATTCTGGTCAAGGGCATGTACCTTGGTTGGAGGTTCCTCCCCGGCCTGGGCTCTGGTTGGGGCAAGTGCAGGAGGCAACCAATTGATGTATTGCTCGCACATGGATAGTTTTCTCTGTCTTTTCCTCTCTTCCAATTCTCTAAAAATCAATGGAAAAATATCCTCGGGTGAGGATTTAAAAAAAAAGATGAGATGACTTAATTCAATGGCCACATAGAGAGAATGTCCCCACACACAAGGCAGGCAGGCTAGTGGCAGGGCAGGAAGTGCTCCCCAGTGTGATGGAGTCACATATCTGCCCCAGGGGATGAGCTGGCTCTACCTCTGACCATGTACCCACATCCATTATGGAAGATATAGGAAGGTGGAGTAGAAAAGCAAGAATATCAATGCACTGGGAAATTCAGAAATAGCAGCAGCAGCAACCACAGGGGCAGCCAGAACTCAAAGATTTTCTGAAACAAAAGGCTTCAGGCAACCTGTTGCAATAGGATCTCACTATACATGCAGGTTGCTTTGGAATTCACCATCTCCTTCCCATCTGGTTCAGAGGAAACAGCATGAGGATCTATCTATGCAGGTAGCTTTTTCATTCTCCCTGAGTCCGTAAGAATGGAAATCTACAATGAAATGTTTCAAAACCTATGGCCCAGAGAATATGCACTTCCAAAATGATTATTACACCACTGGCTTTAGTTCAGTTCCCTAGGGGTTCCTGACCAATATCTTGGTGGAAGAAGTTAAGACTTAGAAAGAAGAAAGCTCTCTAAATAATTCCACCAACCTTCTTTCTCTGATGGTAGTATCAGTCCATAATGACAGGGTATTTTCAGATAAATTCTGTGATCTTTTCCCCTAGGGTGTTATCCAGCTGAGTATATTAAACACCTTCCCAGACACACAGTAACGCCTTCTCTTCATCCATCTCGTCGTTTCTCAAGGGCTGCTCCTTCCCAGTCTTTGATATGTTGTTCACCTTGTTACTACCTGTCATGCCAGGCATTTCCTCCGGGATTTCAGACATTTCATGCATCGTTGCTTCCTATGTCTTTTTCTCACACTTTTTGCTTCCTCTGCCTTGAATCACTTTCTGATGCAATATTTCACGACATTTACTTTTCCAACAAATTTGCCATTTATTTCCATTTCCTCTCTGATCACACCACACTTCATCCTTCTTAAGACACTAAGTGGAGACCCTCTTCTGGAAGAGTCTCCATGAAAAGAAGGGAAGGAAGAAAAATGATGTGCCATCATCCAAAAGGCAGTTTATACACGTAGATGACTCCAGAAGATGCCCATGCTGACTAAAAGTCAAGGTGACGTTTTGGGTCAATAAGAAAGACAAACAGGTGTGCATAGATGCAGTTCATCCGCAAAGGAGAGAACGTTTCTCTTTCCCCAACACGATTAGTATTCTAATCCTTGGAATCAATTTTAAAATCTACACTGCCAACCATGAGTTCAACTGTCTTTTTAAAAGATGGTCTTCAAGGTTAACAGACGTCGAGATAAAAATAAACTATAACCCAAAAAGAGGTGAAAAATCAAGAGATCCTTAGCACAGAAGAAGGAGATGTGTTTCTGAGCTTCAAAGCCATATGGAGAGCTGATGAGGTGGGGAAATGTAAGCAGGATTTTTTCCCCCAGATGGTGGGCACTTAAGTTGAGAAGCTGAGTTTTGTAGAGGCCAAGGACCCAGGGAAAAAGGATGTGGAGGCTGCACAGAATTGATTCTCAAGGTCAAAGTAAATGAAGTATTCATTTGTGAATGAGAGTCTTAAAAACGGAAGGTGGAGGCAAAGGAGGTGACGCGTGGAGCCAGCTGGTGGTTTGCACAAAATTTCTCAGCGTGTGTAAAGTTAGAAGGATGTAAGGGAAACTCAGTGACGAACAATGAAATTTCCATGTGCTCTTCTGGGACAAGGAAAGGGTGATCTACATACAGAAAGTATACTTAAGTAGAAGAAGAGAGGAATGCTTCCCAAAATGCGGTCCCTACCCCACCTGTATTAGAATCACCTGGAGTATTTTTATGAAGTGCAGAATTCCAGGCCTCAACCCATTTTCTCCTGAAAATGAACTCTTTGATGGGGCAGAGTTTTTTTAAAGTTCACCAGGTAATACGATCACTGAAGAATGAAAAGATCAATGTCAATAAATTTCCTATAGATAGACGCAAGTGCAGAAAGATTGGCAAAATCCAAAGGCATGCTACTGATGCCCCCCAAACTAATGACTGCCTCTGAAGTGCACTGAAATATACTTAACAAGAGGAGTAAAAATTAAATGCCAGAAAACTTTGCTTGAATGGACACTAACATAAAAGAATTACAAATCCTTCATAGGACTAATAATTTGATGGGGATTTCTAAATAATTTCATTTTCTACATATTTGATAATTAATCAGGAAGTACTTTCTAATATTAGGGCTCTGTCTGTCTAAAGTCTATGTAATCATGGTATATGTATGTTTGGGTTACTAGAGTCCTTGCAAATTTTCATGTTAATCACTAGGGACAATGTTTTAACATCTTATTATATGGATACAGAAAAAAAACACAAGATTGGGCTGGCTATATATTTACTCTGGTATAAAATTTTCTCTAAAAAATATAGTGTTTTTGTGTTTGGTTCCTTCTTTATTATTTCTAGTTTTCACTTTCCTTGTCTCCTAGAAAGGTCAATAAAAGAGGAAATTTAAAACCCTAAATATATCATTAGAAAAGAGTCCTAAACATGCCTGTAAAATGTGGATGTTGTTTTGCCAGAAAATATCTTTTTGTCAAGATTTTCCCTTAAGCAAGTCTATTACTGCACCAATATGCTGCTCATAAAGTCCATTCAAAGTCAAAGGGTAATGGTTGAAAATTTTTATTTTCACTGATTTATTGTAAAATGTAAAAATACTTCCTTTTCATGAAGACAAATGGCATTTTTAAATTCTCTTAATGAAGCAGCATTCATCAATGCTTGCTCATTTGTCTTTGCAGAGGGAGTTCTGGGGTGCAGATAAGATTAATGTCTCTGAACTTTTCAACACATGGAGTTCAGTCATGGCCCTCCCCGAGTGAGCAGAATTAAGTCAATATCATTACTAACATTCTCAATAACATTTTAAGATTTACATTCTGTTTCTGTCTTTTTTTAGACTCAGAGAGTCCATCCTGACCACAGTTTATGTTTCTAATTCACCAAGAACATGGTTTCAATTTCTTTCCATCTCAGTGAAAATGAAACTGTGGCCAACAGGGCTGGGATGACAGTAAGAAAGTTAATAGTGCTTGAGGGCTTTAATCCCTCAATGAGGAAGATGACAGGGCACGTATTCCCTTAAAAACCATTTATTTATCAAACATTTATCAAGCATTTACTCTAAGGTAGACATTGAAGATGGCTCTGGGGAAGCAAAGATAAATAATCAACCAGCCTTTCTCCAAAAACTCAAAATTGTTGAGGGAGGCAGCCAAGGAAACAAATAAATGCCAGATGTGAGGGACACAGCACTACTCAATGGCAGGAGAAATATTTATGAATGAATTTGAAAGTACTCAAAGAGGAGAGTTGTTTGATTGGGAAATGGCAAATAAGGGATAGGTGCTCTACTATGTTGAAAAATGCCCCTCCCCCCCCCCCCCAATTCATATCTTTCAGCAATTTATAACTGTAACCTCATTTGGAAGTAGGGTGTTTGTAGATATAATAAAGTTGATATGAGGTCATTCTATATTAGAGTGGGCCCTAGTCCATGAAAAAAGGAACCATCTCTATTCAGCTATTCTTTCTCCTGCATTCCATTTGGAAATCCTGAAGCAGAACAATGTCTCTTTATAATCACTGCACATTAGTAAATTGTTCTGAATTAGACTGGAATTAGTCAAATTTTGAAGAATGTTACACACATTATCTTTCTCATAAATTTCAAAAGGCACCACAAAGTGTAAGGTAGTCATTGATTTATGGGTTTGAATCTTTGGAAGGAGGGTTTCAGGTCACTTTGTGGGCGTGTGTGGCTCAATCTGGCCTGTAGGTAGGAACCATCGTGTGATATGTGGGAACTCAGTTCTCATTCTCAGATATTCTGACGGTGAATATCTGAGAAGTATAAGCTCTACTCCCCACTTCAAAACTTACACACTGACAACCTGACATAACTTCCTCCATCATTTCCTCCACTGTCCCCGCACTGAGTGAGAGGCGTGCCTTTTCATCTTTACTTCACCTGTGTCATCATACTCCAGTTCTCAGGCTGCCTGGCTTTGTGTCAGTCTCGATCCAATCAGGGAACAGAAACCACATTGTAATTTTAAACAAGGGACGCTTGCTTCAAAAATGTTATGAAGCTATGACCAGAGAACAACTATAAAAATATAAAGAGAACTCTGAAGAGTACTCTAGGGCCAATGGTGAGTGTGCAAAGAAAGACAATATAGGCATGGGAATGTCTCCCCAAGTTTGGGATTCAGACCTCATGGAAAAATGAGTAGTCACATCACTTATAGTCTATTGGATGTTGGAGAGGTTGGCTGATTGCCCTGAGCCAAAGCCTGTCCACCAGTCGCTGAGCAAGTTGCAACAACTCTCCAAGTCACAAGTGAGCCAACACTGGTAAGCAGGCAGACCAAGAGAGTTGGTACATTATTGCAGGCACAAGGCTGGACCATATGGTGTTTGTGACAGAACTATAAGAAAGTGGTCACCAGGCCTGGGCTGGGCTGTGAGGTTTCTGAAGTTCTGTGCTGTGGGTGTGTGGCTGGGGCAGAGCATCAGTGGACGTGCTAACACACCCACACCACACACAGTCACGCAACAGGAGCACACAGAAGCCAACACAGCAAACAGGACCAGGAAGAGAAGTCCCCTCTCCTACAATGGCCCTCAATGCATGCTCCTAACAAAGCTTCACATGATGCTCGTTATTAAGGAGAAAGGTTCAATCCCTTACACAGAGTACTGGAGGATGAATTTGGAGCTGGCAAGTCGATTTCAGGGTTTCGTATGTAGACATAGTCTCTCAAAAGTAAGTCGAGATCTATCTAGCTTAGTAATTTCTGTGGTATCCTGAGGTCCATGAAAATAGCTTTATATCCAAGTCTCACCAGATCATTCACATAGGGGTTAAGAATTTCATAGTGAATTCTGTAGCTAGGCTTCCTTGGGCTAAATCCTGGCTTGTCTCCTTTCCAGTTGTGTGATGTTAGGGTGGTTAGTCATCCTCTCTGTCTCCTCATCTAAAAGTAAGAATAATAACCTCCACTTCTTGGAGTTCTTGAAAAGACTAAATGACGATATATGTTAGAATTTAGAATAGTCCCTAGCTCATAGTCAGAACTCAACAAATATTAGTTTTTAATAGTACTAGAGGCCTGGTGCACAATATTTGTGCACTGGAGGGGGGGGGGGGGAGTAAGGGCCTCAGCCCAGCCTGCGCCGGGAACCCTCACTCCTTACCACCTGCCTACAGTGGAGGCGGGAGAGGTTCCGACCACTGCAGCTACACTCGCCAGGCATGAGCCTGGCTTCTGGCTGAGCAACCCTTCCCCTGTGGGAGCACACTGACCACCAGGGGGCAACTCCTGCTTGAGCGTCTGCCCCCTAGTGGCCAGTGCACGTCGTAGCGACCAGTCGTTCTGCTGTTCAGTCAATTTGCATATTACACTTTTATTATATAGGATTATTGGTCCAGCATCTATGAAGTAGATTCTTTACCACTCTAGAAAGAGATATTAAGTCTGAGAGTCAGTCTTTTTCTAATAATTTCACTCACAGGCTCAGGTATTTGTCTCATTAACCCCTAACGGCTTTATCATGTTTCCTTTTGCAAACCCACAGAAATTATATTGGCATTGCTCTGTGCTTAAATTCCATTGGCTATCAAGAGTTGAGTACATCTCATAACTATATTTAACTCTCCACTGACTCTGCCAAATATGTGCTCCTCTCTCTTCCTTTGCCTCCATTGTATAACCTGAGATATTTTTTTCCAACCATTTATTCCTCAATTTATATGCTGATATGTTAACACATACTCTATAAACAGAAAGGCAACTTGTTTAGGGGTCAAAAAATGATGCTCAACTTTGAAATTCTAAATTTGAATGTCCTCATTTTCTGAGAATGATTCCTACTTCATTTATTTAAAACCTAATTTATGCAATGAGATTGCCAGCAACATATGCCAGTTAGTCTTAAATGCTAAAATGAGAATTGCTAGGTTTCCCACTACGACCTTTGGGTAAAGCTCTAGTCTTCCAGTTTTGAAATATTCACTGCTCTGGGTGGGTGGGTGGGTGGGTGGGTGACAAAATTAACACTGAGACATTTCTACTTTCTAATTTCTTTTCCACTTCTGTTCATTATCCTGGGTATGATGCCTAAACTTTTACCTCATTACCTTTCAAAATGATTAATGTTAGGTCAGATCAAAAACCGTTTTTTTTGCTAAGTCCAACGGGCCAACAGTGATCCTAAGCCAGACTTCTGACACACTCCAGGAAAGTTCAGCATAAAAAAAGTGGAGCCCGAGCCAGTTTGGGTCAGTGGATAAGAGCGTCGGCCAATGGACTGACCAGTTTGATTGTGGTCAAGGGCATATACCTCGGTTGCAGGCTCCAGGCCCTGGCCGGGGGCATGCAGAAGGCAATCAATCAATGTCTCTCTCTCACATCGGTGTTTCTCTCTCTCTCTCCCTTTCCCTTCCACTCTCTCTAAAAATCAATGAAAAAAATATCCTCAAGTGAGGATTAAAACACACACACACACACACACCCACACACACACGCGCACACACACACACGGAACCTGGGGGTATGTTGGCAGCTCCAAGTGCATACCTCAGTCATGAACGTGACACAACATGTTACAGTTAATTTAATATTTCTATCTTCCTCACTACACTGACCATTTTTCTGCAGACTGACTCAGTGTCTTATCCATGGCGTACCCCACATAAATTGGATATTGTCAGCACATGTATGTGCCTAATAAATGTGGAACATAAATAAATGACTGAAATTTGCAGAGTTGAAGTTTCACATGCTCACTATCCCTAAATCTTTTTCAGGAAACACAATCCATCCAGATATGTAGTACAGTCACAGAATCTCTTTCAATCTGCCTTATACAGTTGATCATTTCCATCCAAGCTGAATGGCTAACAGGATCTACATTTGAATCAACTGTTCTTGGCCAGGAAAACCCACACCTCCCCAGGGTGAGGAAGTCATTGCTTGCCCTTTTAGAGGATATCCAATAACAAAGATATCCAAAGTCAAGAGTGAGACTCTCCATAATACTCAACAACATTCTTCATCCAACAAATCTCCCTGCAGGAAAAGCAAGGTGTACTTCAGTGAAGGAATTTTCAAGTAACGGATCAGGAGGACCTCAAGAGAATTCAAATATACATGTTTGAAGATGCTAATCCTACTTGCAGTATAGCAAACCCAGCTACAAAGGAAAACAAAGAAACATCAAAGGATGAATACAAAATGCAAATAGTCACATGTTGTAAATTAATCAGGACCTAAGGTACCATGGCCCAAATGCAAGGTATCAGCCAAGATGCTGATCAATTTTCCAAGCAGACCCAGAAGAAAGGAAATGCTTGATTTATAGTACCTGGAGAGATAGAAAGCACCCTAAATGGATAAATCAAAGCAAAATGTAGGAGGGTTTTGCTGGTTTTTTTGAGAATCAAATAAAGAAGGTGACAAATTTGACTTCTCTATGGCAGGCAGATAAATGATTTTTCCACATCTCTATAGATCATCACTAGACACTGTAACAGCAAACCACAAAGATGACAAGGGAGTCAAGAGGTACTCAGAAAAAAATGCAAGAGCCATATTGTAGAAGTTTCTAGAAAGATACCTCTTGAATTCATTCATTCATTTATTCAACAAGTTTTTGTTGAGTGCTTTTAAATGCCATTAACTGCTCCAAAACCAACATAAATCGGATAACATCCCCATCATGAAAGAACACAGTATTTAATACAGATAAACATACATATGTAAATAGTTAAATTATGACTGCAGTGTTTTAAGAGCTATAATGGAAGCAGGGACTCTTCCCTGAGAACAGAGATGTAGGAAATATTTAACTGACGTAAAAAATATCTTCACTGAAAACTATAAGACACCAATAAAAGAAATGGAAGAAGATGCAAATAAATGGAAAGATATCTTGTGTTCATGTATTGAATATACTAACGGGTAGAATATTGTTAAAATGTTCATACTACCCAATGCCATATATAGTTATGCACTGCTTTAGAAAGGGGATACTTACAATGTATCGTTGAGTGATTTTAGTCATTGTGTGAACATCATAGATTGTACTTGCTCAAACCTAGATGGTTTAGCCTACTGCACACCAAGGCTATGTATGTAATCTTATGAGACCACCATGGTATATTTGGTCCATCATTGACCTATATATTATGTGGCACATGGCTGTAGAGACTCAGTGCAATCACTATTAAAATTCCAATGACAATTTTTATAGAATTAGAAAAAACAATCTTGAAATTTGTAAGGAACCACAAAAGACCCTAAGTAGCCAAAGAAATCCAGAATGAAGGGAAAAACTTAAAGCATCACACTTCCCACCTTCAATCTGTATTACAAAGCAAAAGTAATCAACACGGGATGGCATGGTAAGAATTTCCTGCCATGAATCATGTAAACATGCTGACACAGGTGGCCTTAGTTCTCAGTTGTGATATTTTTAAGCTATGTGGACACAGCTCTCTGTGCATTTTCTATAATAATATTTGCTTTTTAAAATAGGCAATTCCAAAAAGAATAAATACTAAAGGGTAGCAGATATATGAAGAAATATTCATTTTTTTAAAAAAATTATCAACGAAAATTATATATTATTGAATTCCAATTAAACTAGAAAAATTAAAATTCTGGCACTACCAAGATTTGACAAGAACAAAGGTAACTGAAACTCTCATTATCTGCTGGAGGAAGAGTGAAATGGCAACATATTTTAGAAGACAACCTGTCAAAACCTGGACATATTGAGGTATGCAATCTGTGACTCAGCAATGATGATTTTAAATTTATGTCCAAGAGAAACTAGCACATATTCACCATAGAAGATATGCATAAAAATTCCCATTTCAGTGGAATCCTTAATTAAGTAAATGAATAACAAAGTATTGTACATTCACACAGCAATAAAACTAGAATAATACACTATGCCAGCATAAATATATATTTCTAAAACAACAATGAAAATCAATGCTTTGCTTATGGATATATAAGTGACAAAACAATAAAAACACAGAGAAAGATAACATGCCATATTTGGGATAGTGTGTGATTTCAACAGGGAACAAAGAGGACTTTACCATCTTCCACAATGTTATATATCTTTTATTTAAAAAATAAAATGAAATCTGCAGCAGAAGCAATAAAATGTTAACATTTCTTCATTGTGGCTGGCAGGTACTTGTGTATTGATATTTTATTATGTGTATTTTCCTATAGTTTTAGAACTTAGCAACTTTCATTAAGGGGGAATGGAAAAATTGATCAAGCTGGGGAAATTGTTCAGCACAAGTTAAAAAGAAGAACCTGAGCAGCTAGTCTATTTTCACCTGACATTGGCAACCCTAAAGCCAAAATCTTATATATTTGAATACTTATCTGCTCTTTTAGTTTAAAGTCCCAGGAAACCATATCCCAACCGCACAAATGAACCTCTTTTCACATTAATATACTAGTAAGAATCTATATGATCATCACTCTCTCAGTGTGAATCTTTGATGCCCAAACTCTTATATTTTTGTGCAACAAATTTCTTGTTCTTTCAAACCTCCACTGAGTTTTGGTGAAAGATACAGAGAAAAGGAACAAGAAACAGTGTACAAGAGTCAAGGATAATAAAAGAATCTTTGCTCTAATGTCTAAGTTTACCAAGGCAAATACCCCAAATTATCTAATATGGGGGTACCTTTGAAACAAGGGGAAATATGCCCAGGTAATTTTACCAGCAGAGGACATACAACAATATATATATATATATAGATATAGATATAGATATATTTATATATATATATAAATATATAGAGAGAGAGAGAGAGAGAGAGAGAGAAAGCTGATTTACCATTCTTTATATATATATATATAGAGAGAGAGAGAGAGAGAGAGAGAGAGAGAAAGCTGATTTCCCATTCTTTTCTAGTTCAAGTGTTATCTGACACAACACTGATTATAATGTTACTCCCAAGCTTTTAGCCTTCAGAAAATGTGGCCAAATGCTAGCTTTACACTTAATTTGGAGGAAGGCAGAAGATGTTTGGAGGCCAAGACACTGATGAAAATATTTGCAGAGATGACATCACTGAGTGAAGGGAAAGATGCAGTCATTCACTGAGCTACAGGATGATGAAGATGAGAGAGTTTAGCGGTAAATCTAAGTCTGCAACTCAAGATTCTGACATTGGGGGGACAATTCTGAATCGGGGAGTCATAAGCATATTGAGAGTTGTTAAAGGCATGGGAGGAGATGGGCTTACAGTGGAAAAATCTATTAATTGGAAAGAGAGAAGGAAAGAAGAAATAGCAGATTTTGACTAATCCACAAAGGATGCCAAAGAGGGAGAATAATAGAGGAGTAGGCAAAGAGATATCATGGGAATCAGTACAGGTTCCGCTAAAATTCAAGAAATGGAATGCTTATACTTTATAGGATGAAATGGTCAGTAGTATGGAATGCCTTGAGACATGTTATGATGAAGCTTGAAATGATCTCATCGCACTGAACATTTGAGAGGTCCAGGGTAAAAGAGAGAGCAGTGATAATGGAAACAGAGCAGTGAAAGTCTTTATAGCTGTGTGAGTAGGAAATGGGAAGAGAGGAAATGGTCGTGTGCCATGTCCTCTATGTGATACTCCAGAGAATCTAAAAGCAGTGCTCAATATGCCACTGGACACATGAATCAACTTAAACCTTGACCTCTTGCTGCTAAGCTCTAACAGGAAAGCATAAGTTTTGAAATCAGAAAAATACCCATTTGGTTGTAAAAACATACAGTATATTCACTTAATTCTTTCATTTATGTGTTTAAGATCAACTATTAACTTGCAAAAGAAAAGAACATGTGACTTGTTTGGGGGAATGCATTATCGTTTAAGTTTATGTATCCTGATTTTAGGATCTTATATTTCATTTTCTTGATACTTAACTAAAATGCACAGTTCTACATTTAAACACATGCACAGTCACAGCTTCTCCATTCAAATCAAGGTATGGAGCAGTTCTCTCACCCCAGAAAAATCCTACAGATTGTAGTAAGTCTCTTTCCTCACTCTCAGTACTTAGGATGAACTCTGTAGTTTGTAGAATGTCAGTCAAATAGAATCATAGTGCATATAGTGTAGTGTATTATGTGCTTACCATAGTTTTGAGATTTATCCATATCGTTGCATATATCGTTATTCACTTGTATGGATGTATCACAGCATGTTTATCCATTCAACATTGGTAGGACATTTGTGTTGCTTGGAGTTTAAGTTTATTATGAATAAAGCTACCATAAACATATGCATATGTGTGTGGATCTTCGCTTTCATTTAACTTGGGTGAATACTTAGGAGTGGGATTACTGGATCCTATGGTTATTGACTATCAGGTGAGATGCTGTTTTGTTCGTTTTGTCTTTCTTGCCACTCTCATCAATGTGCAGTGATACCCCATGTGGTTTAATACACATTTTCCCTAGTGACAAATGATACTCAGCATTTGTATCCAGCATCTTGTGTTGCCATTTGTTTATTATCTTCAGTAAAGTGCCTGTTCAAATACTTTTCCCATTATGTCTTATTGCACTGTTTCTCTTCTTATTATTGAGCTTCGAATGTTCTTTATAAATTCTCGATAGAAGTCATTCAGCAGATGTGTGTCTGGCAAATATTTTTCTCAATCAATAGTTTGTCTTTTCCTTTTCCAAACACTATCTTTTGAGGAGCAGGGGTTTTTGTTCTTGTTTTTTAAATAAAGTTCAATTTATTATGTTTTTGGTGTCATACCTAAGCAGCTTGTGTCTAACCCAAGTTTACAGATTTTTCTTCTATATTTTCTTCCAGAAGTTTTATAATTTTGGTTTAGCATGAGGACTATGATGCATTTTGAGTTAAATTATATATTTAGTGTTAGAGTAACAAGGTCTATTTTTTTGTTTAGGTATATCAATAGCTACTGAATCATTTAAGGGAAACACTGCCATTTCCACATTGAATTGCCTTCAACCATTGTCCAATGCCAGTTGTTCATATATGTATCTGGGTCTATTTTTGGACCTTTATTTCGTTTCAGTGACTTATGTGTCTATACTATCACCAATAATACCACACTGACTTAATTACTAGGCCTTTATAATAAATATTAAAATTGGGTAGTGCTATTCCTTCAATGTTATTTTTCTTTTTCAAAACTGTTTTGGATATTCTAGTTCCTTTGCATCTCAATATATACTGGTTTAATTTTAGTATTAGCTTGTCAATTCCTTCAAAATGTACTACTGGGATTTGGATTAAAATTTTATTGAATCTATATATTAGCTTGGGGAGAATTGACACTTTAACAACATTGAGCCTTTTAAGCCATTAACAAAGTATAATTCTCCTTTCATTTGTAGTTTTCAAAGTATGGAACTTGTACATATTTTGAAAGCTTTATATCTAACTCTTTCATGTGTTTGCTACTATTATAAATTTTTATTTCAAGCTGTTTATTACTTGTATATAGAAATTTAATTGGTTCTTTCAATATGATTTTGTGACCATAAACCTTGCTAAAGGCATTCATTAATTCTAATAGCCTTTTTGTAGGATCTTTAGGGTTTTCTATATAAGCAATAATACCACCTAAAAATACAATTGTTTTACTTCATTTACAATCTAGATGCCTTTTATTTATTCTTTTGGCCTTTTCCCACTTGCTAGGACCTCCCGGTGCACACTGAAGGGTTGCAGGCCCAATCCCTGGTAACCAATTGCTGTCTCTCTCTCACATCGATGTTTCTCTCTCTCCTTCCCTCCTGCCTTCCACTCTCTCTAAAAATCAATAGGAAAAAATATTCTCAGGTGAGGATTAATGAAAATAAACATGTTGAGTTGGAAAATGTGCCTTGCTTTTCTATTTTCTGGAAATTGGTGGTTCAAAAGGGATTTATTCAGAGTTTTAAATATCTAGAATAATCTATACAAATATTGTTTTTCTGAATTCTTTAAAGAGTTTTTTCAAACAAAAGTGACTAAATATAAGCCATGATCAAAATTCAAAATAAATTATTTTAAATTAGAGAATATTAAATTCTCTCTCTCTCTCTCTCTCTCTCTCTCTCTATATATATATATATATATATATATTCTATTCTACATAAATGTATGATACTATCTAGTCCTGGGTACAAACATACTACAATGCTGAGAAAATTCATATTAGAAAAACAAGCATAATTAAAGAGAAAATATAGAATGCCTATTGTACATGGATGCAGAAGAGTCTAAGAAAGCAGAAGTCCTGTTCATTAGCTCTTTGCACCAAAGCTTTAAAATAAGGGGTACATCTATCAGTCACATGCAAACTCACTCCAGGTTAACTGCGTTATGCATAAGCGTTACATGTATGATGTTTGCTTTTGCAGACATATGCCCAGTACACTTTGGAGATACATGGAGAAGGGCATCTACATTTCAAATGACAAGGCCAACAAATATGGGATTAATAAAAACTCGTTAGGGTGTTTTTTATTAACCTAAGTGCTGTCAACTTTCTAGTGGGTAAGTAATGGGCTACTTTTATGCCAGAGGCATTGTGTTACTTGATTGTTTCCGTTTCTTTCTGGTAGGACACTTTTTCACCTGGGAGAAAACGAGGCCGGTTAAAAACAACAGGAAAGCATTATTTTTCAGAGAGTATTTTTATAGAAGGGATTTCAGTTCTACTTTTTCTGGTAGTTGGAGGTCATTGGTTCTACTGGTTGTGACTTGTGTTGGTTCAGCAGGAGTTTACCTCAAGCGAAGCTGGTGAGTAAAGGGACAAAATGAGAAAGAGAAAACATGGCATGAAAATAAAACTAGATTTTTTAGTTTGCATTGAAACTTCACTGAATGTCACATATGTATGGGTTTGAAACATTAGCAAAACTCAATCAGGGTTTCTTAGATATGTATATCTAGGAAAAAAATAGTTAATGACACCTATAACCTAGAAAATGAGCTCAACAGGAATATTAATCTTAAGATGTACTCCAGGCCTCGCCCCACACCTGGCATGCAGTGAGTGCTCCATAAATGTTATTTCTTCTTTGGAGTAATCAATGGTATCAATAACTTTTGTTCTTGCATATTAGCTCCCCCATAATTTCCAAAATCGGCCAAGGCCCAACTCAATCTTCTTTTTAAATTTCACATATAAATACTGAGGCTTATTAATAAAACCATACAGTTGCATACAGGGGAAACCAGTTTAACCCATTTGATTTTCACAACAAAAGTAGTCATTGTTCTTTCTTCTAGGGGTGTTGCATTCCATTCCTGGCTAATCGCATTCTTTATTTTTCTAATCTGATGAATACATTTCCATTTTTATTAGGTCTAATAGATAGCTGATCTAATTTGGAGCTTATAAATTATACAGTTATATGTGAATTGATTGTAGCACATAACTCTAATATACTGGCAATCTTCTCAGAGATTAGAAGTGCTGCTTAGTTCTCTTTCTATGGATGATTAATTTTCAGTGGTTATCAACCCTCAAACTGAAAATTAAGCAATACATATTTGCTTTGTGGATGACCAGTTTTATTAAAGTAGTAGAGTTGATGCAATGAATTATCAATACATTATGAAGAGAAGCCATAATTAAAATGGCTTACAAGGAGCAGGCAGGTCTCTATTGTCCTTGGTTAAATTCGGCTACTGCTGTGAAGAACTAGTTCTTGATTCTTGCAACAATCTGGGAATCATACACAAACCATCCCTTGATTTCCTGGTTTTACAACTGTTCAGGAAAGTTGATCTATGTCAATAACCCTTTAAGGTAGATGACTTGAAGACAATGAATGTTTCATTTGATTTATGTTATTTTTATTGTTGACACTATTACAGATGTCCCCATCCCCGCCTTTTGCCCACCACCACCCAGTCCCACCAGCCCACCACTTCCCTCTGGCCATCACCACACTGTGTGTCTATGGGTTATGCACGTATGTTCTTTAGCTAATCATCCCTTCACCTTCTTTCATCCATTACCTCCCTCCCCGCCCCGCACCAACCCGCCCCTCGGACAGCTGTCAGTCTGTTCCATGTATCCATGCCTCTGTTTCTATTTTGTTCATCAATCTATTTTATTCATTAGATTTCACATATAAGTGAGATCATATGGTATTTGCCTTTCTCTGACTGGCTTATTTCCCTTAGCATAATAATCTCCAGGTCCATCCATGCTGTCACAAAGGTAAGATTTTCTACCTTTTTTTTAAGCCCCATGGTATTCCATTATGGTAAATGTACCACAGCTTTTTTATCCATTCATCTACTGATGGGCCCTTCAACTGTTTCCAGATTGTAGCTATTATAAATAACACTGCTATGAACATAGGGGTACATATATCCTTTCCAACTGGTGTTTCAGGATTATTAGAATATATTCCCAGAAGTGGAATCACTGCATAATAAGTCAGTTCCATTTTTAATTTTTGAGGAAGTTCCATACTGTTTTCCACAGTGGCTGCACCGGTCTGCATTCCCACTGACCACAAACTAGGCTTCCCTTTTCTTCACATCCTCGCCAGCATTTACTGTTTGTTGATTTATTGATGGTAGCCATTCTGGCAGGTATGAAGTGATATTTCATTGTAGTTTTAATTCCCATCTCTCTGATAATTAATGACATTGAGAAGTTTTCCATATGTCTATTGGCCATCTGTATGTCCCCTTTGGAGAAGTGTCTATCCAGGTCCTTTCCCCATTTTTTTGATTGGATTGTTTGTCTTCCTGGGGGTGAGTTGTATATGTTCTTTATATATTTTGGAAATGTATCTCTTATCAGATGTATCACTGGCAAATTTAACAGAAATCTTTCCATTCCCATTGGTGCTCAAAGGCTGCTTCTCTCTTTGATGCTGACCACCTTCAAAGCAAGAGGAAATTGTCCAATGAAGTCTACACATTTAGCTCTTATGCTTGCTTGAACACAGTTTCTCAACACAATGACGCAATCAGAGCTCTAAGAACTAAGCATGTGTACTTGGTCCTTCATCATGGTCCTCAAAATTCTAGATGTCTGTGATGGTGTCCCTGTGAGAGAAGCCACCATCAGGCTGCAGGCCAGTCTCCCCTAGTGGTGTCTTGTCAGGGCTGGCGAAATTGGCTCAGGTAGGTCATCTTGAGATTTCTCTTTGCAATGTGGAACTATTCTGTTGTGCCATCATTAATAACATTAACTGAAGTTGTGACTAAAATATAAGATCTGCTATTTTGTGTGTGTGTGTGGATGATTTGCAGTCATAGTTTTGAAGGTATTTATTTATTTTTCTTTTTTAAAATATATTTTTATTGATTTCAGAGAGGAAGGGACAGGGAGAGAGAGAGAGAAACATCAATGATGAGAGAGAAACATCAATCAGCTGCCTCCTGCATGCCCCCCCTGGGGGATCGAGCTCGCAGATCAGTCATGTGCCCTTCACTGGAATCGAACCCAGGACCCTTCAGTCCATGGTCTGGTGCTCTATCCATTGAGCCAAACCAGCTAGGGCTTATTTTTCTTTTTATATATGGTTTTTATTGATTTTTTTTAAACAGAGAGGAAGGGAGAGGGAGAGAGAAATAGAAACATCGATGAAAGAGAAACAACCATTGGCTGCCTCCTGCATGCCCCCTACTGGGGATCAAGTCCACAACCAAGGCCTGTGCCCTGACAGGAATTGAATCAGAGACCTCTTGGTGCTTGGGTTGATGCTCAACCATTGAGTCACACCAGCTGGGCTGAAGGTATTTATTGATTATTCATATCTTATGGCAAAATATCTTATGGGATATCCTTTGTGACAGCTTAGTGTATGACATTTTCATTGCCTAGTGAGATCTGAAGTCCTTATTAAGCAATAGCCCAAAATTTATTTATCTTTTTAAAAATAATGAACATATTTTTATTTTGCTCACAATTTATAAAATGTGAATATTCTGTAACTCAGCCATAGCCTTTCTTTTCAGTTAACTTCTTCATTGGGTCTCAATTCCCTTTAAAAAACATACTCTTGCAGAAGTTGTTGAATTTTTCATCATTCTTTCTGTCTAGATAACATTCAAAGGCAAATCCTATAGGGTGAGTATATGAGCCCAAGAGTCAAAAACAGTCAGAAGCAACTTCATTGTAGTTACTTGGTCCTTGGTGCTAATAAAACCTGAGGACCAAGGGCATCAATGAGCAAAGCCCCCAAATTAATTTTAAACAAAGGAAATCCTTCAACTGTAGCATCAAGGAAATGTGTATATTATCAAACTAGAGGCCTAATGCATGAAATTTGTGCATGGGTAGGGTCCCTAGGCCTGGGTAGAGATCAGGACTGTCTGTGGGGCTACTGGTGGGGTGATCGGGGGGGCCCCCCAACCCCCACTGGCACCTGCCTTGGCCCGCCTGGGGCCTGCGGGCTACGGGCAGCTCCTGCATTGAGTTTTCCCCCCTGGTTGTCAGTGTGTGTCATAGTGACCAGTCATTCCACTGTTCAGTTGATTTGCATATTAGGCTTTTATTATATAGGATTGAAAGCAGAGTCAGAGTTATTCAAATATAATTGATTAAAAAATAATAAATTCAGAACAATAGCAGATAGAAAAACTAATAGTTTCCTGAAGGATAAGGATATGCATTTGGACTTTATAGAGACAGTGTTTCTATTTGCATCAGCCATACAAGTCAGAATATCAGGTAGCAGCAAACCTGAGTGGTGACACCTGTTTCTGGGTAGGAAGGATGGGGTTTTATTAGGAAGATTTCTATCTTTTACTGAAAAATATTACATAAGTGAAGGACGACTCTCTGAGGGAAAACCCAGTCCACAGCAAAACACAAAACAAAACAAACCTGTGATTTATGACCAAGGGTCCACGCGTGAATGAAAGGTGGAAGGGGGTAGAGAGATAGCAGATCCGGTCCCTCACCTCTGATGCCATTTTAATTTGGATAAGACTTTGCCTCTTACTGTCCAGTCTCAAGTATCACACAAGATGCTCCAGTCAGCTTTACTTCTCAAATGACCCTCTTACTAGGAATACACAGATATACTTTACTTCAATTAGAAATGTCCCCACATCTCATAACAGTACACAATTTAGGGACATTTTACAAGAATTTTTGAGATTATTCATTCTGCATGCGTAAACATTTTACTAACCACTTCTCAAGGCTGCAGAATCACCAAACGAGCATTTAGCGGCACCATTTGTCACTTCGCTTCCGCATTATAACACAGCTCTGCTTCAACCAAGAGGACGCATTTTACTTTGATCGTGACTGTTTTTAGTGTACTTTTGCCTTTTACTATAAAAATGCTTTTTTAAAACATAAGTGCCATACCAAAATGTCTCTTAAATTCACGTTTAATTAACTGCACAGTTCTACGGACGACATACAGAGGGCTTTTAACTGACCGGTACACTGCACAAAAGTTAGTAAAAGTTTTCACTGTTGCACAGCATGCTGTGTCAAATACCTGTTCAGATGGAAAGCAGCCCAGAACCAAGGGGTCATGAGATCTTGACTTTACTCCCTGGTTTATTGCTAAATACAACCTGGGCCTTGTTATCCAAATTCTTGTAGTCTCAGTTCCAAAATAAAGTAATAAAGGAAGACAGATGAAAGGGGGTCCCAGAAGGAAATTCTAGAATTCTGTGCAGCTGCCTCTCAAGGACTGTGAAGGGTCTGATATGTTATTTTACTCCATCTAGTAAATTTGCCACAGTGTCATGGATGCTGGTGGAAGACATGATTCTTTTTACTACTTTCTTTCCAAACCTTGTATATCTTATATCCTCTTGCCCCATTGCACCTGGTCAGAGCTCCAGCACAATATTGAATAGAAATGGAGATAGTTGGCCTTTTCATTAATTTGCAGATGACAAAGAGGACAGAAAAAATATAAAATAATCTTAAAAATAAGCATTGAATTTGACAAGCTCACTTGTTACAGTTATTATAGAAAACCATCTTTCCATAAAACAAAACAACTGAATAGAAATGAAGTGCTTCAAATGTCATCACTTACAAAACACCTTCTTTAAATAGGACACAAAAGCACTAACCCAGGAAAGGAAGGATTTTAACTATTTTAAAATCAAGAACACCTCAGCCTTAAGAGACACAAATCATGGACTGAGAAAAGATATTTACAATATGGATGTTAAGTAAAGGACTCCAGACAATACTGAGAATTTCTATAAATCATTAAGATAAGGATACCCAGCACATTAGAAATGTGGGCAAAAGCCTCAGTGTGCACATACACACACACATGCACACACTTATACAATCCAAATGAGCCAAATAATAAATGAGTGAGAAAGCTTCACCTCATTAATCAGATAACTTCAAATTAATATCACAATTAGATGCCACTATGCAAAAATCATCATGGCTCCAATTTAAAAAACCTGAAAATGCTAAGTACTGCAGAGGAGACGGAGCAACTCATGTGATGCTTAGTGGGAAATTTGTAAACCATTTTTGAAAGTGATTTGATAACATTTCCTAAAGCTTAGCATAAGTTTATCTCATGACACTGTGATTCTGTTCATAGGTATAGTCCCAACAGAAATATGTACATTTGGGTACTACTAGACACATGCCAGAATATATTAGCACTATCCTAAAAATTAAACACGTTTTCATCAACAGCAGAACAGAGGAATGGTGGCAGGATCATAAAAATGAAAAGTATACTGTAAGAATAAATAACTGTGATATGCAGCAACATGGATGAATGGCAAAAACAAGCTGAGAGCAAGAAGGCAGTCACACAATAATACAGACCATATTATTTCCGTAAATTTAAAAAATGAACTAGTGATGATATAAGTTAATACTGTGGCTAATTTTGGAGGGTGATGTCTGGAAGCAGCAAATAGAAAGCTACCAGGCTGCGGAACACTATTTCTTGATCTGGGTCGATTCTGAGGGTATTCACTTTTTTAAGTCTTTAGGCTACATATTTATGATTCACATACTATTCTTCAATTATCTTGTTTGTTAATGAACCGTTTAAACACGTATGCATGCATGTATGTGCGTAGATGAAAGAAAGAAGAGAGGGGAAAGGAGGAGAGAGAGGGAGAGAAAAAGAGATGAAAAGATTTAGCTCCGCTGAATCAGGTTTTATAAACGCAGTGAGTGTGAAAAAAGGATAATTCCCCAGGACCATCTGCCATCCCTCCAAAATTCGCAACCCATCCTGTCAGAAAGAACTCATCATTAAAATAATTCCAGAATTACACGGAGACTGTTGTGAAGTCTGGAGTCACAGCCAGTACAGTAAGACCTTTTTTATTAAACAGCTATGGCAACATTTGGGGATCAGTTGTTAAATAACTTTATAGATAGAAACATGTTGAGTCAAAGTTTGCTAAAGAAAGAAAAAAAAATACTAGTTTTAATAATAAACACTATCCTATCTCAAATAGATTGAAAATACCATTGGAAAGAAATATCTTTATTCCCTCCAAACACACACACACACACACACACACACACACACACACACACACAATTGATTAGCATATTGGCCCTGGTCGCTGCATGGGGGACCGGGAGAGACAGAATAGGCAGACCACTCAGACTGGTAGTGGGCAGGTCTAAGAAGCAAGGGGACTTACACAGAGGCTTGTCGCTAGCAGCAGGGAAACCAGTAGATCTCTGCCTGCCCACAAGAATCCTAAAAGTTTAGATAGAGGTCTTAGCTGGTGAGGCACACATTCAGGCCAGATGATCTCCACACCTTCGTCTCTCAAGGATATATCCTTAAAAGAGCTTCAGTGTGGGAATGATGTACGGAATGTACATTCCAAGGATGGGGTAGGGGTGGGGGTAAGAATGTTCAGACTGCTCAGGCTCAGTTTTCTGGTCAAGAAACTGACAGCACCTCCTCTTGATGACATACTCCAACTCTGTCCCTGCCACACACCCATCCCCTTCTTGTTGCAGAAATGATGGGGTGCGGAAGAGCCAAACAGATCATTGAAGATCCAGGCAGGGCCTTGGGTAGGGTTCATGGGGGAAGTGTGGGGCACAGTTATACTAGCAGAGCTCCAAGGTCAGGTGTCTGATCTCCTACCTTGAACCCAGATACCATATCTTATAGAAAAACCTAGAGATGGCCTGGCTGGTATGGCTCAATGATTGAGCACCTACCTATGAGCCAGGAGGCCATGGTTAGATTGCAGGTCAGGGCACATGCCCAGGTTGTGGGCTTGAACCCTGGTAGGGGGGCATGCAGGAGGCAGCTGATCAATGATTCTCTCTCATCATTGATGTTTCTATCTCTCTCTCCTTCTCCCTTCCTCTCTGAAATCAATAAAAATACATATTTTAAAAAAATACCTAGAGATGACTAAACTTAAAGACATAATAAACTTATGTAGAACTGATGCCGTATCATTGATTAATAAGAAAGAAAGCTTCTATACAAGTCAGAATGCTCTCATTTTCCTGTCAGTATAGACTCTCACTGTCCTAAATAGGAACATGAGAAGCCAGAATATACTTAGACTTGGCAAGAGAAATGAATGGCTTAATTTTGGTGACAGTGGCATTGACAGATGAGCACTAATGGACCCATTTCCACTGTGGGACTCCCCGCAGCTGGCTGTGGACCCAGACACTCATGCAGGTGCCTTCCCCGTGGAGTAATCAGAGGGGAGCACAGATAACTCTGGACTCTCACATCAATTTTCTAAATTTCATGCAGATCTATCCTTGTTGATTTACTCAACCTCCTCTAGACAATAGTATTGTGGTCAAGCCTGTTTACAATGCATATTTTATTAGTTGAATTCTCCAAGACAGATCTCCAAGTTTTAGGATATTTTATTTTACATATATATATATATATATATATATATATATATATATATATATTATTGATTTCAGAGAGGAAGGGAGAGAGGGAGAGAGAGAGAGAGAGAGAGAGAGAGAGAGAGAGAGAAGCATCAGTGATGAGAGAGAATCATTGATCAGCACATAACCTGGGCATGTGCCATGACTGATAAATGAACTGTGACCTCCTGGTCCATAGGTTGTTGCTCAACCAATGAGCCACATTGGATGGGCCCTAGGGGTATTTTACTCTAATTCTCTATGCACCAACTTCAGGACTATGTCACAAAGCAGAAACGTAATGTAGAGGGAAAGATTCTATATTTAAGATATAATTTTCATTATGTGAAAACAGAAGTTTCTTAAGAATGATTATTGGCTATCTCGTTTAAAATAACGCAAAGGTGCACCTCCAATAAAAGCATTTTCATAGCAGGAAATAAATACTCTACCATTTTTTAAAATGGGGCTTTTACCAAAACTTCAAAGCTCCTGGGTAGAGACCTTGCACCAACCCCACCCCCAGGTCTGGGAGACACTGACCTGACAGTCTACAATGAGACCTCCTCCTTCCGGTCTTGGAATCAGTGGGTGCATTTAATCCTGTACATTGATTAGATGCCAAAAGGACTGTGCAATCTAATTAAATATATAAGCAGAAATCACTTTTTAAAAATCTGCAAGCCAACAAAACGTGCAGAGTAACAGGAGATATCTGCATTGTTCAATTCTTCCAGAAAAATAGTCAGTAAATCATTAAATCATTCAGATTGCCATCTGCCTAATGCTGAATGTTTGAATATTGAAATCATTCATAGTAAATGATTGTTTGGCATAACTCCGTGGACAGTTGCATGTTCTAGATGCTGGATTATGACACAAATAACACTGGACCCTGGGGAGCACCATGGAGTAACAGTGCACATTTTAATTAAAATCAAGGCAGTGGTGTGAAGTCATGCAGGTGTGCAATGCACACCTCCAGGAGGCGCCATCTGCACAGACTGAAGGGAGTTGTGCAAGTGGCAGTAAAATACTCAGATTCCAATGAGAAATAATTTTTTTTCAGAGAGATTGGTGTAAGGCCACCCTATGAAAGTAGAAAAAAATTAAGTTCAATGTTATTAATTCACCTGTGCCAGTATTAGTACTTCAGACAATTTACTTGGAATACCATGTGTCACTGACCCTAAATCACATAGGACATGAAGCTAGAAGAGGGAGTCATAGGACCCGCTTCCTGTCTAAAGACTCCTTTGCTTTCAATTAGATTTGCCTACAGATTCAATTGTTTTGTGTATTTCTGAAGTGTCTTTGTTATTCATTCCATCCACATTTATAACCTCTATCGCTCTATTTGTGTTATTTACATATCTTTCCCAATGTTTTTAAGGCTTTCTGCTTTCAGACTTAACATCATAGACAAAGGCATTATTGTGCTTCAGTTCTGCTTCCTGATCATTAATAAAGACATTTTATTTTTTTAAATCCACCCTTGTTAAACACATTTTTGCAACTTCAAATTATATAAAGCCTAAAATGTGAGTAATCTGAAGACATTGCCACATATTATATTCTTTGCTTATCATCTTTTAGCTCATTTTCAGTTATTGAGGCTGAATTTTTCTGGTTTGATTTGAATCAATTTTGCCAGTAAAATCTCACGGATGTTAAATCAGTTACTGTAAGAGGAGA
Source organism: Myotis yumanensis (assembly GCF_028538775.1). NCBI lineage: Eukaryota > Metazoa > Chordata > Mammalia > Chiroptera > Vespertilionidae > Myotis > Myotis yumanensis. The sequence goes on from NW_027223762.1 coordinate 8,784,984, forward strand.
ATATAGGATGAGCACTATACTTAATCCTCTCTATTCATCTCCAAATTTAGTTATTCTAACAAGAATGCTATTTCGTTGCACGCACACACCACGTGTGTGTGTGTGTGTGGGGGGGGGGTTGAGGGATAATGGTGTTGGGGAATGGAAAATGCGTTTTTTTAAATGCACAGTGGAGTTATACTAAATAGGAGATAAAGAATTGGGCTCAGGGTGAAGGAGATAGGACCCAGCATGATCTGAGGATCCATTTGGACTTGACTTTGATGACACCATTATCCTAAAGTGAGTGTGGTCCCAGAAATCCGATGCTTCCCAAGCAATGTGTCCCAAGGGTCAAGGTCTATGAGAAAGAGAGAGAGGGATGGAGGATGAGAGGGAAGGAGGGAGGTAGGAGAGAGAGAGAGAGAGAGAGAGAGAGAGAGAGAGAGAGAGAAAATGAATCACTAAAGCTAGAGAAACCCCCAAAATCCTGAGCAGGAACTGGGTTTGAGTTGGACTCCATGCACTGGGTCAGATTGCTTATGGAAAGGGTGAAATACAGGCATTTGGGGTCAGATCAGAATAGTTAAAGGGACACTGGGAAGAATCTCCTCCCTTGTGGGACTGAGAGGTGCAAAGCCCAGCTGGAAAAGGGGGTGTATTCTAAAGCTGAGGGACAAGACTGGCTGTGGTCAAATTATAAAGAACAGGAGTTGTCACTCATAATAATACAAGCTGGGAAAGAGGGAACACCTTTTTTCCCTTCATCCAGAAAGGAACATGGTTCAAATGAATCATTTAGGAAGAATTGTTGGAGAGACAGCCTGGAACCAGGAGGGGCTACAGAACATTCTCACAAATGCATCTTGAAATCGAAACAAATCATCATTACCATTCATTTGGGATTTGTGCCACTTTGCTGTGCTCAAAGAACCCTTTCAAAAATATGAGATCATAATGGAAAAATAGAAGGAAAATTGAAATATATTATGAAACCATCAGAAACATGCACAGATTTTCAGCACAGTGATGTTAGTGCAGTTGTGTGTATTGATTCCTCATTCAAACACAATTAAGCTTTGAAATCAACTGTCTATAGATTCAGGCAGTTGAAAATGATATATTTCTTCATTACTTAATAGATGTCCAAACTGTGTCCAGGAATGACCGAAAAATGGGCGAGTAAATTGTTCTTTAACTTTAGGCTAAATTAACTTTTTATAATTTCAATTGTCTTTAGTTTGTATTGTTCTTTATAGTTTAGCATTTTCACACCGTTAAGCTCTTTGGATATTTATAGAACCCCATTTTACAGATAAGAACAATGAAGTCCAGACTCGGGAAATCATTCATTCCACATATCAATTGCTATTTAACAGCAGAGCTAGGTGGAGCCTAAACATAGGTACTGTTCAGACACTGTGAGATACTGTTAGTTTAGGAGGTAACTATGAGCTCAGGGTGAAGCAAATCAAGACAAAGATACACCTTGAAGAAATTAACAATGAGCATCGGAGTGAAAGGAGAACTAAGAACTGATCTAGGTTTGGAAATGGCAGAAATAACTATTCAGACTCTGCCTTTTTGTTGTTATTGTTCCAAATTCAATGTACTTTCCAACCAGTAAAGACAGAAAAGATAAAACTTTCAGGAGTGGAAGCCACTCCCTTTTGCTTTGGTCACCCAGCAACAAGGTATGTTCAGATTCTATAGGTCAATGGAGTGGGGACATGGTACAGTCAGAGGAGTCCAGTGGAGCTCTTATCCCAGCCGGCTGGGAGGGCTGATATGAACTTGCACATTACCAGACCATTAGGGCTTCCACCACCGTGGTGAGGGTTAGGCTCTGCTTAGTGTGCCCAGCTGATGGCTGAATAGGTTAATTAATAACCAATCTGTGTTACCCCCAAGCCAGGCTTGCCTGGGTTCAGGGTTGTGTCCACCCTTTTACTAATGGGCACAAAGATGCTGTATAGTATTAAAGTGGCCCTGATATAAGGTAATTCTTATAAGTGGCCTGGCAATCGTCTACTACAGTACTGCACGTTAGTATATTCTATCACACGTATATGTGTACATGCGTTCTATGAGCAAGAGCGAATATAAAGAAGCAAATGGGTAATGGAATGACTCAAGTCTATCAGAAAACATCTTATTCTTTAAGAAAAAAAGTTTACATGTTTTATTGAAGAATCTAAAAGTGTGTATAGTGAAGTCGTTTGTTTTACACAGAGATCCGGTAGGAAGACCAAGAGGGGAGAATTAAGTAGCTCAATGCCCTTACCAATCTTTTTCCTACTGTAAGTGAGGCTACCAAAATGCATTACAGGTTCTAGAAACTGAGAGAATCATAGCCAGTTCTTTCACCTCCCTGTCTGAAACTGTCTACTCTTGTCTGTATCTCACATTCAATTTCCCTCTCTCTTCCTGGTCGCTTTGTTCTAGCTCATTCTCGGCTCTGGAATCATTCCTGGGTGCCGCTTAATTAATGGATCGCATTTGGAGGAACGTTTCCAGCAAAGCACTTCCATTCCATTTCTGTGCCCAGCCTCTGCTCCCAGATCCTCCTCAAAGGGGTGTGGATGCAGCCTTGGCCCGCTGGAGGCAACTGGACTTGACCCAGCTTAAATGCCGAAAGGCGTGTTCTGAGCCATACATATTTTATACTAGGGAAAATGGAAGACCGCCATCATGGAACTAAGATAACTAACATGGAAGGACAAGGACAGTAGAACATGTCAGAGGAAAAGCTCCCCATCAACCTGAAGCCCTCTTCTCATCACCTCACCTGTGAGATTTGACTACCCGTGTGTGTGGACAATGGATGCTAATTATCTGAATGAGTGTGCGTGGTTAGTGGGAGTCAATAAATGTCCACTTCGGTAGACCTTGTCAGTTGCAATTTGCATCAACCCTCCTTTCTCATCAAGGGATGATCGAGGTTGAGAGGTAAGGAGAGGCTCAGGAATAGCCAGGCTTAATTAGCTGGTATTCAAATGGGAGATGCTGTGAGCCAAGGGCAAGAGGTACATGAATGGGAGTCAAGAAACCAATTGAGTGGAATCAACAAGACATGTAATTAAATGAGAGACAGACTTGCAGAAAGACAGGTCAGCTTATACACTCCCTGCCCCATTAGGGGAGAGTGGGATGCTATAAAGGACATTATTGGGCCAACTGAAAAAAAGGAGTGTGTCAAGGTTAAATTACTAAAGTGGATAATACACTGTGGTTATCTAAGAGAATACTTTTGTTCTTAGTAAATGCACACTGATATATATTTGGGGATAAAAATGTCATAATGTAGGTATTTACTCTCAAACGATTCAGAACAATATTTTACATATATGGCATCTCATATCATGGGAGGAAACATGGAAGCCTTTTGGCACAAAGCAGTGTGTCCTAAGTTCAGTTAGAGGGAAACATGCAAAGTCTAAAGGATCGAGACAACCTCTCCAATTTGGGGGTCAGGTAGAATTAGTGAGGAGGAGCGTGTATTACACTAGATCAAAAATGACAGGTGAAAGGGCCTGGGTTAGGGGCATTTCTGGCAAAGGGGGATGATCAAACAAAGACCAAGAGGGCAGCCTGAGGCTGGGTGGGTGTAGGAATCACCATTCTGCTTAGGACATTGAGGTGGAAGGGAGATAGGCTGTGACTGCAGATTACACTTAATTTTGCATGCCTTTCTGAGGATGTTCTGAAAGGAACATCTTTTGAATGGAGGCTGGACAGAACACCTAAACATATATGCAAATGGGGAAATGGTTACAAGTGAAAGATGCAGACACATTTCAAAAATGATCAGGAGGAATAAAGGCATGAAAGTCATGAATATAAATATATTGACTGTCATTAAAGGGCGTATCTCTGTGCTACTTTCTCTTTTAAAAAGTAATCACTTTGACAGATGCATAGAAATCCAATACAAATGAATACACACAGGTGAGTGGGTCATATAATAAAGAAAGGAACAGGATTCAGAGGCCACTTCAAGCTGAGTCTGGGGAGAAGGCTTCAGGTCAGAATGTAGATCAGCAGAGAAGCTAAAAGAATGCCGTTTTATTCAATGCAAAATCTCTGAACTCTAAGTGCAAGTCTCCTACCCTGGCTATTAGAAGACGCTCTAAAGTGTCACTCATGCAAAAAAAAATGCTCCATTGCCATTGCTATGAGGCTCATAAGTTTGCACGATCAGATAAGTAGACACACGCTCCATTGCATCTTGTGAATATCATAGCTTTTGTTCAAGTATTACACTGAAATCCTAGAACTATGTCATTTACCCTACCATATGCTTTCTACTTGATTTTAAAATTCAACTCAAAAGACATGCATAAAAGGGAAAGCAACCACACCCAAAGATCGAAACTTTGTTTAAAAACGGAAATTGGGAGATACCCAATATGTTCAGTTGATATCCACCATATAAAATGTGGAATGCATAAGAATTTTGAGCTAAATATTCAAAAATAACAGTTTTGTAGATTGTGCTTTTTTTCCCTCACCAAGGTGAGCTAACATCAGTACATTCACAGCCATCTGCTAGATGATGTGGGAGGTAGATGCAAAGCAGAATATATATATATATTGCCTTTGAGGACTTTATGGGAGAGAAGAGACTTACACTATGGACCTGTAAGTAGTGGTCTTGTGTTGACAGATAGAGAGAAGGATTTGTAGTCACTACAGTTTCACCAAATTATGTACTTTCTGTGCAAATCAAATGCATTATAAATAGTTTCATCCCATAAAGAGCTTTCCCTGTGTGTATTTTTTGAGTGTCTGGTATGTCTTAGATGCTAGAGAAGCAGAGAAGACTAAGAATGGGTTCTGCCCTTGAGGAGTCCACCAGTAAAAATGGTGACATGTAAACAATTTGACCAGCACAGAAAGCTCCACAGAACAAAGGGACGCACCATGCGCTCCACACAAAGAAAGGGTAATGGCCTCTCCTTTACCATCATGTGATTTCATCACTCAAAAAACTCCTCCCACAAACACTAATGCCAGGAAACTTTCGTCTAGCTTTCTTGCTGCCATGGTCACAAAATCCATATCAAGGAAGCGACCCTGATGACTACATTTGAATGTACAATGCGCCCAGTGCTTCTCATTCATTTTGGCCTCATATGTATTAGAGTAAGAAGATGCCCAGATTCAGTTTAATTCCTGAGTAATTCTAATCACTTTAGACATGATGATTTATCTAAGCATAAAAGCACATAGCAAAATCAAAGTCTGGACTTTTAAAACTTAGAAATTTCTAGTCATGAAAACTGAGATTAAGAATGGAGTTCACAACAAGGCAAGCTAGGTGCACATCTTAAAGAGACACCCACCTTTCCTTGAGCTACCGTGAGAGTGAGAGCCTCCTGAAAATCTGTGCCCTCAGTACCCAGCTTGCCTCAGCGTTGGCTCAGTTCTGCAGTGAACAGTTTAAAGGGAGAACGAGACAGAAGGTCACGTTGCTAAAAGAAGCTTACAGCAGCCAGAGAAATGGACCCGGACCACCCATTTCTGAAAGGCCTTTCTCAAGGCCACACTGCCCTCTTTAGCCTGGCAGTAAGACTCAGTGACTTCCTGTAGCAGACAGGAGGCACACAATACACATTGGGTCTCTTTCTTCTTTTGACTAAGCCAGGTCAAAGTCACTCTTAAGCAAGTCCTTGACTTGACAAACAAACACCTCAAAGCCATTACAGTAGAGCTCCTTTTGAGTGGGTCTTTATGTACTTTATTTCAAAATGTACTCAGTTTTTGTGTAATCGGGTATGGTGACACCGAGACACTTTAATGAAGAAAGATGCTGTTATACTCATAGATCTTAGAAATAGGAGGGGCAACATTCCATGCAGGGCCACAGGGTGAAGCATCTGGGTTAGTCAGGAGCCAGAGGAATCTAGGGGAAAACGTGGGAAAGAGCCCCTTTAGCCGTTTTCCATAGAAAGCAAAGGGTAAGCAGGTGACACAGCTTTAGGACTGGCTGGTTTGAATAACTTCTGCAGGCTCCAGCATGGAGGGCTGCCCCTAGTTACCTGACCCCTGGCCTTGGGTATCAGGGTAAGAGCATGGTAAGGGAGGTTTGAACTCTAGATCAGTTGATTTGCATGTAAAAGGTGCATTTCCAGGTGGGCAAGTTGTTTGCTCCCAAGTATTAGCTAACCTTGGGAAGGGAAGTCCCTTCCAGGGTCGGCAAGGCCCCCAGATGCCAAAGCACCCAAATAAAAAGATCTGCATAATGTAGATCCATATTTTTAATAGTTACTGTTCACTGAATATCCAGAGTTTCAAAGGTCTATAAGAGAACTGAACACTCTCATCTTCCTCAGAAATGATGTGGAGGCATTAATGGAGCCGAGGTTGGAGAACTTACAACATCATGGGATTGGCTCTAAGCAGAGGGCCCTGGCCACCCAGCATGTTCAATCCAGCATGACTCACAACTCCAACATGCTTTTAAAAAATGCAGAGAGATAAAGTGCTTTCTGCACTCTGAGGACACATGTTTAACATTTACACTAACTCAACACCCTAGGGTTTTAATCAGCAAAAAGGCTTACATAAAAAGTGCAAAAACCATGGGCTTCTCTCCATGTTGTGTTTTGTGAGAGAAATGGGGGGAAAAAAGAAATGTCCAATACAAGTAAAAGCCATGAAGACAAAACACAGATTTCCCTAGCGCCCTTGGAAATAAAGTTGCTGACATGGACACTCAGCTTCCAGAGTGTCCCTTCTACTAACAAACAGAACAGGTGGTCGAATCTTTGTTCTCACTATGTGAGGCACAAGGTAGGATTTTAAGTGCTAAGGAAGCAGACAGCAGAGGAGGAAATTGAAGAAAAGAGCAACTTACAATTCTTAAGGTGCTGTAGGACCTGACTAAACCAAAAGGCGCTGGTGTTAACCATGTTGAAAGCGTGAGAAAAAGAAATGATCTTAGTTTCAGAATATGTGAAGGTTGCAAACATCAAAGGGACATAATTAGAAGCAACTGTTTAGAGCAAAAAAATGATAAAGAGATTCGTGGCTAATTGTCAGAAATTAATTTCAGGTCTGCTACTTTTCCAAAGTTAGAGAATCCATCTCCCAGAAAATGAACACCTTTTTCTTTGCAGGAACTCTCCTAGGTAAGGTCAGCACTCTTTGTTTTTAAATACCGCCAGGGAAACGCCCCATTCTTGGGTGAGGTTTGTATCACACTCAATATATCAACGCTATGGGGTAAGGTGTATCTTCAAAAAAAATATGTTGAAGTCCTAACCCTCCAGAAAAGTCTTTAGAACATGCATACATTTCTCATCACCATATGCAGACCCTCTCTTATTTCATGGACCTACTCCATCTCTAAGACACTTTGCAATATGTTAGGGATTCCCAGTGCTCCAGAAAGTCGGGGTAACCAGCACTTTGTTCACACCAGCTGCAGGCAAATAACCCATGGAATAGTGCTCCTTCTTGCAGCAGACTCCAAACACAGGTTCAAAAGATCAAGACATGTCCTCCTGCAAAATAATGGGGAGCCCATGCCTCCCTGGGGAGCTCTGTCCCTGTACAGTCATGCGGGGCCACCATCTCATGCCGTTTACCAGAAGTAAGAGAAATCCACGCTATTCAGGCATATGGCCCAGAGCTAGCGTTCTATCAGTAGGAGCCCATCGAGACCAGGGATCATTCTGAGCATGGCTCTTTCAGTGGACTGAATAATAAAGATATCACAGTGGTCTTTCCAGGGCAAAGAGATCATCTGTGGGATTTAGGGTCATTAATGGAATAAGTGAGCAAGAATAAGAGCTCACTCGAGTAAACAGATCCAGGGTGGGCACTCAGCCACACACAGGCACTTCTGCTTGCTCCTCTGCTTTTATCGTGACCTGATAAAGATGCGATTGTGACACTGGGCACTGTGCGAAGACCCTCCTCCTGCCCTGGAGATTCCTTTACAAGTTCTAGTTACCCTTCAGCAACACTTGTATATCTCAGCAAACCCACTCATAGAAAGGAAAATACATGTCCACAGAAGTCTTATGCAAGAATGTTCATAGCAGCTTGATTCCCAAAAGCCCCAAACAGGAAGCAAGCCACATGTCTGTCAACAAACTGGTAAATTTATACAATGGAGTCTTACTCAGCATTAAGGTGGGACAAACAACTGATACATGCAATACTGTGAGTTAATTTCTGAAAGAGTGAATGAGGGAAGTCACATATACTTGGATTTATAAGAAGTTCTAGAATAGGCAAAACTAAACTAAGGTGGCTATAACCTGTGGGGAGGGGCTGAGGATTGTCTGGGAAAGACTTTAAATGTTCCATACATTGCACAAGAGAATTGAAAAGTTCAATATATTGATAGGGGTGTGGGTTACACAGGGGTATGCATTTGTCAAAACGGAACAAATTGCATACTTAGAATGTCTGCACTTCTCTGCAGGAAAATTATACCTCAATAAAAAAATCAATAAATGAATGAAAATTCCACTTTAAGTTCCTATTCTAGAGATGCATATAGATTTTTAAATAAAATAGAGAGTTCCTTATAGGTCAGGAAGAATCCCAGACTATGTGTAAGAGAACAGGATGTTCATTTCAGGGTGCCCTAGCAGTTCCTACCCCAGTGCATCAAGTTGAATGACAAATAGGAGGGGTTTTCTCCTTGCTGCCCAGCATTCAAGATCCATGTGCACCCTCCTGCTCCCTAAAATTCAGATGTATATGAATGTAGGACTCAGCGTGACAGGCAACATGGCAAGGACCTGTGATGCTCACAGGTTCCTGTGCCCCAATGAGGACCATCACCACTTCCTCCACCCTCTCTCAGTATCATCTATAATAATAAAAGCACAATATGCTAATTAGACTGGACGTCCTTCCAGACGACCTTCCAGACGAAGTCGGCACTGGGAGGGAAGCCCGGGTCTGGATGCCAGAGGGAAGTCGGTGCCAGCAGCCGGGGAAGAAAGGCCAACTGTTGCACGAATTTCGTGCATCGGGCCTCTAGTATCATATAATTCCCTGTGACACCCTTGAGAGGGGTTGGCTTATAGAACTTGCCTCTTGAGGATCCAAGATTCTACACAGGTGCCTATGCTTACCTGTGCTTTCTGAGAATACCCATATTACCTAAAACAATGTGGATAAAAATTGTCAGGATGAGGTTAGGCAGAGAAAAGCCCCAGCGAGGCTCTTCTGAAGGCATTGGTGGCCTCACAGGCTGACAGGTACATGCACACAGATTCACGGAAGTGAGGCAGTGGGCTAGACACGCCTGAAGCTGCAGTGGAAGGGCAGTGTGTGGAGTGGAAGATTTACTGTCCTAAGGTTCTCCCTTCACTCCATGGCTACCAACACTCCCGATGACCTCACTCTTCTGGCCCTTTGTGGTACTTGTGCGTTGGTTAGGAGAAGGGGCAGAGAGGAAATGTCTACTCCTGTGTACAGATGGAGAAGAGGTGTCTTGTGTCTGAGGTCTCTGGAGAAGCCGTGTAGCAAAGTAGCTAAGAGCAAATTGGAGCCCGGATGCTTAAATCTCAGCTTCTCTGTTTCTAGGTGTTTGAACTTGGACAATGAACTAAATCTCTCCTTCAGGTTTTTCATCTGTAAAAATGGAGATAATCTTTATACATAGGGCTGTTGGGGAATTGAATAGGTTAATGAAATGGGTAGAGTGTTCTGAAGAATGTTGGCAACCCATCAGCACACAGTAAATATCAGTGGCTTTCATTAGAGCTTGTCTTCAGGTTGCTGTTACAGGTCCATCTGTTCTTCTGCCGCAAGTAACAGAGATTTTATCAGATATTCGGCGATCAGATTAAGAATCAAGGGGGAACCAACCCAGGAAAGTCATTTCTTAATTTTCTGATCCTTTAGGCAGTGGTCGGCAAACTGCACCTCGCGAGCCACATGTGGCTCATTGGCCCCTTGAGTGTGGCTCTTCCACAAAATACCGACTTCTGCACATGGGCAACAAAGTTTCAATCTCACTGTATGTGCACGCCCGCACATGGTATTTTGTGGAAGAGCCACACTCAAGGGGTCAAAGAGCAGCATGTGGCTCGTGAGCCGAAGTTTGCCGACCACTGCTCTAGGCCAGTGGTTCTCAACCTTGGCTGCACATTAGAATCACCTGGGAATCTTTTTAAAATCCTGATTTCTGGGCTTCATCCTTCGGAAATTCTGTTTCTTTGTTATGGGGTGGGGCCACAACATTAGTAACAAAGACATAGAATTTCGGGAGGATGAGGCCCAGAAATCAAGATTTTAAAAAGATTCCCAGGTGATTCTAATGTGCAGCCAAGGTTGAGAACCACTGTTCTAGGCGTTCTGCTAGGACTAAGAGTATTCCAATTCCAGGGGGATTTCCAGACACCACAGTCAGGGCTTGAAAACTCCCACCCATATCTAATACCCACCCACACACACTCAGTCTTACCCACTTATACGCTGACCCAGATCTTCCAACACTTTCCCAGATACACTTCCCTCTGCAGAAAGCATAGACTGAACCCTATTAACCATGTTTTCGTTGATGGTTTCATTTTTGCTAAAATTTCTAGTCTTTTTTGCCTAAAAAAACAAAACAAAACACTTTTCCTTCTTAATTTTCCAGTGTGCTTGCAAGTTTCATTGACTTTTCCAAGTCCAAGATACAACAGTTTTGTTAGTAAAAAATCCATCTCACTAATTAAAGAAAAGTCTGCATCTTTCTTCTCACCAGATGAACAAAAGCAGCCTAGGATTAAAGCAAATAGCATTCAAAACACAATTAAAGGAACAGGCAAGAGTTGTTGTTTTTAATCTATAGCTTAAACTATAGTTGGCATTATTCTCTGTGCTTTGCATTTAATTCCATGGAGTTTTTATAAAATCTGAAATTCAATTCTTCTTTGAGAAACTTCATTCTTTTAGCTCTTCCTTTTACATGTTTATCCAGGAGCAACGTTATAGAAGTAGAGCATTTGCTGGACCAAGAGACTTACTTCATTTATAAAAATTTTATGTTTATGTTTCTTTTTTTGACACCCTGAGGCGATGTGGCCCATGCTTTCCCAAACACTGAAGTTATAAGGGGGCCTGATAGTCATAATAATTTCTGCTCCACGGATTCAGTTGGATACGATTTAAAAATTCTGAACATTTTGAGAAAACAAACTGGCCGCGTGACTTTTGGCCTGCCTCAATGCCTCCCCGGCCCATGTTGCTTCCAGAAGTAATAATTTAATTATGATAAGTACAGGGTTCTTTGAATTCATTCAAGTAGTGTGTATGTACACACACTTGTCAACCGATTCTGCAACGTTATTAATAACCCTCTGCTAATTATGTCAATAAATTAATCGGACCTGGACTTCTATTGATACGGCGGCCTCCGTGTCCTGCTGCTTCCTTCTCTTTGGACTTTTGACCCTGCGCTCTCATCAGCTTCCAGTTTGCTCCTCATGTGTAAATTTCCCTGGATTATTTTTCTTCAGTGCCTGCTCCACTCAGCACTGAATATCTCCTCCTTTCATTCATTTATTGACTGTTTGATGTTTTGCAAGAAACACGGCAGTGACTTAGAAATTTAGTTGGTAAGTCATTGATTAACCCTTTCAATCACCTAATTAACCATGAATGAAGGATTTAAATAGGTTTAATGTTCTTTTTTAAAACGTCCGTATAAGCTGCCAACCACAGTAATACAAATTAACAATGTGTCTATCTCATTAGCAAATCAGCCCTGTAAGGGGCCTCAAGCACCGGGAAACGGGCAGAGGGTTGGCGCCTTTCTCTAACATGTATGTCATATTATGCTCTTTCCCCTCGGAGAGCTTTCAGATCATTGCACACACAGAATGCAATTACCGAAAAACAGTAAAAGCATGACTTTTAAAGGAACACGGTGCCCCAAGCAATCAGTCGCTATATGAGATGGAATGAAAGGCCATGCCTGCTGGTGAAACGTCGGAAAATGAAGGGGCCATTTTTATGAAAGGCACAATGTTCATTTTACAAGGACATTTTCTTTAGCATCGAGCAGTAAGGTGTTGCTGCCAGAGAACTTTCCGGGTTTCTGACTTCTCACACTGCCTTATGTATAATGTCTATTATGTGTCATGACCAAAACGGAATACAGACAAAGTAAGAGTAGCAGCTTGCCTGGCCAACGTGGCTCAGTGGTTGACCATCAATCTACGAACCTGGAAGTCTCGGTTAGATTCCTGGTTGGGGCACATAACCGTGTTGTGGGCTGGATCCCCAGTGGGGGGCATGCAGGAGGCAGCCGATCAATGATTCTCTCTCATCACTGATGTTTCTCTCTCTCTCTCCCTCTCCCTTCCTCTCTGAAATCAATGAAAAATATATTTTTAAAAAGAGAAGGCAGGCACTTGAGGAGCAAAACGTCCTTTCTCCTGCTACAGCTTCTCACCCCAAACAATGCACGTGGCAAAGGGCAAACCCCTTTGTTCCTTTCTCTTCCCTGGAATAGCCATGCGGGTGGCAGGGGTCCCCAAAGATGACTTCTTAAGCTTCAGGTGGAATTCACATCGGCCACCCTTAACTTGTTCATCAACTTCTGGGGGCAAACAGGCAAAGAGCAGAGAAGTCTGAGATCGGAAGCCCCCCCAGAGAGCTTGCTGCCCAAGAGAGGCATTGCTTTCCCTGCCTCTTATACCCCCAGGGCAGAAATCCCCTGAGTAGCGCAGAGGGCCCAAAGGATTGGAATAAACTGCTCCTTTCCTTTCCTCATCATTGCTTTCTTTAGTGAATTTCCCATGGTTCTGGCAAAGGCACCAGTCAGGTTTAGAAGGAAGGGGTGGAGGTCACAGGCCATACTCTCAGGAGGATCAGAGAGGGTTTAGTCTGCTGGCAGAGGCAGATGCTGCCCTAAAATGGAAAGGGAGAGGATGCTTGTCAAAGTCCCAGCCTCTTACACGCGGCAACACGCCTTGCTGGCTCTGTCAACAGAGCAGCCAAATGAACCGTTTCCATTTCTGTGATTTCCTGTCTGTAGGGGAAAGCAGTTGTTTTCCTCGTTGTAAATCACATTCAAGAAAAAGCCACTGTAAGTACCAACTATTATGCTAAGTGCATCATTTTAACCATTAAGATAGCATTTCATTTCCTCGTTAAAGTCCTTATGGAAGAATTACTTCTAAAAAGAGTTTTCAGAGTTTCCAAGTTTGACTTTCCCCACCCTGTCCTTTGGCCTTGTAGACCCAGAAATGCAGCTGTATGCCCAGTGGGGGAACTGGAAAATCTACCAGAAAGTTAGAGACGTAGAACTCGAAGTTAATTTTATACTGGGGCAAATGTGATGATGTTTTCAAATCATTTATATGACCTAAGTCCAAAAGATTTGAAAAATGCTATGGGTTATTTACTTTTTTCATATTCATGTCTGACCTATAATTATCATGTGAACATATGTAAACACGACTATTTTTGCCCTTTGTTTTCAGAAAGGATTGGCACATAATAAATTCTATCAGGTATTTAAATAACTTCATGACCAATTCTGGTAATGTTTTTGCACTGTCATAATTCCAAGCGGCATGGGAAAACTTTCAGATATTATAATATTTAGAAGTTAGATGTCTGGGGACATAGTAATTTAAACATAGTTTATAAGGCAACAGTGTACTATAGTCTCTTATAGAAACTGAGGAAGGTTCCTTTGAGTAGTTATAATTATTAAATTTTTCCATATATTTTTTTGATTTTAGAGAGAGAGAAAGGGAAAGGGAGAGGAGAGAAACATCAATGTGAGAACGAAACATCAATAGGCTGCTTTCTTGCATGCCCCCTAACAGGGATCAAGCCCACAACCTGGTATGTGCCCTCACCAGGAATCGAACAGCCAACCTTTCCATGGTGCATGCACAAGCCACAGCATTTTTCCGTAATATTTTATCCACCCTGGAAAAGTATGGCACAAAAGGGCCTAAATATAATTGATATATATGATTATTTACATCACAAAAGTCCAAAAGTCAAAGTTAAGATGAACAGAACTTCGGAGTTCCAATTGCAATAGGTCCAGGTTTTAAACCTATCCTCCTCTGTCATAGCGATGAGAGATGAAAGAAAAAAAAAGTATTTTAAAAATAGCTCTAGCTCTAAACAAGTTAAGCAATCTCATCGAACCAAAATGGGACAATAAACCAAAGGCCAAGCTGTTGGTCTGACAGTTGCCCCGCGGGGAATCTGGCAGACCTGGCCAGTGTGTCACTCAGGCAAAGGGAACGAAGCGGGTCCCTTCCAAGGATGGGGATCCGAGCCAGGCTTGCTCCCTGGAGTTGGTGACTGGGTGTGGTTCTCAACCCCTGCCAGTTACATTACAAGAGGAAAAAAGCAAAGTCTGCGATCAAATGGTTTCTAAAATAATAAAGTAAATTTTAAAGCAACTTAAAATGTTTAGCTCGGATATGTAAAGAGCTTAGAAGCCATCACTCCCATTAGTACAATAATAACAAAAAAGCCAAACGACGAAAAATCCAACAATTTGCTTGTACCCCTCAGAGGCTGCAGAACCCACCTCCCCCCTTGAAAACTGGAGGGAGAGATCAACCCGGAGTCAGAGCCCCTGAGATCTGTTCACTGGGAGCAGAAGTGAGCAGAGCTATAAACAACTGGCAGGCATATGTAAGTGGTAATATTGAACAACTGCTGAAGACTGAGTGTGAACTAGTGTGTGGGTGAGAAACTCCAGGGAACCCAGGCTAAGGGGGTGCTCCATATTATCAGGGACTTTATCTCTAGGAGCTCACCAGGTACTCATGGTGAAGGCCCTGGAAAGGGGAAGACTCATTGTGAAATGCATCCAGAGCATTCTCTACAAAACAGTCTACGCTCTAGGGCAGTGGTTCTCAACCTGTGGGTCGCGACCCCTTTGGTGGTCGAATGACCCTTTCACAGGGGTCGCCTAAGACCATCCTGCATATCAGATATTTACATTAGGATTCATAACAGTAGCAACATTACAGTTAGGAAGTAGCAACGAAAATAATTTTATGGTTGGGTCACAACATGAGGAACTGTATTTAAAGGGCCAGAAGGTTGAGAACCACTGCTCTAGGGGAAACCATTTTTTACCAGAGGCATCGCCATAGCTAGAGCCCATCTCTGAGAAGGGGGTTTATGAAATTCTTCCTGTTTTATCTAAGAGGGGAGCCTAGAAATACTCATGAAGGTTGCAGTGAGGGAGGCCAGCCCAATAAAAGCCCAAGATGTAATCAGAATATTGCAGAATGGCTCCGCACTCCACTCTGCCATGTCAGCAGGGCTCCAGTGCAATAATAGTGGACTGCAAGTGCAGGAGTTACAAGACACAACTTCCATCTGGGAAGGAGAACTTAGGTCCAGCGAGGCACAAAACAGGAGCCCAGGGAAGCTTGAATCTAAGCAAACATGAAATACAGCCTACTGCTGACCAGAATAACATAAAAATCTTCCACTACAGGTCTACACCTCTGCTCCCATTATGCAATACACCATGTCTGGCTTTGAACAAAAATTTTATTAGGCATGTGAAAAGGCCAACACACACGCACATACACACCATGCACAGAGACACACATGCACACATATACACATGGAAGAGGCAAAGTAAACATCAGAACCACAAGCAGATATGACACGGGTTTGGGGATTATCAGACAGGGAATCTCAAATAACTATGATTAATATGTTAAGGGCCCTCATGGAAAAATTACACAATATGCAACAGCAGATTGATAATATAAGAAGGCAAATGGAAATGCTCAGGGTGAATAAATATAAATCCACATCAAACATTTCTTAGTGAAACTGCAGAAACTTGAGGATAGAGAGAAACTATGAAAAGGTAACAGAGAGAAAAGTCATTTTAACTTCATAGAATGACAAAGTGACATCAGACTGTGGTCACACTGGAAGCCAGAACATAAAAAATCTGAAAGAAGTCACTGGAAGAAAAGTAATTCTCAATACAAAATTTCATATCAGCCTAACTTTTATTCAACAGCTGAGGTTAAAAATGTGCTCAATTTCTGCCTTGTTGGGGAGAGGATGGCGATATATATACTTAGACATGAATTTAGGTAGAAAATTATAGTTAGGGATAATAGAAAAGTATAAAAAACAGTAATATATTTGAATTGGAAAGGTAGAAAAGAGAAAACAAAGTAAAGATTGTGGCTAACAAAAAAAAGGAAAACATGAAAGGAATGATAGAAATAACTGGAAATATATCTTTCATTAAATAAAACAATTATTTTAGGTTATTTAAGGCAATTGATTATTAAAAGAGAAACCAAATGACACAATGGGAAGGAAAATAAATGGATAGAAATAAATATATCAAAAATGCTGACCAAAATAAGACTCGTGTGCCAAGACTAATAACAAAGAGAACTGAAGGAATACATTATTTGAGATGAGGTAGAATACTAATTCATAACATGTGGAAAATACAAGAGTACCTGAGAATCAAGAACTTAGGATTCTTGGGAATAGTCATAAAATAAACCATCCTGAAGATCCACCAAACCTTGGGGCAGGAGAGACAAATCAGGGATGAAAAAAGCAGGATACGACACACATAAGGTATTTTAAAATTCATATGAAATTAGTTTAAATAACATTTTCCAATAAATGTTATAAGTCAGAGGAATGGCAACATCATGAGAAAGTATAAATTACCAAAATTTACTTAATAAGGAGAAGAAATCTATTTTTCCCTCTGGGATGCAAATAAATTTTATTTTTTTTAGAGGTATGCAATGTGATGATTTAATAAGAATTATAACATATGCTAGAAGATGATAAAGATTATTTTTTAAAATAGAACAGGGTGAGGAAGATAGAAGCTCTGGACAGGAGTGGAAAGAAGCAAGGTGGGTGTGATGGAGTGGTTTGTCTGATCTTTTATTTACTTTCATTTATTTATTTATTCTTAATCTCACCTGAGGGTATTTTTTCCATTGTGTTTCAGAGAGAGTGGAAGGGAAGAATGGATGGAGGGAGGGAGGGAGGGAGAGAGAGAAACATCAATGTGAGAGAGACACATTGACTGGTTGCTGCAAACCCACAATGCAGATAAATGCGCTTGAAGGGAAATCAAACCCATGAACCTTTGGTGCGCTGGCTAACGCTCTAACCACTGAACACACCAGCTAGGGTTTGTCTGATTTTTAAAAAATTTTTTTCAATTTCTAAATATTTATTTTTATTTTATTTTTTTGCCTTATTTATTTATATATTTTTTTTTTCTTTATTGATTAAGGTATTACATATGTGTCCTTATCCCTCCATTGCCCACCCCCCCCCCCACTCATACCCTCAACCCGCTGGTGTCTGTGTCCATTGGTTAGGCTTATATATATGCATACAAGTCCTTTGGTTGATCTCTTCCCCTTACCCCCACTCTCCCCTACCTTCCCTCTGAGGTTTGACGGTCTGATTGATGCTTCTCTGTCTCTGGATCTGTTTTTGTTCATCAGTTTATGTTGTTCATTATATTCCATAAATGAGTGAGATCATGTGATATTTGTCTTTCTCTGACTGTCTTATTTCACTCATTTTAAATTGAAGGTCAAGGTAGGTGTCCCTGAGAAGGCAGGTTCAGAAGGGAAGAAATGAGTCATGTTGATATTTAGGGAGAGAGCATTTTAAGCAGAGAAGAGAGCTAGAACAAAATGCCTGTGCATACAGATCCCCAGAATGGCCCAGGGCCAGAAAGGGGCCAGTGCTTCTGGAGCAGAGGAACTGGAAGGAGGGCTGAGTAGAAGATGAAGGTCAGATGGATAAAAGAATTCTACTCGCAAATTTTCTCTAAGCCACACGAAGAGAGATAATCCTTCAAACCAGTTTCAAAGAACAGACATAGGTTAAAAAGAATACTGAGCTTCTTTTATGAAACTGATTTAATCTTGACATCGAAATTAGATAAGTAGAAAACTAGATAATTATAGACCTATCATACTTATGAACATAGATGGAAAAATCCTAATACAATATTGGCAAATCAAATCTAGCAACGTGCCTAGATTTAATCTTGCCCAAGAAAAGATTTTCTTAAGAATGAAAGGCTAGTACAACATTGGAAAATTTTATCTGGGCATATGTGCATATTAATGCATATGATAGTAATAAGTTCAATCATAATAATATAATCATCGTAACCGACTATGCACAGTGGCCAGGAGGGAAGTCCCACCTTGGTTGGAATGGCCCCTGCCCAGCGAGTGCCCACATTTGTAAGCAGCGACCTACCGTCTGCCATAGCCTGTCATTCTGGCTTGTCGTATAATTACAATCTACACTCTTCTTCCCAAACATAAACTTTTTCCTCCTAAGGAGACAATACAGGTCTCCTCCCATTATCCCATTTATTTTACTCCAAAATCCTAGGCCTTTAGGAAACACGCAGTCCTCTCTCTTCAGCAGGTCCAGAACATTCCCTGAGGGACAGCAGTTTGTGATCTAAAGGATAATTTGTCCCCTCTCCCTTCACATGATACATTCACGAAGTAACAGCAGAATAACCCATTAACATCTCCCATTCAGAAAAGGAAAGATTGCTAGCTCACGGAGTCAGTTACATATTTAAGTAATATTATCTGCATCTTCATATATCCTGTCCTCCCTCCTCCTATTACCCTTCAGTGACTAATTCCTCTAGCTCTGTTGAGGTTCCTTTCAACCAAAGGAATCGAAAACAATCTGTTTCTTCCTCATGCCCTTCACTTAGCCTCTTCCTCTCCTGGGATCCACCTCCAGCTACTACTAGAGTGACTCTCTTCTCCCAATTTCAAAGTTCTTCAAACAGTAGTCTTCACTCCCTACATCTAATTCTTTCATTTCTATTCACCTCCCCACCCCTTCCAGCTTTCTAAACTGTTGCCTCCATCCACACAGCACTCCCTGAAACTGCTCTTACAAAAGGTTCTATATTTTAAGTCCTGTATATACTTTTTTGTTCTCTTCTTACCCAATCTCTTAGTCACTTGACCCATGACCTACTCATTGGCTACTGTGACAACTCATTTTTCCTCCTTTTCTTCTTACTTGCTGATCACTTCTCCCCAGTTCCTTTTGCTGGCTCATCTTTATCTACTTTGGGATGTTGACATTCCTCATAAATCAGTTCTTCGCCATCTTAAATTCTCATTCAGCAAGTTTTCCCTAGACAATTCTATCTTTTCTCCCAGTTTCAATATCTTTCTGGGCCTTGATGACTAACAAATGGATACATTAGGCTAAGCCTCTCTTCTGAGCTTCAGGGTCTGGTATCCATCTGCTCATATGATATCTTCTAATGAATCTTTCTATGACACCTCAAACTCAGTGTGTCCCAGCAATATGGTCATCTTTTATCCTGGTTCCCTTTCACTGTTCCTCAGCTAAGTAAAGGGCACCTTCCTTTGCCAAGTTGGAAAACTAGAAATGAGCTTTGCAGCACCATGCCCAGGATATTTCACAGGCGGAATAACAATCCCCTTCTCAATGCAACAAAATTATTTTCAGTAATAGTCATAAAATGGAATGAATAATGATAAAGATTACAACAGACACTCAGATATTAAGAAATGTTTAGTTGAACTTTGCATATACATAGTCATGCTAGAAATTAAATAATTCATATATATGATTAAAATTGTTTTCAGTAAAAATAAAAAAATAATTGCTTTATACATGTAAAATACATTAATGTATTTTTTATAAAAAGGGGGAAACTACATCTACATATTGGTTGTTGCAGTAATGAAGAACAATTTAGTTTCTGAGTTTTAAGTGCTGCAAATTTGACAGTCAAAATTGATATTCACGTATTCATGAGCAATAGACAGAACAGAAGATTTGTCAATCTTTCACACACAGATAAAGAACTTTTATTTTAATGTTCATATTTTCTTTGACATGAAACAACAGATATACAAATAGTCGAGTGAAGTCTTAAAGGATAGATTTGATTGATTTGACAGAGATTGATAAAAATCACATTTCACACACAAAAAAATATCAGAAACTAATCCTTCACAGGGTCCTTGTTTTTTCACAACCTATTCTAGCAAGTTTCCATTGTTGCACTGTGAAAACTTTGAACACAAATAAAAAACCCAGGGGTCACTTAGAACGACAATTGGAATAATTCAAGTTCTTTCTTTTCACTGTGTTGTCATTCCTGATTTCATGTCTATTGTTTAACTGCAGGCAGATGCAGTGTAACTGGGATTGGAAATACAAAATGTGTCTCAAATAAACTATGGGATTCTGAACCTTTAGGACCTTACTGCCCAAATGAACTCATGTAATAGAGTTCACACCTGGGAGATGTGGGGAGCAGAGGTGCACCTGGGAGAATTTCAAAGTAAACTACTTGTAGACAGATTAAAAACATGTGTTCATTTATATATATGTGTGTGTGTGTGTGTGTGTGTGTGTGTGTACATATATATAGAAATGGAATTAATATAAAGTATATATTGTATATGAATTATAGATATAAAATTAGAGTGGTTGTCAAAACTCATGGCATTAAAACAAGTACATTTTCTATGTAAATTATATCTAAAAAATTTTAAACTCAAACATTTCTGGAGCATAATGCTAATGAAGAACAGATTGCCTTTAGTGGGGTGCATTGTCATTTTAAATACTCTACAGACAATACAACTACTTACTGCCTAAACCCAGGTTAGATGGTACACAGAGTCCCATCTGTGGTAGACCACTGGTCCTTACCTTTTCTTACCTGATATATGATACTTAAATGACCCTAAAGCCAACTAAACCTAACAGTTTATTTTACAAAACTACCATGTGTCTCCATTTCATTTTCATGCCTGAGCCACTATCATATCCCGCAAGGACTCATGCAAAATCTTTCATATGTGGGAAATTCTCCACATTCGTTCATGCCACTCCAGTCCATTCCGCAAAAGTCATCTCGAGTTACCTTTGTAAAAGGCAGAATTTTCCGTCATACCCTTTCTTAAAATATTTCAACAGTTTTGCAGTTGCTCTTTAAAGAGTTGGGTGGGTCTTGGTAGAGGGGGGCATGAGGGGAAAATGGAGGACATCTGTAATACTATCAACAATACATGTTTTAAAAAGTTAAAATCCTAACCTGGATCTAAATATCCTATATAGCCAGGTCCCTGCCTGCTCTTTCATTTCCATCTGAGACCACTCTTGCCCCATCTCTGACTTCTAGCCACAGTGACTGTGGTAACGAATTTTCTTCTTCCCTCTCCTCCACCGCATCCCTCATTACCTCCTCCCCAGCTGCCAGAGCAGGAGAACGTCACCTTAGCTGAACAAATAGAAGTTCTTTCGAGGGTCTATAAATCTCGAGCAGGTGACCCAAAGAAGAGAAATAGTGACCAACGATTCTTAGCAGCCACATCGGTCCAGCAAGAACAACTCCAATTTTGCCCAGCGGACAGGTAAGTGTACAATAGGCTTTGATTTCTGGTTAAAGTTAGATACAAGGTAGGGAAGCATCCTAAATCCTATATTCAGTCTTTGACAATGGCACCAACTTCTCCCATTCCATATAGAACATGCTATTGCTTTGGCTTTACAGTTTTGGCTAGAGTAGGGGGTGGCATATTTGATGGAGTGGGTGGGTGCATTTAGATTTCAACTTGACCTTTTCTATAATAATTTCCCTTATTCTGAAGGTCAAGGAACTCTGGTGAGATTTCTGCCACCTTCTGAGAAAAAGTATATGTTGGTCGGATCTGTGGATTCACTGGGCCCTTGTGAGACAGGCCTGGGACAGAACTCCATCTGTCATCTGGCTTCCTGTGCCCCTATTCTAGTTTGACATTGTTCACTGACACGTTTCTTTCATTGTGAGCTCTTTCCAATGCTTTAAAAGTGGAGAAAATATAAATAATGTATACACACATGCATTAAGGAGAGATGTGGTGTTACATGTTAGTCTGAGACAGGGCTGCCTAGCTTCAGTCTGGCAGACTTTGACAAAGCACATTTGATGGGGAGTGTTAGATAGTTTGAATGCAAAATGGGGAACTACAGAAACTATGGTCAGCATATCCTCAACCGTGCAAACAAGACTCACCAAAAAGACTAGATTCATAATTACTTTGGAATAATTTTCCTAGTTCTTAGGAATTTCCAACTGATATCTGTACAATAAAAATATACATTCGCCCTAGCCGGTTTGGCTCGGTGAATAGAGCTTCAGCCTGGGGACCAAAGAGTCCCGGGTTCGGTTCAGTTCTGGTCAAGGGCACATGCCCGGGTTGTGGGCTCAATCCCCAGTAGGGGGCGTGCAGGAGGCAGACAATCAATGATTCTCTCTCATCATTGATATTTCTCTCTCTCTCCCTCTCCCTTCCTCTCTGAAATCAATATATATATTCACTCCCCAGTGATTTGCGAACCCCCAGAAATCCATTGGTGACTTTTATATAGAGAAAGAAAAATAAAATAAGATTTAATAAGATAAAATAAAATAACTGAGTAAACTCAAATGTGAAGTCAGATAGAGACCGCCGATTATGCCAATCACCTCTCAAAGCAATATTGTCATGTCCACTCTCCTTATATATTCCCAGAGGGCTCCGAGGAAGGACATGTCTCCCACTATTTTAAAAGTAATTTCAAGAACTTCAGATGGTAGTGAGGGAAAAACTAATTGCCTAGCGATAAAGCCTCCAGAGAGGCTGTTTGTTGATATTGCCTTCATGGAAGAGAAGTTTAAGACGCAGTGATTATTAAAACAGGAAAACTCATCCCCTCTCTCGTTAAAGCAGATAACAAAATGATTTTGCTTAGAGCAACAAATGTGAAATCTCTTCATTTTCTTCCGAAGCCACGTGACTCTTTAGCAGCTTAGATAAAAGGAGCCGTTAGAGCAGATGAGCACCCAATCTCCCATTAATGCAAAGTAAATTGAATTCTAGAGAATCTTGGTCCTTTCAAGTTGGCGGAGGGGGCCACAGTTCAATACAAAAACCATTATGCTTACTTACCAGGCTACAAAGTCCGCCAAATCATTTATAAGGGCTGAGCCCGAACGAACAGCCCCAAGCGCCCCTGCTTCCTGGCCAGTAAACCCCAGCCCTCTCAGCCATTATTGACCTGTTCTGGCAGTCAGTCTCGCAGCGCTCATCTCATTTCTCCCCCTTTTCAAATCTCACAGTTGCCTTTGCTCACTGGCTTTTGTTCCTTGTGCTTTACCAGCAACACCCCTCCTTCTGGCCAGCAATGGTCACACTCCTCCAATGCTTGGCACACCCACTGGGGTCCAGGCAGGTTGCTGTGCAATTAACAGTGGTCCTTTGGGAAGACCCCACTATGTATCCTAATGGAAGTTCACTGCGTCCCGCTGACTTCTCTTTCCCCAGCTGGCAAACTGTCCATCAGAAGGCTTTAAGATCTCCCTGCATCCCGGCACCCACTTCCGGATCATCTGTTCAGGGCCAGCAGAGGAAACATGCCTGGAGCACTTTAATGTTCACTCGCCCAAGCCACCCAAGTAGAGTGATACCAAGAGTAAGCCAAGTAGAGAGGAGCCCACGGAACATTGAATGTAGTGTGGGGATTGTTATAAAATTCCTCCTGTCACCAAAGTATCCTATTTCAAATTAGGATTAAACCTATATCATAATCCTGAAAAGGACACTAAATGGGACGAAAACATCCTGATTAGGAGACAGTGCAGTTCAGATATTGGCCCGTCACAAATCTTTCAAATGAGATCCAGCCTGTATCCTGGACTTTCTGGATCAACCTGGGACTAAAGCACCTGCTTAAGGCTAAGGATTCTCTTTCCCTGATTCTCTCTTCTGTGTGTTTTTGGGTGAGAGCTGGTCAGTGAGAGGAGCTCACATTGGATTTTATGTTGATCAACCCCTCCCCCCACCAGTTTGTCCAAGACAGGAGGATTGCCAGGTATACAAACCATTCGGTGCTAAAACTGGGAACATTTGAGCAAACCAGGATGGTTGGTGACCCTAGATTTGGAAAATAGAAGCGATGCCAACATTAGTACTCTTGGAAGATCAGGGTATCAGAGTGATGAGGAGATGCAGGGGTTTCCAGCAGGTCCCAGCTTGTCCTGGCCCCCATTCTGTCCTGATTCCAGCTTGCCTATGCAACCTTTGACCCTGCCCCCTATTGGTCAATAGGAGCCATGAGCTCAGCTCCTGATGCTTGGCTGCAAACTCAGAGGCAGCATTCTCATAGGAGCAGGGTTGCCTCAGAGCTAATGGCAACCACAGACCTCTCCACATGCTTCCCTTGTGTGGTTCTTCTTCACCAGACAGATGTGCATAGGATCCCACATATCCCTCTGAGCACTGACCTGCCCAACCACACCAGTGCCTAGGACTGCACTAGCTACTGTTTGGTTCCCCAACTCACCATCTAGGCTTTCACTTCCCTGCTCCTCCTGTTCTATATAAATGCTAGTCAGTGGTAGCTCAGTTTTCCTGACTGACCTCTGACTCACACACCTGAGGACTCATGATGTGGTGCCCGGTAATCTCTGCTCAGAATCAGAAGTATCTATCAGGAGCCTCATTACACACTCAACCACAGTAACCAAGCTGAACTGCTTTCTCCTAAAAGAAGCTAATCCCACCGTCCTCTTCTCCCACCTCTTCCCCCACCCCCAGTTTTTCTTTCCCATAATAATTCACTCCTTTTAATTTTAGCATTTATCACAATTTGTGAATTTTGTATTCATGTGTGTGAAATTAAGCTAATGCTTGCTCTCCCTTGCCACTACGACTACAGATCAAAACTGCATTTCTGCTTTTCAACATCACATACACTGTCTACCTGGAGACGACAAAATTCATGGCACACAGTAGGTGCACACTAAAGCACAATGACTTTGTTTAAGTGCATACATTTAAAGAACTGTGATTTAGAACCTAGGACTCTCTTAACGAAACACACATTTGTAGATTTGCCTTTTAAATATTAATACGTGTCTTAGAAGAAGGAAATAAACAATTCTCCAGCTCTACACATTGAGAGCTTCTTTACATTCCATCAGTAACATAACCCGTGACCAGGTAAATACTTGTCTTCTTTATTTCCCCCAACAAAAAGAATCAATTATGAACTTCTCTGTTAATCCCCTAAGTACAATGTGAAGTCCATTAAAGGCTTACAAGTTAGTAACCCCTGGATAGAAAGTAATGTTTATACTATTAAATGAATAATGGCTCCACATTGTCTGGAAGAGGAGAATTTTCCTGGGTTGCCATTTGGTTTGTTTGTTAGTTGGTTTTAAATCATTTAAGGGTCAGGGAGACGCTCTGCCTGGAATGAATACTAAGGATCCAACAGACTTTGGAGGAGCTGCACGGTTCACTCAAAGTGAGAAGCCATGTGCTTTCTGACTGTCACTTTGGGATTTTGCCTTGGATGAAGTTTGGAAGTCATTAAATTGTACCGACAATGTGTGCTAAATGGACTTAAAGGGCTGTCTGTTCCCCAGTCAATAGGACACTGGGTGGAGGTTCCTATCTAGCCAAAAGTTGCCTGGGCTGTAAGGGGGTGGGGGGCGGGGAGTGCAATTCTTGAGGTCAAACATTTTCTGATTCCAGTTTCCAATGCCTTCTCAAAGCCAGTCCATTTGGGAGAGCACGCATATGTTGATGACCAAAGTTGGTAATTACTCTCAGAGTATGAGCCAGAAATAGAGTTTTCTCCCTATGTCCTGGGACCTGTACAACAGCCCAATCTCCTCTCTCATCTGGAGTTCCAGAAAGGGCACATGGAGCCCCAGAATGATGCCACAGACTCCATGAGAGTCTCAACCACCAAGTCAAGTTCAGCAGTCACCACATTTTCTTTACTGCATCAGGGAAGTTAACAAACATGCTTTTCCACCCAAAGTTACCAACATCTCATGCTGGGTGGGTCTGTGAAGCGACCACTGAGCAATGGAGATAGGATAGCCATTGGGGAGGCCAGCCAAGCCCCACATTCATTTTACAGATGGGAGAATGGAGATGCAGCACAGAAAGGGACAGTTACAGACTTTTCTTTCAAAACACAAACATAGGAATACAAGCAGTACCTCTTCTTGGGTCATTATTCTCAGTGCCAGGAATCCCCTGGGGGATGGAGACACTGAAGACAGAAACCATGCAGTGAGGGGCCACTCGGCAGTGTTTTGTTTCATAGCTACCCAGACTAAGTCCTTAGTCATACCTGCCTCACATGGTAGAGTCCAGGATGGGGTCAGATTATGTTGTCTCTTTCAGCTCGTGGCATCCAGGATTCAGGTCTCTAACCTCAGCCAATCACATGCTCCTGCCTTGGATTTTGGAACACAAAGGAGTAAAAAATTAAAATGCAGGAACAGTTGAGAAATCCTTCAGTAGAAGAACAGAGTGGTGCCCAGACTCTGAGGCCATAGGGAGGAGCCTGAGGTCCGAGGGCAGCGACAGTGAGTGCCCCGTGCAGGGCAGCATCCTAGCTGGACAATCCCAAGGCATGACTTGGTTCAGACTGGGATTCCTCCCAGCCTGTCCTCCCAAAAGCCTCACCATTGTTAGTGCCTGCTCTTTTTCCCCAAATCTGGTTCTCCAGTCTTCATTGGATTCAGAGATA
This sequence comes from Myotis yumanensis, assembly GCF_028538775.1. Taxonomy (NCBI): domain Eukaryota; kingdom Metazoa; phylum Chordata; class Mammalia; order Chiroptera; family Vespertilionidae; genus Myotis; species Myotis yumanensis. Next base: position 8,811,534 of record NW_027223762.1, read on the forward strand.
ATATATTTTTCTTATGTTTGATATAGGCAGAGCAGATGTGTGACTTCACAGTCTAGTGGTGGCAGTTACGGTGCGGCAGAAAAACCTTCTAGACGAGATAAATGGGGTCCAGTGTTGGCTTAACTGCTTGATGGCTATGTGGCCTTGGGCAAGTCAATCTTCTTCAGTGGAACTTAACTTGCTTATTCTATCATAAACGCACATTGGAATAAATGGTTCCTGTCACTACTACAGTATTAGTGCCATCTTTTGGATAGTACACTGTTATTGATGCCTAAGATAATGTCACTAAATGTCTTAATACCTCCAAAGGATTAATTCAATTTCACAAATCTATTGAACACACATTTTGTGTCAGGCAGCATACCAAATGCTGGAAATATAATGATGAATAGATCAGTCATGGTTTCTGTCCTCCTGGGGCTTACAAGGGAGATGCAACAATCAGCAGCCAGTTTCAATGCAGCAGAGTGAGCATGACGCCCTAACAAGGACAGGGGTGCTCAGGCAGAATCTAATGGGGCCCTACCTAGACTTTGGGCAACAGGGATGTGTCTCCAACATCCCTAGTGAAAGTGTGGCTTCTGCCATTTCCTGACAAGAGCTAAAGTGTGAGTGAGACAGGGATGGTAGACCAAATATTCTAAACGTAAGGGACAGCACTGACATTGAAGGCCAGTCACTGGAACTGAGAGGAGGTCATTGTCACTGGACTGAAGAGATGATTTTGGTACTATGGAATAGGGGCCAGATAAGACCGCACTAGGCAGTCCATATTCAGATTTTATCTTAAAAATTAGGAGACTATTATAGAGATGAATTTCCCTTCCTTCCTTCTTTACTTCCTTCCTTCCCTCCCTCTCTTCACAGTGGCAAGAAGGTAAACAAAAGTGTTTTAGAAATATTTGCAGCAACAAGGATTGAATGACAATACTTTCAGAGCTAATCAAAACATTAAATTCCCCATTCCTGAGCCTCTGACTCCATGAAGTTTATCTGAGAGTACATGTTAAATCTGTCCCTTGGGGAGCAGACCTCTGTCCCTCAAAATTAAGTTTCTCGGGAGGCCAGAAGGCATACCTTTCTGCACACCTATCTCACACTTGGGCTATTGCATGCAGATATTTAAAAATGTCTCATTGATAAAGACTGACAGATGTCAGAGAGGATGAGAGTTTGGAGCTGGGTGAAAAAGGAAAAGACATTAAAAACTAATCTCATAAACACAGACAATAGTATGGCGGTTACAAGAGGACAAGGAGAGTTGGGGGAGGTAAGGTGAGGGGAGGTAGAAAAGGGTAAAGGGGGTATAAATGATGACAGAAAGAGACTTGACTTTGGATGGTGAACACAATGCAATATACAGATGATGTCTTATAGAATTGTACTCTTGAAACCTATATATTTTGTTAACCAAGGTTACCCCAATACAGTCAATAAAAACTAAAAACAAAAAATCAATAAATAAAGTGGCTCATGGATTACAGAGGCATGAAACTGTATGAAAACCCACTAACATAAAGCAGGTTTAACACATGCTCCCCTGGGTTCTATGGAGAATCATCTTCCCAAAGGTGCTGCATTTTGACAAACATTTGCTCATCCTTCGATCCTCAGAGCAGAGAAGAGTTTTGCTATATGAGAAGTAGAGGCAGTTTCAACAAGAGTTAATTTTGCCAGTTTCCCCCCTAATCTGCTCTGTGGAAGGACAGGGAACCTCTAAGTCAGTTTTAAGAGGTTATCGCCTTTTTAAAAAATCAATCCCCATGCTCTTCGGTTTCCTCAGTTCTCCTTGAGTCTTTTCCTTTGACCAAGGAAGAGACTAGCCAGGTTCCTCTCAGCATCTGACACTCAGAACCACACACGAATAAGATCTGGTCCCACCCACTGCCACAGCACAGCCACCTCCCTGGCCCCGGACTCTGCCCTTAAAGCAATGTAGTTGGTTTGCACACTGGGTGTTTTTTGACATTCACATCACACTGCGGACTCCCACCGAGTCTGCTGTCAATGAAATCTCTAAGGCTTTATCCCATGTATTACAGTTTAGCCACTTCTCCCCATCTCATGTACAAGTTGACCTTTGAACCCAAGTGCAGGACCCTTCATTTATCCCTATTAAATTTCATCTTGTCAGATTCAGACTATTGTTCCAGCCTGTCGAAATCATTTTAGATCTTGGCCCTGTCAGCTGTCTCCCTCTCTGCTTCATGTCATCTGCAAATTTGATCAGCAAGCTTTCCATGTTTTGATCTTAGTCATTGATGGAAAGGTTGGGTAGCACAGGCAAAGGACATGGCCCTCTAGGTCACAGGAGATTGCTCTTCAGGTTGCTGGTGATCAATCAATCAACATTCATTGAGTACTGCCTTTCATCCAGGTTCCAGTTCACTGAGCTATGTTATCAACCAGCCCACATTGGTCCATCAAGTCCACTGTGACATCAGCAGGTATTTTGTCAAATATCTTGCTGATATCCAGATGCACTATGCTAGGGCATAGCTTTATCCACAGACACAGGAGGCCTGGATGTAAAAAGTCTATGCACACTGCTGCAAATATCGATGGATATGGTTTATGTAGGGCAGGGTTTCTACAAGAGGGTGGGGACAAACACAGTTCTAGCATTCCGTTAGAACATGAGCTCCTTAAAGCTACAAAAGTGTGTTTTGCTCACAGCTGTTTCTCCAGCAGTTAGAATAGTGGATAGTGATAGTAGATACTAAATATTTATTAAATGACTCAATGAATTAATATAGTTTGGGATCACCTATAACCCAAACAATTAAAAAAAAAACACCAAAATGTCTATGTACTTCTAAATGAAGAAATGATAGCTAGGATCTTGGATTTACACCTTGTTCCTTATACCAGGTGTTGGCAAACTATGGCCCACAGGCCAAATCAGCATTACAGCCTGGTTTTATAGGAAACAGACACATTTATTCCTTAACATAGTGGCTGTGTTGGTTCTCATGCTATCATGGCAGAATTAAGTATTTGTGACAGAGACTGCATGGCCCACAAATTCGAAAATATTTACTATCTGGCTTTGTATAGAAAAAGTTTGTCAACCACTGACCTAAGGAATTAAATCTAAATTCTTAGTATCTAAGACTCTCCATGATCTAACTTTTTGCTAATGTTCTTATTGATCAAGATTAATGTTCTCAAAAATGTTCCAAAATTATCATACCTATTATTTTCTCTCTGCATTTTCCATTGTTGGATACAACTAGAATGTCCTGTTCTCCTCGCCAGGTCTCTTTCTATATTACACATGTACCCAAAGAACCATATGCGAAGTAAACATGATGATGTAGCAAACTTTGCTGAATGGACTAAGCCATGTATTAATAGTCTTGCAAGGTAGATGTTATTACCTACTTTTTTCTATTGAGAACACAGAGGCACGAACCAACTTACCCAATGATTCATAGATAACAGAGGGTTTGACTGAAGTTTGAGCTAAGGTTTGTCAGCATCCACGTGTAATTTGGTTTGCTTTTTGCTCACTGTATGTTTAGAAATAAGCCAGTTTGCAAAAGGGGAAAGAGGATGTCTAATTTTATACAAATCTAAATTTAGAGCTTAGGATATAATCAGTTAATTTTTTAAATCTTCTATTGATGTTTAAGTCATCCAGTCAATTTGATTTTGAAAAGCCATACACTAGCATGAATTTAAACAATAAAATAAACTCAGGAACTATTCATTCAGTTAAAAACCTGAGACAGCCCTCTTATTGCAATTGCATTGGAACTTATACTTATCCTAAGTTCATTCATATCCAACCCTAAATCACACTGTGCCCTTTACTAGGGCAGCTCCCGTCCCATCTGCCAATGCACAGATGGGCTGGTCTGTGCATATGAGCTTTATTTTCCATGCTGGATGTAATGGCAACAATAATGAACTTGGTGTGTCTGTCAGGAGCCTCGCCTATAGCCCAGTTTTCTCTCCAAGTATCTTTGGGCAGCAGGTAAGTACCTGGCATTATGTAATCACAGTTTCTATTTATGTCTCTCCACTTCCAATCCCTTCTGCGGGTCGGGCTGGTGCTTTCCCTCCACTAATAACTGAACTGGAGCTTTCCCTGAAGATCGTATTTCATCAGCTGCTGGCACGTCTCTTCTGCTGCCAATGCCACACTGATCTTCTCTGGCAAGTTCCCAGAGCTCCTTTTATCACCGTGGGGATGGCATCCCAGCCAGGCTCCCCTCTCTGCCCCTGACCCTTCCATATGTCTCTTTCCCCCGCAAGCTCCAGCACCCACCCCCTGGCCAGATTTAATTTCTTATCCATGTCTATTCAAGCACGCTTGAAAACAAAAATAGTATTTCCCTGGAAAGGGCTTCATTTCCCAGGGCCAAACTTAGCACAGTTTCACCATCAAGAAACTCTTCCCAGAGTGGAATCCCTTGAGTGGACCTAGAGAAACACTGAGACAGATGTAGAGAAAGGCGGGCAGAAAGTCTCATGTGAAAGCCTGTTTATGGTCTTCCGGGCATCTTGTTAAATATACACCACAGGGTAATTGGGCATTTATGTAAGGATAACACCCAACCTTTAAGATGATAGGGCATCGGTGACATTTAATTACTCCCTCAGGCCTCTGCTGTGCAAGGAAGCGTTCACATGACAACGTGGGTGGCTTGTTTTGCATGGCATTGTTTCTCTGCTTAGAGGAAGGCACCAGCACCAACTAATGGCTAGCAGATAAAGGTGAATGCCAGTTACAACAGAACTCACTCCCCCCCCCCCCCCGCCCCATCCACACCAGTTCCCACTTGGCAAGAGGTGATCTATGTCAAGGTCATGTGCTTAGCCAAAGGGCTTTAGGGAGACTGAGTAGGAGTTGCTAAGGGCATTAATGCCCTGACAGATCCCTAGAAAGTTCCAGAGTTTCTTAGGAAATAAGAGTGAGGGTTCTGAAAGAGGAAATCTCCTTTCTTGGAATATTACAAGGTTGCTTGAGAAGAACTCTACAGCGTGAGTAATGTAGGCAGAATTCTCTCTCTCCCTAAGAGGGAAAACCCAGAGGAGCACCTATAGATTCCCAGACACCCTTGGGATCATTCCAGGGCCACAGGACTCTTTGGATGAAGGGCCTGGGGAGGGGATGTAGCTTTTGCACAGACACAGTCTTCGGCTTGGAAGTACCTGTCTCCACTTAGGAGTCACACCATGATCTGGACAGAGCCTGCTTGAGTCAGAGCTACAATAAACACAGGTGGCCCTATAATACACCACATTCACCCCGGACACGGCCTCGGGGCAGAGCCCTGTGTTATTTGAGTGGATCCGCAATGAAGATGATGTTCACTCTAATCCCCAAAAGAGAGTGCAGTAATACGGTCATATGGATAGTTGTGGAAACCGGATTTTCAATCTAACATTTTTGGATTTCCATTGACTTGGGTCACAATTTCATAGCACCTTGGATTGTGTCCTGGCTCCTTGTTACTACTTTACTTTATGGAATTGTTCATGCTCAGATACCGGGCTCACATAATAGACAAACACTTGTTTGTGTGCTAATGGCAGAGGCTATAGGAAAGCACGTGAGCTCTCCTTTACCTTCCCCATTTCTTAATGTATCATATCTGTCACCTCTACACTGACTCACATATTCCACCAAAGAATGTCAAAGTCCTTTCCTCCCTGACTCATTCCTGAGGGAAATGATTTAAGCTGAAGACCAGATGATTATTCAGAAAGACTCCTGAGAATTCATGGTCTGGTCATGCCACTACTCAGTCCCCAGGCTGTAAAGCATGGCCTCTGAGGGTGATCCTCTATCCGTCTATGATTATTCAGTTTTATTTCACTAAACCCTGGATGTGGTAGAGGGCAGAGCTGAGAATGCTCTCTATCCATGGGTCCATTTTAATGGCCTCTGGCCTCTCTGTCTCTGTCCATTCTTATTCAATGTCACTGCCATCGATAAATTTGATCACCCTTTGCCTGAGGCACTTTAAGCAAATTGGACATTTTTTTAAATAATAAAAAGCTGACAAATGAAATGTTTAAAAATAGGATGGTGCTGATTCTGAGGATGTATCCGGAGTAAATGTGTGAAGAGTGGAATGGTCTTTGTCAGGATTTTTTAATGCTCTTCTATGACCTTAAACATTCTATGTCCATTAAGAGGTATTCTCCTTCAATTTTTGCAAGCTTTTCAAACACTTCTGTAGCACAATTCTGTGGAAGGCCCTGCTCTGGGTACTAGGTGGGTGGAGAAAGAAGGTACATATACAAAGTAGTTCCCATCCCTAACTCCTAACTTTTCAACCTTTTAAAAATATATATATGTTGTTTTAAAAATTGATTTCAGAGAGAGGAAGGGAGAGGGAGGGAGAGAGAAACATCAATGATGAGAGAGAATCATCGATTCTCTCCTTCCTGCATGACCCCTACTGGTGATTGAGCCCACAACTTGGGCATGTGCCCTCACTGGAAATCCAACCTTTACCTCCCAGTTCATGGGTCAGTATTCAACCACTGAGCCACACTGTCAGGCTACAATAACTTTTCAATGTTGCATCATAATAGAATCTTCTAAAGGTATTGAAAGCAATCATTAGGGGTCCAGATTTACATTTAAATCACTGAAGTATAATTCTACCAATGAAATTACTTACCTCAGGTGCAAATATAGAGCAAAATATATATATATCATCACAACTTACTGTTTTGGTTGCACACTGGGAAGTTTCTCTTGACACAATGGTAAGATGAATCCCAGATTCCAAACTGTCAAAATTTGAAAACAAAACATGAGTCTTAGAATCAAGAAATTACCGCATAATAAATATTATTCTGCCCCCTTAGTGATATTCTAGGCATGGGTGTAAATAAACAATTAATTAGGATAGAAAATATAGTACAGGATTTCCCTGATAGGTGCCATTGCAAATAGTCTCATCCGTATTCACATAGAAAATATTTATATTAAATATTATTTAGAGAGAAAAACACCTGCAATCGCTGTGCCATAAAACCTTTCCCTCTGTTCCAGGGCCCATTTCTACTCTTTCTGCTATTTCTAAATTTTGTTCTAAAATTATATGAAACAACATAATGTAGTGAAACAAGCAGTGGTTTTGGATACTGGAGATAAAGCAATGAAACAAACAAAAATGTGGGTTTGTATGGGATATGCACCTTTTATAAAACAATATAAAAATTAAAAATAATAAAAAGTTATCCCTATGACATATAAAAATAAATCATTAAAGCTTATACCCTTTTCTAGCATTTATTTTTTAATTGGACAAGTGATATAATTAAACTTGAATCATCATTGGCCTATGTCAACAAAGCCTCAACCACAAACCAAACTTCATGTATTAAATTTATTTGTTCACAACCTATCCAGGTGCCCTGGAGAGACAAGGCTAGTCAACAGTTCCAGAAGAAGAACAAGAAAGTACATGCAAATGGTCTCCTAACATGGCTTCTCCCTACCCTGTGCCTCCCCAGTTAGTAGACATCTGTTTCCCTGTGGAGAGTCACACATAGAAGACTGAAATGAACAAACAAGCCAGCATTTAAGAACATTCCTACAAAAGTGCACCTACATCTGCAACAATCATTTTTTTTTTTCTTCCCTCTTGTAATGTTAAAGAATGTACTCCTATTTCCACCTCAAGCCAGTTTCTCTATCTGCATTTTGATTCTTTCTTATGTCATCCATTTCTCAGCTTACATTGAACATCTAATTTTCCATGGTGTCTACTTTTTCCATTAGGACCTTTAACATATTAATGGTAATAATTTTAAGTTCCTGTCTGATAAATCCAATATGTCTCTCATATCTGAGTCTGGTTATAAAAATATTTGTCTTTTCAGACAGTGTGCTATCTTGCCTTCTAACACACCTTGCAATAGCCCTGATGAGAATAGTATTGGTAGAGTGGAGGAGACAATAGACTGCCCGGAGTGCATTTAAAGGAAAATAAATTATGCTTCTGCTAATGGTAAAGTAGTTTGTATGGAACTAGTCCCTTGATGGGCAATAATTACAAACTGTATAAAATATAGATTACATGAAAGTAAAGGAGAGCAGCCAAAAATCAGGGTTTTCTCCCCACAAATAAAATGCATAGACAAATAAGAGAGAAAGGAAGAACTGCTAAGAAAATGTTAAGAGATATATCAAGAAATTATAACAGAAGAATCTTATAATTTTAAGCAGTGATGAGATTTGATGTTATCAAAACCTTAATTGTTCCCATGTGTAATTATGGTAATTAGGATATATTTTTTAAATGTCATTTTCTTCTAGAATTCCTGAAATATTTATGGACTAAATGATATAATATGAGGTTTAACATTTGCTGCAAAATAAATTAAAGCCACATGGGGGATAGTTAAAACATACTGTCATGATTTGGCAATTGTTGCAGTTGGGTGATGGGCACATAGGGTCCATTCTACTATTCTCTATTGTTTTACATGTTTGCTTTATATTTTATAATAAAATTGAATTTATAAAATAGAGAACCCAAAATCCAACTTACAAAGCAAAATCATTACTTTCAAAAAAGTATTCACTATCAATTGCTTAAAAAGAAAGAGTGTCTTCAAAGCCTTAAAGTAGTTGCCATATAAATCATTCAATATTAAACACAGGGCTGGGGGAGGGGGATAAACAAATGTGAATTATGGGAGCCGAAGCGAATCAGAAATTGGACATAAATGAAGTATAACTGCCTCTGAAATGATAATTCTAGTTTATGGTAAAGTGGGATTGGATTAACAAACACCACCTCAGGATCAGAACTATTTTGCAAAGCAAAGTACACTAGGAAATAACTCTGTGAAAAATGTTTACCCTTTAGGAAAAGACAGGCATAGGTAATTTCAACCAAGCTCTAAGCCGGTTTGTAAACATTGATACTATATTTTCACTGCTTCTCAGATTGTGGTCTAAACATTTGACATCTTTAATGTTTTTCAAAGATATTAAATGTTGCAGGCGTGTGAGAAAGGTCATATATCATTTCTGATTTGTTGTCGACATTGCTGGCAAATGTGCATTTGTGTGCAGCTATCTTTAATAAACTGCTGGCTTCCTGTTTGTTATAAGGCTCCCCCACTTTGAATAATTTATTATCCCCCACATTATTGGCACCACTTCTGAAAAATGTGAGTAGAAAAAGGATTCAAATACGTATGTCACGTTAAAAGGACAAGTCAGAGAAAACTCTAAATCAGTAGGTTATTTTAAACAGCTTCTACTCATTAGGGAGGAAGCTTATGAACCCAAGGTAAAAATGCCTCCTAAATCTACTCCCAAAGCCAGGAGGAACAATGGAAATGAGTCTGTCTGTTAACCACCATTCTAATGCTTCTCCACATGCATCCTGAGCTCTGCAAGCTAAGTCAGATGACCTCCTAAGGTCTTATATTTTTATTTTTATTTGATTTTATAAGGAAATAAAAAAATAAATTAATGGGGGTGCCAGGAAGAGAAGAAATGGAGCAAAAAATTAGAAAACCTATTTGAAAAAATAATGACAGAAAACTTCTCTAATCTGGTGAAGGAGATAGACATACAAGTCCAGGAAACCCAGGGAGTCCCAAACTAGATAAACCCAAACAGGCCCACAGTAAGACGCATCATACTTCCCATTCCGCTTATCCCATAAGATGGTCAGCTGATTCCTCAACAGAAACTCTCCAGGCGAGAAGGGAGTGGCAAGAAATATTCTAAGTGATGAAAAGCAAGGACCTACAACCAAGATTACCCAGCAAAGCCATCATTTAGAATTGAAAGACATATAAAGAGCTTCCCAGACAAAAAAAAAAGGCTAAAGAAGTTCATCACCACCAAACAAGTATTATAAAAAATGTTAAAGAGTATGAACAATAAAATGGCAATACATACATATCTATGAATAATTGAATTTAAAAAACAAAACCAATGGACAAGAAAAACAGAATCAGACTCATAGATACAAAGAACGTTTTGACAGTTGCCAAATGGGAGGAGGGTTAGAAGATGGGTGAAAAAGGCGAAGGGATTTAGAAGTACAAATTGGTTTTCACAGAATAGTCATGGGGATGTAAAGTACAGCATCGGGGATATAATCAATAATATTCTCATAATTATGTATGGTGTCAGATGGGGATGAGATTTATTGGGATGATCACTTATAAGTTGTATAATGTCAAATCACGGGATACACACCTGAAGCTAATATAATATTGTATGTCAACTGTAACTGAAAAACATTTTAAATTAAACAAAAACCCTTAATCTTTACATCCTCTGGAGAGAGAACTATGCATTAGTTATCGATGTTGAGAAAATGCATGCAACCTGAGCACTGCGCACCAGGGTCTCATCTGGACTGGCTCCTAATTAGATCAATTTTCCTGGCTACAGATCTGCACCCAGAAAATAATGCCAATCTAGGACCTCTGATTGAGAGGCTTCAGCACAGTGTAGTGTAAGGAAAAGTTACAGCTGCTGAGATTAGAGCTGGATAGATACATTGATGGGTGGAGTAATATTTAAGTCAAGAACCTCATGATCTCTGTCTGTTCTAAGATTCTATTCTTTTTTAAGAAAGATTTTTAAAAATAAAAGATTAAAAGTGATTTGAAATCATTTCCTTTTGACCTCTGTACTTATAACCTGGTGAAATGGCCCTGATTGACTGAAAATGAAATAATAACGTATAATTTTGGCTTTGTTTTCATGAGAGCCAGTGATGGAGCCAAACTCCTAAACAATATTCATGCCTCTCTCCCTTCATCATGAACACCCTGCTAATTCTCCCCCTGGCACTTTCTCTCAACTTGCTGTTCACTACTTCCCATTCCACTTATCCAAATTCAGTGACTTTCACATGCCCTCTGAGTGTCCCCTCCCATTCAGAAGCCTTTTCCTGGTATTTTAGACCTGCTCATCTCCCCTCATCCAAACCTCTACAGAATAAAGTCTGATGCCCATTTCTACCCATAATTACATTTTCATATGCTGTTTGTTTCTCTATCTGGTGTGAATGTTCCATTTCTGAGCACAGACTGTAATATTCTAGATCACAGGGACCTGGTTAAGGTTTTATTTGCTTTCCCATTATATTTGGAACATACATTATCTGTTCAAATTAATAAATACCTATTGACTACAATTTATGCTTTGGCTTCTGCCTAGGACGGTTTCACCAGGTCTTTGAGAAATGATAACATCTCAACGAGGGTAATATAAAGGAATCTTTCAAAAGAGAACTCCAGTGCGAGGTGCAAACATTGTTCAATGTGCAAGGATCAATGCAAGTTCAGAGTATTATATTTTATAGAAAAATGATTTAGGGAAAAACAAATAGACTGGATTAAACAGTTGAAGAAAAGACTGATGACAGAAAAATGGTAAGCACATTTTTTAAAGGTCTGTGACCTTATTTCTAATCATTTTTAAAGCTGAAAATTATCTTATAAAAATTATTTTTAAAAACATCTATTGAACTTGTTTGACTCAAGGAATCATTTTAAAAACAGCCACTGTGCTAAATTCATAGTGGTAGTAATTGCCTGGGACCCAGCCCAGCCTGACTTCAATGGCCCATTGTCACCTTAAAAAGGAAGGTTTTGCTTTCCATAGTTATGAATATTCTCAGTAGCTGTCGTATTAAACAAGGGGTCAGCACCACTGGAGAATATCAAGTCTATTGTGAATTCTCAGCTCGGTGTCTAATTAGAAGTTTTGTATGGAATGCCTTCCTTAATCACTTTGGAGTCATTGGGGTATTTCATTAGTCTCAGTTTTTATCTTGTAACTTCATTCATAAAATATGTTCCTTATCAATTAGCTCTGCTGAGAACAGATCGCTGGCCCCATGCATCCTGCTCTCAGTGTGCTCTCTCGCCCGGAAGGAGGTCAGAATTCCTGGGCATGATAGCACTTTCAGCTCTGTTACCACACTCAGAACACCATGAAGGGAAAAGAAAAAAAAAGCAAGGCGTTACATTGCTCATAAGATAAAATAATGTCCCCACATTTTACCAGAAATATTAGGAATACTAGTAATTGTCATCTTCAAAGAAGTTAAACAACAAATGGTATTTATACAAAAATTGATCTTAGGTTCAGCCTATTCTTTTTCTGGGATCAATAGAAGCATGTTCCCCAAAGATATTTTAAAAAGAGAAACTATATTCTCTTTGAATATGAGATTCTCTCAACACATGTATTCAATCAGAAGGGAAATGTACAGGTCACGTTAGAGAAAAACGACTTCCGAGTGGAAGGACACTAAATTCAAGCTCTCAACACTGCTGAAGGAGAGTCAGGCAGGAAGGTAACGTCACAGGGACATGTGTGGACATTAGCAATGCCATCGGTATGCAGGCTCCTCTCCCAGGCCTGTCAGGCCCCATCACAAGTATTACCGAGATGGTGCATCATGCATCTAGTTCTAAAATAAATAAGCCACAGTGATGTAATGTGCAACACAGGGAACATAGTCAACAATACGGAAATAACTTTGCACTACGATATATGGTTATACTGTATAATTAACATACTTATCATGGTGATCAGACTGTAAGGTATATAAATGTTGAAGGACTATGTTGTACACCTGAAACTAATAAAACATTGTATGTCGACTATACTTCAAAGAAAAAACATATTTAAAGTGTGTGTGCTTAATAGCTACGTCTACTTCATCTCAAAACGTGCAAACCTTCCCCCTCATACTTGATTTAAACATTTCAATCCTAGAGTAAACTATCTGTTATTTTCATTTTATGCTCACAAAGAAACTTCAGATTATTAATTTGGCTTCTCAGTTCCCTTGACACTACAGCAAAGGCCCAAGAGGGCGAGTGGAAATATTCAAGGCCGCTGACAGCTTGACTCAGAGCAAAACACTGTCAGACCTACCCTGTTCTCCTGGGCAAAGCAAGTCAATCAGCCAAATGCAGTAATGAGAGGAAGGGACATGCACTCTGCTCTTTGGGGGTGGGGGTGGGTGGGGGGGAAGGGATTGCCAAGTCACGGGGCAAAGGGCTTGGAGAGAAATGTGGAATCAGGGCCAACAATGCATCCTGCCACATGAGGCCAGCTGCATGGCCACAGAAACCCCAGTGGCCTCCGGAGCAGCAGTGGCATTTTTGAATCTTTACTCTTCAGTCATGATTATCTTGACTCAGCCACAAATTTGCATATTTTCTGTGTCTCCTCGTTCACGTTTTCAGTAGGAAGATTTTGACTGGATCAACTTGGCTTATCATTGGTTCTTCCAGGATCAGGGCGTTCTCTGGTTCAACGAGGGGCACATCCTCTTAAAAGTGATGCAAGCAGAGACACAGTGATCAAATGCACACCCAGGATGCTTTCCTTGGGACTGTCATTGTTTTCTGTTGACAATTCTCTTAGTTTCTAGTCCTTTGGCTTCTGCAGCGGGAAACTTCTCCTTGAGATATACGCTTCATCCTTTCCAAGACTTTAAATGCATACAAATTGGTTCACTTTACAATGTTTCCCAATTACTTACTGACCATCTGGCGAAGGCCAGAAAATGTCCCAGTCTTGATCTCAACAACATTGTAAGATTCCTCAAGGAATGAATGATGTCTATGGCCACTCACTAGTCCCTGACCCCAGTCATAGATCAGCCCCAATTTCAGCTTGCTGCTTCCATTGGTCTTAGAAGGACAGAGAAGCAAAATCTGGGTGGCTCAGCTCAGCTTCTTTCCCCTCTTTAGATGCAACCTGAAATAAAGAGATGGGAGCGTGACACCATCTTTTTTTACATCATTTATTTGAGGAGCGAATTTTTCCATCTCAAACTTCCATAACATACACATTCCTTAGAGGAAGCCTACGATCCAAAAGAAAAAGGAGGTAAAAATCAAAAATAAAGAAAAAACTATTTTCCTCTCATGTAGTGTTTCTGCTGTTGTCCAGATAAAAGTCACCCACAAAATAGTGGGAACATTTGAATGTGCAGATGGAGGGTGGATATCATTCATCAAATACGCAGGTAGAGTACATTTCAATCTACTGTCATTATCTTGAAGCAAATGGGACCATTTCAGTTGACAATTTGCAGTGAGGAATGAAATTCAGGCCCTATTTAAGGCATGATTTTCCGTATGGAAGACACTAGGGATATAACAGAGGAACCCTAAGTGTGAGCTTCCCTCTGCCTGAGCCAATTATGGAAAACACAGACATAACCTAATGTCTAAGTACTATGTACATGATGCACTGTTATTTTGTTTAAGGGCCCTTGAGGCAAAAGAAATATCAAAATAATTTTTACAATAGCACCTGTTTGAAAATAAGCAATTTATCCCATCCTTATAAAATATTTATGGATTTCAAAATGGATGTCCTTGAATAAGGCCATTTCATTTCTCTTCTCCACTGAGGATAGGTTCGTTAGAGAAAACCCGAGACCTATTTCCTGTTAATTTAATACAGCTCCAAACCTTTTGTGAAAAAGCAGCCACCCAATAACTTTATTTACTAAACTTCATGCTTAATGATTCTGACTTAGCAGTTGTACAAGCAAGAGCCCATGCATCGTTTCACCCTATTGAATAGAGGGGAATCACTTCTATGCAATAAAATAATTTGATTTCCATCGAGAAAATGGATTTCAAAAAACCCAAGAGATTCAAGGAAACTATTACTTTTTATTACCCATATCATAATGTTCATCTTAATTACTGCTAAGCAGGTTCACAGATGGAGTCTAATTGAATGTATAACTTTTTAATTGAAAAGGAGAAAAGGGTGAGATTTGAATTCTAACAATTGGGTGGGACTGATGTTAAATCCTTCCTTTCTGAAAGCTTTCCGGGGAGAACTGAGGTTCTCAAAAATGTCCTAATTGTCAGGTATCAACATAGCACACATAATGTATTTTGGAATTTGGAGAAATGAGTCCGTGCTGCGTTATTTGCTGCATCCAGGCTTAGAGCCAGGCGAACGTGTCAGGAAGCGCTGAGTAACGCGGCAAAGGAATGGAGACGATTCTCAACTCAGCCTCTGATGTTTTAATCCACTTCCAGGCAAATGAGTGCACATGTTACCTACAGAATAAAAGGTGGGGTCCTCACTTCCCTCACCTGGAGAGTCCAATGACCTTGCCGTCTTCAAGAACTCCAGGGAAAGGGCCCCCTGTAGTTCATGGTCTTCTAAGCCTCCATCAGAAGACTCTCTCGTGGAAGAACATGTCTCTAGAACACTGACTAGTATGCCCCAAAGACCAATACCTGGGCTCATTGGAATTCTTCCTGACAAGAATAAAATTCAGGACAAAGAACGAAGCTGTGTCCCCTCTCCTTCATCCTGAAAAATAGTAGAGATTTCTGAGAGTTTATCCAAATTGGTTTTGAAGAAATGGGCCTTCAGTTCTGCTCCCTTATCCCCAGAGCCTTGCCTATACTATTGGTACTTACAAATAGCAAATGATGTTCTATCTATTTGGGGTAGCCTAATCTTTTACCCATTCTACTACAGGTTGAGGAAAAGAACCTTCTAGTGGTATTATTGCATTATAGCCAGACCTTCCCTCTGCAGCTCAACAGTATATCCTACATCTGTTTTATTTTTCTATGTAAGAGGATTTTATGTTTCCCTGAATGCACTACAATGAAACCTGCAATGGCTAAGCTTACTGGAAGTCTGAGGTATATATATATTTGCAATAGCCTTATGGTTTAGATTCTTGTTATCTGGGCGTGCACAGGAACATGTAATTTTTTTCAGACATTCCATTTTGCCAGAACATCAATTAGTCTGACTCATCCAAGCCCCTCTTTCTATTCTGTATCACGTATTGGCCATGTTTCTATTTATGCACCAGAGAACACCACTTGAACTTCCACGGAGAACAGCCCCTGAATACGTAGATGGTAATCATGGGCTCAGACAGCGAAGGGAGCCTTTCACGGCTATTTTTAATGTATCTATAACCACTTCAGATGTCTTTTTGGAAACCAAAAAGCTGCGGAATCCATGTGTTCAAAATAGTATGTATGGTTCAGCCACCTCTATCTATCCGTTTCTGCTGGTTTCTTAAAGGCCAGGTTCTCTGCTTAGAAGGAGGCAGAAGGAGCCATAGGACTTTAAGGGTTATAGTTCGAGTAGGATTGTATTAGCACCAAAGAACATAAGCTGCTTTTTTTCTGAATGCAAACACGGTCCCTAAACCTAGGATGTAAATTAGAATTACAATGAAAGCTGCCAGGAGGACAGAAGTTGGAAGTGTTCTCTTCTCTGAGCAGCAGGAGACTGTTCAGGTCCTGCTGTTTTGAAAACCTTTCTCCCCTCATGCAGGCTGCCCTGCTAAGAGAAATCCATTTGAATATTTTGGCAATCACAGGGGCCCCCACATAAATTATGGATACAGAAATGCAGAAGACAGTCTAACAAATGGAACACGGTGGAATCTGTTTTTCCACCGCCATATGGTGTCGACAGAATGCCACTTTGTTTCTATGGGAAACAGCTCATCATTAAAAAATAAATAGTATCTTTTCTGTGGGGAGAGAACCCACAGCCATTATTTTGAAAAATAACAAACAGGAAACTCGGTCCTCTCGTTTTTACAATCTTTTTGTCCTTAACATTATTATTATTGCTACACACATAGACTTTTTTCCCCAGGAAAACTCACAATGGCTTGTACCTTGTGGGTGTACAAGAACTCAACACCATGTTTTTCCAGATTTGAGGAACTAAGTCCAAGCCCAGCATACACCATGAAAAATCAGGGCGCTTCACGATAGATCTTCTTTCCCTTGCAAGACTATTCCTTCAACCTCACATTTGTATAAATGATATAAGTTTTAATGCAAAGAAGTTGGGTATAAGCACTTCATGTTTATGGATATAACGCATATGGACCATGTTGGTTTCGGGAAAGTTGAACAATGTCCAAATTTAATTAGGATGACTTTATTATTTATGGAATATCATTGTCCCTGGAATTCATTCTATGATGAATTTGATAATTTACCCTCTCTCGGACCCAGAAGTGTTTATCACACTCCATAATTAAATGTAATGCAAAGCCCGTGTGTGCCTTTCCCCTTCCTATGCCACTTCTCTGGGGTTGTCCACTTTTGCCTACACACACACACACACACACACACACACACAAAGCCTTTCTTACAAGCACCTGTCATCTTCTAAAAAGCAGCCTGCTGAAGATTGGTATATGCTGTGCTAGCTATAAACAAAGCACGGTATTTTCAAATCAACATAATTCTCCAAGTATTTTCACAAGCGTTGTCTTATTTGATGTTCAAACAGCCCAGAGGTAAGGTAGAAAAGATTATCATTTCTTCTTTGCAAATAGAGATGTGGAAAGGGGGGTTAAGTACCTGGCCTAGACATCACTGTCAAGGTTGCAGCCTGGTCTTCTGATTCAGAGGTGAGGGGTCTGGCTGTTGGGTTTTGTGCGTTTGTTACAGCACTCTGTTCGCCGAGGCAAAGGAACAGAAGACTTTCATCACTACTGCCCATCACCCATCTTTCCATCTCGGACGGTTGGCTACAACCGCCTTGTTATTGATAATGCATCCCCGACCTCTTTCCTCCCAAATCAGGCATCTGTTTTACGATTCACCAGGGAAGTTAAAGGTTCTTAAAAATCAGTTATCACCAAGCAAAAGGAAAGCACATTTCTATAAAGGTGATGCTGAGTTCCAAATGCAAATCCTTATGATTCCAGGCCAGAACGAATCTCCTTCCATTTGGTGCTCTCTGTGAAATGGGATTTGAGGGTCAGAACAGTGTTTGTGTTGACGAGCTGCTCGGTTGTGGTACTTTAGCATGACGCTATTCTGAAATAAGCAAACATTTTATAATGTGCTGTCCTGTCTGAATAATGACAAAGACATTTTTACCAACACCAGGCACATGAGGAGGCACAAAATCTGGTCCTCCTAAGGCCTAGAGGTCAAGGACAGAAGAGGCACATCCCCACTTCTCCCCACCCCCCTCTGTCTGCCAACACTGAATTCTCCTCTGCACTATAACACCCAGTCCCTGCCAAGCTGAGAGCCCTCACAGCATCCTCTGGTTGGACTCATTCTCATCACTTCTAAAGAAAGCCTATTCCAAAATATAACTGATCTCTGGGTGCATATGACATTTCGTTTCTTTCCTTCAACTCTTCCAGCTTCGTCCTTTAATAATCCCTCAATTCATGCCCCGGATGGGATTTTTGCAAAGGAAGGAGGGGGAAAACAGATTCTGTCTGCGAAGTTCCAGGGCACATGCTTTGCTGGAACCAGAAACACGGTCCTCCGGAAATTACATGCAACTGGCAGATAATTCCACGATGCCGCTGACAGCTCGTCAACGGTGGCTGCTGACTGCTGTGTGACATCAGTGCATCAAGCCCAGATGCCATCCACCCAGACAGGGCACTGGGTGAATGGAACGCAGCCTGATTATGTATGGTTGCCCCTTATGAAAAGAAAGAGAATAGAATTTATAGTAACGATAAATAGTGACGATGAAATAAGATTAAAAATTGAGGTCTTCAGTTGTGGTTGCTACATGTTAAGGACTCAACAGCCACATGTGTCCAGCGGCTACTGTGTTGGCCAGCACAGATATAGAGGACATTTGTCACTGCAGAATGTTCTGTGCGACAGCACTATTATAATGCGTTAGACATTTCTATGCGATTATTTCAGCCATCCAATAACTGTCTTTATTGAGGGTGGTTTTTTCAGGAGAAGCATCGTGCAGGGAAGAAGTTGGGGTCTGCCTTCCTTCCAAAGGCTTGCTCTTGGTGTCTTGCCTAGGAAAACAGAGGCCATGGTGACGGAGACTGTGCAGGGCTGTTTCCAGAAAAAACAAGCCTGAGGTATTATCTAGCGTTAAGTGCTCAGTAAGTGGCTTAATTATACTAATAGCCGTGCTCACTAGATTGTGTCCATAAATTTAGTTCGGCGAAACAATCATTAAATCATATTTTTTCTCATTATGTTAGGGCAGGGTTTCTACTTTTATATTTGAGTTGCTAATAGCAACCACTACCACCACAAAAAAATAAATAAATGCTTATTGATTAGTTAATATGAGCCACATACATATATGTCTGGACTTGAGATCTACTATTGCTGTATATACTTCCCAATGAGTTGTTTACCCTGGACGGAGTTAGTGCTCCTCACTAACCTTAATTTTGCTAATGTGAAAACTGCAGATGATAACAGTCCTTGTGAGGACTGAATTACTGCTGTACATACAGCTCTCAGGATAGTGGCTAGCACAGGGCAAGTACTCACTCATTAAATGTTAACTGTTTGTTACCAATTTCCAGGCACTTTGATAAATACTTTACTGCTCCTATGCTAATTCTTATAACAATTCTATAAGATTATATATTATCATGAGCTACATTTAACAGATGCAAAAACTGAGACTTGGAGAGGTTAAGAAACTTCAACAACTTAATGAAGGAGGTAAGAGGTGGAACCAGGATTTGAACCAGGTACTCTGCCCTCTGAGCCCGAGCAGCTAACCTGGATCATGGCATCAACCTTATGGATTTCTCTTTTTTTAAATGTTTTTATTGATTTCAGAGAAGAAGGGAGAGGGAGAGAGAGATAGGAACATCAATGATGAGAGAGAGAATCATTGATTGGCTGCCTCCTGCATGCCCCCTACTAGAAAGGGACTGAGCCCGCAATCCGGGCATGTGCCCTTGACCGGAATCGAACCTGGGACCCTTCAGTCCGCAGGCCCACATTCTATCCACTGAGCCAAACCAGCTAGGGCAGCTTATGGACTTCTTATAGGGATTTTAGATAATGCCACTAAAGCATATAGTACATATATTTTTAGTGATTATATTACTCATATGCTAAAATTCATGAAGGAATATTTTTTTTATTTTTGGTAGTAATTTCAGTTTTATGATAAGGGGGTGATTATGGTGTTATCAGAGTGGAAGTTGTATCTGTTGTTTTAATATTACAGAGCATTTTAGAGCGGTCAATAATGCATCCTTTATGGTCGTCATGCCATTCCTCCTCTCAAATTTTATTGTGCTTAAAATAATGATAGTGACGATGGTGGTGATGATGATGGTGTCATTCTACCCAAACAAACCAGTAAGCAGGTATTACCTAAAAGAGGGTCAATGATAATACTAGTATATTTATTTTGAAACCATGATCTGTCCTTTGTGGAAGAGTCTTAAGAGAAAGAGAAACAGGACAGCTGTGTACAGAGTCTTAAGGGAAATGGAAGACAAGACGACAGCTGTGTGCAGGGAGCTGTCCTCCAAAGAAGCGGGGGAGGAGAAGCCCTGCACTGTGAGAGCTACACCAGCCCAGATTCTGCAGACCCCCTGCCGAGCTGGCATGGAGTCACATCAAAGGAAATGCTTTGCAGACCACAATGTTTCAGCATGGCACTCCAGCCTGAAGCAGCCTGTTAGTATTAGCATAAAGCAACATAAGTCATTTCGGAAGGCACAGTCGGGGAGACAGCATTTTTTATTGCTCCTTGTCAGAAATGTGTTAAACTACAACACTGGATACTTAAGCTGATTATTTCTGTACCAAATAACACCTGGCCGCTGATAAGGCAAACCCTTTAGGAACCAAACTCAAATCAAGGAAGCCTTGTCTTTGGGGGAAAATAAAAGGCAGTGACCAGAGATCATTTGGAAGTTGGGTTTGAGGCCATCAGATTGTTAAGGTAAAACAATGGCCCTTTTGCAACATGCAACCTTTTCCCTGTAGCAAGCAGAGGGAATAAGTCTAACTTCTCAATATTTCCCAGCAGCATAGAATGAGACTTTTAGAAAAACTGCATGGGTATTCTAGATATTTTTTTTTAATATGGTTCACCTAAAGGATTAAGAGTCATGGGTACATATGATGATATTATCAGGATCTAAGGAAAATGTGATTGGTTTAGAATGATAAGTCAAAACAAACTCTGAATTTTAACAAAAATCAAAATTAATCCTGCACAGGGATTCCAATTTTCAATTTCCCAAATTCCCTTGGGAGATACGGCGTAATAAGAACTCAGGTAGAAAACGAAGCAAGGGCCTCCGCTGCCAGAACCTAACTGTAAGATACAGTGTGATGCTACAGGATAAACCGCGATGTGATCTTGGTCCATGTTAAAAGATGCAGCTTATGCAGGTCATGGGAGGTGATATTTAGAATACATTTTGTGCTGGAGAGATATAATCTAGAGTTCGGGCAGCTTATACACAGGCTTATACAAAATATTAGGATGACGGGCAGGTGCATGCCTCTGAAAGAAGCTATGTGAGCAGGATGTAGAAACCTGGAAAATATGAGCTGGGCAAGAGATGCCTGGGAGCAAAAGAGAAGAAATTATATGAATTCAATAACAAGGATTATATGTACGAACATCCTAAATTGTACTGTTGCATCTCCATCTCAGTACCACATGCCCTGAACCATCGTCTGATACATCTACCTCTTCTGCAATTGCACAGTCTGGCTGAGCTTGACTTCCTTGAGGGCCACATTTTTAAAAATCTTGCATTGTTTGTAAGTAATCTCCTCGAATCTCCTGTGAGCGTCCCAAGCCAGGGACCTCGTCTTGTTTAGCTCTGTATTTTCCACAGCAAACGGGACGGACTCCAGGAGGCCCTCAGTGGCTATCTGTTCGTTTCCTCCAGCGAGTCACTTATTGGTGCTATTAGGTTAAACACTGCTCACAATCTGGAGGAGACGTTTAACTCCAAGGCAGTTGTTCCTCCGGATCTTCCATATGGGCATCACGATGCATTATCATTAGCAGCCTCGACAGTGCCTTAACCGGAGGAGTAAGGCATTTGGTATCAAGGGGGCACAGAGTTAAACTGAGTTTAGATCCTCCAGTCTCTACTTTTCAAATTCCCCAAGAGGAAATGAAAAGGCTTTGGGGTAGCAACAGCTATGACTTAATTGGTAACACCTGCAGAGAGCAGGCACTCGGAGGAGGAGGGTAAGGGATATCGCCAATCATTTCCTGTTGCAGTGCCCCATATGCACAACCCTATTGAGCAATACTCCTTTAACTGCGTGAGTCAAACCTGTTCAGAAAAAGGAAAAAATATCGACTAGGAAGAGATGTTCTAATGTGAACAGCACATTCAGAAAGGCAGTTGAAATTCTTAATAAAAACTATTTCATCTCATTTCTTTCTTCCCATCACAATCTACGTTATTGAGGGTGAGAATTCAAATGAACATATCTTACCAAAATATTTATTCAAATAGGAATGTTAGTGATTTTCAGATGCTTGCCGGCAGAGTGGAAACGGAAAGATAAACGACTTTCTCACCCTATTCGGGAGTTATTGTTAGCTTCCAGCCTGTGATGTTGCCTCATTATCGAGGGGTACACAAACCCAGGCAGTGCATATTTTGGGAACCAAAACTAAAATAGTAAAACATTTCTCAAGATGCTTTCACTATTTGTTTAAAGAATTAAAATGCAGGGGAAGAAGTATAACTCATATTGGCTCTTCCCGGGGCATTGAAATTCCAAGCACAGAACTCTATGCATCACTTCTCCGTGGGATGCTATGGACACCTTGCAAAGAACAGGCTGGAATCCCAGGCCGGGTAACTCCTGGACCTTCTGGGGCAATGCTGGTTTTGCCCAAGTTCATTCACATTTTACAGATGGTCCAACCGAGGTCCAAGGATGGGAGGTAAGTTTTCTCAGCCTCGCCTGGCAACAGTTACGAAATGAATGTCTTCCACTCTTATTGCCAGTGGACAACATAATCCCCCGAGCTGTTTACCTGCATTGCAATCAGTCACCCAATCAAGTCTGAAGTGAGGGCTTGCTTAGTTATGCTCTCAGCCCGTGCTTAGCTCTGCGGAGAAGGACCAGGAGAGCAGAGTGCAGATCTGCCCGCTAGGAAACCCAGCTCAGACACACCTGAAACAATCAGCGTGCAACGCAGGATGAGGCACAATTAAATGAAAAAACCTTCAGAAGAGTGATTGATTATAAGGTCTTTGAATGGATCCAAGGCGTGGCTCCAGCAAAGCGAGAGAGTCGCACAGACAGGGTCCTTTCTCTGTGGCTTTATCCACACACTGACTGCGTTGTTTGGGATTAATGGGAATGACAAGCTGCTTCAGACATGGCCCCTGCGCAGCTGCAGGCTCATCTCTTGTTCTTCTCCATTCGCTACCCGCTCTGTTTGGACTAATACTCTTGTTATTGCCCATTTCAAACTCCCTGCATGACTGTATTAACAGAGCCCCTGCCCCTCTTCCCTTGCCAATCACTTCTTTTTTATGCACCAAAGTGCCTCTTATTCTGCGACAATTTCAGGCATGTGTTTACTCTCTTCTTACCAGTCTGTGGGGGTCCCAAGAGGGCCACAGGGGCCTTAAGCAATTATAGATGTTTAAAAATAAAAATAAAATAAAAACATATTGCAGTAGTCCTGAGGTTGGTATCAGGGTATGATATCACAAAATTTCCAATAGTACTACTAAATAACGCACCATGAGACAAGGTCAATATCCTTACAAGGTCATCTGCTCATTTTGGTACAAACCGAAAATTTGAACTTGTAGCTCCAAACTGATTGGTGAATTTAAAAATAATTTTTAAAAAAATATTTCTCAGAATCTGTTTGCTCACTCTCAAATTATTTCTCCCCCTCCATACTCTTCTTTAGGCCACACGTCCGCCAATGGCTTTCATAAAATACTTGAGACTGCAGAGCCCCTCAATGCCAGATTCTTGCAAAAGACAGCTTTTACAAAGGAGAAATATGAAGAATAATTATTTGATAATGACACCTTTTTTATGCCTTTATTTTTTCAAAACTAATATGTCAAATTAGTTTAATTCCTCACGTTCGTTTTTCTCCAGCAGAGGACACAGATCTGAACTAATGAACACACTCCTGATAATAACGAAGGCAATGCAAACACATAGCCACACTTAGACCATTCCAGCATTATCATAACCAGAGATAACAGATTTTAATTCAAAACTTAAGGACTTGTATATCACTTGTCATCTTCACCTGTCAACACTTCTGACAGACTATTTTAATATTTGGTGTTTTTTGTCACTTTATCTTGTAAAAAGAATTTTATCTCTTCCTCACTGGATTCCTGAACATGAAGGGAAAAAAAAGGCCAAGATAGAGTTTTAAAGTTTAGGCCTAGAAGATGATAACAATGGTTTCTAGTGACAAAAAAAAAATCCCTATCCTCAGAAGAAAGGACTGATTTCTCTTCAGCCATAGTAACAAGTAATCAATTCTAAATCAATCCTAATTGATCAAGGATGACTTCACATAGGTAACCATGCTTCTGACAGCCAGCCAATCAATGAAAGCCCAATATTTCTGAAAAATCAGCTAATGAAGAACAACGATTTTCAAGTACCATGCCTTCATAGTTAAGATCGACCAATATATAAATACTCTTGTTTTTGAAATTCTGCCAGTCCCTGAACTCCGCAATTCCCGAATCCCTATACAAGCACAGGTCTCAGCTGTGTTCAGTGTGAACTCAAGAGCAAGGCTCTCCCCTTGCTTAACAAGCACTAAATTCACATCCTTGTTTCAGATATGGCATGATAGCTGCTTTCATATAGTCTAACTTGATATCTCTTTAGTATATAATATTGAAAAGTTTATTAATTTACTTTTTTATACTCCTATTTATTTCAAGTGGAACATAAGGTAGCTAAATATTATAATAGCCAACCAAATACTTAAGCAGTAATGTGCAGAAGGTTGGTCTATAGCAGCCGTGGGCAAACTACGGCCCGCGGGCCGGATCCAGCCCGTTTGAAATGAATAAAACTAAAAAAAAAAAGACCGGTACCCTTTTATGTAATGATGTTTACTTTGAATTTATATTAGTTCACACAAACACTCCATCCATGCTTTTGTTCCGGCCCTCCGATCCAGTTTAAGAACCCATTGTGGCCCTCGAGTCAAAAAGTTTGCCCACCCCTGGTCTATAGTGAAATAAGCCAATAAAGTTGTATGTTTAGACTTGTTGGTTTATTCAAATGTAATATATCCGACAGTCATCCTTATTCCTGCACCCCCTCTCCCAACAGCAACTAATAGCTACGCCTCAAGCGAATTATCTCACAGTATGGAGAGAGGTGTTAGAATATGGCTATGTTATAACATGGCGAACAAGGTTAGCCTTCTTCTCAGAATGTTCAGACACCATATGCTTGAAAAAGGTTCCCAATATTTATCCAGTTTGTTCACAACAAAAAGTGAAAGAACAAGAGTGAATTATTTCATTTACATATATTTGAGGTGTTTGAATCATGAAATCTTGTTGAATAGCAATTATTTTCTTAAAACCAAAAGGCTTCAAAGAGACTGCATAAAACATCATGTATCATTTTGTTTAAAGTAGGTATTTTATAATTGTTAGAAGATTTGCATTAAGAATCATATATATAATTATATACATCGTTGTCCTCTTGAAGTTATTATTTTCATGCTCTTTTTAGACTGTCTCTACTTTATCTATGTTTATTGCTATAAAGGGTGCAAAAATTTGTTGAAGACCCCATATAATAGAGTGACTTCTGTATAGTATGGTAGTCTGAATTCTGTGAGACTCATTGTGTCCAAAGAGAGCTCACTGTGTATTTTATAAATGGGGACTAGGTCCCTAGCACACTGTGTTTAGCCATGATAAATACCATGTCTTTCTAGGATCCTTTATGTCCTCTGAGCAAGCTTTCCTGCCATCTGCCATGAACTTGCCCACATGGATTCCCCAGTTTCTCTGGTTCCTATCTCTATGCTACTGCCCATGCTCTTCTCCCAAATATATGCTTTTCTCCGCACACCCCCTTCATCTTTAAGTGTCCAAACCCTCACCTTCCTCCCTAATTCTATATCCAACAGAAAGGTATATACAATCACTTTCTGAGATCCTCTTTCCCTTCTGTGAGCTCACATACACTTTCCCTAGGCAATGCCTTCCTTAATTCATCTACTCAAAAACATTAAAGTGTGCCTGGCTGGGAAATATGCCGTCCTTTGGTAATGACCACCTGTTATCTTGTGTTATAGTTATCTGTGGACCTCTCTTATCCTCCCTTGTTAGTTGTTAACATCCTTGAGTACAAAGGACGTGGATATTTCTTGTCTAGTACTTAATAGATGATAAGTAGATGAACAAGTTTGCCTTTTGCATAGCAGGAGAGCTCACAGACCTTGAACCAAGTAAACACCCTGGGATTCAGTCATCAAACAAGTATCTGATCTAACTCACCATATTTCCCTTAAACAATTTTTAACATGCTCCTCTGCAGTGGGTGGATCACAAGCCCTCTAAGAAATAGAAGTTGAAGCAGTGTATTCACAGAATGCTTGAAATATGTTTTAAAACCTCCAGCTATTGTATGCATGCAAATAAGCATAACCAATGGACGCAGACAACAGGGAGCGAGGGCAGGATTGGTGGGGGTGGGGGAGCAATGAGGGGATAAGGACACATTTGTAATACCTTAATCAATAAAGGGGGGAAAACCTGGTTATTTTCAATCATTTTTAAAAGTCTCTCAATTGAGCTCACAGGCTGGTAGAACTTTGGATGCTTGAATATCCCTAAGGACACCATGTGCTCCTGAGATGATTGTGCTTTCGGATCTCTCAAAAGCATGGGAGACACCCCATGGAGGCTTGTTAAGATAACAGTAACCAGCATCAGACAAAGAAGGCTAAGGGCACTGAACCATTTGCCCTTTCGATTTGAAGGTCATGAGATTGGTGGTGTTCATCATGACCACTAAAGGCTGCAATGTGTGTTTATATTAAGATTTTTTATTAGCACCTAAACCACCTGTGGTTGTTTAAGAAATAGAAACTATCCTACAGAGAAAACAAATTTTTGTGAGACAGAACCTATGTCCTCGGGGTGCTCATTTTCATAGGCTTACCAGTCTGTCATTTTGTAAGTATTTGGGGGAGGGGCTCCTCCTTGTACAGGTCCCTCCCCTGGTCCAGGTCCCTGCAGAACTAGTGTGTCCTCTCTGGGTTCCAGCTGGCACATCACCTCCCACCTCCCTCCCTCTGTGGAGATGTCTCCTGAGAACGGGGATTCTATTCCTGCCCCTCTCCACCTGTCTCCTCTAAGAGCTCATCTGCTTGCAGCACACCCTCTCTCACCAGGATGTAAATGACTCCCAAATCTGTTTCTCTACTTTGCATGTCTATCTCTCTACATCACAGGGTACTTACTGAATGCTGTTGGCAGGAGATCATTACTCAGTAAATACTTGCTGCCTGATTGTAGGATAAAACAGACATAATCTTCTTTCAGGGAAATGCATAGAGGGTTTTTCTGGGTCAAGATGGCCTTGCCCTTTCTAAATCCAAGGCTATAAAGAAAAGGATGAAATTACTACAAGTAACCTCCCTAGAGGAAAGAACTGTATAATTTTTGTTTAGCATCTGCTGTTTTAATCTGCTCAGTAATATATCCTTGTTCATGGAATGTCCTTCTCTCTCTCCATTCTACATCCATGATGGATATTACCATGTGATCCGGTCCCACACCCACTGACTGGATATTTGACCCAATTAGGACAAGGTCCCCGTCCCCTGGGATTTTCTAACTTGAAACTAATAGTCATCCTCTCTGCTGGCATCTGAAACTGGAAAATATAAAACTACAGGGATGTTTTCTGTCATCGAGTCACTAACTCAACAACCATTTGTGAGGCAATGATGATGTGCTAGAAACCATGCAGCAAACCATAAGCAAAGTCCCTGCCCACTAGTAGGGGAAGACAGATGATAAATAAATAGTAAGTAATTATATTGTATGCATGTGAATATATGGCATGTTGATGTGACAAGATGGAAACCCACTGTCTGTAGAAATCATTACCTGTAATGTCCAAACTCAGACTAGGGAGGAAAGAAAATAAAGCAAAACTGTAACAGGGAATGAATAAGCTGTACTATGAATATTAGTCTGACTAGCCATAGAATAAAGCTAAAATAAAAATGTACTAACAAAGTAAGCTTATGAAAGTATTTATATAAAAGTACCCATGTTAATCTTTATAAATGTTAAACCCAGTTTGTTCACCTCTGGCAAAGTTCTCATTACAGTTTAACAGCTCTGTACCAGGAACAAGGAATGCTAACAAACACTGGCAATTAAATCACAGATGCCCAGTTGAAGTACTTTGAAAAGTAACGTCGGAACTGAAAGAATGAGTCTCAGCAAGGACTGCACATCGCCAGAAATTCCACCAGCCCCCTCCCTTTAATCTCTTGTTCTACTTGCCCTCTCCCACCTTATAAAAATCTCTGCCTGCCATGAGATGTTAAGATGGTTTTTGAGGCATGATCCTGCCATCATCTCAGGTTGCTGGCACCTGAATAAAGCACTTTCCTTCACATCAGCATCTACCTCATGAGTTTGGCTTTCATGGAGGCAGGTAGCTGGACCTGCAGGTCATTTTCCTGGTTTCAAAACTGGAATGCTCATTGTAACACGTGCCTGTTTCCCATGCTCATTTATATGGTTTTAAGCATGAAAAAAATGATAAAACTATCATAATGAACCGTATTTTGTGAAGGAGTTCAAGGTATCCAGCATTGCATTCAGTACAGTATCTCATTCTGTATGCCTGCACTTAGAGATGAACACTAAAAATTAGCTGAATTGTACAGATGCGGAAATTGATGCATTGAGTAGTCAAGTAACATACCCAGTGTCACAGACTGAATAGCAGAACAAGCATTAAAACCCAGGCTGCCTCCCACTAGAATCCTTGTTTGGGTTTTTTTTGTGTGTTTTTTTTAAATATAGTTATTGATTTTTTTTACATAAAGGAAGGGAGAGGGATAGAGAGTTAGAAACATCAAAGAGAGAGAAACATCGATCAGCTGCCTCCTGCACACCCCCTACTGGGGATGTGCCCGCAACCAAGGTACATGCCCTTGACTGGATTTGAACCTGGGACCCTTCAGTCCGCAGGCCGATGCTCTATCCACTGAGCCAAACTGGTTAGGGCTGGAATCCTTGTTTTTTTACCGCTTACTGTGCCACACTGCCACAGAGCAGCCTCCTTGCCCAGAAACTGCGAATTGAAGTTCACGGTACTTCAAGGAGCTTGCAGCCAACCTGGGGAGGCAAATTCATCAGGGGACGAGTGTGACACAGTTGCTGGCATTACACAGACAAAATTACATGTGATTATAGAAAGATGTGTGTGGACTTGAATTCCCAGCTCCCTTTAACCTTCTGGGGTCATCCAAAGGGCAAGCCCACCGACTTTCAAGCTCTGTAGCTCTGACCAAATGCCTGCTGCCTCTACATAAGGCTGGATGGAGGAGAACCTCCAGGGTGGAATATGGAAATGGAAACCCACTTCTGCTTGATATCTTGAACAAGCTGTCTTTGGTGCTTTCTGAAATGCAGGAGATGAAGCCACATGGCTTCTGTCCAGCTCTCCCCCAACCTAACTCTTCTTTACAAGTTACTCAAAACATGTTCTTAGGATTTTCTCCAGGAGAATATACCTCAGCAAGGACTGCACATCGCCAGAAATTCCACCAGCCCCCTCCCTTTAATCTCTTTGTACAGCCAGTGCTGAAAGACGTGTCACACCAAATATTGATTCAAAATGAAATAGAAAGATGCCTTTCACTCTCTGTCAAATACAAAATTAAATCCCAAACTACAAGGACTGGACTTGGATTTTTTATTCTTTTTAAAAAAATGCAATGCATTTCCATTAAGTTGGCTGCCAGTGAATTAAAGAAAAGGAAAGTAGGCATGTGTGGCTTCTTCAGTCAATCATTCATTCTGTTCTCCTACTTTTCAACCCTCCATTTCAGCCTTCCTACCAAAAAAGCCCAGGTCGGAAATTATGTCTTCCAGAGAGAACTGAACTCCTGGTGAAAGAATCTCCGGCCTCCAGGGAAAAGGGTGAGGGTGGGAATAGGGGGCTGGGAAATGTAGCAGAAAAGTGGGTTAGGAAGGCATCTTTAGAAGCTAAAGTGCTTGGAAATTGAATGTCAAAGCCCAACCATGTTTTTCTTCCCTAAGGGCACCTTTTCTCATCTGGAGAAATATTAACTTCATTTCGACACTGCTCTCCTGGAATTCACAATTGATATAGTTCAGGGAACAGCAGCAAACCCAGGACAGGTCCCCTCTCCCCAGGCAGGATTCATCTTGCTCTGACTGCCCCCTAGCACAGGCTCCCACACCTTCACCAGTCCCGAAAGTGCCTCTACCTCCCACTCCCGATACCCAGGCTAGGGATTTCCCCTCACTACCCCACAGAATTCTGATCACCAAGAACATGTCTCATTCATCTCGAATTCCCCAGAGTTTGAAAGGGTGGGAAGAGCAGGAGTTTTGAAGTTACACAGGTCTAGTTTAAACTCCGACTCTTAAATTCAATAGGTGAGTGAGTGACTTAGGCTATTAAACCCCTCAGGGGTTCCATGTCCTTACCAGTATAAGGAGAGACAGTGATACATGCCTAACCAAGTTGCTCTGATCATTAAAAGAAAACCTAAAATAACCCACATTTTTTGAAGGATTGCTATGTGCTGGGCACTATTCGGAGCTATCTGCACACCTTGCTTCCTTTCATCTTTATAACAGACCATAAGACAGATTCTAGTCTGAGCTCTATTTTATAAACATGGAAATCAAGGCTCAGAGAAGTTAGGTAAGTTGCCTAAGGTGCTTTAGCCTGGAAGACACATAATAATCATAATAACAATAGCTATGCTTTATGGTACACTGCCTATATGCCAGAGAAGTGCAAAATATTTTACTTATCATATGTGTTCCACAGTTTTTCAGCCCAGGAAACTGATGAAGTAGCTTTCTGTGCCTACTCAATCATTATGTAACAGAGCAGAGCTGTAACCCCAGATCTCTGAGTTAAAGTCTTAGAGCTTCACCATTACTGACTGTCTGGAGATGACAGATTCATCATGCAGTAGTTCCTTCATATATTTTGTTAAATCAAATTGACTCTATGGAGAGTTTTCCATTCAAACTCATTAGATTTCTTCTGGAGCAAATATAGGTTTCAAGTCTTATGCATAGTGGGTTTGATTTTCTTTTTAGATTCTTCAAGAAGAGACAAGGCTCTAAAAGAGAGGACAGTGAGGTTGAGTTGGGGTTGTAGTACTCAACCTCTACTGTTCAAGCCTTGAGAAGAAGGCCAGCTCACCCTCTCCTTAATTTGGGAACCAAAATCAACAACATTCATTACAGCTTACCCAAGCTGCTAGAACCCATCCACAGCCACATTTTAGAAAATGAACATAAAGCTCTTCATTGGCAAGTTTCAATGCCAAAACAATGGTAGCAATACAAACAGCTAGTAAGAGAGGGTTGGTTACGTAGGATCCACCAACTGTATGCAGCATCGTGCATCCATGAAAACAGTAACTCTGAAGACTAGAGAAAAGCAGAGGAGAATGCTTAGAATGTTTCCTAGGCGTTGCTAACTGATAAAATGCAATGTTGTGTGCAGCCTATCATTGATTGTATCTGTTTACAATATGAATATCTATAAAAGTGAAAAGCAGAGATGAATACAAAAGGGATTAAATGTTTACTTACAATGGTGGAACTTGGGTGGTGTTCGACAGATTTAAAAACCACCTTATTGTTTTGACAGTAAAACATCAGAATGACATGTCACTAGTAAATCACACTGTGGACACTGCCCCAAGAGGAGTGTCGTGGAAGAACAGGCAGCAACTATTCACCAATATGTTTCCTTGCCATTATTTCCTTACCCCATAGACTTAAGGGAGACGAATAAAGAGAACAAGCATGTGGAATAATAACTTGCTCTCTGGCCCACAGGCATGTATCTCCATGTGCTACTTTTTATCTGAGGCTTTGGTAAATAAGGGATATGCTTTCTATTCTCCCAACACTACCTTTTAAGTGAAATGCAGAATAGTCAGGAACAGCCTGCTCACTGGGATGCAGAGGTGAAATGCAAAGGGTCCGTGACTTGAACCAGGATTTGGCACATCTAGCCCAGAGGTCTTTTCCTGCACCAGCCATTCTTTACGCTGCCTGTGATTGCAGATACCCCTCTGTGCATTTGGAGGGCATACAGTCACCATGCAGAAGTATGCTTCAGAGCCTCAAGAGGGTGCCCAGTTGTGCACTTACCTTCCTGGCTTCTGAACACCTATTTCCCCACATCACTTTAAGCCCTGCCCCTTTTGCCAGTCTCTTCTCCCAAGCTCCTCAGCCTCAGGGCTCTGAACTGGGAGGGCTTGTCTCTGTGCTCCCTCTGGGGCTGACTCAGAGCTTTAGCCTTGATCTCTCTGCAAAATTAAAGGCTTAACTCCTGTGTCAGAGAACAAGATCGGGGGAAAGCATTGGGGAAATCTACACAATTCTGTTCAACAGCCCAGACATCATCGCTCCCATCTTTACTGTCTAGGCCCTTGCAGTCTCCGGCATCACTGGACGGACCACAGGGGAGTGAGGGGATAGATGCTCTATACAGACACCCAGGTGGACAACAACCACAGGGAGGCCCTCTGATTGAAGCCCTCATAGTCTTCACTGAGAGCAAGAGGTGAATTCTCTATGTGATGAGGCAAGAGTACATGCTAGATGCTTCTCCCTGCCCAGTCCTGTGTGAAAGAGGCTGTGTGTGTGTGTGTGTGTGTGTGTGTGTGAAATAAGCTCAGGAAGTCAAGTCCAGGGCTTTGAAATGTATCAAAAAACCTACAAAATCTACGTCCACACTAACCTGGGATCTAATTTCCGGCCTGGGCCTCTTTGTTGAATAAAGTCTGAGGCTACCTCTCTCACAGTGCATTTCCTTTTATTCAAGTGAAGCCTTCCCTCCTGCCTGGGTTGTAGGTCATGATCTTGGCCGCTCCCTGCAGATTGAAAAGGTTGACTCCCAGATCTATACATGACCAGCTTAATTCTAGAGAGACTGTCTGAACTACTTCACTGTGGTTCAGTTTCCACAAATGCCGCCTCATGCATGAAAGTGCAAGGAGGTTTTAGGAGCTGGCATTTGCTCACAAGGTCTCCTTCAGTGGAATGGCGCCTAACACGCTATATACCTTACTCTGCCACCAAAACATAACTCTCCTCTCTCGGCACTTCTATCTTCTGACAGAGCAGCTTGGCCCTGAGCAAGTGGAGAGCCTGACTCAGAACTCTTAGGTTCTATTGTACTGAAATGTGCTACACTCACAGGGTTAGGCCACAACTTATCTTAGCACTATAAATGCCGGATCTCAAAAATAGCCAGAAAGAGCTTAATTCTGTCAGAATGAGTCACCAGAGTGACCAAGAAACCCTCTGACACCACATAGAAGACAAATAAAAAATATATCATTTTTTGGAGTTGGAAGAGAACTGGGTTTTATGTCTCATTTGGGTTTTTTTCAACTCCAATTTATTTTCATGCTTCAACCATCAACTTTTCTTACTCTATGAAAACAAAGTAATTAAAATCAAAGGTAAAATCTTGATGAATCTAGTGCTGGTTTTACTGAGTTATGGAATTCCAATTTCTAGTTTCACAAGACTAGAAGCAGCATTCTCTGATGAGGGGGTCGGTCTTCAAGTCATACAAGTGCAAGGAGCCATACACACAAAGTTTCCAAAATCAGAAGTCACAGAGAATCGACATTTTCTCCAGAAATGCAAACACTATATTCGGAAATTTCAGTCTTCTGTTCAGTCAACAGAATGCCCTCCCATAGGTTCAGTACACCTTCTTCCTGAGTTTGAAAGACCTTGTGCAAATCTGCCATTATTCAGGCACTCACAGCACTGGCCCCAACAACCACACACGTGTGGATACACACACACACACACACACACACACACCTTCTGATAGATGGTCCTGTATTGCCTCAATTGGAATTTATTTATTGGAACACCAGAGACCAGAGTCCTCTGAAAGTATAACTGGCCATTGTGAGTGAGCAACTCTGTGAAAGGACTTGTAGTAACCTGTTAGGACTTCTGCTTATACCCTAGAGAGAAAGCTTCTGTGACATTGACAGTAGACTTCCTAAACTGCATTTAAGCCTCTTGTCAATTATAAGTGAAGATCCATCCCATTTTATCTATTTGTGTCTAAGTAGAGAAAGGAACTAATGAGTCCTGATTCCACTGTGCCCATGTAACTGAGATTTGAATTTCTCTCTGCTTCACTGTGGATATTCTCATTCATTTCATTTCAGGGTAAATGCATGCTCTGTCCATTTCTGTAAACCAGGGCCTACTTGTAGGCTAAATAGGATGCAATTTGTTCAGTTAGTTGCAAGTTTCTAGAAAGTGCCAATGTCTAATAGTGTGTCTTCCCCTAGGTTGCAATTACTGATAAAATTCCATAATTCAAAAAATTATTTTGGGTAAGGGAATCTCCTGTCCAAATGGAAATTCTCTTGGAAAGTATACTACAAGGAGTCATTATATGGCATTTACCCCACTGAGAAATTTTGTATGACATTCTTTATGTTATATGGATCAAGAAGGAAAATGAAAATATGGGTCTGGATTGTGGGCATTACATGAAGTCTCCAACATCAATGAGGGCAACCGTAACTCAGGGGAGATGGGCAAAGAAAGGGGGTGGCAGAAGAATGGCAAAAATCATTGATTCTATTCTTCACCTATTGGCCAGATTCCAAAGCTGCAACCCATGAGCCAGGTCATAAAAGGAGGCTTCCCATATGGATTGCTGTGATATTGCACAAGAAAAATTGTACCAGAGTTAAATAGACCAGGAAGACTTTATTTAAGACTACTGCAACAGGGGGAGAGATTGGACTCCACCAAAACAAAATTTTTCAACATGAAACGGTAAGTTTTAACCAATAGGGTGAGCTAGTAGAAAGTTCTGGAGGACACTAGAGGAGAGGTTGATTGGTCAGTGTGATTAAGCCATCTCTGTTTGCTGATTGTCCCTTAGGAAAGTAGGGCTA
Organism: Myotis yumanensis; assembly: GCF_028538775.1. Classification (NCBI taxonomy): domain Eukaryota; kingdom Metazoa; phylum Chordata; class Mammalia; order Chiroptera; family Vespertilionidae; genus Myotis; species Myotis yumanensis. Next base: position 8,846,491 of record NW_027223762.1, read on the forward strand.
CTAACCTCCTTGATGATTACCTTTCAGAGGGATGGCTTCCAGGTCCTTGAGAAAGACATCCCAGTTGTAAAACTGGCAAGACGCTAGGAGAAGATTTATATCTTAAACAAGCAGACAAAGAATTCCCAATCACAAGTTTTCTAAAATAAATAAGAAAAGGAAGGTCAGGAGCCAGTCTAAAGTTTAGACAAACTGAAGGGAATACGAAGGCCGTCTTGGCCAAAATACAGTAATGTTGGTGAATATATAATGAGCATATACTAGGTTCCCGGTTTTTCACATGCACCACTTTATTTAATAGCAATACTTTATTGTCATCATTTCCAGATGAGGAAACTACTGTAAAACACAGAGGGCTAGGTTTCCTGCCCACGGTTATACAGGACCCCGGTAGTCAGCTATTACTAATAGAGTCTACAGTTGTAACAACTCTACTTAGCTTCCTTGATGCTGGTATAGCAGAAAGTCAATCTGTGTATCTCAATGTCGAACCTTCAAATGAATCTTCCTTGAGTACAAGCAGAACTTGAGACTGGTTTTAGAGAACAGAATACGTCAAAGGTGATGAAACTAGTCCTCCATGGTTATGTCACAGAAGACTGTCTTGGCAATCAGAACTGAGAGATTCTGCCACTGGGTTTGAAGAAGTGAGCTGCCATGTTAGGAGAAGGCCCCTAAGAGCCACATGGGAAGAAACCATGGGGATCTCTAGAGACGAGAGGAGCCCGGGTAACAGCCAGCAAGAGAATGGGGCCCTCGGTGTGAATTCTGACCTGAATTGAGCCAATAGTATCCTGAACTTGGAGAGGAACTTCGAGCTTCAGGTGGGAACATAGCCCAGCCAACACCTTGACTGTAGTCTTGGGAGACCCTGAGCAGGGGACCCAGCTAAGCTGTTCCCACACTTATGACTCCTGTGTAACTTACAGAGTTTGAATTGAGTTGTTGACACTTCTATTGTCTGGGCAATGCTCTGGCCCTCATTTACTGTAGCAACCTCCTAAAAGCTCTCTCTCCAAACTTGCCTGCGGTGGATATCTCTTAAAAGTGTATATTATATTTTTTTTTTATTTTTAATTAATTTTTAATTTTTTAAATATTTTTATTAAAGTTTACTTTCAATATTATTTCATATCGGTTTCAGGTGTACAGCACAGTGGTTACACAATTATAGACGTTACAAAGTATTCCCAGAAATATTTCCAGTATCCACCTGGCACCATACATAGTTATTACAATAGTATTGACTATATTCCCCAAGTTGTACTTTACATCCCTGTGACCATACCATAACTACCAATCTGTGCTTCTTAATCCCTCACCTCTTTCCCTAGTCTCCCAAACCCCCTCCTCTCTGGCAGGTCACCAGTCTGGTCTCTTAATATGTTATTTTTCAATAGCAAATGTAGCATTTGCCCCTAAAAATCTATAAGCTAAAATCCAAACTCATGATATACTATAAAAAGCCCTCCCCAGTTTTGTTCCAAATACCACATGTTTCCTAATCTCTTGTCACCTCCTTCATGCACTACTCATTCATCCCTTCTTTCAATCAACTTATAGTCATCTAATGCCTACCATTACCAGAAATTGTCCTGTGATTATGAAACCTAACTGATAACATTTCTTCTAATGGAAGCTTCTAATGGAGTTCAAGATCCTGACAACCAACAATCACAGTTGAACATCAAAAAAGTCCATGGCTTGACCTAGTCAGTTTGGCTCAGTGGATAGAGCATTGGCTTGCAGACAGAAGGGTTCCAGGGTTCGATTCCAGTCAAGGGCACATACCTCAATTGCAGGCTCCTGGCCCTGGTCAGGGTCATGTGGGAGGCAACCAATTGATGTGTCTCTCTCACATGGGTGTTTCTCTCTGTCTCTCCCTCTCCCTTCCACTCTCTCTAAAAATCAATGGAAAAAATATCCTTGAGTGAGGATAAAAAAACAAGTCCATGGCATGAAGAAAGCAAATGGTATAATCCCAATTCCACCACTTATTGTTTCCAAGAATTGGGAGAAGTCAACTTTTGTCTCTAAACTTCAATGTCCTCACTGGTAAATATTGGAAATAACACCTATCATCTCATGGCATTATTAAGAAGGATTTAATTAGACAGTACAAATAAAGTTATTAGCATAATGCTGTCTACAAAGTGAAAGTCTAATAAGTATTAGTTAAATGTTGATGCTCAGTTTGTATTTATTGACATGTATATTGCACACGAATGGGGGAAGGACCAGGATCGCAGGGGGAATGGCCAGGCAGGTGCTCAGGGGGAATACGCCTCGGGATGGGCCTGGAAGGGTGACAGGACTTAGACCAGCCGTGGGCAAACTACGGCCCACGGGCCGGATCCAGCCCGTTTGAAATGAATAAAACAAAACAAAACAAAAAAAGACCGCACCCTTTTATGTAATGATGTTTACTTTGAATTTATATTAGTTCACACAAACACTCCATCCATGCTTTTGTTCCGGCCCTCCGGTCCAGTTTAAGAACCCATTGCGGCCCTCGAGTCAAAAAGTTTGCCCACCCCTGACTTAGACCAAACGTGGAAGGTTTCCAGCTGAGGAGGACAATGTGCATGAAGACAGATGCCTGAAACAGCAGGGTGTGTGGCAGACATAGTAGTTAGGCTTAGCTGAAGAAAAGATGCATGCGAGAGAACTTAAGCGCTTCTCATTGATTTTCCCAGTGCACATCATTGCTCCCCACAACATCTAAAGAAAAAATGCATACGTGCCAGACATTGTCCTAAATGCTTTAACTCTACGAACTTGCTGAATTCTACCCATCAAGGTAAGTACTATGAACAGCCTTATTTTGCAGATGGAGAAAAGTGAAACCAAAAAGGGTAAGTATTTTACTAGTTGTACAACTAGTACTTGTAGATCTGAGATTTGAACCCATGCAATGATAGAGCTCTTAATTCTAACACACACACACACACACACACACACACACACACATTTCCAACCCCCAGCAAACCTAATAGACACAAATAAACACAGAAGCAAGGATGCAATTGGGGGAAACAATTGGGCAAACCAAATCATTAATGCTCACGTAGTTAACTCTTTTTAACACAAACAAGAAAGATGAAACTTTGAAAGTGTGACTTTCCCTCCATATTAAAAAGTAAATGGCAAGAACAGAATCCAAATACCTTCAGCAATATCCTGTACCAGTGAATGCACACATACATCCATTTTACACAGACACGTGTGGTATGTATACATTCACGCATGTTCGGAGTATTCATTTAGTAGAGTAATCTGGTGGGGTTTTGCCCATAAAATTATGTGCTTAGTACTTAAAATCAATCAAATATTGAGCCATTGGCCTTCTAGTTGAAAACTACTTTGAAACATATGCAAGCAATATCAGACACAGATTTCTTAAAAATATCTTGAAGCATTTTTTTTTGGGGGGGGGAATATTTTAAATGAATAAACTACAAACTGTCAACGTATATATGAAGATGTGCTCCTTTTAGAATGCAAATAATTCAAAACATCCCCATGGTTCTTTTGAATTTATATATACATATAAATTTTACATTTTTTCTAAAACATACTTTTTAAATGTATTTATTTTCCAAAACACACTTTTAAATGCACCTAGCTTTCACAAAATGTTCTCACTTCATCATTTAACAAATATTTCTTAAATGCCTACTAAATGTGATATACTATTCCTGGGCATGTGGGCACTTGGGATATAAAACAGACATGATCCCAGCCCTAGTGACACGTACATTGTAGCAGGGGAAGATAAACAATACATAATACATTTAACAAAAATGGTGTCTATTCCAGGGGAACAAGAAAATATAGACCAGATAAGGGGGACTTAGAGGTGGGGGCTGCAGTGTTAAATAGGGGTGACAGGATGACCCTTTAGAGAAAATGACAATTGAGAAAAAAACTTAGTGATGGTGAGAGGTGGGTAGTTAGGTATCTAGGATAAACGCTTTCTAGGCAGATAAGCAGCAAGAGCTAAGGCCCTGGGGCAGGAGTGTGTCTGGCATGTTTAAGAAATACCAGGGAGGCCAGGCTGGCATGGTCAGTGGTTGAGTGTCAACCTATGAACCAGGAGATCATAGTTCGATTCCCAGTCAGGGCACATGCCCAGATTGTAAGCTTGAGACCCAGTAGAGGATGTGCAGGAGGCAACCTATCGATGATTCTCTCTCATCATTGATGTTTCTATATCTCTCTCCCTTCCCCTTCCTCTCTGAAATCAATAAAACTATTAAAAAAAATAAAAGAAAAGAAATACCAGGATGGGTAAAGTGGTTGAAAAAACATGACTAGCGGTAAGAAATCATAGGAGAGGTAATAGAGAGAGATCATCCAGGGACTACCCTTTGAAATAGATTTGAGCACACAACTGTTACAATCTAACAAATGTTCTAAATTTGTCTTAGGGAGAACTGTGAAAGAATGGAGCATTAATCCAAGTGAGAAAGGATGGTGACACCGGGAAACTTCAACACTTCACCACTAAGCACCGTTTCCTGTAGAATGTTTGAAAATGAACAACGTAACAAAACATTCTAGTATTTTTAATTTCAACAACCAATCATATTCCTAATGCCCTACATTATTTTTAAAATCACATACAAAGTTTAAAATATGCTTCTTTTGACTCCGTATGATTTTTGTCTTTCAGTTAACTACATTACATTCACTGATTTTCCAATATTATAATAATTGTTTGTGCCTAGGGTAAACCTTCACGATGTTTCCTTTTTTTGGTGTTTGTTTAAATTGACTGTGCTCTGGGCTTTGTCATAAAAAAGTTATTTGTAGTTAACAATTTCAGTCATAGGGAAAAGGTTGTTTTTTTTTCAGAGAAATTTTGTGTTGCTTGCCAACACCTGATATTGTCAAGTTTCTGGTGTTTTTGCCATTAGCATAGTTCTTAATGTTGATATGACCTCACATTATTGACATAAAATGTACTTTGTCATATTTTTTGTTGTTTATGACACCACTGAATTCTATTCCTTGACACTTATTTTAGACCTTTGGATTTATAACTAAAGTGAAATTGGTCTGTTTCTTTTTTTTCTTATACTGTAATTTTTTGTTTTGCTATAAAAGTCTCATAGAATAAGTTGAATACAATTCTCTTGTTTTCTAAAATAAATTGTATACCATAAGAACTTTTAAATTTGTTTTATTTACCTTTCCTTTGCTTTCTTCCCCCCACCTCCCAGTTTCTACTGGACTAATAAAGATTTCTATCACCCATTTGCCTCTGCTGATTTGAAGCTATAAACTATGTTACTAATCTTCAAATATTTTTCTTAAATTTAACTTCACATTTTTCTAATAAAGGCTAAAGTTATTCTATGCTTTTCCTCTTTGCAGAACTTGTCAGAAATCCTAGCAGGCCTTAAAAATGCACCACACACCCCTTTTCTTATTGCTATGTTTTGGTTTTACCTTTTTAAATGCACAAAAAGTTTAATTTACAGGCATAATTTTTTAAATATATTTTAATTGATTTTTTTTACAGAGAGGAAGGGAGAGGGATAGAGAGTTAGAAACATCAATGAGAAACATCAATCAGCTGCCTCATGCACACCCCCTACTGGGGATGTGCCCGCAACCAAGCAACCAAGGTACATGCCCTCCTTGACTGGAATCGAACCTGGAACCCTTCAGTCTGCAGGCTGACGCTCTATCCACTGAGCCAAACTGGTCAGGGCTACAGACATAATTTTATTGTTTCTGTGCTCACTTGTTTTTCCTTTGGCCTCTGCCCTGTGCTTACATCTCCTCTCCCTGAAGTGCCCGTTGTAACACATCGTTTGGCATTATTCTGTAAACGGTAAGAGTCTTTGTGTGACTAAAACCGCCTTTACTTTACCCTCCTACAGGAATGAAGATTTAGCCGAGCATAAGAGTCTAGGAAAACAGTGAGCTTCCCGCGGGATTTTCTATAGATGATTCCTCTGTCTTCTGGACATACTTCAGGGTGATAAGTCTGTTCTGAGTCAAATTACAACTCATGTGAAGGTAATCTCTTCTCCCTTGGCTAGCTTTAAAGATTTTCTCTTAAATGTTTTACAATTTCACTCCTACGTGTCAAGTTATAGATTTGTTTTTATTTTTCCTGCATGGCATTTGTTGTGTATTTTCTAAGGACTCAGAGTTTCTTAAAAACCTGAGAAATCCCACTCAGACATTGCTTCTCCACACGCCTTCCAGAACCCGGGCATCTATGGCAGGGGCTTATCCATCTTACGCCCCTCCCTTAATGATCTTCCAGTTTTTACTTTGTTTGGTCATGACTTGATTCTCGATGAATTCTTCAATTCAGCTTCAACTGGCTCTTTTTCCTTTAGGTTCATTCCACATTTCTTCTAATGTGTTTAATTTCCATAAACTTCAAGATTTTAATTTGACCTTTTTAGGCGTTTCCCTTCCCCCCCCAGTTCCTTTTTGTCATAATTTTAAAGTTGATTTTAATGGATGTTCTCTAAATATTTACTTTTTCACATCCTAAACGTACATTATTGAAAGTCATATAAAATTCATTTCACAAGAATGGATTCATATTGGAATTAGTTATGAGCCTTCTTTCTTCACATTGGATTTTTGTGTGTGTGTGTGTGAGCTTGAGAATTGTATGTGTAGCCTCCTTGGAGGTGCAGGGACCCCCCCCCCCCTGTACTCAGGCTTCTGAATGTACAGAGTCTGCCCCATAACAGGCCCAGAACTAGATTTAAAACGGCATCCCAGGGCATTGCCTCAGAGTGATTCTTGAGAGCATTACAGATTCAGCTGGTGGCTATGCTGGTGGTTTCCTTGTTACGAATTCTTTATTTTTGTCCCCCCTCTTACCTCTCTAGCTTACAGCTTCCTCTAAAGTTATGGAGCAAACAGATTTTCCGTGAAAGATTTCTTCAGTTTCCTTTTACTGGCTGTGAAGGACACACTGAGGCTGCCTCCTGTCTCCAACGGAATATGGAACACTTCTCTTCACAGTTACTCCCCTGAGCCCGGCTTCTGCCTACCATGAGCTCACTCTTACAGTGGTCGGCAAACTCATTAGTCAACAGAGCCAAATATCAACAGTACAACGATTGAAATTTCTTTTGAGAGCCACATTTTTTAAACTTAAACTATATAGGTAGGTACATTGTTATTACCTTAATTAGGGTCCTCCTAAGGCTTAGGAAGAGCCACACTCAAGGGGCCAGAGAGCCGCATGTGGCTCGCGAGCCGCAGTTTGCCGACCACGGAGAGGACAATGGTCTGTAGCTATAAAGGTGTAGCCTGTGGACTTTGATCAACAACAATTGGAAGAAGACTAGACAGAATTTTGAAAACTTTGATGACATTGGAGATGTAATGAGGTAGTTTGGACTCAAGGAGCCTGATGATAAAGAAAAGGAGGCACATTGAAATGAGCACAATTTCTGGAAGCCTTGCCTACCCTTGGGGACTTGCCTATTGTTGGCACAGGAGGTGAAGCTGAGGAGCTTGGCAGAGCCTCTGTGCTACAAGACAGAAAACTAGCAAAGATATTTAATACCTCATGAAGCTGAGGATTTTAAAAATATAGACTCCTGCAGCTGGCAAGGCAATCTAGTTGGGAAGAAATAAGATCGATGAGAGAAGAGAGGTAGAAGGAAGTGAACGTGGCACTCAGTGGTGTCGACCAAGGTTTCTCATCCTCCACACTATTGACGTGTCAGGACAAATAATTCTTTATCCTGGGGGGTTGCCCCTGCATTGTAGGATGTTTAGCAGTATCCCTGGCCTCTACCCACTAGATGTCAGTAGCAACCCACCCCCAACCCCCACTCCCAGAGTCGTGAGAACCAAAAAAGTCTTCAGACACTGTCCAATGCCCCCTGAAGGGCAAAAGCACCCTGATTGAGAACCAAGAGTTATAGGCTTAAAGTATTTGCCAAAGCCTTAAGGTATGCAGAGTAACAGGCTGAGACACGAAGAAAAATTTAAGAAGCTAAATAACGGAGCAGAATGTTGAAGTCACTAGGTACTGAGAGGAGATAAAACTTAGAATTTCCTAGGGGAGGGATCCTAGCAAACAACCCAGGCTCTAAACTGGTGCCTCTGAGGAGCTCCATGTCAGGACTAGGACGATCCATTGTAGCCGGAGACTGACAACATAGTCAAGTCAGTACTGAGGAGCTCAGCTCTTGACTACAGGTGACCTGCTCTACTCCAGCTATCTGCCAGGAAACAAAGGAAATCAACCCCAGAGGAACATCATGGCAGTCAGGAACTCTATAAATTTTTTAATACATGATGTCTGGTTATCAGTCAAAACTTTCTATGCATAACTAGAAACAGGACCAAAAGAAAATAAAACAGATAATAAAATGCATCCATAGGTGACCAAGATATTGAGATGATTAAATATGGACTTTAAAATAAATATTATTCAACCAACTGAGGTCAAGAAAGTAGACAAGATGGAAATGATAAAGCTTACATCTTCAAATGTAACTTTTAGAACTAAAAATGTAACTGTTACTGAGAAATCAATATATGGGCTTAACAGTGGATAAGACATTTCTTGGTTCATGACCCCACACCACTCTGACATTGCTTCCATGGTTACACCTCTTTAGGCTTCGATTCTCTTGCTTTCTTCTACTAAGGGTCTGCATGGATACATTAGGCCCACCTAGATAATCCAGGATGCTCTCTCATTCCTAGTTCTTAAATTTAACCACACCTGCCAAGTTTAATAAAATTTTGTTAAATTTTCTAAAATATGTGAAACTATATACTGAAAAGTAGAAAACAATGCTGAGAGAAATTAAAGATCTCAAAAATATGGAGAGATATATACCATGTTCATGGATCAGTTGACTCAATATTTTTAAGATATCAATTCTCCCTAAATTGGTCAAGGGATTTTGTTTTCTGTTTGTTTGTTTTTTGTTTTTGTGTGTGAAAATTGACATGTGGGTTCTAACATTTACATAGAAATGCAAAGAAACTAGAAAAGCCAATGCAACTTTGAAAAATAACAAAATTGGAGGACTTACACAAGCTTTGTAAAAAAAAAACTTTTCTATAAAACAAGCATAATCAAGAGAGTATTTCACTGGTGTGATTATATGTATATAATCCCTGAAAGAGAAAAGAGAGCCCCAAAATAGAGTGACTCATAAATAACATTTTATGAAAAATAATAGGGGAATTGTGTGGGGAAAATGATTATGAAACAATTGGACATGTGAAAAAAATAAACTTTGACTCTTTCTTATTACATAGTATTCAAACATTAGCCTGCAATGGACTATGGACCTAAACGTATGAACTAAAGCTGTAACATTCTAAAGAGCACATATGAGAACAATCTTTGTCATCTTGGTAGACAAAGATTTCTTAGCACACAGAAGGCATAGACCACACAAACACACACACACAAAGTGGGATTTTTCAAAATGATAAACCTTTGCTCTTCAAAAGAAACTTTCTTTAAAATATATTGTTGTTGATTTCAGAGAGGAAGGAAGAGGGAGAGATATAGATTCATCAATGATGAGAGGGAGTCATTAATCGGCTGCCTCTTGCATGCCCCACACTGGGGATCCAGCCCGCAACCCAGGCATGTGCCCTGATAGGGAAGCGAATTGTGACCTCCTGGTTCATAGGTCAATGCTCAACCATTGAGCCACATCAGGCAGGCCAAAAGAAACTTTTAAGAAAATAAAAGGACAAGTCATATTAGATGAAACTATTTCAACACGTATACCTCACATAAGATTGGATACAGAATATAAAGAAATCCTTCAACTCAATAATAAAAATCCAAATAATTCAACTTTTTAAATTGGCAAAACTTTGAACATAAACTTGATTACAGACAAATAGATGATAAACAAGTACATGAAAAGATGCTTAATGCCATTATTTACCAGGGAAATGCAAATTTAAAGCCACAATGAAATATCGCTCACTATACACCCACTACATTAACTAAAATTAAAAAGACTAATAATAGCAGATGCTAAGGGAGATTTGGAAAAACTAAAATAGCTGTTGCTGATGGGAATGCAAATACTACAATCACTTTGGAAAATAATTCAGTAATTCGCAACTATGTAAGCATTTTACCACAAGACTCAGCATATTTACCTGTAGGTATTTAAACGTGTGACTACATACACCCACACAAAGATTTTTACCAGAATGTTCATAGTGGATTGTTTCTTAATATCCAAAAGTTGGAAACAATCTATATATACATGTACTGGTGCATTAAGAAGTTGTGTTAAATACATACAATTGAGCACTACTCAATAATAAAAGGAAATAAACTATTTCTATGTGTGACAACTGGATGAATCACAAAACATTGTATTAAGTAAAAGACATCAGATACAAAAATTACCATTTGATTCAATTTTTATAAAATTCTAGAAATGCCAAAACTACAGGAACAGAAAACATGTTTGCCTGGGGTCCTGTGGGAATATTCTGGGGTGATAAAAATTGTTCTATACACATCCTGATTATGCATAATTGTAAAAGTTAATCAAATTGTTATATTTCAATATGGTAAGTTTTATTACATGTAAATTATGCTTTAATTTTAAAAATTCCAAGGAAGTAGGTAGGGATTGATATGGTAGGCCCAAATGCCAGTCTTAAAATTCAGACAGAACTCTAAGATGAACAATATCAATACAAGATCAGTGTATTTGTATGACATGAATGAATATTTCCAAAGTGTGCAAAGAACCTGGACTGCTTTGTACAAAGTGTTTTCTTCTAATTCTAGTTGTGAGAAGTCCTGGGAAATTCTCTAGTAACGGAGCTATGAAAATATATTCATTCGACTTAGTAAAATTCTAGTTGATAACAACACAGAGGGATGCAGGCAGGTAGACGTAATTTTCCAAGGCAAGTAATGAGCTAATGGATTCCCTCAAAGTGACAGAAATGGGCTGATTGTTTACATCTGACACTCAAACAAGACAAGAGCAAAGGGAAAATGAACCTCCAGGTATAATAAACATCCTCTGACCCAGGAGTCTGGAACAAAAATTACATGGAAAACTTCAACCCAGTAAATTACCCTTAAGAGAAGCTGCCTGCTGTAGAAGGATGGGGCTGCTGACGATGCCAGGTCAGATGCCAGCACAATTTGTAGGGGTGCAGTTTCCCACTTGAAAGCAGTTGCTACGCTGTGAAGGGCATGTCAGAATCACTACCGGGCTTTTCAGAACACCAAGGCGCTCACCAGGGAGAAGGCAGCACATGCATCTCATATCAGTCCCACCTGGACCCCGATTCCATTAAATATTCAGTATCATGAGGAATGCGTTTTACACATAGGACTGGACTCCCTTCGGGACTGAAGTGCTGTGAGATCTTTGTTATAGAGCACTGTTGGGGACCGCGGGGCTCTGGCTAATTCCTGTGACACAAAAGTCCTGCACTAATGACACATAGATCAGCGACTGTAAAGAGATTAGATTACATCACGCAGTGGATCTTTCTAAGAATGTTATCCAACATCCTAGTGTGTGACTGGAAGGCATTATATTTACTGCATACACAATGGACACCGAGGTAAAATCTTTCATAGAGCATGATACCACCAGAAATAACTGAGAGGCAGAGAGAAATTCCAAGAACTGATGAATATGCTTAAAAAGGGATTCCATATCACTGGCTATCTTGTGACTGCAGATAAAAATTAGATTTTATTGCTTATCCATAAAATTGGCCCAGAAGAAAAGTGGAGTTGAAAAATACCCAGTGTTCATCAATGGTAGGGAACATGCGCCATTGACTATAAAAGACGTTTGGCAAAATCTGTACAAAGGTGAAAACACATTTGCTTGGATGTAGGAATGTGTCCTTTTGTCTTAAAAAGGAAAAGAACTATTAATTACCCCACTCATTTCTCTTTGGGCACTTGTCATTTTCAACTTTAAATTGCACTTGCTTTTGCATTGTATGTGACCTGTCAAACAGTAGAAGATTGGTTTGGTTATCTCTGTAACCCATATTGCATCATGCCTTACTCAATGTTCAATAATAATTTGTAGAGTGAATTAACAGAAGATTACATATCAATGAATGAAACAAGCTAGACTTTCGTACTAGATTGTGTAAGGCAAGCTGTGAGGAGCTCAAAGATGCTTGGCTTGTTGACTTCTGAAAATAATTATGTTTTTAAGTAATTAAACAAACATAATAGTCATCTAGAATATCATAATAAGTCTACATTAAAGGGACATGGAAAAGCTTGGGGCAGTCCAAGAACACAGATACACAATTATCTCAAAAAAGGAGGAGAGGATGGGAAAGGGGGAAAATGTGAGGAGTTATTCTGAGCAAATGTTTTAAGCATTTATTTATTTTGTGATTTAAAATATGAAAAATCATAGTTCAAAATATTTTAAGAAAATTATCATCCTTTTTTTTTAATCTTGGTAAAGAGCCCTCTAGAGTGATGAGTAAAAGTTAATGCAGAAGGGCGGAGAGGGAACAAATACATATGGCTCAGGCTTTAGCTTATTGGATGGACTGGGTGTCAGTCAGGGAGCAGCAGCCCTAGACCAGGCGTGGATCTACTTGTATGTCTCCCTTGCCACCTGGGGTTCCTGCCTGGAGAACAAAGGGAGGGGATGGACCAGCAGTGGGACTGGCATTTTGAATGATGGGCCTGTCGGTCACTGGGTCACAATCTGCTCAGGAGTATGTTGCCAGGAAGATGACACCGCCATTTGACATCCCAATAATTTCCTTGGTAACATATGCAATCAGTTCACACACCCAGCCCAGCACAGTTGGCTGGACCTGGGCGAATGGGTGTGGACTTACTGGCACTCCTGAGAAGACAGGTGGGGAAGCTGAAGGAGGATTAAGCTGCTGGCTCAGCCAACAGAAATAGAGCTACATCAGAAGCTCCTTCAGCCCTGTGGTCTCTGGTTAGGATATATTTCTATTAAAGAGTTCTAGCTCAACCACAGAACGATAGCTCCAACTGCAGAATTGTGCTGTTAATTATGTTACTTCTGTCTTCATCCCACCAGAGGGGAAACTTCTTGAAGGGAGAAAACTGATTTATGTTTATCACCCTCCAGTTTTGTTTGAACAACCAAATGTGAAAAACTGCACATTACAAAACTGCAAAGTGCTGTTTAAATGCTTTTGTGTAGAAAAAAATTAAAGTAAAAGGAGGAAAAATATGTGAATTTTTAAATAAAAAATGAAGAACAAAATTTTAAGATATCAATATGTCACATCCTAAAAGTTACCTTTACACTAGATAATAATTCCTAAGGCTTCGTGTTTCTCTGAGGACCCTCTTCTACATCCTTTTAATAAAAGTTAAGTGCTCTGAAGGCCTCCTTGGAATGGATCCACAATACAAGTGCCGTCATCAGAAATCAGGAAACTGGGTAATGGGGGAAAGCTAGCGGTGCATTGTTATGATGGTGAATGAATCCCAGGAAGTGGGGAGGGTCACAGCACACTGCAAGAGCACAGGATCGAGAGGATCACACCCAGCTCTATGGAACTGCAAGTCCATCAGAGTGGCTTAGGTCCTCAGGAGTGGAAATGTGGAACAGGGCAGGGGACCAAGGCTGGGAGAACCCGAGGCAGCACTTCCATTTGCTGTGTTAGAAAGCAAAGACGCCTAGCTGGTGTGGCTCTGTGGTTGAGCATCGACCCAAGAACCAAGAGGTTGTTGGTTTGATTCCCAGTTGGGCACATGCTTAGGTTTCCGGCTGGATCCCCAGTAAAGGGTGTGCAGGAGGCAGCGGATCGATGATGCTTCTCTCTCATCATAGATGTTTCTCTCTCTCTCCCTCTTCCTCTCTCTCTCAAATCAATAAAAACATATTTTTAAAAAAGAAAGCAAAGAAGCAGCTGGGGCTCATCCGGCTGTACCAGGATCTATTGACTGATTAACTGGTTACACGTAAACACTTCACAGGCAAAGGCATACTGAACAAGCCCCTTCCCCAGGGACCTGTCCTCAAAATGCCCACCCATACAAGACAGCTCAGGAGTAACCCCCAGGAACTGCACCCAGCAGTTGACAGAAAGGGATGGCATGGGGACTGCCCTGTGGCTTAGCAAGCAGGGCATGAGAGGAGTCAACCCACAAGGCTCTGGCAGCCCCTCTGAACTGACTATTGATTACAAAGGAAAGCCAGATGCAGGAAAGAGGGGGTTTTAGAAAGAGCAAAGCATGGGAAGGAGACAATAAATTTGCAAATAGATGCAAGGACCTAATGAGTGTTTCTCAGAGTCGAGCTTTGTTGGTTTGAAACGTAGGAAATCAGAGTGTAGAGGCTTCCAGATGCACCTAGGACATGAAAGAGAGGGAAGCCACCTTTCATCAAAATGCCTGAGATGTACGTGTGGTGGAAGCAGGCTGCTCTGGGGGCTGAGACAGAAAGCTTCGGGGCTCAGAGAAGAAGAATAGAATGCGCTGGGCCTTTCTGGGGACTTGGAAGCAAGAGTGGGCATACAACAATAGTAATCATAATTTAAAATGATTTTAATAATCATAGCTAGCATTTATTCAACTCTCCCTCTATGCAGTCACTGCACTAAATATTCTCCATAAATTTACCTCCTTTAATTTTCACTGCAAACCTCAGAGATGGATGCTACTCTTATTTCCATTTCACAGATGAAGAAACTGAGGCTAAGGGAACTTAACGAACTTCCCCACAGTCAGGTATCTATGGAACTAGTATTCAGCTTAGGGCTGTCAATTCTTTCTCTGTGTGGTACAGTGTAGCCTTTGACCTGAGGTAGGGGAGAAGAGGACATCTAGAAGACAGGAAACTTTCTTCCTGGGTATAAGAATTTGAGGAGCTGGAGAAGTTTAAAACATTTGCAACAACTAATTCAACTTTCCTAACAGACTCACCCTAACATCCATCCAAATTCAGCTGATCTCCACCTCCATTGTTTCTGCCTGATGTAAGCCAGGATCATTTTTTTCCTGGGTTATTGCAATTGTCTCCCAGCTTCCTCCCTAACCCTCGTATCATCTATTCTTATCTTGGGAGCTACAGTGATTCTTTTAAAATGAAAATCAGATTATATTACTCTTTGTCTAAAAACACATCCAGAGGCTTCACATATCACTTTCTATAAAAGCCCAAGCCCTTGTAATGGCCTAGAAGACCCTACCTGATCTGGCTTTTCACCTGGCCTCACCTCCAATCTTCTCCCCTTGCTCCACTCCCTGCAGCCACAGTAACCCACCTTCAGGTCTTAGGCCCTTTGTACTTGCTGGTCCTTCTGTCTGGGACTCTCTTCCCCCAGATAGCCTCTTGAATTCCCCCCCTAGCTCCCTCTCTGTTTACACTCAGGAAGTTGTGATCTTCCTTGATCATTCACAAGAGAATGGCACCTCCTCCCAGCACCTCCACCCCCGTGCATTATTTTTCTCCAGAGCATGTATCAGAGTCTGACCTTCTAATTCATTACTTGTTTGTGATCTGCCCCCACCCAAGGACAGGAGCTTCACAAAGGCTTTCTCTTCACTGAATCATGTCCAATGCCTGAAACAGGGCCTGGCATGGGTTCAATAAATATTTGTTTAATGAATCGATGCAAAACAGGTTCTCCTTTTGTGTTGGCATATCCTTGATGGTTTATTACCAATAATGAAAAGTCTAATTACTATGAGAAAGGAAGCAGGACCTCTTGTGGGAAAAGCAGAGAAGAGGATGCTAAGTTAGGAAAGTGAAGGACAGCAGCAGATGGAGCAGGTCGATACGCAAAGGAGATACTGAGATCATTTTATTCCATTATGAGAAGCTGAGAGTATACCTCTCAGGGATAAGAGAGGAGCTGGGTGTGTCACTCTCAGGCCTCTTTAGGGCCTGTTCCTTCTGCTATTGATGTAGAGTAGCCTAAGGACACACTTTCTGAGAAAATCCTCATAGCCCATCTCTGTCCAATCAACCAAAGCTCTTGAGTTGAAGATGACGAGGAGTCTGAACAGTCCTGGATTAGAAGTCACCCAATTAGATGGCCAGGCACTCGGAAGAGGCCTGATGGCCACCGTGCAGGCACTTATGCTAATGCATCTCATCATCTCTAGGTGCCTGGGGGGAACACACTTTTCAAAATGGCTGTGTTACATCTGAGAATTTAACCATTCATGTCCATTCACCTTTAGTGAATCACATCAGCACACACTATCTGATGTAAGTTTTCACAGAGGTACACTTGACAACTTAGAGGTGATTTGTGGTCACATATATCTTTTTTGGGTGAAATGTGTTTGTTGTTACTGAAGTCCAAATTAAATTCATCACAAAGAGAATTTTCCCAGGAATTCCAGGTGTGCTTTCTATGGGTTTCGTTATACTAGAAGACCTTGCTATTTTGGATGAATTTCATGTTAGAGGTGTTTATTGTTTTCAGGTGCTCAGGATGAGACAACAAAAAATAGCTTTATACGTTAAAAGTTTTTAAAAAATAAAGTATTGTTGGTGCTCTTGTCCCACTTCAGGCGTCCATTTATGCCGGGGTTCATGTCCCAGCATCAAGAAGGGTTCAGGAATCTGGAAAAGGGGCTGCACGTAGATGACATAGAAATCCAGAGACTAATAAAGAATCCAGAGAGGAGATATAACTTTGAAAGGCATTGGGGGTCAGAGGTCCTTCAGCTAAAGGAACTGAAGACTCCCTCCTTGTCTAGGACCCTGGCTTTTATTAACACAATTGCCCTAAGGCAAGGTGGAGATAATACACTTCAATGAGTAAGGTTTCAAAGGGTACAGAGTCCATTGTCAGAATGGGGGAATAGCCTACGGCTGTTCAGGTGTTTGGCCAGTAGGAGGCAATAACATGTAGATTAAGATGCCCTTTAACTGTCTGGCAGCCACAATCAGTTTCCTATTCAGGTTTGGGGAGATGCCTTTAGCCATTCCCAGATGGTTACTACATGTGTGGCTCAACCCTGTTGAGTCCCCAAGTTTCATCAACCTTTTGATGAAACTCTTAAAATTATGACATGCTGGAATTGGTCTACGGCAATAAAGAACGCAAAGCTACATAAGGACAAGGAGACTAATGACGTCAAAGTCTAGACTAGTTTAGTGTTCAAGAAAACGGATTCTGGACTCGAAGTGTGAAAGCCTGCTGTGCTATGTCATCTTGGGCAAATGACCAAGTCTGAAAAGCTTCATTTCTTCATCTGTAGAGACTAGAAGTGACCACCCACTTAAGAGACCATTTGTGAGCAGTAGGAAGATAGCGTTTATAAAATGCAAGGACATACATTAGCAAACACTCAGTAGAGGATAATGCCCATCATTTGGTCCTTCTGCTACCGAACATTTTCCCCAGTCATCTCTTGGGATCCTTCAGCATCATCAAAACTATGGCAACTGGACCCGGACATCTGACCGTTAGACACCATCTACCCAGTAAGAGAAGTTTCCAGATCTTTGATACCCAGTTTGGTTATTTAATCTTAGATAATGCCAGCTACTTTAAACACTGAGTGAACTCCTTTGATGCTGCAAAGATCTTGCTTCACAATCTTGCTATGGCTTAGTCATCCCAAGACCCAGCTGGCTCTAGGAGGCAGAGCTGCACAAACAGTGACCGTCTACAGAAGCAAGCAACTACCGACTACCTCTACGACAATTTCATTCTTTTGTTTTAATTTGTCTCTGGTGCCTATTACAGCCTCAGAACATACACTATCTTTTTCAGTTTAAATAAAACAAGTGGTGAAACTATATCTACATGTAGCCTGAAAGGGGGAAAAAAAATGATCCTGGAACCATTTAACAGCATTTTTAATTTTATAAAACTTAACATATTAATGATGTGTAATTTAACTTATGCAAACTGGGCCACTGGATAATCATATCTTGAATAATCCTTCTCCTTTATTAAAAAAATTAATAAAGCGAGAGTATTATAAAGCCTAAAGCCCTTTTTTTTCCCCTCCCAAATTATAACCCTGCTGCAATTGAAACATGTTTGGAAATAAAATCAATCAATCCAACTTCATCAAGGACAAATCGCACCTCTCAGAGGAATGATGCCTGCACATGGGCAGAGGGTGAACTGCCCAAGTCCGGCCGAGGAGGGCTCGTCTTTAGAAATCATGACTGCAGAGGTCAGAGGCTCTGGAAATGGAACAGTTGGCTTCTTGTTGGCCTCCCCAGTGTTTTCTCATCTCAGCGTATTTCATTAACTTGGCAAATGTTGGTAGCGTATCACTAAGACTTTTTAACACTTCTTCATTCCCTAGTATTTCAGTTTCAAGATCATTAATAAAACAGGAGCTTGAGAAGGCAGCACCCCAGGCAATTCATTGGTGGCAGGGAGGGTGGCTGCCTGACTTTCACAGCTATTAGCATCGATGAAGCTGAATTTTATAAATAGGGCGTCAATTTCATGGAAGGAGAATAGGAATAAGCACTATTCTTCGCCCCTGTTGCATGTTAAAGCAAAAGTAAATTTATAAATATTTGAGTTTCTTCTATTTTCACTAGCATGTGCTTTCCTCTTATAAAAAAAACAATTATACTCAAATTTTTTCTTCCAGTTTTTTTATATATGGATTTTTTTTTCTTAATGCCCCATATATATCATAATGTTGTAACCTGCTTTTCTCACTTTACTGTATTTTCCCACTCTGGTTGTTGTTGATTTTTGTTTTGTTGTGTGTGTGTGTATGTGTGTGTGTGTGTTCTCAACCTATGTGATTAGTGATCTTTTTGTGACACAGATAGGTTCTCAATTGATGAAATGAATCACTGAATTTTCTCCCCAAACAGGTAACTCGTATACAATCATGGCGTGTTTTCTTCATTCGTCCCTGTGTTTCCTGAGCCGACAGGAATGCTCTCCTGTGAACTGCCTCCAGAAACAGCCCCAGTTGGAGGCACGAAATGTTATCAGACCTTGCGCTCCATCTGGGACACCAGCTCCAGATGGTGGGTGTGAGACAACTTTTTGAATCTCTGCTGACACTGAAGCGTGTTTGGGAATTAAATCAACCAATTCAAATGTGGTGGAGGACCATGCATACCTACCTGCAAATGCAGTTAAGTGCTTACAGACTTTCAGCCATTCCTGTATCATTTCTAGATAAATACATTTACTTAGTTTCCACCTAAATCAGTGAAATGCCTCCAAGACACCCATGTTACCTTCCCAATGCTTAATGATCTATAGAAGATTCCAAAGCCCTTTAGCTGGAGTCATACTTGAGAAAAGGGATATTCGCTATCAATCTGTTTGATACATGCTTTCCACCATTTATATTTAATTGGCATGGTATTCATTAGATTAGGTATTCATTAGTATTGGTTAGTCCTTTAGATATTAACATTATTTTTCTTTATTTCTGAGCTACTGCTCTCTCTTGCTTCCCTTCTTATCTTACTAACTGCTCATTCTGACACCTCCAGGGGTGTCTTCTCACATCCCCAGCCTCTACATCTGGAGTTGCTCAGTCCTTGAACCTCTCCTCTCCTATCTACTCCCTCTCCTTGGAGACCCATTTAGCCTGATGCCTCTAAATGTCTCCTAGACTGACAATTCTAATATTTCCATCTCCAGTTCTGAATTTCAGATTACAACATTTAGCTGCTGAACTGCAAATTCGAAATCTTTACTTGAATATCTAACTTATCTTTTTTTTTTAAATCCTTACCCAAGGATATTTTCCCATTGATTTTTAGAAAGAGTGGAAGGGAAGGGGAGAAGCAGAGAGAAACGTCAATGTGAGACAGATCGATTGGCTGCCTCCCACACATGTCCCGACCTGGGGCAGAGGATGGAGCCTGCAACCGAGGTACATGCCCTTGACGAGAATCAAATCTGGGACCCTTCAGTCCAAGGGCCGACACTCTATCCACTGAACCAAACAAGCTAGGACTCTAACTTATCTTTTAATTCCCCTGATCCAACTACTGAACCCCTGCAAACCCATGAGGCTTGCTTCTCATTTCCTTCAGGCCTCATACAGGTGCCCGTTTATTAGAAAGGTCTCCCCACTAATGAGAAACTGTTTCCCTAACCCACACTCTCTCAACCCCTAATCCTTCTCTGATGTTCTGTGTGGAACTATTCATTACCTGGTGTACTGTATAGTCAGTCACTTGCTTACTTGATATTGTTCTCTTCCTCCACCTAGAATATAAGCTATAGGAGCAGGGATTTAGTCAGTTTTGCTCACTGCTATATCCTAAGAACAATGCCTGGCCCATGTAGGTATTCAGTAACTGTTTGGGATAAATAAAGAATGGATGAGCATGATATAATTCAATACCAGATATTTGCACAGAATATCCAATTCTGTCCCAAGGAGGCTGAAATGACTTAACGTTAGCTTTCTTTTTGAAGCACTCTGGATCATTTTGTATGAAATTCTTCAAGGTCAAGACAAAATGGACCAGCTGAGGCTTGAAGACCAACCACCTGCACACTATCCACTATCACCAAAGGTAGAAAGCATCATGGAAAATGCTTCCAAAGGTCTATGTGGTGGTATGGATTTTACTTCAGATAAGAAACTTAATAAAAATCTAAGAAAACTTTTAAAAGCCTTAATGTATTTATTTTATTCATTTTGTCACAAGAATATACCAAGTACCTTTTATGTACAATGTTCAACAGCTGTGATCTTAGTTATAGAAACAGCCTAAAAAACTTGTCCAAGTTCAAAAATTTGATGTGGAGATGAGAACCCAGATCATCTATATCTTCTATGTCTATAATCTCTTGTGGTGGTTTTTTTTTTTCTCCTTGTTTTCCCCAAATAATACTGACAGCGAGTCTTTATAGCTAAAATCTTAGAAGTTGCCTATCCGTGCCTGGACCCTATGAGAATATAAGACATGGTACCAGTTCACAGTTTTAACTGGGGAGACAAAACCAACAGGCCTGAAAGAATTTGGGTTTTCCACCTTGTACAGTAAGTAGTTTGTAGGAAAAGAAGGCTGGGACTGGGGCCCAGAGAAGATTCCAGAACCAAGTGGTGTGCTTCTCATCTGCTATCTGCTCTTGTCCCACAGTCTCGTCATACAGATTCAGCATTTTATTTCCTTGCTGAAAATCACTGTGTATCTACTTGTTCTTTTGCAGTCACCCCTGCAAGACAGGGGGCTCCCTCAGAGCATTTGAACCAGCTGGAGGAAGCTGTGCCCACTGGTCGGGTCTTGGACATTATGACTGGACCGTGAACTATTTTGCAAACATGGACCTGTGTTTCCTAAAATTGGCTCTCTCTGGGTTCTATTCACACTGGAGTTATGCTTCTCCTCTAAGAACCAATGTGCATGAATGAAAGGCTTAAGAGACCCCTCATTAAGGCATTCCTTCCGGGTGCTGGCAAATAGGAAAGCAATTCTGTTCCCTAACCCTACCAACCACCGAGCTCCTGAAACGACATCATTCTCCAATACAACCATACTGAACATTTTGATATTGTCAGATTCTAAATACTCTACAGCAAGATCAGAGTCACGGGACTAAGAGAAGGAATAATAACAACAGACAGTTGTATTACATGCTTCCCATGTAGGAGATACGATTGCAGATACTTCAAGTGTTTTAACTTATTGAATCTTCACAATACATGGGAGCAGACTTATCATGAGCTTGGAAGTTAGAGTCTATATTAAAAATTGTGTTAATCCTGCCTGGAATCTCATTCATTGCAGCTGTCTTCTAAACACACTGACATGAAAGAATGTTAGGGGACATTTCTGGCATTCTAGTTGTCAAGAATGTTTGAGACACTACTTAACAGAAGAATGCTTCCAGTCACCCGTTAATTATTCCAAATGCACTGATTTTTAAACCAGCTGTGTGATCCCTACGAGCCACATGTGGACTCTGAAACCGCTGCTTGTCTTTTCCACAAGCAGGGCACGCTCCAGGGAGGAGACATGGACTGCTCAGCGCGTGGAGATGAAAACGGATATTTCTTCTGGGAGCACTTTAGCCTGGGCTAGCATGGTGTGAAACAGGACCACGCAGTTAGCATTTCACAGATCGGCTTCTGGCAGAGGTGGTGACATGATCACTGATTGTTCACACTCAGAACCATTTCCAGCTCTGTAAACACACGCCTGAGATGAAGATAGACTACTTCAGAAGGAATCGTGACAAGGGAACACAGTCTTAAAGTGGAGAGAGGGAAAATTAGGCTTGATTTTTTTAAAAAAATAAAAGAGTAGCGATGCCAGCCATAGCTATTCTTTAGAATAAGTATCTCTTGAGCAGGCAGGGTTTAAAGTGCCTAGCAGCTTTAATTTTATGCAGATTACATATTTACATGATCATAAAAAGGAGAAGGGCTTGGTGGGGATGCTTACTGCCAGGACAGAATTATTAATCAATATGTCTTTCTAAAGCTGTCACATCAATTACTGGAAGCCATGGAGAAACTCAGATTTGCCTGCTGTCATCCAAATTCTCTTCAGGACTATATATTGCAATTGAAAATGGATGAGGTATAACCAAATCCCGAAAGGAAGGAAGGAAGGAAGGAAGGAAGGAAGGAAGGAAGGAAGGAAGGAAGGAAGGAAGGAAGGAAGGGAGGGAGGGAAGAGGGAGGGAAGGAAGGAAAGAAGAAGGGAAGGAAGGAAGGAAAGGAGGGAAGGGAGGAGGGAAGGAAGGAAGGAGGGAAGGAAGGAGGAAAGGAAGGAGGGAAGAAAGGGAAATAATTCTCTATATTTCCTCTCAGAGCAGATACACAACACGTGTCCCTTGACCTCTATCTGTCCTCACTGTTGGGTGGGCAGCCTGCCTCACAGCTGAACCATGCTTGGAAGGCTGGCTTGGCTTGCCAACTGAGACGTTGCCCCCAGCAGGCAAGTCTGGAGTAGCATTTTCTTACACCCTGACTGATTTTGATCAGCCCAGTTCCGACCTTTTAACTGTTAGTGTAAGACAGACCACCAACAAGAAAGCAGGATTTCTAACACAACTTAACAAATTTTAAAATGGATTTGGCTCTGCAGATTGACCTATGGCACCTATAGGTTGCTACCAGGTCCCTCTTCTCGCCTCACACCTTCCTTAATTTTATTTTAGATAGAAGGAAGATAAAGTTGACCTCTAAATCTCCTTGAAACTCTTAGACTTGGATCCAAGATCTCTTCAGTCCACCTTGATGGGAGCTAGCATTTCTGTCTTACACAGCGACCTGACCTTTTTCACACAAGAGAGTTGGCACCTTCATTACCAATTTCTTTGAGATATACCTTTCTCCGTGCCCCAGCCCTAATAAGAAAAGACAAACCTCAAAGGAAACGTAAAATATTTAATGACTTTGACTTTTAAACATAACCCAGATTAGATAATAATGCCAAGTGATAATGTAATACACCAAGTATAAAAGGAACAAACTGTGCTTCGTTCTGAGGTTTAACCCTAGTAAACTATCACAGCGTCAGGGCGCTTGGATGAGAAGGGAGAAGAGATAGGGTAAAATTGGAGATTACGTGAAAGTCAATCCGCCATGTTCAACTAGACAACTCATAAACAAAACATTTCCAAGTAAAATTTAATAGAAGTACATTTATTTAAAACTATGATGAATATTTCAGAGCACATATTATCCTACATGTCCCTCATATAAGAGGGTACAAAAATGCATGTGTATGAATTGACCAAAATTATAAATTGAACGCAATGGTCATGAGATCATCTTTTAATTTTAAAAAACATATTTCTTAGCTAAATGAAGAGAGTAAAGAAGAGAGTAGAGGGAGCAGAAATCAGGGCCAAAATCAAGCCATAGGTAAAGTATGGTTAGGACCCCACTGATTGATACCTCTCTTGCCGACACTGGACATCACCATCATTAAAAAGAATTCTAGCCCAGCCAGTGTCGCTCAGTGGTTGAGCATTGACCTATGAACCATGCAGTCATGGTTCCATTCCCAATCAGGACACATGCATGAATTGTGGGCTCAATCCCCAGTAGGGGGCGTGCAGGAGGTAGTCAATCAATGATTCCCTCTCCTCATTGATGTTTCTTTCTCTCCCTCTCCCTTCCTATCTGAAATCAGTAATAATACATTTAAAACAAAAAAAGAAAGAGAGTTCTAAATGGTCTTTGCATCTTTTAGATGCACTTTTAGATCTGTCATGAGAATCTGGGACTTCTCCTACTCTAGAGGAGATACTTCAAGTGTTCTCAAACTCTAGAGTAGGAGAAGTCGATTGGCAAAGCCTGGTATGTAAGACTGCATCTTTTCAACAAGGGAACGGGGAGATGCAGCCTCTGACTTCCTCTAAATTCCAGGGTGGACCCTCCCACAGTAACTTACAAAAGTGGAACACAGTAAGTTTTCATTTAAAATCATCACAGGTTCGGTGACTTTAACTGCAACCACATAGAATGAAACAAATGTTATCATAGGCTAATTGATATCAACAAGAGTTAAGCTGCTCTGCCCTCTCATCAATATCATAAGGAAACAATGAACAAAACATTATTTTAGGACCTGTGGTAGCCCCCAAATAGGAAGGGGATTGAGATATTTAGGCAAAATAAATATGACCCGTGTCCTTGTGAAACCAGCTTTACTTAAAGGAGAGGGTTCACTATATTCAAACAGAGACAACTCCTAAGAAGTATCCCCCTCGAAAAAATGTATTTGACCTTGCTTTAATGAATACGAAAGATACACACACAGATAATCCCGTGCAAGTCCTTGAAACTAATCTTGTTTCTAGTTGAAACACGTCTCTTTCTGCTCTCAGTTGTTATATTTGGTTTGTAAGACTAATTCTTTCAAGACTTGTACAAAGCAAAATGCAAACAAATTGAAATGAAATTATTTACTGTAGACTTTTATGATCTGCACTCTGTGAGAGGTAGAGATAGAGGTGAGGGTGGCTTTGTTTGAGAATAAATGTATGTGGTTAAAGTTGTCTTATGATTAACACTAACTCATGATACCTATGTCAATGAATATAATTCTAAGGCTAATTAAAAGCTTTCATTCTTTTCTAATTTTCAAAGTGGAACATTTTGGAAATTGTTATCAATACCAGGCACTTTATTTTCTGATTCCTTTCTGATAGCTATAACTTTTCATCCTGATTCAACCCCAAATGCCTCACTTGGTTTGATCCAAACAGTAATGGCTCTCTGTGCAGGTGAAACTCTGTGGCTAGGTGATGTTTATTATAGTGAGTAGTGGAGAAGAAAATAATGAGAGTTGTGAGAACTGCTAGTCATATAAATATGGATAAGCAGCATGATAACTCTTTAGAGATGACACTTTTAGATCTGTCATGAGAATCTGGGACTTCCATATCCTAGTGCAGCGGTTCTCAACCTGTGGGTCGAGACCCTCTGGCGGTCGAAAGACCCTTTCA
This sequence comes from Myotis yumanensis, assembly GCF_028538775.1. Classification (NCBI taxonomy): domain Eukaryota; kingdom Metazoa; phylum Chordata; class Mammalia; order Chiroptera; family Vespertilionidae; genus Myotis; species Myotis yumanensis. The sequence goes on from NW_027223762.1 coordinate 8,871,850, forward strand.
CAGGGGTTGCCTAAGACCATCCTGCATATCAGATATTTACATTACGATTCATAACAGTAGCAACATTACAGTAATGAAGTAGCAACGAAAATAATTTTATGGTTGGGTCACAACATGAGGAACTGTATTTAAAGGGCCAGAAGGTTGAGAACCACTGTCCCAGGGTACCTAACCTTAAAGCACCCTCACCCTTACCCTCATCATTTGAATCTGCTTTTACTAATTTCTAGAGACTAGGGACAAACTCATAATAGATATTTTCTCAAAAGCAAATAAAAGTACCATGCCCGTAGTCAAAATGTGGCTCAAAATTGTTCTTCACCTTTTCCCCACCATAATATCAGCTAATTATGTTGTTTTCCTGAAGGTCTAGGACAGTGGTTCTCAACCTTGGCTGCACATTAGAATCACCTGGGAATCTTTTTAAAATCCTGATTTCTGGGCCTCATCCTCCAGAAATTCTGTTTCTTTGTTACTAATGTTGTGGCCCCACTGCATAACAAAGAAACAGAATTTCTGGAGGATGGGGCCCAGAAATCAGGATTTTAAAAAGATTCCCAGGTGATTCTAATGTGCAGCCAAGGTTGAGAACCACTGGTCTAGGATCTTGTTTTCTAAACCCTCACTTCTCAAGGTCCTTAGCTAAAGCAGTAGTATCAGGTGAACTTCTCATTAGCAAAAATACATAACTTATGGGATTGTGTTATATTACAGATGAATCTTCCTAAGGAAGGTAATCTGAGACTTTTCTTTAACTCTGGTCTGGTAAAATTTACCAAGTTGAAAAAGTATATTTGATATCAAGTAATAATCTACCTGGGTAACTTTTTATGTTCATTAAAATGTATCACTTTCTATATGTTTCAAAATGTGTCTTCATTCTTTGGAAACACAGAGACATATATTCATGTACATACATGCAGATAGATGGAGATAGCGATATATAGATATATTTTTCTGTAATAACTACGTACTCTACCCAGACCTACAAACATCTGAGCCCCAACATCGTCCAGATCTCAGTCTGGTTTCTGTAGTACAGATATGATTGTTTGGATACAGCACGCAAACATTCAGCATAATACCTTGTAAACCAGTCCTGGTTTTGAACTCCCTAATGTGACTCTATATGACTCTTATTCCACTTAAGCTTATTTTCTTACCGAAAATCAAAGCCACTCTCTGCTTTCCTGCTTTATCCGATTACCGTCAATAGTCATTTATACAGCACTTATGTCAATCTCTCAGCAACTGGTTGAGGATAGAAAAGTTTTAAAGAGAAACAAAAGAGGGGCTCTGCCTCCAAGCGGTAATTATTAGAGATGGAAAGTAAACAAGTAATTACTGGCGTTGGCATAAAAGGCTCAATGGCGGCTCGGAGGAGAGGATAGCCTTACCTGGAGGGCGTCAGAAGTCTATCACCGAGAGCTCTGAACAGCTACGATGGAAGAACACCTTTCTGAAGTGTCTGATATGATCCCGCGGGCTTTAAGCAGGAGACGGCGTGGTCAGACCTCCTTTTCACCTGGGAGGCTGTGTGCAGGATGGATTAGGAGAGGATGAGATAGAAGACAGAAAAGCCAATTAAGAGCTGAGGAGGCGGGGCAGGCAAAAATCAGTGGCCAATGAGATAAGGGTATGATAAGAGAGGGGAGGAGCTGAAAATCACAGAGTTTTCTAAGTTCATGGAGTTGTGGGGTGAAGACAGGGATGCGGGGGGGCATGGTTTCTTTGGGGACATGTCTTGTTTCTGAGCCTGGCCCCAGGTCTGTGAGTAAGCAGTGAAATGTGGTATGAGGGGGCGCTATCTAAACGGAAAGAAATGGGGGTAAAAATGTTCAGACATTGTGAGCGGAGCTCAATCATCTCCCAAAGTTAGTCCCTTGGCAGGATGTCAGACCAACAGTTCCACACACTCAGCAACTAAATCAAACATAGGGACACCTCGACTTTGTACACCTCCAGCCTGGGCTGAAGTATCACTGATCTGTCAACTCATTCTGAGAAATATTTATCTTGTTCAATTCAACCAAAATTTACCAAATGTTTATTTGTGATCACTTCTTGAGATAAAATCAAGAGAAAGAAAGAGAAGTAAAACAAAAACAACAGAAACAGAAGGTGAGAGGAGAGCATAAAGTAAGTTCTTTTGCAATAAGTTCTACAATATATAATATCTGATTAAAATCATTATCCTGTCGTCAAAGATACTAGGGCTGAGGGGATGAAGAGACAGGGAAAGATAAAACCATTTTTATTTTTACTTAAAAGAGTTTAAATAAACATTTAACTTTCCTCTCAACAACAACAACAAAAAGTAACAAATTATAACCGGCATCAAAGACACAATAAATTTAAAAGCACAGTCATAGAATAATGGGTATTGCAAGAATTGTGTACATTTAATACATAGGTACTATCAGAAGTCAGTTGGTCTTCACCACTGGTACAACCTAAAGTGGGAACGCAAGCAAAGATACACACCTGGATAGCAATCAACCGGACTGAAAACATCATTTGAAAACAATAAGTTGTTTCCCATTATTTTCAGGTAAACTATCGCCCCACCCTAAAAAGTCCATGGTCTCCTGACACAAAGTAGCTTCTTTGCCTTAGCCCGAAGGTTCCTTCTTCTTCCTAGTTGAGGCCATTATTTGCTTGAAAAGGCGTGGGTGCACTCCTGGAGCCCTGGCCCCTCCCACAGCAAGGCATGCCACACTTTGCATTTGCACTGGGGTCCCACCTGTCTTTCCTCTAAGTAGATTTCAACTTTTCCCAAAGCAGCCCTGGGCACCAAACCCAGCTCAGCTTTTGAAAATTAAATCAGTGACAATTTATGTAAAGCACCTTGTTCCTGCTTTTGCATAAGTAGGGGAAACAATCCAAGGGCCTAGTCATTAGTGGAAGATTAGGGACTTCTGATCACTGTATAGACCAGTGATGGCAAACCTATGACACACCTCTGACATGAGAACTCATTTTTTTGATTGACTTTTCTTTGTTAAATGGCATTTAAATATATAAAATAAATATCAAAAATATAAGTCTTTGTTTTACTATGGTTGCAAATAGCAAAAAAATTTCTATATGTGATACAGCACCAGAGTTAAATTAGGGTTTTTCAAAATGCTGACACGCCGAGCTCAAAAGGTTTGCCATCACTGGTATAGAGTCTACCCATCTCTTCATCAGCCAATAATTCAACAGTCATTCTTTAACTGAATAGTTACTCTCCCAAGAGAATCTGAGAATTACTGAAATCTGGGTGCTGATCAATCTGTATTTATTTATTTTTCACATGGAAGCAAACTCCTTTATATATTTTTAGCCTCACTGCTCAGAGTTTTGGTTGGTAAATACTGGGGAACCTGTGTAGAATCAATATGCCTACAAAGGCATGAAATACAATTTAAGGAAGGTCAGTAGGCAGGATGATTCTGAGGGGAAAAGCCTTCCTTCAAAGGTGTAACAACATTTAGTCACATATTCTCTTGAAATAACAGATCCCATAGCTATCCCTCTAGGAAACGAGTTTATGTAAACGAGAACATTCTGCTCTGAGCCGCTGAAACCACAGCGTGTACCAGCTGTTCACCATCCCAGGGCCCGCGTACATGGCGCTGGCGTTGCATAAACCCCGATATTGGAAGGGATCCGCACCCACTGTGCTTTCTCTTCCCCACACTGAAAAACTGGACGCACCATCTTTCACCGCGCCGATTTTTATTTTTTAAATGTAGCTGCCTTGATTTAAGTGCCACAATTCATCTTATAATGGTATTTAAGGGCTCTTTCTGGCAGGGTGCCAGGTGTACATTATTAGAACCTAGGCATTTGCAAATGAACCTCTTTCAATTAGTGTTTCAGGAAGCAATTAAACTGTCTAAAGTGTATTAATGAATATCCTGGAATTGGGAAGCCTATCCTCCTAATACCCCATTATTAATGTACCATCTGCCTCGCCGCCTTGGGGGCAGCTAGGGTCTCTAACCTCAGGTCCATGAAACCCAACCATTTACTCAAAGAGTTCAGAGAAGCATAAGTTTGTAATCAGGCTCAATATTCTAGGCAATATGTAAATTGTATCTGTAGATTAATTACATATATTTTTCTGGGATTCTTTTACCAATGCAAGTGAAGATGCATCTGGATTGTGTGTGTGTGTGTGTGTGTGTGTGCGTGTGTGTGTTTCTAATTCGTGGTCTATGTCAAAATACTAACAGCTCTGTGAATATATTCCTGGATCTGATGTTCCTGCTAAAAGCATGCGTGTTGTATGTATACCCTGTGATTTTTAAGGATATCATTAGGCTCGCTGACAAGGTTTTCTTTTTTTCACGAATGAGGGATATAATTTGCTACTGCACTGCAGCTTTATTCACAGGGAGGGGGCCAGATGTCTAGACATGGGCTGGCGCCTCTCCCAATTCTCTCCCTGGTGCCACTGCTGGGGGTGGAGGGGCTGGAGAAGCCTATATTTCCTGAGCTGGTTCTTGTGGGATTTATGACCAAGAGGAGCCCAGGGCTACAGGATACAGACCAGTGAGAGAATGAGGGCAGGGAAGGCTGGTGTTTGACACCATTCTGCTCCCTGCAGGAAAATCACCAAGTCACCAACTCTAATACGCATGCTGGCTTTGGTGGTTAATTGCTGCTGAGATAGTTAAAAGGGAAGGAGAGGACACATTCTCTAATTTTACAGAATTTAGCTTCTTGTAGAGGACACAGGCCTAAGGAAGGAACGTGAGATAAAGTCTGCATGGAGGGGAGGAGCCAAGGAGGAGTTAGGGGAGGAGGAGGACCCTGTGGAATGTATAGGATTTAGGAAATAGAGAGAACAGAGACATTCCCTACAGAACCCTGAACTTCTACCTTCAGTTCATTCATTGTTATGTGTTGAATTGTTTCTCCTAAATTCATATGTTGAGTCCTAACCCCTAATGCCTTATTTAGAAAAAGGATTGTTGCAAATGTCTTCAGTTAAATGAAGGCCATACTGGAGTCGGGTAGGCTCCTGATCCAATATGACCAGTGTCTGTATGAAAAGGGGACATTTAGACATGAGAGGCACACACACAGGGAGAATGCCAATGTGAAGATGAAGGCAGAGAGAAGGGTGATGTATCAGAAGTCAAGGAGCATCCAAGAGGGCCAGCACCCACCAGAAGGCAGAAGAGAGGCGGGGAACAGATCCTTCCTGGCACCTTCAGAGGCAGCCTGGCCCTGCCCACACCTGGCCTCAGACTCGCAGCCTCCAGAACTGCCAGGCAATAGTTTTTGTGTTGCTTAAGGCCCTGGGTGGATGGTATTTGGTTACAGCATTTCTACAAATTAACATAATTGCTATCACAATGGATTATGAAACACTGATTTTTTCCTCCTGGAAATAAGGACAATGTTGATTTTGTCTTTTTATAGTGAGTTCCTTATACAATACTGGGTTTATATTGGGTGTTCAATTTCAATAATTCTGGGTTGAATGGCTAAATTAAAATGTGTTTGTTGTCCAGCCTGTGTTGATCAGCAGTTGAGAGTCAACCCAGGAACCAAGAGGTTACCAGTTCGATTCCCCATCAGGGCATATGTCCCGGTTGCAGGCTCAATCACCAGCAGGGGCATGCAGTAGGCAGCTGATCAATGATGTTCCTCTCTCATCATTGATGTTTCTATCTCTCTCCCCCGTCTCCCTTAGTCTTTGAAATGAGTATGCCATGGATAAATTTGGAAAGTTTTAAATGAGTATGCCATGGAGAAATTTGGAAAGTTCAGGGGATAGAGAGAAACTTAGTGAGCCAAAGATAGAAGGGCAATTATGGCAACCACCCCACCCGGGTACAAGTGTAGGGATCTTAAAAGAATCTGTGGAATCTTGGAGTTCCATGCAGGCTTCTTGGGCTGGGAAGAGGGAGGACTAACACACCTCTGCTGAGTGTTTGCTCTTGCCTAGTTTCTCCACACAAGGCAGGGTCTTTAAGACCTAACCCATAGACCACACAACGCTCACACACATATTCAGGTCCAGCCCTGCTAGCAGGTAAAGGCAATCATATGCCTTTGTCATTTCTTCCCCTCCCCTCTCCCCCCACTCCCGGTGGTTCATGCACTCAGAGTCACAGGGAGATCCCTTCATGAAGCAGACACATCTGCTTCATTAGTTGCCTGTTCTTTAGGGCTGTACAGTTCAGAGAAAGAAGGTGTGTTGTAGAGAGGGCAAGAATGAGGTGAGAAAGAGAAGAGAGAGGTGCGAAGAAAAACACACTCATATTTGCTAAGCTGAAATGCTGGTGTGTGTTGGGTTCTGTGCTGGGGACTTCAATTACATAGTCACCCAGGTGGATATCAGAAACCCCACTCTACAAGGAGAGAAGGGGCTCCGAGAGGTACAGTCCCCTGCTCAGGGCCATGCATGGAGTAAGTAAAGTGGCCAACCTTTCACCCAGGTCTATTTGACTCCAAAGCTTGTGTTCCTTTTCTACTTCATCAAATGACCTCTTTTTTCTGGAAGACATATAACATCTATATTCTCTTCTGTGTTCTTCTTTATTCTTATCTGCACCACACTGGCCCTTTAAGTGAGCTGGACCACTCATCCTCTGCCTAGCAGCCTACACCGAAAAGCTGGCTTCAGACAACAGTAGTTTGCCAAGCAATTTCCCAGGTTATTTCTGTCTTGTATATTATCTATTAATGCGATTATTGTTCCCTGGTTCCTCAGATTTCTGGCTCTGCACCCAGCTCTGCCCAATTAGAACTGGCTGACTGTCCATTGGCTCCCACTCCACCCTTGTCTCCACTTGCTCCTCTGGAGCCTGTGTCCCTTGTCCCCCATCTCCCACTACATCCCTACCTTTAGGGAAACGCCTCCTCTGTCCTCACCACCTAAGCCAATCCTCTTCCCTTGAACAGATGAGAGGCATTGGAAGTTTTCCCACAAATATGATGGTGGGTGTGTGAGAGTTGAAGGGCCCTAGACCAGGATCCAGGTGATTTAACACTGTCCTAACCACCCAGTAAACATGCATTTTGGAGAAAGACACTAGCTTCCCATCATTATAAAGATAAGGGTGTGGCGCAAAGGGCATATTAATCTATAATTCTCTTTTGAAACAAGCATAGGATCTTTATAACACCCTAACCATTTTGTTCATACTTGGCTATCATTAAAAAAAATACATTGCTGACTTACACAAAAAAAAAGCATCTCTTTCATGGACGTCTTTGGACTTTTCAACAGCAACTTTGGGGCAATAAATTATACTGCACAGGTGATTACAAGACTGTTCATATGGAAATGGAACCCAGGCCAGCCTGGAAGCATGGAGGAAAGAACAGGTGAGGTAGGACCGAGACATCTGCCAAAGGAGTGATGTCCCGGATGCCCCCAATGTGTCACGTTCAGAATAGGCAGCATTTCCATGTCCTTTCGGTAAGTGCTCATCTTTAGTCACTACTGCTTCCTGCACGCACTGACAATAAACTGGAGATGAAGAAGAACTCAAGGACCATACATCTAGAGACGACAAGGTTCCTTTTTGAAGGCTTTATCATTGATTTGGTGGACACTATACTTACTTGTATGCAAAGAATTCATTTCTGCCCAGCCAATGTGGTTCAGTGGTTGAGTATCAACCCGTGAACCAGAGGTCACGATTTGATTCCAGTCAGGGCACATGCGCAGGTTGCAGGCTCAATCTCCAGTGTGGGGCATGCAGGAGGCAGCCAATCAATGATTCTCTCTCATCATTGATGTTTCTATCTCTCTCTTCCTTCCCCTTCCTCTCTCTGAAATCAATTAAAAAAAGAGAAAAACTCATTTCTTAGAATAGTAGATAACTAACTACATAGTATTTTGTCTTGGTGGTAGTAGGTATATAGCACTTTTGCAAAAATGTCTTCTATTCTTTTAAAAATAGGACTGATCCAGGGAAAAGTCAGAGAAAGAGTAGATAAAAATATTTCACTTCTTCACCTTTAGTGAAACCAGTTCTCCAGCCACCAGGTTAGAAATCCCCCTGGAATATCTGAGATCCCAGTATAACAGTTCAATCATTATCTGGGGAGAGCGCACAGAGCTACGCTGGGCCACACCCTCACAGCCTCTCAGCAATAGACTCGAAGGGGTTACTGTTTCCGGGAATCTGGCTGGGAAATTGCATCATGTATTCTTTTCCAAGTTCAATACAATTTTCATTCTTTTTCATCCTTTAAATAACCATTGAAATTCCACTTCTGCCAGCAGGCTTTTCCTGAGTAACTGGGAGAAAAAAAAATAGGATTTCCCTTTTATGTGACAACATTTCATTTTGCCAGGACTGTCACAAATTTTAGCACTAACAGTCCATGTTCTGGGAAACTCCTCCATCTCAGGGACTGTTTGTCACTGGTATGTATGGACCTAACAGTGTCCTCTCAAAACTCTTATGTTGAAGCTCTAACTCCCAATAGATGGCATTTGGAGATGGGGCCTTTGAGAAGTAATAAGGTTTCAATGAAGTCATGAGGGTAGGGTTCTCATGAGGAGCCTACTGTCCTATAAAAGAGATAGCAGAGGGCTCACACGCTCTCTTTTGTCTGCCAAGTGAAGGCGCAGCATAGCTACCCATAAGCCGAGAAGAGAGCTTCATGGGATCTGACCCTGCTGGCATGCTGAGCTCTTATCCAGCCTTCAGAACTGTGAGGAATATTGCCTGGTATTTGAGTCACCAGTCTGGGATATTTTCCTATGGCACCTGAACTGACAAATAATACAGTTCTTCTACTTCCATGTTCCTCCCTATGAACACATAACTTCCCAAAAATGCTCTTTTTATGTGAATCTGTATGACCTCCAATACATATGACCTCACACATTTGGGAGCACAGTTGTCTGTATTCTTCTAAAGTTTCAGGTCCCAGGGCCACCGTTTTTAGTTACTTTGGTCAAACCACATGGGGCATGTGCTCTGTCCAATGTCCTAATTCCAGAGACAGGAACTTACATTGGGTGGACCCGACAAGGAGGCTTATTTCACAGCTAGTGATAGAAAATGGGAAGTCAGTAACATTTACTAATTCTCAGACATTTAATTTATCTGGCATCAATCAATCAATCAATCAAAAAACAAACAAGTATTTACTGAGATCTCCTTTGGTTGATGTTTATACACAGGAGCTTATGATGAATGTTTAAGAAAAGAAATGTTTTTCATCCAGCTTTGGCTCTTGCTAGTTGTCCCAGTTGAATATTTGCTTACTGCCTCTGAGTTTCAGTTTCTTTATCTTTAAAATGGAAATAATCTTATCTACATCATGGGAAAGATATGAGAGTAAACAAAGACTGCTGAATAGTGGGTAGTAACTTGTAAGAGTTAAGGGAAATTTAAAACAATGATAAGCATTATAAAAATAGTCATAGACTAGGACAGTGTCTTGTGAATATTAATTATACTTAATAAACTGCGGCTTGTGCTCAGTATAATGTAGGGCACACACACATACACACACACAAATAGCATAGAATTCTTTAATGGTTAGGTAGAGCTTTCAGCATTTCACCCTCTTTTTCTAGGTATAGTTCCCCACATCCAGAGCTTTCATGACCTTTGGCACATCTAAGCTCCCCACATTGGTAGCTCTAGTCCAGACCTATCCTCAAAACTAAAGGTCATATGTTGACCTTCACTGTGACTGAAAAATACTTTGAACTCACCAGCATTGACACGAAATCCATGATCTCCTCCTCTCCATGTAAAACATCACCTTCCAACTATGTGCATGCAGGGAGCCTGGGAGCAATCCTTGGCTTCTTGCTCTCCATCACACCATCCCCTGCCATCACAGAGTATTACTCATCTGACTTCCTATGTCATTTCAGCCTCTCCATCTCCACCACAATTGTCCTTTCCAAAGCTGCTGACACTTCCTTTTCTGGGTTACAGCAGTAACTTACTAAGTGATCTTCCAAAACTCTCACTCTTATCTGTTCTTTTCTCAGATAGCCCAGAGTGAAATTTGTGAAACAAAACTATTGCCATGGCCCTGCCCTGCTACCAAGCCCATAATGGTTTCCAATTGCTCCCAGATTAAAAAAAAAAATTCTTTGCAGGATCTACAAGCTTTCTGAGCTCTGTCATCTCTGCAGTTTTGTCCCACAGCACACACGCCCCACCATTCAAATTACATTGATCTTCTGATTTCTACCCTGGGACTTCTTTTTTTTTTTTTTTTTTTTTTTTAAATATATATTTTATTGATTTTTTACAGAGAAGAAGAGAGAGGGATAGAGAGTTAGAAACATCGATGAGAGAGAAACATCGATCAGCTGCCTCTTGCACATCCCCCACCAGGGATCTGCCCGCAACCAATGTACATGCCCTTTACCGGAATCGAACCTGGGACCCTTCAGTCCGCAGGCCGACGCTCTATCCACTGAGCCAAACCGGTTTCGGCTACCCTGGGACTTCTTGCCTATCATGGCAAGAATATTCTACCTTTCCCCTACATTTCCTAAATAATTTCTGATCATCCTTTCGATTTCAACTTAAAAATTACATTGTCAAGGGGAAGAATTCTAGCAGTTCTCAAACTACTCTATATTTATCCTGGGACAAGCATTTAAATAGTTTTTTATTTTATACTACGTGCAATTGCTTATGTTGGTGTCTTTGTGAGGGTAGATGCACATCTGTCTTGCTCACCATTGAGCCTTGGATCCTATTACAATTCTTGGCATATAGTAAGTGGTCAATAACAACTTTGATGAAAGGTGAATGAGTGAACAACAAATGTTACAGCCAGATCATCCCTGAATGGTGAAGTGCCTGGCAAAGGAGAGAAAGGAGAAGTAGCTGTGAGGGTAAGGACGTTTCCTCTGATGAGGCAACAACCAGAATAGGGAGTGATGGAGAGGGTGGGACTGGGACTAGAATTTAGGTAGCGACAGAGGTGTGGGTGGGGAGGTTGCTTTCCAGTTATGAAAATGAACAGGTAAAAAGTCATGGATGCTGGGATACACATTCCATGCATGGGTAGCAGTGAAGATATTCATATTCCACCATTGGAGAGTGGATGTGTGTAGTTAGGGGACCAGAGATAAGACAGGGCGCCCATTTCAAAGTGCGGTGAGATGCACATCATTTGTCTTTATTTCCAGTTGTGATGGGTGTTTCAAACGGGTGGTTGAAATGAAAGCAAAAGCTGGAAGCTTCCTAGATGGACAGTGATGAGCAAAAGTTCCTTTGCAGGAGACTGTCATTTGTTTGTTTGGGTGGATAAGGGCTTTTGATTTGCTCTATGGAGACAAATGACTCTGTGTCTCTATGCCACTTACATTATTAACTGCATTGGCACTTTATTTCTAAGTTAAGGGATAATCTGAGGCCAAATGGAGAGGAAGCACTGAGAAGAGGCCTCGCCACAGGCTGCTGACCACCTGACATTTCAGAATGAAGAATCATTGCCTCGGAAATATTCCAAGAACTACTTCTACACCCCAGTAGGGAAACTGTTACAGTAAAACTCAGAAATAAGTTGGATCCACCTTCTATCTCACCATAGGTAGAAGAAACTATATCTCAAGTATTTAAAATAACGAAAGCCCACTCCTCTCTTGGTCATTGACCAAGAAGCCTCGGTACACCTATCAACATCAAAACAGTACCCCATGCTTCTTTCCAGATAAACTGCAGAGACAACATGTTATGATACAAAGGGCTGTATGAATTGGAGAGGAAGAAAAGCCATGGCAGAAATAGTCATAGCCAGAAATCATAAAGTTTCAAGGTTAGGATGCAGGTGTTTTAACATGATCCAAAGCCCAAGTTGCCAAATCAATGGAAGATGCAAACAAAAGACAGAAGGTTCCAGTGAGAATGGTGGGAAGCACTTGATGTATCAAAAGAGCAAGGAGATTAGAGGACTGGGTGACACCAGTTCTAGTGACATTTGAAGTTCTCTGTGTAACTGAAATCCCCATGAACTTGATGCCTGAGTCTGAGAAGAAAGTATGAGTTTAATCGGCAGGATTGCTTAGATCACAAGTGTTATTGTAAACACCCCTGCCTTTGTCCCAGAGTATGACAGGACTCAATATCTTTATTGCTTATTCAATATCTTTATTGATGACTGAGATGAAGGAATCAACAACATGCTCATCAAATTCGCAGACTGTACTAAGTTAGGCAGATTTGCTAACCCCTCCACAAGACAGGAATAACATTTGAACTTTGGGACAAGAAAACATAAACAAGGGCTCCAAGCTGCTCACAAGCTAAATACAAATATCCTACATAGGAGAGTCAAACCTCCCACACCCTTTCTCATTTCCAGACCTTCATGAAAGTTCTGGATAAAATTTTAAAAGAATTGTGAGTAAACCAGAAAGGTTCAGAAAGGCACAAAGCACACATAATCAAAGGGACAATGACAAATGATAATCAAGTACACAGACAGTGCTTAATAATTGTATGCTCAATAGAGAAGGAAGGCAGAAGGGAGGAGGGGAGGGAGGGAGAGAGGGAGGACAGAAGGAAGAAAAAGAAATGGTAGCGTCAGAGAGAACAAATGAGACTGTTATGGGTAAAATCTCTATGACCTTTAAGGAAAGAATCATTACTCGGAGCTGGAAAGAGTAGATATTCATCAAATTAAAATAGTAACTGCACCCACTGGTTTTACTGTGCTTTGAAATTTTATGACACCTGACTTCATAGCTAATATTTCCTGCCGTCAGGAATAAACGAGAAACACACTCAGGACGTGAGTATGAGGTTGTAAAGAAGAATGCAGACTAGACTCATCTTCCTGTGTCTCCCCTTGTTTGCCTCCGGACTTCATTCTGTTCCTCAACATTTCTTCCCACAGTTCCACAAGCTGCCCATGTTCTCTGTAAATCCTGAAGATGACTCCAGAGTTAAGAAAAACATAAAAAAGCATGCAAACGGTTCGCCTCCAATCTGACTCAGAACTGGATCTACATGGAAGGAGGGCCCCCATGCTCCATTCATTCATTCATTTATTTATCCTCACCCAAGGATATTTTTTTCAATTGAAAAAAGTGGATTTTTAGAATGAGTGGAAGGGAGAGGGAGAGACAGAAAGAGAAACATTGATGTGAGAGAGAGACACATCAGTTGGTTGCCTCCCGCACATGCCCTTACCAGGGCCAGGGATGGAGCCTGCAACCCTACGTATGTGCCCTTGACCAGAATCAAACCTGGGACCCTTTAGTCCCTGGGCTGATGTTCTATCTACTTAGCCAAATAGGCGAGGGCCCGTGTTGCATTCATGGCAGTGGTTTCCAAGCTTGGCTACAGGTTATCCTCAACTGAAAAGGTGGGAAACGTCCCCAGACCAGGCCAGACCTAAAACCAGCAAAATCCAATTATCAGGGAGTGGGTCCCAGGTACTAGACTGCTTTTAAAGCTCTCCAAGTAATTCCAATGTGCAGCAAAGGTTGAGAATCACTGTTTATAGAGCATTTGGTTATTTCCTTTTCACTGAGAGCATTTCCAGAAGAATCCATCTCAAAATAGCCAGGGGTAGGACCCTAATACATCTTCACTTAGCTAAGGAACAGGGGCAGGCACTTCTGGTTGGATGGGACAGTGGGAGTGCCTCTCACATTTTAATGTACATACAAGTCACCTGAGGATCTTGTTAAAATGCGGGTTCTAATATAGTGGACTGAGGTGGCCTTGAGATTCTGTCTCTCTAGCCTCCACCCACGTGGTGCTACTGGTCTGTGGCCCACCAGAGAGCTAGAACTACAAATCCAAACTTATATTAATTAATCAACAGAGCCTCCATAACTTACATCATAAGAGATTCAGGATCCAAGAATTTGTCAGAAGGAACTCATGTAGAAGTCACTGTCCCCGGCTGCAGATAACATTCGCTGACCCTGATGGCCATATTTCTCATGCATCGAGAGAGGATAATACACTATTTGTGATGCCTTGGTTCAGAAGAGGATTATTAATCACACAGCTTAGGGAGTCTCTGCAACATGTAATGAGTTTAGTAACTGAGATTTGTGATGACGACCCTAAACTAAAGCAACAAATATCAAAGTTGAGTCAATAGTATGGATTTCTTCCCTTTTAACATCATCTTAATGATCACAAAGAAGGCTATTCTATGTTGATATATTTTTGTTACATTCCAGTTGGCATTTCACGTTGACCTCAAAACAATTTATTTAATAGGAGCATCCCTAGAAGTACTGCTAATAAATAGGAGAGATGATGCTCTCACAGGCTGTCTGTTTCTAAAGGAGATGCAGGGGCTGTGTAATGAAGAGATGGCCTCTCATCCTTCTCTGAAAAACAACCCATTGGTTTCATTGGATGTCACATCGACATCATTTTGTCTCCAAATGTTATTGAAAATGCTTTGTAGCCACTCCAGGAAGAAAACAGATGCCCTTTGTCCTGTCTTGACATGCAGGCTGTCTTTGGCTCCATCACACACTCAGAGGCTTCAGTTGGGTTTTCCATTTAAATGGTTTGGCATAAACAGGTAGGGAAGGTCCCTGGGCAGAAGCTAGAGCAGTGTTTGAGGTCAAGTGCCATACAGAAAAAACCTCGAAACCTTTTGGCTAATGCTACCCAAGAAGTTCAAAGGAATTCCCAGTCTAGCTCATCTTTTCCAAAGCTGCTACCCCACCCCTTATGGTAGAATGCTGTTTTGAGAGGACATTCTCAACACACACACACACACACACACACACACACTTAACTATCAGGGCCAGGGGATCCTAGGCAGGAGGTGGTAAAGCAAGAGAACCACCAGGAAACCTCAAGCCATTTCTAGACCTAAGTGGTGTCTGTACACTGACAGTCTGGTTGTAGGATGGACAGGGCTTCCCCTGCTCCCACCCCTGCACTTCAGTTCTCAGAGTTTGGAAAGCTCTCATTTCTGCTGGTTGATCAGGACCCACATAAACTATAACGAGGAGAAACTGCCTAATGGCATCCTCTCTCCCCTGTGCCTGGATTCCTGATACTTGCATTAAATACTAAAGCAGCCGCTGCAGGCCACGCAGGAGGACTGCGCAATCCACTCCGTTACGCCCCTTCTGAATCGGAAATCCTTTAATGACTCCAAATTTCCAAGGAGGTTCTCAAGCTTGAGATGTCTAGCACACTTGAACACCGAATATCTGCAAAAGTAAAAAAAGGCAACGAGCTAAACTTCAGGCTGCTGAAAGTCTATACTGAGATCCTATATTCAGGGGGGGGAAAGCTGGGTAGGGGGAGAAAGACTATTGCAATGCTTGATCCAAAATCTCACATTCTCAAATGTAACATGACAGCTTAGTAAATGAAATGATCTAGCCTGACAATTGCCCCTTGCCCCTGTCTGCCCCTAGCTCCCACAGATCCAGCATTCTCTCAAGCATTCAATACGTATGAAGTAATTAAATCTGAACAAAACAAAGATTCCTCCTCCGCCAGTTAGGGTTTTTGATGGCAAACAACAGAAATGATGGTTTATTAGAAAAGAACTATATAGTTTGCAATCTTGACATGTAAGTGAAAAGCCTGCCCCAGAAAATGGGCAGGAACTAGAACCAGAGACAAGTTCATGTCTGGATGGAACATTAGACCCAGGAGGCCACTGCTGAGCCAGAGCCATGGTCTCCACCAGACAATGGATCCTATCACCACCATGGCTGGAATCAAATCTCAATAGCCCTAGTGATGGATATCAAGACTACAAATTAAGGTTCTAGGTCAGTGATGGCGAAGCTTTTGAGCTCACGTGTCAGCATTTTGAAAAACCCTAACTTAACTCTGGTGCCGTGTCACATATAGAAATTTTTTGATATTTGCAACCATAGTAAAACAAAGACTTATATTTTTGATACTTACTTTATATATTTAAATGCCATTTAACAAAGAAAAATCAACCAAAAAAATGAGTTCGCGTGTCACCTCTGACACGCATGTCATAGGTTCGCCATCACTGTTCTAGGTAGTACTATGCTACCTGCTATGCCCCAGTGTTGGGAGCAAGAAAGAACTATTTTCCAAACTTTTTGGCATCTGTCGTCAGAAGCAGGGACTCTCATCATAGCTTGCAGAATGATATATTCTAGCAGAGGAAGATGGTTAGGATTCACAACTGTCTAGAGAAAGAAGAAGATGAATGTCTACCAGAAGCTTCAATGTGGAGTAGGAGCTGGAAATGGAACCCTGATCATGTATAGATAGACATAACTATGAAACCAGCTCAGTGGGACAGATGATATAGGTGAGGTGCTGGGGTAGATCTTGGCACTGAAAGAAAATACTACATGGCCGAAGGCTAAGAAAAGTCTCATATTTGAAATCATTCTTAGCTAAACCTTCAATGATAGATGGGATTTCAAAAGGTCTAAAAAGATATTCCAAAGAAGAAATACCCTTTGTAATATTAGAAGACCTTCCCAAGTATAAAATGAAACTTATTTGGGTAGAGATTTATTTAAGGGGATGGATGCTTTATATATAGTTTGAAAGCTTCTTCTGCCAACTTAACTTTTCAATAAATCAAGGGTTTTTTTGCAAAACAGAAACAAATTCACATGACACTCAGGGAAAGTGATATTTATCACCAGGACAAAAATAGAATGCCTGAACTTCACTCATATCACACACTCGAGGGGATACCTAACTTCTTTTCTATTGCAACACACTGGGCACTTGCTTCGGCACCAGGAGTCATGCTAGTTGTAAACACAGGTAGAACCAAATATAAACTCACTTAAATAGCACTTTGAATTTAAATAGCAACTCATGGCTGAGTTTGGTTCCTAGCGTCTTGAACAGGTGTCAAAATACATGACATGACCCTCTATGCCAGGATCGAATTGATTTGCTTTCATCACATTTTGTCCATACCCACTGTCAGAGTTTAACTTATAAGAAGTAAAAATTCAAATTCAATACCACAAACTTCACTTACATAGAAATGTAAGAATTACAATGTCCCTGTCTAAAAGAGGGTGAACAAAATGGCAAATAATCTGAAACACCAGGTACATGGACAATGTGAGGAGCAACAGAAAGATCTAGAATGCAAGGGTCTGAGTATCAAGCCCTGCAGCACTCCAATATTAAGAACTCAGGGATATAAGAAGGAACCCAGGATGAGGACTGAGAAGGAACAGCAGCCTGAGGGATTGGACAAAAACTGGGAATATGTGTTTTACCCGGAAGCCAAACTAAGGAATTGTGTCCAGTGGGAAAAGGTAAACAGTTGTTTCAGATGTAACTTGTAAGTTTCATAGGGTGAGGGCTAGGAAGTGATCATTGGGTTTGTCACACAGGGGTTCATGTCACAAGCATTTTTATTGGAATGGTGTAGGAGAAGGTCTAATTTGTATGGACTCAAAGGAGAGCAGGAATGGAACATTTGAGGATAGTATATATCAGTGATGGCGAACCTATGACATGCATGTCAGAGGTGACAAGCAAACTCATTTTTTTGGTTGATTTTTCTTTGTTAAATGGCATTTAAATATATAAAATAAATATCAAAAAATATAAATCTTTGTTTTACTATGGTTGCAAATATCAAAAAAATTCTATCTGTGACACGGCACCAGAGTTAAGTTAGGGTTTTTCAAAATGCTGACACGCCGAGCTCAAAAGGTTTGCCACCACTGGTATATATCATAGACAGCTCTTTGGAGGAGATTTGCTTTTAAAAGAACAAAACGAGATGGCTATTAATGTGGAAAATGAGGGCAAAGATATATGTCTGTCAGTTTTAAACACAGGGAAAATAATGGCATGTTTCTGTACTGATAAAAAAAAAAATGCTCCATTCTCTAGAGTGAGGTATTTCTCAGGGTATCAAAATATCTGACAGCATTTTCTGAGGGGAAAAGTATGCATATCTCTTCATAAATTCCCATAAGATTTTGAGAGCTGGTCTTTAAGGAGCTGGTTTTCATCTTTGGCATCTCCAAATTAAACAACCTGAGAGTGGAGAGATCCCAATAACACCTCCGATGCCTTACAGCATCCATGGATGCTGGCCAGCATTGACAGCGCCTGTCAATGGGCATATATTGAAGAGCCTGTGATTGACTTGGTTCTGCCTCCTCCTCACTTGTGTTTGAAGCGTGAGAGACTCCTAGAGCGAAGGAGCCTGTGCAGAGAAAGGTGGGCGTGGAAGCCGAACCTGACTTCCAGAAATGCCTACTTAACTGCCAAGTTGACTGCATTTTGATTTAATTACTTTTCTGGTACCCAGTTTACCACTCTAGCTTCTTCATTGTGCACTGAGATAAAAAGAAAATAAAGCAAGCCATGCACAACGTTGATGTTTTTCTTTATTTTTCTGAGTGTTGTGTGGTTTTTTTTTTTATCACTGTCTTAGGAATCAGGAGGAAAAAAGTCCCCTAGGCCTCTCTTTCTTCTAGACCAGGCTTTCCCTTCCTGACTTTCCTCTCTCTAAATATATATTCTTTCCATTGCTGCACAGCTACATTTCCTGGCCAAACACAAACTGAATCAGGGGTGAAATTGCAAGGAAGACATGGAGCTCAGTTTGGACAATGATTAAACTCAGATGTAATAACCAAGGAACCATGTAAGCCACGGGCAGGGAAACGAGGAGTTGATTAGTATGGTCCCAGGGTTAACAACTGGGGAAAATGAGAAAAATGATTAACAACAAGAAAGCATTGAGCAGTGCCATTCCCCGCTGGGTCCTGGCGGCCAAGTAGCCCAGCAGTCCTCCCGGATTCCACTTTTCTCTGCTCCCTGCGTTCACTCTGCCTCCAGCTGCTGCTGGCGACAACCTCTGACTTTTCTCGAAGCATTTCCTTTTGTATGACTGCCATCTTGGGCAAGCACAGGGCCTCCAAGCCTTATAGCTTACTGCCCGTCTTTGACTCTCTCTCCAGATGGCTCCTACCAAAGACGTTTCTGCACCACAGCATAAATGAGCATTTACAGCTCATTCTACTTCCAAGTGCTTTCCAAGCTAAACTCAGAGTCCTGGTCTTAAGCTCTTGGGTTTTCTATCATTCCTGTCCCTTAGAACCTTAGTCAGCTCATGCCTTCTCTCTTAACACATCCATTGACCCCAATACTCACATCTCTCTGAGCCCCAGAACTCCAAACTGACTGGCTTTACCTGCACTATATATTTTTAGGGATCAAGTGCTTTCTCAACCCCAGTTTATATGATTCTGTGACAACTTTTTAATAACTGTATAAATGCTGTACACACTGAGGCAATAGCAAGTACTTCAGAAAACAAAATCCATATGATCTACCCTTACAAAAAATTAGTGGGTGGGACACATTCATCCCGACTCCCCCAGGCAGGAGTGTATCTTCATAAGCCTTAGTTCTTCAGCACGCTGGCCTAGGAGTGTGATCTTTAGCATAATAACCAAATAGCTCTTGCCTCCTGGGCTCAGTGAGAGCAAATGTCCAGAGGAGAATGAGCTGCTGTGCTCTGTAAGGGCTGTTTATTAAGCTCTCATTCCTTTGTCTGCATTTGCAGCAAGATTACAACCTGGCAGAGGAGGTCCTCCCCAGCCTGTCTCCTGACTCTCTCTGCAGACTCTTCCATCAGAGTTGCCCCACTGCTCCTCTGCTCAATCCAGCTCCCCATGGTCCATCATCCCGCTTTTAAATTGGTCACACAGTCCTCTGTACCCTGTTTTTCCTTAGACTCATTTTTCACATGATCAACCCCTATGCAATTTTTAAGATTTAAAACAAAAGTCACTTATTCTTCGTGAAGCCTTCCTGATTGCACATCCCCTAACAGAGGACCAAGTGCCTAGAATGGGCACCTAGAGTAGACATATGAATTGAATAATTATACTTTAGAATCTGTTCAACTTATTTTCCTTCTAGACCTTCTAGCCATAAGGATTTCTTTCGAATTCATTCAAATTCAACCACCAAACCAAAGTTGTGCACCAAACATATAGCAACAAACTCAGTGTTTTGTGTGGGTATAGGGCAGGGGTGGGCAAACTTTTTGACTCGAGGGCCACAATGGGTTCTTAAACTGGACCGGAGGGCCGGAACAAAAGCATGGATGGAGTGTTTGTGTGAACTAATATAAATTCAAAGTAAACATCATTACATAAAAGGGTACGGTCTTTTTTTGTTTTAGTTTTATTCATTTCAAACGGGCCGGATCCGGCCCGCGGGCCGTAGTTTGCCCACGGCTGGTATAGGGACAGCTTAGTCCCACGCCTGTGTACATTGAGCTGGGTATTAAAACAAATACTAATCTGTGCTCTGCTATTGCTACACAGGTATATTTCAATTTGTGCAATAGTTGTATCTCTAAAACATTAAATATGCTTAAAATGCACTGTTGTTGGCCATTACTAGATAAGAAAGTCAAAGAAAAGTATTTTTGTAAAACAATACTTTCTAATATGAACATTTATTCTCAAATATATCTAGTTTATAAATTAAAATTTTGGCAAATCTACATTCTTTCAAGTTGGATCTACCATCATCATTGCTTGTCATATCATTCGTTTGATTTTATCTCAAAAAAATCACTACAAAGCAATAAAATTATTACTATAACTATTTTATAGATGGAGAAAGTAGACTCCATAGAAAGGCAAAGCAAATAATTTCAGATTATATTATGTCAAATCTAAATCAGGCCTGGGGACTTACAATCATGTGCTCTTTAGAGATCTTCTGTAGAGAAAAAAGCCAAGTTCAATGTTATAGCTCTAACATTTTGAACTTGAGTTTATTCCAGAATTCTCCATTTCAATGAGCTTGAGTGAGTAGAAGTTTAGACTACCAGTGTGATGGAAATGTTTACTTGGGGAAAATGTTGATAGAAATGACATTATTGTAAGTCATCTTAGATAGGTAGATTTCACTTTTTACAAAGTATGTAATATGTGAAATGGAATATTATTGACATAATTATAATCCTCAATAAAAAAATTGATATATACCAAACTTTCCTATCTTTCTTCAACCTTCATGACAACCTGCATGGCAATATTCATATTTTATAGATGAAAAATTGAGGCTGAGAGAAGTTACTAAATTATCCCAGTTGACACAGAAAATTCACTAGTGTCATCTCCCTCATTCTTGGAATTATGCCTGGGACAGTGAATACTCTTGATACATTATTTTAAATGAATGAATGGCTGAACAAATGAATGAATGAAGTGGTAAAGCCATGGTTTGCTTCAGGTGTGCCTGCTCTAAAGGTCATACTGCTGTAAAAAAGAAGGAATTCTTACCATTTGCAACAGCATGGATGGAACTGGAGAGCATTATGCTAAGTGAAATAAGCCAGTCAATTAAAGAAAAATACCACATGATCTCACTCATTTATGACTAATAAAGACCATTATAAACTGATGAACAAAAATAGATACAGAGGCAGAGCAGCATAGAACAGACTGTCAAACTACAGTGGGAAGGCCGGGGAGGGTTGTGGGGGGAGAGGGGGGTAAGAGATCAACTGAAGGACTTGTATGCATGCATATAAGCATAACCAATGGACACAAGACACTGGGGGGGTAGGGGAGGCCAGGGGAATGTCAAGCGTGGGGGGGAGGAGACATATGTAATACTCTTTGTAATACTTTAAGCAATAAAACAAAATTTTAAAAAAAATAAAGGTCATACTTTTTCTGCAATGTACTCTTCACTTCATTAAATAAATGTATTGCTGGCTTCTTCAAAAGAGAGATTGTTGCATATAAATTTTCAAGAACACAACCTGCTATGGAGATAAAGGAAGCCTGGATGGTAGAATGCAGTCCATATCGATGGCATTAAGCTCCCAGGTCTGAGTTCATTTGCACCTTTCATCATTCAGTTGCCTTGTCTGGATATAGATGAAAATTTAAACTGGTAGTTAGTGACTCACTCCAACCCTTTCCTCTCCTTCAGTTCCCCTGACTCCACCGCCACTCTCCCTGGAGTCTTTCCTAACTCTCCAGGGTTCTGTTAAACATTCCAATGAATGCACATGAGTACATCCTGTCCATAGGAGTCTGGGTAGGGACTGTGGACAACTTCATCAAGACTGCTGTTTCTAATGAGAGATGGCCAGTGACAGCAACTAATGCAATCACATGAAGGACTAATAGTGCTTACTTGCCATCAATGGAATAAAAATAGAAATGTAAAGCTTTTGTCAAATCGTAAGTTCCCAAAGGGAAATCAGGAGGTAAGGAAAAAGAGCATCCTTTGTAACAGCAGGGAATTGTCTTCCATATCCCTGGGTCCCTTACTACAATCCAGTTCTCAGTAAGCAATCAAATACAAGTTCACAAACCGAGAGAAAATGAGAGAGAAAAGGCAGGCCACTACAAAACGTCACCATTGACCCTTATCTGGACAGTTCATGATCTACAAACCTGTGAAGCAGGCAATGCTGCTTCCTCCCCATTTTCACCACGGTTTTTCAAAGCTATTATTATAACTCACAATGATTCCATCAACACTTTGACTTCATCTACTAACCCCCCCATGTTGTCAGGAGATAACCCAACATGTTGGGAAGGTTCACATGAGGGTGAACAATTACAAAAGACCAAGGGAGGCCCATGGAACATAGGACTAGGCTAAGGAAGTAGAGAAACGAAATGTTCTTGTAGAACACCAGTTCAATGGAAAAAATGCTAGAGACAGCAGGTCATGAGTAGATAAAGTCACAGCACGAAATTGCATTTCCTAAGCCTTTTTTTTAAACTGGCACTAAGCTCTGCAGTGCCTTTGCACCACAGACCATCTCTAAGAGGCTGAAAGCACAACTAACTCCATCATGAATTGGGTTTTCTCCAGGAAGAAGGAAACAGCAGTGCAATCTGGTGTTTGCATAGAAAACACAACAGTGGAGAATGGGGGCAGTACACAACAGAACATCTGCTCAGAGGCACCAAATGAGAAACAGCCAAGCACTCATAAGATGAAACTGTCTGCGCACATCTCCGCATCCCAGGAGCCTTGAATTGCAGGAGAGGAGGAACCTAGAGAGTCGAACAGGGAGGGGAGGGACTAACACTGAAAGGACATCAGGAATTTAATGATTCAGGTAATGTGAAAGGTGGTGTGGAGACTAAAGATGCAGAGGTCAGGGAAGAGAAGTGTCTCGGAACACAGTTTGGTAGTCTTTCAGCACAAGTGATGACTATGGCTCTTCTGAAGGAAGAGTCAGCTCCCTGTGCTTTAAGGAAGAACTAGAAAAAGCACACAAAAAACAGTTTAGTGCTAAATGGTTAGATAACTTGCCAAAGTCAACAGGTTGTGAGCAGAAGCTAGGGGAAAGCCAGGTCTCTGACTGGGCTGGCTCCTCTACACAACATTAGAACTTTCTGCATCAGCATTTCTGATAATAATTATTCTCTCCTCCCTGGAAAGTTCTCTGTTGGCCTCTGGGACCTGTCTCTCTCTCTGGGTCCTCCTCCTACTCCTCTGCCCAGTTCTCCCCAGCAGGCTTCCCCAGCTTTTCTTCATCTGTTACATATTCCCTAAGCCTCTATTTTGTCTCTTATGAATATTCACCAAAGTTAACATTCTCCCTAGATCATATTCCTCATCCACTTCTGCTTATACCTCTCTGCTGATAACTCCTAAATGTCTATATTAAAAAACCTTTTTCCATAGCCCGAGATCTATATAACCAACACCATTTTCACATCTTCACTGGCACCACAATCAATGTTTCCCAGACTAAGACTGGCTCGTCTACATTTCCAGAGGGCACCCCTCCCCAGTTGACTCCAAGCTGCATGGATGCGACCTTGTGCTCCCATAATTTCCAAGGCATCATGTTGCTATTGTGCTCCTCACAGGCTATTTTAGTTGTGTGTTTACTACTCTTCCCAATAGACTGGGAGCTGTTCAAGGACTGGAAATGTCCTCTTCATATGGACCTAAATATAAGGTAGGCAGTTAATGTTTCTTGAATCAATAAACGTAGAGACTAATCCAGTTAGAGGCACCACCATAGCACATCATGGGAACCGGAAATCATTCTAAATACTTCCTTTTCTCTCACTCTCCAGTCCAAGTTGCCAAGCTCTATACCTCCTTACCTCCTACATAACTTTTGACCGTTTTTTTATATTTCTATTTTTAACCAGTCTCACTGCCACCCCTATCTACTCTTCCTACTTCCCACCCCCACACCTACATCAACCCTAGAAGATTCAAAGGCAGTTCATAAGTGAAAAAGGAGGATTACAAACCCTAGTAAGTGAACACAGAAGAAACCAACCATATTCTTTCTGTAGCCTAGCCCAGTGGTCGGCAAACTGTGGCCCCTTGAGTGTGGCTCTTCCACAAAATACCACGCGTGGGCACGCACGTACAGTGCGATTGAAACTTCGTGGCCACACTCAAGGGGCCAAAGAGCCGCATGTGGTTCGCGAGCCGCAGTTTGCCGACCACTGGCTTAGCCCATACATACAGCCTCGCAGGGAGCCTGGCATAGACTAACTTTATTTGGAATTCACAACTTTGCTTAGATTATCCTCTAGATCCATTTAGATCATCCTAGATTTTATGATGTTTGGGTAACCATATCCTGTAATTTACTAAGAATTTAACAGACAGGCTGAGACTTAATTAAACTTCCTTTTATACTTAACGCCACCGCTGACATTGATGGTTGCCAGAGCTGTTTTTTGAGAACAAGCACAGATGATGTGCAGGACCAAGGGGCTGATCTGGCTGAGACCACCTGAGGCCAGTAGCAGAAGCAGCTTGGTAGGGCCCTCTAGTGACCTCCGCATAAACTTACCCCTTTATAACACTAAAATCTCCTCCCGGGGGTGGAGATTGTCCAACATTTTTGAACATTTCATGTACCTAGGCCCCTGTTTTCTACCTGCACTTGCCCAGGAATGTCCCCACCTATTCCTGCAATGCTGAAGTTCCCCTTGATGTTTATGCATGCTTGTCCTGGGTAGAGGACGGTCTGACCCGCGGTTTGGGGATACACCCCTTTGGGAGTGACCCCTTGGTGTGTTCTTGCTTGCCAGTTCACAATAAAGTTTCTTTTCATAAAATCACCTCGGGGTTGTCGTTAGCGGGCAGCTACTAAGTAACTGGACCTGGTTTTAGTCCGGTAACATTTCCACACAGGCCAATGGCCCAGAAAAGTTTTAAGCAAGGGAGAAAGAGCCATTAAATTTAAGTATGCAGTTTTGATTATTGAGGGGATGGAGCATGCTAGCTATTGAAGTAAGACTATTTGGGGAACTAGATTGACCATAAGAATTTTAGTTACCAAAGTGTGACTAGAGAAGCCATTGAACTTTCTACAAGAAGGGAAAGAACGAGCCCTACAGAATGGCTCTGAAGGGACAGGAGAAACTACAGAAAAATTGTTATATTATTGTGCACTCCAAGTTCTGCTCATTCAGCACAATTCCCTCATTTGTATGAAACTACAGTATTTGAGAGTTAGTTGAACTGTAGTTAAGTAGTGAACATAGTTATAGGCATTTAATTAAAATAATTTTTATTTTGACTTGGCAGCTCTCCAACCATGATGCCAATCTTTCTCCTCCTCCCTGCCTCAGACAATGGGAGGGCCTTTGTAAGGCCCATGGGCCCTCTGTACTGTGCCCGTAGAGCCTAAGTAATAGACTTCATATACTCATTACACTCTCACAGCCAAAGTGCACTTTTAAAAATGTAAATCTGATCATGTGACTCCTCTATTATAAAGCATAAAGCATTCCATCAATCCTGGTCACCTTCAGGATAAAGTCCAAATTCCTAAATGAGAAAGCATGACCTTTACAGGCTGACCCCAGTTCCCTCTCCAGCCTAATCTCTTGCCTCTATCTGCCCCCATGTTCCACCATTCCTGGAATTTGTGCAGGCAGGCAGGTACTTTAAAACTGTGGGGCTCTGGACATGGTTTTACATTATCTACAATATCCTTTCCTGTTTCATGTATCAAGTGCAATTCTTTATTCTTTTAAGGACTTTTTAAGAATATCACCAACTGCCTTAGCTGGTTTGGCTCAGTGGATTGAGTGTCAGCCTGCAGACCCAAAGGTCCCAGGTTTGATTCTGGTCAAGGGCACATGCCTGGGTTGTGGGCTCGGTCCAACGTGCAGGAGGCAGCCAATCAATGATTCCCTCTGATCATTGATATTTCGATCTCTCTCTTCCTCTCCCTTCCTCTCTGAAATAAATAAAAATATATTTAAAAAGAAGAATATCACCAACTCTCTGAAACCTTCTCGAATCTCCATCCCAATCCCTATTTAGAGTTTATCGACCATTCCCCTATTACTGCTTTTATCATGTTCTGGTGCCTAAATATTTGTTACACGTCTGCCTCAGTATCTAGACTGAGAACTTCTTCAAGGCCGGGGCTAAATTTTATTCAAACTTGTTTCTCAAGCTTTAATAGTAAACCTAAAACTTGACAGATAGGCACTAAATAAACTCTTGTTGAATGAATAAATTTTAAACTGTAGTTGTCTATGGTAACAATATAAGTTACAATGATTTGGGGGGTGTAAAGTATATACATATTAAAAGAAGAAGTTTTAGGCCAAATTTGGTGAAGAGAGTTTAAGTGAAACATAAATTGAAGTAGTGATTACATTAATCACTTTGCACCCTAGTCAATGTGAGAGAGACACAGAGCTAATAGGTTGTCTTCACATTAACCCATGGCAGGGTCCATAAAATATTATTGGATCAGTTATATGATATTCAACAGAATCTGTGGAAGAAATAACAATTATCAGAGTCAGCATTTCTCCTCCAAAAAAATCAGGTCTAAAATCACACTTATTTTTTGCTTTTTTTAAAGTTACTAGCCTGATAATTAAGGATGATGAGGTAGCTATAAATGAAAATACATCAAAACACTTATTTGGATCATTATAATATCATTTTTTTAAAAAATAAATAGAGCCCTAGCTGGTTTGCTAAGTGGATAGAGCATCAGCCTGCGGACTGAAGGGTCCCAGGTCAGGGCACATGCCTCGGTTGGAGGCTCGATCCCCAGTAGGCGACATGCAGGAGGCAGCCAATCAATGATTCTCTCTCATCTTTGATGTTTCTATCTCTCTTCCTTTCTCTTCCTCTCTGAAATCAATAAAAATATATTTTTTAAAAGAAATAAAAAATACTCAAATAAGAGTTAATTGCAGTAATACTACCTGAGAATACAACACTCCACCTCTCATCCATACCACAAGCTTACCCTGAATAATAGTCTACCATCTGGGTCAAAGGAGATGAGAGGCACCCTCTGTGATATGTACTGAAAGCTAAGGGTAGAATAGGAACCCAGAGAAAAAGCCTTCAGCAATATTCCCTACCCAAAACTCGAGTAAAAGCAACTCACCACTAAAAGACTGTAAAGACTTTTACACCAGAGGTAATCATAGTAAGAACAACTACTCCAAATATGCATACAGTTAAAATATTTACCTTTGTATTAATGGTCTAACAAAAGGAGGTGCACAAATCCTTTTGTAAATAATGTTTACTTCAGTCTCATCTGATCTTCAACATACCATCTCTGACATTTAATCAGAAATTATGAGACCAAAAAATCAAGGAAAACAACCATTGTCAATAGATAAAGTAGTCAATATAACCACACTTAGAGATAATGGAACTCCCATTAAAATAAGTACAATTAATATTTTAAAGGAGCTAGATCAGGAGTCAACAAACTATGACCTTCCAGATAAATCCAGCTCGCTGCTTGCTTTGTAAATAAATTTTTATTGAACACAGTCATACTCAGTCATTTACGATTATCTATGGCTACCTTTGTACTACAGTGGCAGAATTGAGTAGTTATGAAAGAGCCTGTAAAACCTAAAATATTTACTATCTGGCCTTTCACAAAAAGAAAGTTTTCTGACCTCTCATTTAATAAAAAGGTTGGCAATGAGCATTAGCAAATACAGAATTTTAGCAGAGAGATGTAAACTATAAGAACCAAAAGGAAATGCTGCAAATAAAAATTACATGAGATAAAGAATTCCTTCAACGGGCTCATCAGTAGAGTGAAAGCAAATAAGAACACATTAGTGAACTTGAAAATATGCCTATGCCAATAGAAATTATACAAATTGAAATATGGAAAAATAAAATGGGGGGTGGGGGGCTGAAAATCCAAGATCAGTGGATGGTACCAAATGATCAATGGAAATCTCATTAGATTCCCAGAAGAAGATGATAGAGCAGAACCCAGGAAATATTGGAAAAACTAAATTTACCAGACACTGTCACATAGACCTGTAGTTAGTGCAATGACCATGCCCTATAATCTGGGATGACATAACTTAAACAAAAGGCTTTTATATTATAAAGAGTTCTGGCTTTCATCCTGTCCATTATACATTTTTGCTAATTACTTGGATGAAAATACAGGTTTACTAATATTAATTTTTGGATGACATTAATCTAAGGCAAAAATAATTATAGTGAGTGAAAGAATCAGAGTCAATAGTGTCTAAATAGGCTTGCTAGTGAAATGAGCTAAACTGTAAGTATAACCACAAACTTTAAATATATTATACAAACCTATAAAAATAAAGGATAGAAAAATAGGCTTGGCTAATTACATCATACATCCAAGATATGTTAAATTTGCATGAATCTAAAACAAACCGATATCTCTGTTTAATGTAACTCCCAATAAATGGATATATTTTCAAGTGGTACTAGCAGAGGTACTGAATTTAAGGCAATCAGAATAAGAGTCCCTTTCTAGTCTTTGGTTAACCTATTAAAATTGGTGGATGACTTGACAACTGCATTCTTAATGGGCAGACAAACTACATTATGTTCAAATATAAAAGGCAAAAATGATTTGCTATCACATTAATAGAACAAGAAATATTTAACTTGAGAAAAGACAGGGCAACTAAGATATTAAACAATTCTCACAAGTAGAAGGAAAATTAAACTTGTTTGTATGGCTTCAGGACACAGAATTAAAACATGAATAGAAATTTCAAGATGTCAAATTCTAGTTCGGTATGTTGAGAAACTTTCTGACAGAGCTGTCCATAGTGGAATAGCTGCCTTGTACGGACAAGAACTTCTCATCTGCACAGATGCCCACACAACAACATTATAGTGCAGAGAAGGTCAAGCATAGGTTTATTGATTGTATGCATAGCCTTCCCATATGCCTCGTCTACATTTCTATAATTCTGGAAAGAGGAATCCATATGGGGAAGAGAAGAGGGAAATACATTTATGGTGGGACCAGTCAGTAAAGTAGGATTGTATCAAGGGGAAAACATCTCACATTTCATCTTGGATATGTTGATTTTGAAGGGTCCCTCAGATAACCTAACAGAAATGTTAAGTTGGCAATTAATTATATTGTCTGGAGTTTAAAAGAGAGGTCTGACCTAGAGATAAGTTTAAGTGTATTTTTTGTGTAGCTCGATATAGCCCAATAGAAATATAGTGTAAAATTGGTTTTGATAATATAATTTAACCCAACATATTCAAAATACTTACCATTTCGACAAGTAATCAATATAAATATTACTAACAAAGTAACTACATTCTTTTTGTTGTCATTTGTAGTAAGTCTCAGAAATCTGTTGTGTATTAGCACATCTTAATTCAGATACCTACATTCAATAGCTACATTTGGCTAGTGGTTGCCACACTGAACAATGCAGGCATAGATGTTCATTGAATTTCTCACAATAGATATAGAAAAGAAAAAGTTTTAGAATTAAGCATTAAGAAAACCCAAGAAAAGAAAGCCAACAGAGAGAAAAGATCTGGGAAAGTCTATTGTTATGAGAACCAAGAGAAGAGAGTGGAGATGTGCATGGCCAGTTACGTTAAATTCTGATGCAAGTTCAGGTCTGCAAAGGCACCTGTTAGGTACAGTGATGGAGAAGAACTGGCTGGGTTCCATTAGCAGGGCAGCAGCCATATGACAGTAGATTGAAAAATGACAGTCTGAACTCCACTCTTCTCAGAACGAGTAGTAGTGTGCTCAGACATCCTGGCTCTCTGCTCAGTTTGCCAAGGGGTTTGGATCTCAGTTGGATAATCCATTAAAGGAAAAGCACAATTGGAAGGCTTCAGGGTGTCATCTCAGGAGACTCCTGTGCAAGGCACAGGAATGAAATAGCTGCCATGCCTCCCTTTTATGCACATAATAGTCTTTCGTAGTGGATTTTTTCAGAAGATGTAAGCTTTCTTCTTGTTCTTCAGTCATACATGGGATAAAAATGGTTCAAAGCATAAAACAGGGCATTTCATTCTTTTAAAGGATTCCCTGGACCTATTTGGGCAAGGATGGGACAGGGGAGCTCTTCATGCACAGAACTGTGATTTTGATGGTGACTTCAGAACTCACAGGTCAGCAACAGGTGAATGGATGCCCTGTGGTGACCACAAGGGAAGAAAGCCATGTGGGTCTGTGATTCAATCTTAGCTCCATTTCATGATCATTTCTCTCAGCTAAAAGTAGTGCTAAGCCCTATCTAATTATAAGACACTGTTTTAAAAGTCACATCTGCACGTTCTGCCATCCACAGCAAGGACATGGCTAGTTCCCCAATGCTCTCTCTTAGGGGCTCATCTCCAAGATACTCTCTCATTGCTATCTGCAGAGCTGCCTCCATCGGCTGGAGACCCTAACACTACCACCACTGCAACTGAACACATCTCCTGGAAAAGAAATGGTAGAGAAGAGAATGAGATTTTCACATGGCTTAGACCCAGATGTTGCCTTGGTCCTGAAGCATTGGAGCCTCTGAATAAAATCTCATATTCAGGTCAGTGAGTTCAAATGAAGAACACATAATAATTCTATTCTATGGGCCCATTTACCTTCAGTTGACACCTGGATCTGCTGTGCTCATTCATTTACTTGCACAGCATGGTGTAAGAAGAAAAAAATGAGACCTGCATTCCAGCTCAGTGGGATATTGAGAAAAACCAGTTCCTTTTCTGGAACTCAGTCATCTCATCCTTTCTGTCTCTGACCTGATCTGATCCTATCTTCAGTGGTTCAATGCTCTCAGATTCCCCTACTACCCAGGCCTCCCTGGGATCTCTGCGCTCTTGCACGCTGTTTTCTCCTGCCAGTTCACTCGGAGGATTCATGATGGCTGTGGTTGCCATAGGAATGATTCATCTATCATAAAGGTAGCTGCATGCGATCACACATACTCCAAGGAGAGCTAAAGAGGGGGATGTGATATTCAGAACCTAGAGATGGATCTGCATGGAAAGTGGACGACAGGGGAAGATAGAGCGCGCGAGTTTTCTATAGCTCTCATGTGCATGCGCACTTCTCAGGAAGCATGAGTGCTCATCCACTGTCAAATATGCTGCCCGTGGTCCCTTCCATGCCCACTAGAGACGCTTCCTCCACAAAAATAGAATGTAATGGGTAAGCTGTAAGGAGGCACCCCCCTCCTTGCCAGCCAGTTGATGAAACAGCCTGGGGTGATCCCAGACACCATGCCCCAAGCATCCACTGCAGGCTGCTTGTTTATGATAATTCACTTTTCATTTACAAGAAAGGACTGGGGATGATTTTGAAAAGATTTTTTTTTCTACATGGATTGTTTTCTACTTGAACTTGCCAGTTTTATTCTTGAGGTGGACAGTTGTTATTATTTTCACTATATTATAATTTAACGACCAATACCTCAACAGTCCGGTTCTTCTTTTCTCTCCCTAATAGGACTTCACACTAGCCTGAACCCTAAATCCAACCCCAGACTTTGAAACTCAGTTATGAACTGAACATCCTACCAATCCTGGTCATAAACAGACATAGATGACCACTCTCTCAACTCCAGCCACGGACAAAACCCAAATCCAGGCCACAGACAACCCTAGATGAGGCCAAAGAGTGGCCACCACTAACCAGAGCCAGTTACTTCACCATGACTCCGGAAGGGAGCGAAGAAGGGGAGAGGTGGAGAGTCAGTGCAGGCAAGTTCCACACGAGGACACAGCTCAACGTGCATGCCTTCCTTTCTAAGGATGTTGGATCAGAAGCATTTTTATTATGAAATAGGATACATTCAGTTGACTGTTTCCTAGCAACAGGATGCCAATAATCTGGCTATAATTCAGGGATTCATCTTCTCTGTGATGAAGAAGCTGGGAGCAGCAGCGGGGAAAAGAAGGGGGCAAGGCAAGGCTTCCTGGCATGAGGCAGAACTTACAGTGTGGTTTGAGGATGAGGAAACCAAGCCTGCAGACTCTTTGAAGCAGGGATTCATCCTACTGCTGCTGCTGCTGCTGGCTTCTTGCTTCTGAATTAATTACTCATATTGAAGGGCCCAATTTGAAATCGTATGGTATACTCTTGAATCACACACAGAGCTCGCTCCGCGCACAAAACATTGGCAGTAGAAAGCAAATAAGGACAGGAACAATAAACTTTGCCTGGCGTGTTGGCCGGGCTATGGAAATGCTGTAATCACTAAGTCTGGTGGTTAGGTCCCAGAGACATTATCCAGTGACTCGCTCCCACTCGTTTTTAGCACCTGCAAATTTATTACATAAGATATTATTTTGTACTCAATTTAATTAGTTAGAACTATTTGTAGTCATTTGAAATACACTCCACGTTGATTAAAATAATTAATGTAGGGCTACTAAATATTTACCTAAGATATTAATCCAGGGGGGAATTTGATAAATTTAATTAGCAAGCACTAATTATTGTTATGATAGGAGTTAGGGTTTAATAAATATAATTACAGAGAACAAATGACGGCTTCTTAATTAATAGATACTAGTTGCAAACACAAGAGCCATTATCATATTTTCAAGCAGGACATGCTATTCAGCACACCTTCCAGATGTCAACTGTAACAGCAATGGTGACTTACAAGGACAGGAGTGAATACTTATATAGTGTTTTGCCATTGGGCATAGTCTTAAGTGTTGTTAACATATGAATCATTTAATCCTTATAACAACCCTGCTGTTCTCCACATTTTACATATGTAGAAGCTGAGGCACAGAAAGGCGGAGTACCTTGCCGAAAATTACCCAACTGGAAAGTGGCAGAGCTGGCATCTCATCCCCTGTAGTTTAGTTCAGGGGTCTATGCTCTTAACTACTATGTGTAGTTCCTAAGTCACAAGAGCAAACAACAACAAAAACAAAAATAAAAAGTGTGAATGTCCAAAAAAGTACAGCAACCCAAATCCCCAAGTCCACATTGCTATTCAAGCAGAACAGCCTTCTGATCTTGGCAGATGCCATTCACAAGATTAGAAAGAGTGCAAAGAGGTGCAAAAGGCACATGGCCTTTAGTCGTTGACCATTTTGCTGAGGCTTGGATATAGAAAGGCTCAATGCTATGGACCTCACTCCAATGGTACTCAGTGGGGCTTCCTGGTCTGGGCCATTCTGCACATGCATTCTACTGGGGAATCATGCATTCTGCTGGGGAATCTTCCAACACCATGGTGTTTACAAGGTTGGGGTATCATAAGTCTGTAAAGTAATAACCTTTAGACAAAATATAATTTGTACTCCAACAAATCATGGGCACGCTCCTCATTCAGTTTAGGATATTTAAGGCCAAACATCCCTTCACCATAACCAAAATGGTCCTGAATCACTGCCTACCTGAACAAAGACACAGCAGGTGCCACATGACCAGATCCTGACCTCTCACATTTCCTATTAGGAAATGCCCCTCCTTAAGAAGGTCTAGCTTATTGCTAGGATGATATCATTATAGGGATTTGATCATGTCCCTGAGTTCTGGTAATGAATTCACACTCCCCTTTGTTCAGGGGATATATCTGGAAGGGGGATGGCTCTTACCTGGGGACAATTACATGGCTAATGCATGCCAATGAGCCTTCTATGGCACCGGAGAAATAGCATTGATTTCATAATAAAGGAAAAAGTCAAGAAGGCTTATAATAAAGGAAAAAGGAAAGAAGACTTTTGGAGTCAGTGTTCAGAATCCCCTTTTGGAGTCTGTGTTTCAGGGTGTCTAGTGGAACAAGCCTAACCCATGCACTTGAAAAGAATGTATATTCTGCTGTTCATGTATATTATGCACTAAAAGATCAATTAAGTCCATCTGGTCTAATGTGTCATTTAAGGCCAATGTCTCCTTGTTGATTTTCTCTCCAGATGAATCCGTTGATGTCAAGGGGGTATTAGGTCCCCTACTATTACTGTCTCACTGTCGATTTCTCCCTTTCTGCCCATCAATATTTGTTTTATATATACAGTGCTCCAACATTGGATACATAGATGTCCACAAGAGTTATATTCTTTTGCTGGATTGATCCCTTTATCATTATAAAATGCCCCTTTTTGTCGCTTGTTACAGCTTTTGTTTTAAAGTCGATTTAGTCTGATATAAGGGTTACTACCAGCTCCCCGCCCCGCCCCCCCCATTTCAGTCTGTGTGTGTATTTTAATCTGAAGTGAGTCTTGTAGGCAGCATATCCATGGGTCTTGTTTTGTTTTATCCATTCACCCTCTGTCTTCTGATTGGAGCATTTAGTCCATTTCCATTTAAAGTAATTATTGGTAGGTCTGCAAGTTATTGTCATTTTAATAATTGTTTTCTGATTGTTTTTATAGTTCTTATCTCTTCCTTTCTTCTTCTCTTGCCCTCTTTTCTTGCATGCTGATGACTTTCTGGAGGGTTATGCTGGGAGTCCCACCCCCCCTTTTTTTTTTCCTTCTTGCATATCTCTTACAGAATTTTGGTTTGTGGTTACCATGTGCTTCATATATACCAAGCCATATTTCTAGCAGCCTTTTTAAAGTCGATGATCCTACATTCAAACACATTCTAAAATCACTGCAATTTTTACTCCCCGTTTACGTTTTTTGTCATTATTTTTGCTTCTTTTGTGTGTGCGTACATATTTCTTAATTTATTGTTGTAATTATACATTATCTTTCTACTTTTATCTTTTGACCTTTTCTTCTTAAAGAAGTCCTTTTAACATTTCTTGTAATACTGTCTTAGTGGTGATGAACTACTTTAGGTTTGTGTGTGTGTGTGTTTTTTGTCGGAGAAACTCTTTAGCTCTCCTTCTCTTTTAAATGATAGCCTTGCCGGGAAGAGTAACTTACGTGTCCATTGATAGATGAATGAATAAAGAAGCTTGGGTACATGTGTACAGTGGAATATTCTCAGCCATAGAAAAGAATTACATCTTAACCATTTGTAGCAACATGAATGGACCTAGAAGGTATTATGCTAAGTGACATAAGCCATAGAGAGAAAGACAAATATCACAAATATCACTTATATGTGGAATCTAAAAAATAAAATAAGTGAATAAGTAGAACAGAAACAAAATCATATGTACAAATCGATGGTCACCAGATGGCAGGGGGTCGGGGGAATGGGCGAAAAAGGTAAAATGGATTAAGAAAAACAAATTGCCAGTTATAAAAATTGTCACAGGTATGTAAAGTATAGCATAGGGAATATAGTCAATAATATTATAATAACTACGTCATATCAGTACTAGACTTATCCAAATGAGCATTTCGTAAGGTACATAAATGTCTGATCACTATGTTGTGTATGTGAAACTAATATAATATGTATGTTGACTGTAATTGAAAAATTTAAATAAAAAGAATTCTGTCTTTTAGTTGTGTCTTTGGGACATTGTGGAGTGTCAGGGCTTCATTCATGAGGCAAACATAATTGTTATCAAGAATGGGGAGCGGTGGCATTAAAGGGTTGCTGCCAAAATCCAGACTGTCTGAGGCCCAGGTCTTCCTATTCAAAGCAGCGTCGGGGCTGGTGCCAGACAGCAGAGCAAGGCTGAAGATCCTCTCCCGGGCTCAGGTTGGTTGAGAAGAAATGGCATTTCTCCCTACAGCAAATCCAGAAAAACAGTTTAATCTGTTAGGGAAGCAACATGGGAGGGGGAAAAAAAGATGAGAAAAAACAATAAATAGTAAAAACAATAAACAGGAAGCTGGAAAAGACAGGCCTGGATGTGCAATCCTTCTTGTGCCTGTTAAATGAACCCTGGTGGGGATGGGGAGAGAGAATTATCCTATTTATATATTGAAAGAAATTTTAAATATGCATAGGCAGGGAGAGAGGCTCCACAGAGGCTGAAATGCAAAGCGCATGTGGTCTGTGCACTGGCCCTTCCATCATCTCCCAGTGCCATTAGCAAGTACCTTGCACCAATTTCTGCAAAGTGTCTTCTAAAACTCAGAGCCATCGTTGTACTTACTCAGCATTTCTGTCCTTAAAAAGCAATTCTATTTTTATAAAGAAATGGTTTTTCCCTTGCAAAACCCCTCATAAATGTATTCGTGCAGAAACATAGCTCACAGGTCAATACTGATGCATGCACACATAGACACATACACATGTGCATGTGCACACACACATATACCCTCCACCCCTACCTGGCTGCTACAACACTCTCCTGGCTGCTAGGCACTCACCTGGCCGCTAGGCACTGGGTCAGTACGCAGTGTAGTTTCATCACATGCACAAGGGAAGAAAACGGCATGCTCCCGTGCAGGGAGACATGGGAGCATAGATTACCTGCCATGGGAAACCTGTCATCATTCAGTTGATCATCGTCACTATGGGAACATGTAAGAGACAGAACACTGACCAAATTTCCTTATGAATATACTTCATCCACACTTAGAAAATAATTCTTTGTCCCACACAAATGTCTACTTCCTTACAAATCTCCCCACTCACCAGCCCCACCAAGAAACACCATCTCCTCTAAAATATCAGGGGCTGCTGTCTTCAGTGGCTTCACTGAGTACAAACCAATTATCCAGCAGTAGCTGCTGGCTCCCCAGCCATGGACCAACACTGCAAACTCCAAAGCAGGTCCTGAGGAGAGAGGAATTGCTACAGGAACACAAGCCCTTACTTTTTCCCCTGCCACTAACCTCTCCCCTTTTCTCTGTATCTCCTGGGGGCACACCAAGTCTCT
The DNA here is from genome assembly GCF_028538775.1 of Myotis yumanensis. Taxonomy (NCBI): domain Eukaryota; kingdom Metazoa; phylum Chordata; class Mammalia; order Chiroptera; family Vespertilionidae; genus Myotis; species Myotis yumanensis. The sequence continues at coordinate 8,908,754 of NW_027223762.1, forward strand.
TGAGGAGGTCCGTTGCTTGGTAAGAATTGGTCACTGACATGAGTACTATTTTGGGAAAGTCCCCATTCTCTGGATATTTACAGGAGAGACTATGTTAAATATTATGGAACATTTGCTAATGGAAATTCAAGACTTTCTGATTTCTGCAAGCTTCCATTTGAGAATTAAAATATAGAGACGAAAAGGAAAAAGAGGAGGGACCAATTATAACAACACACACAGTTACCCCAATGTTAGCACAGTGTCTGTTGTGTGTCAATTCTTTAAGTAGGGGATCTCAGACAATCTAGCTAACTAGCTTGGCCATTGACTCAAGACCCAGGAGGAAGCCCTTTGACAAATCCCTGACCTGCTTGCAGGCCCAAATGCATTCTGTGGGGTTGGCCTGGCTAACACCTCTGCCCCCTTTAAGGTTAGCACCACTCCCTCTAGAAATGTGTCTCAGATGCTTCCCTTCTGATGTCGATCAATGAAAGTTTGGAAGGAGAGGAACAGGAGGGCAGGAAAGATGCCTATTTCTATACTGACGTGTGGGGTTGGTGGTTTCCATGGAGAATCCAGGTGATAGTAAGTGGTGACCAGTCAGCCCTCTGGCCTGAATATCAAGGCAGAAGACTGGGCTGAGAAGCCACTAGGAAGCTCCCAGCATGTGAACCGTCCTGAAGGCATTGGCGTGGAGGGTTCCGCAGGGACCGTGCAAGGCTTACTGCACCCCTGGGCCGCCACGGGGCAGAGGGCAGGGGAAGTCAGAATTCTATGTGAAGAGTGCTCTGTCCTGCCAGACTCATGATACTGGGACAGTATGAATCATCGACACTGTAATTGTGTTAATATAACATTTCTCCCTGAGAATCCAGGGAAGTGCTTACACCCACATTAAGCTTTCAAGCAATCAAAGACCAGAAAAAAAGACAGCCTGAATGAAAATGGCATTAGTGTGTGAAAAACACTTTTAAAAAACCACTGAGGAGACATTTCACCAGGTTGTCTACAATTCACATCTCCAGCCTGAACAAGGGCTTGCGAAGGCCTAATAAAGGTGTCTTCCTCCCTGAGGAATTAGCACTGAATAGTCCACTGCCTTCATCTGTCTGTGGCATCTATCCTAGAAACAACTCCCCTTGACTGCCATGAAGTAACTGCATTTCCTTAGTGTTGATTTGCAGGTGAGAAGCTGAGGGGCCTAGAACCCAGGTCTCCATCTAGACCCAATGATCACCAACCACCACTGGACCAGAGGGTGGTCCGAATGAAAGCTACAGCTGCCATCTCTGTGGGTGCCCTGGGGCCCACCTCTTCCATCTTCCTTGAAGCCTCCCTCACAGTGATTCAGGTGGGGATCATGACGCCAAGAAATCACTTCTCCAATGGTAGCAAACTAAGAGTTTAGTAAAAAAAATGAAATGATGGCCAACTAGCTTGAAGGAGGTCCTATAAGTCTTAAGTCCCCTCTCCCCAGTTTCCATTTACAAGGACATTTGTGGAGTCTTGCAGGTATTAGCTTCTGTCCTTTTCTGATGGGGCTAGCACAACCTGCTCTGACGATTTACATGCCTGTCTGAGACTTTCCATGTGGCTCACCTTCCACAATGCAACTTTAAAATGATCTCTCCATGGCTGACAGTGCCAGTGAACTACCACCACCCAGATGCAAATGCCCAAAAGGTCAAGGAACCCTCCTAGACACTTCCTTGGGCCTCACATATTGGTGCCAATATATCCCTGAGGATACCATCCTTGACACATCACCTATAACTAACCCTACCCCTGTTCAGAGCCCATGTTTTTCTATCAGAATAGGAAATGTTGTTAAATGTTGCCCCGCTGGAGTGGCTCAGTGGTTGAGCATCGACCTATGAACCAGGAAGTCCAGGTTTGATTCCTGCTCAGGGCACATGCCCAAGTTGTGGGCTTGATCCCCAGTAGGGGGCATGCAGGGGGCAGTGGATCAGTGATAATGGCTTACAAGGGCCCTCATGATCTGGTCACTCCCTCTCTTGCAAGATATAACCCCTATTGAAAGCTACAGCTGCCATCTCTAATGATTGTTAAAATATAGAGACGAAATGGAAAAAGAGGAGGGACCAATAATAACAACACATACAGTTACCCCAATGTTAGCACAGTGTCTGTTGTGTGTCAATTCTTTGAGTAGGGGATCTCAGACAATCTAGCTAACTAGCTTGGCCATTGACCCAAGACCAAGGAGGAAGCCCTTTGACAAATCCCTGACCTGCTTGCAGGCCCTAAAAATCACTATTTCTAGGAGCACAGTGCTCAGGTGAAGTCGTGTTGTCATTCCCATCTCAACCACTCTCCACTCACCTGAGCTCGTTTTCACACGTCTGTGAGAGAGCTCAGTGTGCTGTCTATGGATGGGAAGCCCTTCTCTGTCTTCTATGCCTAACCCACCTTTCCAGTCTCAGTTCCAGGTTCAGTCACCTTCTCTATAAAACCTTAATCAAGACCCGCTTTGTCCAGTTGTAAGAATTAAATAGGGCGATTCAAGTGAAGTCCTTTGCATGGAGCACTGGTGTATCATCAAGAAATACAGCCTTATGACACCTTTCCGGGCTGGACCCTGCAGGTAAAGTGAGGCACCTGGCTTCACCTCTGAGGCCCCAGGACTCAGTCGCTTGCTGCCACTGCAGCTCCTCCTTATGCTGTGTATTAATTCTGTTAATGAACGTTTACTAATCCCCATTGGGGAAGCAACAGCAAACAAGACAGTCCCAGGGCCAGCCACTTGGAGATCACAGCCCGTGGGTTCCATGTGATAAATAAGCAGCTGTAGAGTAGGAGGTGTGAGCGCTAAAAGACGAGGTATGAGAGCTCCCGGGGCATAAAAGGAAACATGTGACCCAGACCTGGGCTGGGGCAGGCAGGTTTCTGGGAGGAAGTGCTGGCTTAGTAAAGCTGAGGGAAGGGGTCTGCTCAAAACATACTTTGTGAAGGATCCATAACTTGGAAGGGGAGAGAGAGGAAGGAGTCAGGAAAATGCCTCACATAGGGCAGGAACAACTTGTCTTACCTTTCTTTGCATTCCGAGTCTCCATACACATACACTCGAAGCCCACACTCACACACAGGCACACACAGGCACTACCTCAGGGCTTATCTTTGTTCTGCCCATAAGTGTCAAGGTGTGAAGAATGAACCTTTTATCCTACATTTCGGAGGTATTGTCTGTGTCTGGATTTTTTTGTTTGGGTGCTGATAGGAATCCAAGTTAATAACCCCGCTAAGGACCTCTTTATTTATTTATTTTTTCCTGAAAAGGTAAGTGGGACTAGGACGTACTCAGAGGAAGAGCTGAGGGAAAAGAATCAAGGGGTCACATGATAAGCATTCAACACAATTTCCTTCACTGGCTCCTGAGCCAAACCTTCCAGGCGGCGAATGGAATGAAATTGTGTGCTGTGTGTGTAGTCACCCTCTATGCTGTCAGGGAGAAACCATTGTTTTAAGACAGTGGTTCTCAACCTTCCTAATGCCACTACCCTTTAATACAGTTCTTCATGTTGTGGTGACCCCCAACCATAAAATTATTTTCATTGCTACTTCATAACTGTAATTTTGCTACTGTTATGAATCGTCATGTAAATATCTGATATGCAGGATGGTCTTAGGTGACCACTGTGAAAGGGTCATTCGACCCCCAAAGGGGTCGCGACCCACAGGTTGAGAACCACTGTTTTAAGAGCTTGTTCCAGGCACTAGGCATGGGGACAGGCTCCTGGGTCTTGGTAGTGATGGGGTGGGGACTATTGCCAAATAAGGGAGAGGGGTGCTCAGCAAAGACCCCAAAAACCTATCAGGGAGAACTGAATTCATTAGCACCAGCTTCTTCTGACTCCTCTTCCACCTTCTACAGGAAGGGACTGCTAACATGCTGCAGATGGCCCACGCACCCAGCTCACTAGGCGGGGCTGTGGCTGATAGGGGGCAGTCACCGCTCACATGGCACACGCCCTGTCAGCTGAGAGCTCTCCCGGCGCTCTGCTCTGCAAGGCACCTCCCATCAGCCTCTGCAGACACACCAGGGACACTGGTCCCCAGACCAGACACTCACTCATTGTAACGGTCAGGTCAGCCCTCTGCTCTGTCACCGCTGTAGAAGGCGGTCCTGCTCAAGGATGTTAAGGGTCTAGCAGGAAGTTGAGAAAAGAATAGAGTGTAACAACCAAGAAGGGCCCTTGGGAGACAAGAGCAGCTTTATCTTTTTCAAGGTCCAATGACACTATGAAAGCATGAGGCTCCTTGGAAAAAATTATCATCAATTTGAAGATCGTTACAACAGAGCATGGAATCAAACCTGGGACCCTTCTGACTGGGGCTGTTTGACCATACCAGCTGCACACCCCAAAGGCAGCCCTGCTTAGAGGGCATAATCCCAAATCCATATCTTATGATGGAGAAGACTGAAGCCAGAATGTTCAGTCCTGAGTATTTTCACACTCCAGGAGCCTCCTCACTGGGGTTGCTTAGCCACAACCTGACCATTTACCAGGTGTGTGACCCGGGCAAGTTACTTAACCTCTTCCTCCTTCAATTTCTCATCTGTAAAATGAAGATAATAATAACAGTACAGCCCAGGCTGGGTAGCTGACTTGTGTCGAGCATCATTCTGATACACCAAGGTTGCAGGTTTGATCCCAGGTCAGGGCACATACAAGATTCAACCAATGAATATATAAATAAGTGGAATAATGAATCAATATCAATGCTTCTCCCTCCTCCCCAAATCAATAATGAAAAAAAAATAGTACAGACCTCAAAGATTGGTTGTTAGAATTAAAGAAGGTAATGAGGTATAGAATTTAGAAGAGTGACATAGAGTAGTTCTAAATAAAATATCATAATTTAAAATATCAGTAATAGCAGCCATAATGGCTGTGGTATTTCAATACATACCTCCACTTGTTTCCTTCGGTGACCTTTGCTTTTCTGCATGGGGACCCCAGAACACCTCCGAGAGGCCGCCCTTTGCCAGCACTGACTGAGCCCCCTGGGTGTGGTCAGAGGTGGAGGGATTAGGGCTGGAAAGGTACATGAGGCCCAGAGGAAGGCTAGACCTGGAAAAAGCTGACTTCAGCATCCCTGCTCCTGGTGCCCTGTACCATTCCCTCCTGTCAAAGATTGGGCTTAACAAAAGCAAACCCTGCCTTTTGCAACAGCGTAAAGGAAGACCGGGCTGAGCTGTGTGAAGGCAGAGCTTCTCCACCTGCCTCAGCTACTGCAGGATCTCCTGGGGTGCTTGCCAACAACTCAGATTTCCGGACTCCAACCCAGAACCAGTAAATCAGAAGATCCTAGGGTGGGACCCAGAACTCCATCCGAATAAGCATCCCTGGCAAAGCTTATTTCACACCACAGTGTGTGAACCGCTGCTCAGGGTTGCCTTGAGGGGGGCGTCCCTACGTCTCCCATTGGGATGTGTAGCTCTGTGATCATCTTGCTGGGACTGGACACCCAGCAGGGGACTATTACAGCATGTTGGTTGGTTGTCAGACGGTTCGCTGCACACGTCTCCCATCTAAGGCACATGCAGGCCGACTGAGGTGCCAGCTGGTCAGACCAGCCCTTCTGTGCTGGGTCCAGGAGGACCTCAGCGGGGGTCCCAAGAGGCGTCCAGAGACGTGGAGCACGTGTGCAGTGTCTTACTCTCCTTTAGTCTCCAGCTCTAAGAAATCTCTTCAAATTCTGGCATTTCCTTGGACTTCACACCTTACCGCTAAAGCTTCTGGGCTCTATCAAGGGGCCTTTTGCAGCCCGCTTTAAACAAACTTCAAGTGGGTGAAGCTGGACCAAAGGTACAAACTTCCAGTGACAAGAGGGATAAATCCTGGGGGTGTAATGAGCAGCGTGGTAACTATAATTAGCAATACTCTCTGTATATTTCAAAGTTGCTAAGTGAGTAGATCTTAAAAAGTCTCATCACAAGAGAAAAAGAATGCATAACTAAGTGAGGTGATGGATGTTACCTAGACTTCGTGTGGTGATCATTTCACAATATACACATATATCAAATCATTATGCTTTGTATCTTAAATTCATACAATGCTATATGCCAATTACATCTCAATGAAACTGGGGAAAAATGTGTCTTCTTATGACACACGGGATCAAAAATTGCTTTAATATGGTAGTTTGCTCTGCAAGTGGCAGGCATTATGCACTAGTCAAGGTGGCCTGCAGGGCCTTCCTGTCCATCACTCAGGGAAATGGAGAGCAAACCATTTGAATCCAGATTCTGGTCATCTTGGTGTCTGGGGGTTGCTTTATCATCCTGCATTACGTCCTTCTCTCCCCAGCACCCTTGTTACTTTATGTATGTATTTATTTATATGTTTTATTGACTTCAGAGAGAGGAAGGGAGACAGGGACAGAGATAGAAATATCAATGATGAGAGAAAATCATTGATCAGCCACCTCCTGCATGCTCCCTACTGGGGATCGAGTCTACAACCGAGGCATGTGCCCTGACTGGGAATTAAACTGTGACCTCCTGGTTCATGGATTGATGCTCAACCAAAGAGTAACACCAACTGGGCACGATATACCCCCTTTCAAAGCACTTAGCTTAGATTTTATTTACACCACTTTTTAGCAAATTGTCAGAAATTAAAGCTGACTTGCTCACTGTTTTTGTCTGGAGTTTCTAAAGACCCTACTTTAGCCCCTGGACACTGTATTTGTAAGGGAGGCACAAGGAAGCCTGGGGATGTCCCAGCATGCACTGCAGGAATGGGAGTAGGGATGGGAGGAAGTGAGGCTTGTGCACCAGGGGGGCCCTCATGGGGCTCCAGATGATTAGGTGGTTGCTTCAGGACACCCATGAGAGTTGATGTCAACTAAGCAAGCTTCCCCAAGAGATCCAAGCCTGTTCCCACTGCCAGCCCCCACTCCCACCACCCATAGTCCCCTGTATGACCCAGAGCTTTTCCTAGAAGTCTAGGCACTGCATCTGTCAGCACCAAACCTGCCCCGTGGACTGTGGAGGTGGCCAATGCGCACAGAATGAGAGAAGAAAAATCACAGGCCCACCTCCCCCAAAGCTTGATTTTTCATTATTTCGGTTCACAGTGCTTCTCGCCAGGTTTTGTTCGTTTCGGTTTTTATCCTTAGTATGTCTTGGCTCATATTATCACTAGCACGTAAGTTTTATGAAGGAAGGACTGGGATTTATTTGCTCACATTTGAACACCATGAAACCTACAGGTGCTTACGGTGTGGTTATGAAATGAAAGGATGAAGAAATGAACTCACGGAATGTAACCAATCTTGATGGTTAGGTGATGGCAGGTGCTACCTGGTTGATACAGAAGAGTTAACAACGACCCGAGGCAGAAGAAAATGTGTTGAAATTATTTTCTTTAAAATGTCAAAATGTACATGAACCGTTACTTTAATTGTTTGTTCTAATAAGGAAACAGGCAACAGTATAAAATGTAAACATAACAAGAAAAAGCGCATGATGGGCCAGTGGCAATGCTCAGAAGAAGGCGATGCCAGGCCCAGGGAAGGGGGAGGGTCTCAGAGGAAGGTGAGCTCCTCGGTCAACAACCAAGAGGACATCCTCTCTTCTGAGAAGACTCCCTGACCTCTGGGGCTGGGCCAAGCATGCACGTAGAACTGAAGATGATGCTCATCATGGCACTTGCCACAAGATGTTTTAATACCTGTGTTCTTGCCCTTGAGGCCCTGAAAGACCACAATGTGTCCATTTCTGAATCCCTGGACTCCAGCACAAAGTAGGTTCTCATTAAAAGTTGGCTGAACGAAAGTCTGAACAAATTAATCAGCAGGCCTTTCCAGGTGGGAGGAGTGGAGTGAGCAAAGGCTCATGGGAAGGAGTGTATGTTTCCTTGCTGCTATAAACATGACCTCTGGACAATTCAAGGTCATAGTGACAGATGCACTTTAAGTTTGTGGTCCTAGCAAAAAGCAGCATTAAGAGACCATGAACCCCCCCCCCCCCGCCCCGCCCCAGCCTGAAGGTGTCTTTGCTGTTGCATCTAGGGCAGTGATGGCGAACCTATGACACGCGTGTCAGAAGTGACACGCGAACTCATTTTTTGGGTTGATTTTTCTTTGTTAAATGGCATTTAAATATATAAAATAAATATCAAAAATATAAGTCTTTGTTTTACTATAGTTGTAAATATCAAAAAATTTCTATATGTGACACGGCACCAGAGTTACGTCAGGGTTTTTCAAAATGCTGACACGCCGAGCTCAAAAGGTTCGCCATCACTGATCTAGGGCATAAAGCCTTAAAGGCATTGCTGTTTCCTCAATAATTTTGTGAAAAATGGGTCCCCACTTCTTCATCTCTCTTACTGGGGCTTTCCCTACAGGTGAAGAAACAAAAGGGTTCTAGCTACAGCGAGGGAAAGCTGGATTCTGCTTCAGATCATGAGATTCTGGGGCGCAGAATAAACCCTGGGCACGTAAGATGTACTAGGAAAAGGTTGGGTCGGGGATGGGTGGTCATGGCCCCAGCCTTCCTCCCGCTCTCTCTTCCTCAAAGGATTTTCAGAAGAAACAAACTCTTGTGCTTTCTCACCAGAACCTAAACCAGAGGCATCTGCTTTTATCTTTCTGAGCTGAAAGGCTTTTTAAGCTCCCTACTGTTTGTTTTGGTTTATTACTGAAAGGCTAAACCATAAAAAAAAATTCATTGTTGTGGGTATTTTCCAGTTGAGATGAAATATTTAACAAGGGCGAGGTGGGGAGGAGGAAGTTTGATGAAAATGCCATTTTTTAAAGGTCAGAAAATGCAAAAGCCCATTACTTTAATATTGTTTATTCTCACGAGAGGCAAAGTGTTCAGAGCCCTCCCCCCTCCCCCGCGCCCAGCCTCTGTGCACAAAAGCACATGTTTCAGGTCCACCCCTCCCCCCCAAAAGCACAACTGGGATCCACCCAGCCCAGAAAATGAGGGGCAGTCTCCTGGCCAGCAGGAAAGTCCTACCACAACCTGCTCACCCTGCTGTGTATCCTCTCTGCCCATGGGCTCTCCCAGCTCCTCCCTCTCTGTACCAGTCAGGCAAAAAGATATGTCCTTACACAGATGGTCAGGGTTAGCTCTCTGTGTCAGAGTCATGCCAGTCTTCGTGACATGCCAAATCCCACCCACTTTTTCCAGGCTTGGTACAATCCCCCTCCTCCAACGAGCCTCCCTAGTCATCCAGCCAGAGCTTTCATAGGGACACACGGCCACGCTGGGCATCTGTTTGGGGCTCAGCCCCCCTTTCAGGCTGTGAGTGTCTCAAGAGCAGGGGCCCCGGCAGTCTGTATCACTTTGTGTCACCACACAGCCATCATTCTGTATTTTCTGAATCACTGAATTCATGGAGAAATGAGCGAGGCCTCTCCTCTCTGCAGCATTTGTGCCACTATTGGTATGAAAATTAAATCCATAGAACATGCCAAAGCACTCTGCATAATGGATGCATCTTCTGATTGGATTATAATTAAAATACGATTTCTTTGTGTGCAATAACATAGTTACCTCGATTGGCAGAAGGGAGATGGCAGATGTAATGGATAATTGATGAACAGTTTGCATGTTGCCATAATCTATATCCTATTAGGTTTCCTGTTTCAAAGGAGAGCTTAGAGGAGCATCCCAAGAACCTGCTGTTAAATTATCATCCCCAGTTGCAGGTGGATGAGACAGTGTGAGGAATTGGAAAAATGGAACGAGATGACAGAAGAGGGGGGCACGGAGCAGGACCATGTGGGGGCAGGGGGAATGAGACTGTTCCTCAGACACCACAGAGAGGTCTGAGGATGAGTCCTGAGCAGCCAGAGAAGGGGGGGGGGGGGTGGCGGTCTCTGCACACATTTCCAGGCCAGAGCTGTCCAGTACGGTGGCCCCAGCCACCTGTGGCTCTTTGCACTCACAATGGGGGTGGTATGTGCCCTAAGTGCGATCAAACCTACATTGAAATTTTAAGATCTGGAATGCAAAAAAGAAGGCAGGTTGTCTTACCTATGATTTCTATAGCGATTGTATGTTGAGGGGATAACGCTGTATATACTGAGTTGAAGGAAATATATTGTTAATGTTAACTTCAACTGCTTCTTTTTTTAAAAGAATTATAGATTTCTTTTAAATCCTCATTCAAGGATATGGTTTTATTGATTTTGAGAGAGTAAGGGAGGGAGGGAGAGAGTAAGGGAGGGAGGGAGGGAGGGAGGGAGAGAGAGAGAGTGAGAGAGAGAGAGAGAGAGAGAGAGAGAGAAGCATCAATTGATTGATTGATTGTCTCCAGTCTGCACCCAACCGGGATCAAACCCCCACCATTTGATGTTTGGACAGATGCTCCAACCAACTGAGCCACCCAGCTAGGGCTCAACTCCTTCTTTTTTAATGTGGCAACTAAAAAATTTAAAATTACAAATGGGGTTAGCACTTGTGGTTTGCATTATATTTCCACTGGACAGCACTATTCTAGACTAAGTTTTCTAGAGTAGGCTATCAGCCTTCTCACCCCAAGAAGGAAAATAAGCATCATTCATACTCAAAAAAGAAAAGAAAAAAGAAAAGAAACAAAGAAAAGAGAAGAAAAGAAAAGAAAAAAAAGAAAAGAAAAGAGAAGAAAGAAAAAAGCAGATGCCAGAGGCAGCCCGCATCATGGTGGCAGGAGCGTCATTTTCTGGCCAGATGTCCACACTCATTTTCCCAGAGCCCGGAGGCCTGGAGCTGCCATCTGAGTCTAAAGGGTCATAAATAAACAGTGTGGCAGGAGCACAGCCTCGGGATCACTGACCATCCTAAGCCCCAAGCAGGAAAAGTGCCAAGAAGAATTTGTCATATTGAGATGTGGAAACAAAATAGAGTTTCTGTTATGATTTAACTTGTATTTTTCTATCATCACAGGGCTAGTTCCTATGAGCGGGTTATGTAACCTGGTGTCTCTAAATGGGCTGGCAAGTATGGCTTCACTGATTCTTTATCACCTTTGGGTACCATTTGCTGTTAATGACAAAGCCTAATTTCTCACCCCATGCCTCCCTCCCCAAAAGTGAAGTGTAGGATTCATATATAACCAAAGGAGTATATGAAATAATAATAATAAAAAACTTTGACCATTACTTTTTATCTTCAACCTGATTAAACTGAGATTTCGTATAACAACCTGTCCTGGGCCACGTGTATTCCTAGGAATGTGAGGGGTGGGGTGGGGGTCGGGGAGGATAGTTTGAATTGAATAGACCTGGTATCAACAGAAATCTATTTGCTGCAATTGACTTAGCCCGTAGCTTAAGTCATGTCTACCCCAAATCTTAGGTGGTGTATTAGTTATCTATCGCTGTGTAACAAATTATCGCAGAATTTAGCTATTTGAAACAACACACATTTACTGTCTTATGGTGTTGATTGGTCAGGAATCCAGAGCTGGTTTAGCCAGATCTTCTATTTAGAGTCTCTTACAAGGTTGCAATCAAGGTCAGCCAACCCTGCAGTCATCTGAAGGCTCAACAAGGGTTAGATCAGTTTCAAAGCTCACTCATGTGGTAAACACCTTCATGTATATATATATATAGGTTGCTGAGACAAATTCTTACAAATATTGCTATTGTCTTTTCGATTAACTAGACAAATGACACAACCTGAATTTATATCTGCTCACCTCTCCCCTACCTTCTCTCCCTGCTCCCACCCCTCCCCACTCACATAGGCCTTTAATCAAGGATGAATTTCTTTCACAAAAGGCTGAGTCAGCAGCTAATGCAGAACCAGCCTCCCTGTATCCCACGTAAGGTCTACCTCAAAATGGCTTGTAATGCAATTCTTTGTGAGTCTTCACTTGCAATTGTACTAACAGATTAAAGACCAAAGAGGGAGCAGTCCCTTGCAGAGCAGAATGCCAATGGCTTCTGGAAACTAAGCCATCAATCTCTACACAAGCAATTGTCCACCCTTTTGCCAACCAATTCATTCCACCCAAGAGACCACCTGAAGAGCTGCTGAACTAAATAGGAAGTTGCAGCTTTTGAAATAACAAGGAAAAGCAAAGCCTTTTAGGACAGGATGTGTTTTATCTCCCCTCACACTCTTCTGTGTGCTGAGGCTCATCAAATCCCCTGTTGCTGCTAGCCAAAGGGACATAGAGGTTGGGGCTGGGAAATGGTGGGAGAGAAAAGCAATCAGTGTGGCAGCGCCATTCGGGGCAGACATGCTGCAGATTAGCCTCTCACATGGCAGGCGCGGCAGGGGAGGCATTAGGGCTCCTCGGGGAGTCTGGGGCTCCAGGTTGAGCTGTGGCTGGAAGGGGCTCTACTATCTCATGGCTCCCACTCTGGCCCCTTTGTCCAATGAGGGCACTTCAGCCAACCTTTTCACTCCCCTGCCAATGGCTGTAACATCACATGTTAATTTTATTGCAAAATTCTAGTATATGTTTGTTTGGGGGTTTTTGTTTTAAATTGATTAATTTATTCATTAGAGAGAGAAAAACATAAATTTGTTGTTGCACTTATTAATTCATTCACTGATTGATTCTTGTATGTGCCCTACCTGGGATTGAACCCGCAACCTTGGTGTATATGGACAATGCTCTAACCAACTGAGCTATCCGGCCAGGGCAAAACGCTAGTATATTTTGATTACTTCTGAAACCTACCTATTATTACTTTGCCTAATTAGATCATAAATATAACCATCACATTTAAGCTTTTACTGATGACTCAGTTACAAAACACCAATGACCTCAGGAACACTGTGTATCTATTTGTGCCTTGTCAAAACAACCCAAGATCTTTGTGCCTTTAAGTTCATGTACCATTTCCTATAGATTTCTTTTTCCCCCTCAAAACTAGGTTTTTCTGCTTATGGTCCCTCGACCTGACTAGAACTCTCTTCTGTAGGTAAATCAATATGGTTCTTCTCACCCAATGTGGGCTTGGGGGAAAAATACCAAAAAAAAAAAAAAAATCTATACAAAATGAGTTAAAGGTTCTGATTAAAGATCTCAAGATCTCTCCTATGAGTTAAATGCATCATCTTTACTTTTATTATTAATTTGCATTGATCCTTACTTACAGTTTAACAGCTTTGTTCCTAAGAGCTACAAGAGTGGTGAACTCAGGGTAAGCAATTAAGTTCAATTTACCCCTTAACTTTTATGCATAGATATGTTGTGTTTGTGTGTTTGCATATATATGTGTGTGTGCATTTGTTCTCCCTGCACATCACTCATGCATCATCTGTGGTAGAAACACTGAAGATATCACAGACTCATGACTCTTCTTTAGTCCTCACATCTGAGCCATCACAATTCCTTATGATTCCACTGAAAGTATTTCTCAAACCCATGTCCTCTTGCACATTCCATTGGTTATCATTACTTGTGTTAGTTTGAAGAACAGCTGTGATGGTTAATTTTATGTGCCAATGTGACCGTGCCAGGGGTACCCTTTCACAGGCACGAAAATGCTCAGTCTATCTCTGGAGGTGGGAAATATACATGATATAAAAGAACTAACAATACAATTCAGACTCTCTTGGCTTTCTCCCAAAGATGGCCAACAGAGATACCGCAGCCACATTTATTGCTAAGGATTTGATAGAATCAATGATTTAAAATAAATTGCAACACACTGTCTAACAGAATAGCAACTTTTCTTCAGGCATAGCATCTACAACAAACCAGTAACAGCCGGCTCCTACAGGCCAAGATTTGCCACCTAGAAATAGTCATATCCAGAAATAACATGAGGATGACAGTCTAAAGACCCAGACCATCTATCAGGACAGTGATTTCAAAAGCTTAATGTGGGTTGATATATAGGATCAATAAACCAGTGCTACCATATTCTATGAGAAAGGAATATTCTATGAGAAAGAAATATCCCATATAATAAAAAGCTAATATGCAAATCAACTGAACAGTAGAAGGGCCAGTCACTATGATGCACACTGACCACCAGGGGGCAGATGCCCAACAAAGGAGCTGCCCCCTGGTGGTCAGTGCACTCCCAAAGAAGGAGCACCGCTCAGCCAGAAGCCTGAGGAGCACAGCAGCAGTGGCGGAAGCCTCTCCCGCCTCCATGGCAGCACTAAGGATGTAGTCAGTCAGACATTTCCTGAGGGTTCTTAGACTGCAAGAGGGTGCAGGCTGGACTGAAGGACCTCTCCACATGCCCCCCCCCCCCCCCCCCCGCAAGTGTACGAATTTTGTGCACCCAGCCTCTAGTTCCATGATAAAGGCCTGGGAGCAAGCCTGGGGAGCTGAGGACCTTGCGTGTATATGGTTATCTCGGTAGGGGTGACGTGCTTGGGGGCTACCCATTAGCTGAAGTCTACACACTGAAACTTCCAGTATAAATTCAACACCACAAGTTAAATTAGGCAGTTAAATGCCATCAGTCAATTTCTCCTTCCCTGTCAAAACGGCAAGCCACAATATCACTATTGTTAATTGTCTGAACGCACTGCTTACCTGGCCAAATACTACCATCATAAAAGAGATCAACAATGCCTTCCTTGGGCTTCCAATTTTAATATTTTTTAAGAACTTGGGCTTCTAATTCTTAGAGTAACAGTTCACCCAAAAGAAACAATCTATTCTGAGTCTTCACTCAGAATTGACCGACCTAAAGAGAGTGAGCACTGGGGAGGGGCTCTTCAGGGAGAAACCATGCAAGGAGATTGGAAGATGTGCTGGTGGCTGGCTAAGCATTGCCCTTATAAGGTTCAAGGGAGAACTGATGAAGTCATGGTACAAAAAAAATCTTACTAATGACTCCCAAGCTGTCAGCACAGAGACCGTAACAACCATATACAGAGAAAGTATGCGGACAGGATATATTAATTCCTGGGTGAATGACGGGACCACAATGCTCTGGGTGTTCTGCAATGTGAAGTCAATTGTTGCCGTAGCATTCTTGCAGTGATAACTCATGTAACGGTGCCCCGTTCAGGTGATGTAAATGGGGGCCGAAATGAGCATAACATCTCCAGAAAGCCCCCCGTGGACCGAACCACGGCAGCGTCTGTGAATGTTTCTGTTCTGTGGTTTAGCTACGGGGCCATTGTATTGAACCTTCTGTTTCGGATGCATCCAACCTTGAATGTGAAATGATGGATCTCCTTAGATTTTAAGCCCTCGACACTTTATTCCATTAATAAATATTCATTTTCCTTTTCTCCCTCCAGTAGCATTTTCTCATCAATCATGCCTGCAGTCACAGCTGTGTGAACCTTTTACCCATCACTGTTTGTCTCTACACGACTCTGTGCGTCCTTACAGAATGAGGAAATTATTGGAGATGGGGTGGGAACCTTTTGTTTGGTGTGGCTTTTAATCGTCATCGAGTCTCTGTTTATTCCCAGAATGAAACCACTTTGTTATTTTTTTTCTTCATTTTCTTCTAGTCCACGTATAAATCACTCCATTGGATTCCACTGTCTTATAAAAATAAAAACGATCCCCAAGTGTTCCAGAATTACTCAGGGACTGTTCAGTGTTCAATATGTCAAAGCAGCCAAGACAGACAGTCAGGAAGGAGATTAGAATCAATGAAGAAAAATCCATCCTGGGCAAAGTTGTCCCGCTGCCAGCACTGTCGGGGAAGTCCTGCTCGCTCGCCCGGCACTCTCATTACTGGGAGAACAAGTCTTCAAGCATGAGACCGGGGAGGAGGTTGCAGTCTCTGCAGTCTGGGTTCCCACGACAAATCCACAGTTTACTTTGTCGAAATGGAAACTCCTGAAGAGTGCCCATTGGAAAGGTGCCCTTCACCTCTCAGCGGCCTCCGGATAGCAAACAGCCGCCCAGACCACTGCAGGGAGCTCGGCAAGAACCAAAAACTATGGGATGCTGAGATCTCTGGTTATTCCCTGCAGAGCCCCCAACACCAGAGGCTCTGCCCGGGGCAGGCTTTCTGCTCTATGCTGCTGTTCTCCTCACCCATCCAGCCTTGGGTATCACCCGGTCTCCTCCTCCCCCATTTAAACCTATTTCACAACCAGGGGACTTTAAAAGGCTCACAAATGCCTGGATTTCAAATATGCAAACTGGTCTAAGTGTTGTTTATAATAACAGGTTATGGCTGCAGAAGTGGGGTCCATGAGCACGTCCCAGACCCAGACCGATGTTCTGCGAGTACCTTCTGTGGGCGTGGCCCTGTGCCATGCTGCACATTTGCAAAAGTTTCCCCTGGAAACTGTAGGGTGGCTACAAAGGGTGAAGGTGGAACATGAGGAAGGGAAAGCAGGTGGAGCAGGTGTACTCTGGAGACAGGAAAACACTCAGGGCAAAGGGGCTTTGCCTTTGCCTTCCACGGAAAACCTGTCTGCTGCTAATGCATAGTGAGACTCACGTAAGTGCACAAGGAATCCCAGCCTGGGCGTCTGCCTAGCTTGTCTCTAAAGGCTCTCCCACACCTTTGGTGCTGAGACTTCTGGTCTGATAGGAAAGGAAATTCAGTTCCTCCAGATGGAAGTCTGGGACAGGAGACTGCTTGAATTCCTCACCCTCAGTCACAAAACCCAAGCTTTTCTGAGCTGAGTGAAAGGGGAGATGTATCAAGACAGCATCCTCCTTAACAAATTGGAAACTGGAGGCCCAAAGTCATGCATGCAGGTGGTCATGTGACCAGGGCTGAGAGCCAGGTCTCTGGATTGCTATTTTTAGACTCATTTCCCCACATCTAACCTTAAAAGGGGCCAATATGGGCAGTGGTTGCTCCTTCCTACAGAAAGCTAAAGGCTGAGTACAGCTTCCATCAGCCTGAAAACTGGATCCAGGATACCTCCTGCACCTTAGCAGGTGACACCATGACATGTCATCATGGAAGCACAGTGCTTTAAAGAGATACCTCCACAAATATGTCATAAGAAGGGTCACCAAGTATGTGACTTGCAACTTTACCCGAGTTTCATCATTTGTAAAATAAAACAGACTCTAGCTATTCCTCTTACTAAGATGTTGGACGATCAAATTAATGATTAATTATTCTCACACAGAGATCACTCTTATATTTGACAGTATTATTTTCAATAAACCTGTTATCGTAATTTATGTGTCCAACAAGTAAGACTAAATACTGCAAGTTATTTTTTAACTCAAAACATGACAAATGCAATCTGAAGGAAACAATTCAATATACTAAAAGCTCATAAAGCAATTCACAATTATGCTTGACATGCATGAATTTCCAGGACCAAGATGCCTGGCATGACAGGTTTCTGACAGGCTTCCATTTCCCCAGATCATGGCTAGCAAGTACCAACCAACTATGAAGACTCCAGACGAGGAAATGGAAGCTTGTGTATGTTTGAAAGGAGTGCTCTAAAACTAAGCGAAATTTGTCTGAAATTTCACGCGAGACAGAAAATTGATGGTTGAGTTTGGGCAGTGACCTAAACTGGGGTAGGCCAGGGCTCTTCTGGGGAGACAGTTGGTATAGCCTCTGAGTTTCAGTGTGGCCCAAGCATGTCTTCTGGCTTACAGTGGGGCCTTGACTTACAAGTGTCCTGACTAACGAGTTTTTCGAGATACGAGCCATCTCTCGGCCGATTTTTTGCTTTGAGTTGCGAGCTAAAATTCGGGTTACGAGCCAGCTTCAGATACCCCACCGCTAGTTGGCGCAGCGAACGTCACAGTGAACGCCACATCATCAGCCCTGCATCACGTGTCTCACTCGTTCACTTCTTGATTTGACATACGAGTAATTTGAGTTACGAGCTCCGTCACGGAACAAATTAAACTCGTAAGTCAAGGCCCCACTGTACTTTAAAACAGGGTAGTAATATAGCTGTTTATAACCATCCTACACACATCAGTACCAGAGAGGAGGGTGTCCTGGCATTAGGAGATTCTCTGGGAAAGGGTACAAGGAATGGATTGAGTGAAAACATGAACACCAGAACCTCCACATCCCGTCACTCAGCAAGAGGAACAACCTTGAATGTAAGGTTTGCTCCTGCATCCTGATGGAACTACTGGTCCAGGTGGCCAATGGTCCCTAAAACATTCAAGGTGAGCTTATAGAGGAAAGTGAGGGCTCTGAAAACAACATGAGATATTTCTAAAAGCAGAAATAAGTGGAACAACCCATCGCAGAAGGTAAGAGTATATGCCAAAGGGGAGACTGTCTTTAATCTGCTTGGAGGTCATTTTCTTATATAACAATTAGCTAATTCTTCTCAAAACTTCACTAAATGATCATTCTTTCACTGGTTTGTGATGCTGTCACTGTCATATACCATGTTCAGATATATATGTGGATTTAAAAAAAGCAAACAGATTGTGAAAGGTAATAGTATTCAGTTAACAGAGGAAATGTAGTAGAATATATATTTATCTGAAACTGGGCAGGTGTTTACCTTATAGTGGAAAAGGCTTTATGAAACAAAGCTTAAAATACATAAACCATGAGGGGAAACCTGAACAGAAAAGGATTACTGTATTGCCAATGCCACTCTATGCAAAGGCAGTAATAAGTGTGGCCTGGAAGGGAATATTAATAAGGAATTACTATCTGGATATATATGAAATTTCCATAAATCATCCAAAAAAAAGATAAGAAGCCCAGTATAATATAGACAAAAATATGAATAAGCAACTCAGAGGGGATCCAAAAAGCTAATAATAAAGGCTCACACTCAGAAGTCATCTGTGAGTGTCACTTTGCTGTGATCTGATAAGCAAAAATTAGGAAGTCAGCAAAACAAAATGTTGGAAAAATGGAAATATTCATGCACAACTGGTGCCTTTCTGGAGAGGATCTGGTAAAACTTAGTGAAATGAAACACACATTTAGGCATGATCTCTGAGTGGATAGCCCGTTGAAGCCGCCCCTCAGTGACACAGGGAGATATTTTCAAAAATGTCCACAACCACACGACTTGTAACAACAAGAAGATGAGGCGGTCTCCATACCCACGCCTGGAGAATAAACACATGAAATATGGTCTAAGCCCACGATGAGATACTCTGCAATAGTCAGAAATTGTCCAATTTCACAGAATAACATGAGAGTATAAAGTAAGAGATAGAGATTTTTTAATCAATTTACATGAACTAAAACACACATGACAATTTTTAAGGATATGCAGATATCTAAACAAATACAGAATTTGAATCGGGAGGACACAGGTTAAATCCATTGGAGAGAATGCCTAGGCAAGAAGGGGAATTGGAGTTGAAAAGGAAAATAACTAGTATTAAATGGCACAAAAGAGGCACCTTGCATGAATAATGGTGATGTTACTCATCCGTGCATGCATTCACTCGTCACCTGGTAGGTGTGTGTTGATTGCTACTTGGGCCTCATAAATGCACTGGGGTTACAAAGGTGGAGGGAGAGAAAAGCTCCCTGCTCTCTTGCTACTTCACGCTGGTGGACTGAGGAATAGACGGAGGATAGGGAGCAAATCAACGCTGGGCCCTATTATTCTAGGGAAAAGGAGAGGATGATGAAGATGATGATGGTGAAGAATGATGATGATGATGATGTTGACAATGACATTACATTTGTAGTGGCATATCCCATGTTTGATAATTCCCAAAGCTCACTAGCATATATGAAATAAATTTCGGCAAACTGAATTTTGGAGCCTGGTGGATTTGCCTTGGAGGATATTTGAGACAGCCTCAGCATGACATAGAACTCCCGATGGAAGGACTTCCAGTTATCTGGTGCCCAGCAGCACTTCTCATGCCCTGCCCTGCTCCCCAGATGCACACAGCGCTCATAAGGCAGAGGATATAGAAAGGAAACAAAACACCACCTGGGTAGCTGAATTTTCCTACTGCTGCCCCTCATTAGCTTTCCCCTCCTGGAGCCCCCAATCAGCTCAGGGCGCCGGTGTTGTGCCGGATCCCATTCCCTCTGAGTGGGTCTGCTGCTCTAATTCAGGAGGCCAAAGGCAAAGATGGATCCCTCCCAAAATGGGGAGCATGCTGGTCAGTGAGAAATGAGGGCCTCACCCAGCCCCTTGCCATCGGGGTCCTGCCTTCAAATCTACTCAGAAGAAGTGAGTCTGGATGAAACCCTACTATGCAATCTGTATTTTCAAGACAAAGTAATAGCTTTGAAACCAGAGAAAGTGGCACAGGACTGGGGTGTGTGTGTGTGTGTGTGTGTGTGTGTGTGTGTGTGTTCACAGGCAGTGGAGGTGGTGATGGGGATAAAGATGAAATGAGAATACCCTCCAGAGATAACATCCAGTCTCAAGTTTGGCATTAAGATATCTCAGCCTTCATGATCCTTCTCAGAAATTCAGTGTCTCAAGAAAAGGGCTCATTTCCTTTAAGACTGATCCACTTGCTATTTCTACCTTTCTCAGCCACAAAACACCCTGGAAACCTCATTCATGGCATCCTCCTTCCTTCCTCCTCCCCACACATTTTTCTGCCTCTTCTGGACAGTAGACACAATAAAAAACACCCAGACTACACATAATGGCTGAGGCGGGAGGTGGGTAGAGATTCCCAGAAGAAAAGATAGGCACTTTCTCAGGGTCAGTACACAAGCACTTAAAACCTCAGACACAAGGGTTTGGAAACATCACATTACCCTCCAGTATTGGCACAGGTACTGGCCAGTGGGCCCTGTCACAGCACTTGGCAATGCCTTTCAAGGGCTTTATACATGTCCACAACCTCTGACCGGTAAATGCTCTTAGGAGAATTTATACATAGGGAATCGTCAGAAATAGCAGCAAAGACTGACATTTAGGAATACTTAATGCAGCATCTTACATGTCATCTGAGGCCTTCCTGTGTCTTGAAAATTAAATAAAACCATCCCAAGACTCTATCTCAGATCCAGTGGAATTCCAAAGTCTTTCTCAAGATTTCTAATAATTCGCAGGGCTTAACCTTTAATGCCTATAAGGAGTGAACTCTGAATTTCCCCAACACTCATCTAAATTCAGAGCTTAAACCAACTGAAGTCAGGGAATAGAGTCTCTTTTCTTGACTTTCTCTCCAAAACAAGCCTGTGGAATGTGTAGAAGCTTCAGTCTTTGGGGAGGAATCATGGAAACAGAGGGAAGATAGATCAGAGGAATACAAAGACTTTCGGTTTCAAAAATTTTAAAATTTAAATTCTTAAAAAAAAACAAAAAAAAAAAAACCTTTGCTCACCCGGACTTCTTATTAATGTAAATTGCTCAACTCACTGCCATTTTCTGTTTTAGTCTTTTCCCCTTACCCTCACACTTCTCTCCTTGCCCTAACTCCTAATTTTATCCAACACCATAACCAGAACAATGTAACTCTCTGTTTTGCTATCTATAGATAGGCCATGCTCTCATGGCCATATCAATGAGCCTATTGAGGTATTTTCCTAAAGATGGCCAGTTATGAAGAATTTCTTTCTTTTTTAAAAATATATTTTATTAATTTTTTACAGAGAGGAAGGGAGAGGGATAGAGAGTTAGAGACATCGATGAGAGAGAAACATTGATCAGCTGCCTCCTGCACACCCCCTACTGGGGATGTGCCCGCAACCAGCAACCAAGGTGCATGCCCCTCACTGGAACCGAACCAGGGACCCTTGAGTCCATAGGCCGACGCTCTATCCACTGAGCCAAACCAACCGGTCAGGGCGGAATTTCTTTCTTAATAAGGATGTGCATACAATAAGTTTCCCATTTTGTTAACTGACATCACCATGCGTTCATGTGATGGGAATGTGGCAATCATTTTGTGACCAAGGGAGAAATCCAATGGAGAAGAGTGGAAGAGCAAGAGGGGCCTGGGGCCTAATAACATTACTGAGCTGCAAAATTAACCCTGAAATAAATTACAACCATAACTATTTTTACAAGAAATAATAAACACCCCTTTCTTTTTATTGTTATTTAAAACGTTTTTAGACAATTGTATCAACTCAATTACCCAGAAATAATCCCAGAGGTGAGAGACTCAGTCCTACAACACTCTCCCTTCACCCCCTCCCACACACACACACACACACACACAAACACCCATGTTAGATGACAGTTGTAAGCCCAGGTCATTATCTGTGCTTCTGACCAGTTGGCTACAGATCTGAAGTTTCCATGACCCACCCCCTCCTTGAGTTTGATTATTTTGCTAGAGTGGCTCATGGAACTTAGAGAAACACTGCAATCTGAAAGCTTTCCAAACTCCCTACTATTGGGATTTTATGGAGCCTTCTTCACTTAAGCACAATTAATTATTAACTGCATTTCCCTCTCCCCTCTCTGGAGATGAAAGGGGGGTTTGAAATTCCAAGCATCTAATCATGGCTTGGTCTTTGTTATGACCAGTAACAAATATAGTATAGTATATATATTTTTTCTATTAACTCATAACAAGTATACTCTCACTTGCAGCCAGAGACATCTTAAAAGATGCATGATATATCAAACTCTGAATATCTCTAAACCTCAGTTTTCCCATCTTTACTATGGGCATAACAATAGTAATTTATTCTATTGAATTTTTTTAGAGATATAATAATCTCACACCAACATATTTCAATAACCTATACACATCATACTTTTTATTCATTCATTAATCCATTCATTCCTTTGCTGTTTCTTTACCCTTCTCCTTTCTCCCACTCTTTGGGACCTAGAAACTCATCCTTCCCTGACATATCTGCCTGACCATTGTGTTTTCCTCGGTGATCCATAAGATGCATGCATGCTTTCATCGGCATGTTTTATGAATATGTATTGATGGGAATTTGATGATATTAATGTAAGGGTCCAAAAAGGAAAACAGAATCCTATGAATTCTACTAATCAATGTTTCTCCCCAATGGGATTCTGATGAAAATGGTCTAAAGGAACTGTAGCTAAATGGGAAACAAATACTATTCTGTTATTAGTCCGAAGAGTGCCCTACACCTAAGGCTAAGCTCTTCTAAAAATTGGGGTTAGAAGAGTGAGACCTCTCTCCCATCACTGTGAACTCAAACTTTGCCCCTGACTGCCATGTTCATGGGCACATAAAGAAAGGAAGACCAGAGCAGAAGGAATGAGATGGTCAGGCACCATCTGTTTGCAATTCTGTCAAATATTGCAGACTAGAGAGAGAGGGACAAGGGCTGGTGCTCCCCTAAGGACAGGTTCTATCTAGATATGTCTACCTTGGGATGCAAATAGTGCTTTGAATAATTGTCCGTCATATTAGCAAGTTTTCCTTCCTTGGGACATTTCTGATGAAGGCAGATGAGACCAAAATGTCCTTTCCCAGTAGTATATGTATGATTAACTTTGTATATTCCCGCGTTTGCTACCTGTGGTAAATTATATTCCTGTTCAACAACATTTACTACCTTCTATGCATCTTTCCACTTTTCTGCTTGTGGTCATGTGGCAGTCTTTGGTCAATTAAGTATGTGCTTCTAACCAGAGGGCAATCCTTGGGGTTAGAAGCTTTAAGACACAGCACTTACATCAAACTCTATTATTCTATTGGCAAGGTAACCAGCAATGTTCTGGACAGTGGCTGCTCCAACGTCCTGGGTCCTGAGGTGAGAATGGGGATGATCTAGAGCAGAGTCTCAGCCAACCATCAGTAGACAAATGGTGTGTGTGAGCAATGAAATCTGTGCTTGAAGTGATGGAGATGTTCCAGATGCCTGTAACAGCAGCATAGCCTAGTCAATAGAGATGATCCCGGGAGTTCCTCTTGGAATGTACCCCTCACTATATTATCAGTTTATTTTTTACTTTTATTGATTTCAGAGCAGAAGGAAGGGAGAAAGAGATAGAAACACCAAGGATGGGAGAGAATCATTCATCAGCTGCCTCCTTCATGGCCCCCACTGGGGATCAAGCCTGAAACTGGGGCATGTGCCCTGGCCTGGAAAGGAACCATGACCTCCCAGTTCATAGGTCAATGCTCAACCACTGAGCAACATCAGCCAGACTATATAATTAGTTTAATACAAAGCCTCACACATATGTATACCCAATGGATTAGCAGAATAAACTGATGAACATTTTTGATCAAAACTATTAGTTTCTTCACTGAGAGGCAATATAGTATAGCAAAAAAGATCCAACTTAGGAGTGACAAGACTCACTTTAAATCTCATTTGCCACTCGGTAACTGTGAAGCTTTGGTCTCTCCAAATTTCTAAGTCCCAGTCTCCTCACTTAAAAAAAACAATTGTGTTTGAAATGCCTTCCTTCAATAGTACTGAATAATTGATTAGTTGGGCAGGATTGAGGAAAAAGAGTTTAAAAAAGTAAAACAGAGGATAAGAACCAGATTTACCAAGGAGGAGGTGTGGGCACTGACTGCTATTGGATCTAGGTAGAGCAGAGCAGGTAATATGTGACCTGTCTTGGAGACTAGACAGAGGTATGAGATATGAACTCAATTTACATATCTTGGGTTCTAGTGGGCTGGGTTATCCACACTGAATTGATGAATTGATAATGAATATATGTGTTTAAAACTTAGGAAAGATATATGTGTGAATATACAAATGTTTGTTGATTAAATGACTAGTTAAATACAGGTCAAGAGAGCTAGGTTAATACTAGATGAGTTCTTTGGTAAACATATTTCATATTTTGTGTGTACGTTTGTGTGTGACCACCAAATGTCTGTGGATAAAGGGTATACTCTGAGGACAGAAAAGCTAACTACATTAAAACCAAATTTCCATGAAAAGAGACCCATGTGTATGTCACCAAACACAAATATAGTTGCTGAAGAGAAAAAACATAGGGAAGTATAAAGGAACCAGTAGTATTAAGCAAAATTTTCAGGAAGCTAATCCTTTAATACTGACTTTTATGTTTTATGAATTCTGGTCAGAAGTATCTTAATTAGTACTAGCTATTAACTACAAGAGGAAACAGTTGTTAGAAGAAGGTAAAACACCTTTCCCCAAATCATGAATTTAACAACTATTTTTCTTAAAGCATCAACTCTGAGGAAGGCACTTCGCTAAGCAGTATTGTGAGATGATAAATTAAAATCAGACACAATTCTCTTCTTCAAGAAGATGGCAGCTTCAGATGGGGTGGTGATAAGGACTATGGGAGAGACCAGGTTAGATGCCATGGTTAGTGGAGGAGGGAGCTATTACTTCCAACTAGGAGGTCAGTGGGGTTTGCATGGAGACTACAATTTTTTAGTTTCTTTGTAAAAGTTAAGCTAATGTGTGTATGTGAGAGAAATGGTTGAAGAGGGCATTATTGAGGAAAGAATCTTAGAAACATAGGTGTAGAGGTAGGAATGAGTTGGGTACATGCAGAAGCTGGGTGCAAAGCAACTCAATTTGATTATAACTAAGTATTATTTAGTGAGCAATGGAATAGAAAATGTAGATTAGGGCTAAGTCGTGAAGGATTTTGAATTTCAGGTTAAGAAATGTAATATTTATTCTGTAATAGATTCTATGGCTCAATTGAAAAAAAAAAATGGGCAGAAGAGAGATTCACTCTGACAGGAAATTTCAAAAGCATGATAAGTTGGGGCTTTCCTGGGGATAGATTTTTTTCACCGTAAAGTTGGGAAAATAATATTTACTGGGCAAGGATGGTTTTAAATGAGATAACCTATATAATGAATGCCTTGGTTGGTATTAGGTTTTCTTCCCACCCTCTTTCCTGAAAGTGGCCTGATAATATTCACCTGCTCCTCATTAAGACCCCAAGGGCAGCAACGGCAACAACATGAAGATATTAACAAGGGAAGGTGTTATAAAGGCTGCTAAATACCCACAAGCAGGGATTTAGCAGATAAAGTAAAGGCAAGCAATAAAAAGAGAGAGGGGGGAAGAAATGTTTGCCAAGGGCTGTTGACAAGAAATAAATTGGAAACCTGTTATGCATGTAACTGGGACACTACTGTGAACTCAGGAAGGGAGGGAGGGCTTACAGAGGCAGCTCTGGTAGGTCCTGGAGAACCCAGAAAACCAGACCTTCCAGCTGTGTGTGTGTGTGTGTGTGTGTGTGTGTGTGTGTGTACAATGAGACCATTCCAGCTGTACTGGCTGGCAGATGGGAGCTTGAGCTAATCACCAGGATTGTTTCATTGAGGAAAATTGTTCTCATTAAGTTGCAATTGTGACTCCATAGTAGTGTCTACAGGCAAACTGACACCCATAAAGTTCCAACAGGAAAATCTGTGAAGATGGGGACAGGACCTCCAGGGCACCATATAGAGTGAACTCAGCTGAAGATGGGCCTCCCGCTGCAGGGGTTAAGTTTTTACCTGAACAAGAAGCTCCACCAAGGTAACCTCAGAGTGTGATCCCACCACCTCCCTGGCCACTGAAGCATCATGAAGTCATCAGAGCCTCTGGAACAATGTATCCAGGGCTCAAGAAGAGGCGTGAGGGATAGAACTTAATGCTTGCTCTCCAAGGAGGCCAGAGTCTAGACAGAGAGAGATAATGTGCCCTCAATGACCTATGAAGCCCTTGAGGCCTCCCTGAAATAGGCATAGAAACTAAGAGATGGGGATGTCCAGAAGAGCCACATATAATCAATCTGCTAACACAAGAGCGTTTCCTTGAAGAAGGGGCACAGGATCTGAAGCTTGAGGAATGGTAACAGGGAAATAAGAGAGAAGTTAGCTGGGGTTGATAAGACTACATAAACAATAGTAAGGGTGGGTGATTAGTGTCAGCAAAGCTAATCCAAAGACAC
Source organism: Myotis yumanensis (assembly GCF_028538775.1). Taxonomy (NCBI): domain Eukaryota; kingdom Metazoa; phylum Chordata; class Mammalia; order Chiroptera; family Vespertilionidae; genus Myotis; species Myotis yumanensis. The sequence continues at coordinate 8,935,371 of NW_027223762.1, forward strand.
ATTGACTGCTCCTTCTGCTTAGTGCTTTCACAAGGATACAGCTGCAGCCTTCTACACATCAAGGAGCAGTTTTTTAAAGCCATGAATCATTGCCATTCCTCCTAACATATCTGCTCCAGAGCCATTACGGACACCCACCCTCTGGAGGATCCTGTGTAGGAAGCCTTCTGCCTGGTTCTGGGAAGAGTGTGTAGCTTAGATTGTTTCCTAAGCAGCCACAAATCACCCAACTCCACACCAGAGATCCTGGGCAAAGAACTGTTTGTTCTTCTCTTCTAAAGAGCCATGTATGAGTAAGCAAGATACATGGTGCAAGAATGTCATTGAATGAATGAATGAATGAACGAACAGGCAAAAAGGGGTAGATAAACCTTCTAAAAGAACTTCAGCTGGGGGGCCCCATACATATCCTGCCAAGAGGGACTTGCAGATGTTTGTACATATAAATATCTGTTGAATTACTATAAATAATATTAAAAAACCAATGACTAAAAGAACAAATGAATATGTGACTTAACCTATCAGAGTCCTGATCCCTGAGAAAGGTCGCCCTGAAGGTGTCTACTGGGCTAGCTTTATGAACTGTGCACAGCAGCACCCACCACAGTTACAGAGCTGAGGGCCCCAGGTCCCCTCTAAGCGCCCTACAGGACACCTAACCCAGCTATGCCCCAACCACAACTGCCTGCACACGCAGAGCCCACCTCGTGTTCATGTGTGATCTGCTCTGCCGAACAAGCTTTACTCCTCTACTACTAGTAGATCACCATGTCCCCCATGGCAATACCTAGAATCACAGTGCCACGGATCCCACTCCATGCTTTCCTACCCACATTATACTTGAAATACTTCAGCCATGTGTTTAACCTCCTGGTTGGAAGAAGGGCTCTTGGGCAGTTGTGAACAGCTATGGTATTTTCTCTACAAACCTTCCTGTGTAGAGAAGTGGCTCCCAAAAGATGCAACCTGTAGACAGAGGCTCCTACAAGAGCTTCAACTCTGAGATCAGGGAAGACGGTGACTACTTGCTCATCATAAAATGTTGCTGACTGCTGCTCATTCTCCACAAAGACCCTGCCCAAATCCCCAGAGAGTGGCCTTCTACTCAAGCCACCAGCATGACTAAGACAAGCTCAAGTTTCTATGGTATTTCATTTATTTAAGCTACGTAAAGTACAAGCGTTGCTATGCTCCCTTGTGGTAGGTAGTTATCCTCCTCCATCCATAAGCCAGTGTTTAAACTGCTGAGGACCCACACTGCCTTCCGTGTCCTAAAGTACCTCATCTGTGTGAGAGTTTGGCTTGGCTCACAAACCTCCAGCCTCAGTCTTTGTCTTCTGGATATGAGCAGGCTCTTTACCTATGAAAGTGTGTATCCTGTCTGAGAATGAATCACACCTCCCTGCTAGGAAGCAACACAAAAGTGAGCTCATCCCAGCAGAGCAAGAGGGGCCTTTTGGATACTGTCTCCAGTGGGTCACAGACCGAGCAGGAGGCAAGCAGAGGGCCAACTGCTATTGAAGCCGATGATGAGACACAGTGGCTGTGACCACAAGGTGACTAGGTACGGCAGAGGGCGGTAGCAGGGTTGCGAGGTGGGCAGGTTGCCTGGAGCACAGAGGCATAATTCGCTCTACCTTCATGCTGTCACTCACAGCCCTTTATATAGCACCAATGTCATGCCACATCAGCTGCACCTGTGCCCGTGTGATGACTTCCAGACTCCGATAAATACCATCAAGGACGTCGGGATGATGGGCACAAGGCAACACCTTAGTGATCGATCTGTTTGTTTCCATCCTGGGGCTCTGGGTCTATTAAATAAACACTGCTATTTTGAAGGAAAAGCAGGAGAAATGACGATTGGGTGGCCTTTCCATTTCTTGTTTGGTTTGGATGTTGCTGTTGTTTGCTCTTTAGACTTTTTCTTTTTTTTTGTAGGAATGATTTTTTTTTCTTCCCAAATAGATCTGAACACAAGCAGGCGAACTTTCCTCGTCAGCACCAATTCCTCCCTGAATACACTCCACAGCTGGCAAGGTGTCAACGATGAGCTGATTTCCCTGCTCGGTGGCAAAGTTCTGCTCTATGGCCAGATTAGACATGAGAAGTAGAGGGGCCGCATGACCTTCTCCGGAGGCCTCACCCCCTGACCACTCCCAGGGCTGCTCCTCTCATGTCGGGCTGGTAGATAGAGTTGGGATCGAGCACACTTTTTTCTTCGTTTTGCACAACTGGGGTTTGAGGGCAATATTCTGCCCAGGGATGGCGAACTTATGACACGCGTGTCAGAGGTAACACGAGAACTCATTTTTTTTGGTTGATTTTTCTTTGTTAAATGGCATTTAAATATATAAAATAAATATCAAAAATATAAGTCTTTGTTTTACCATGGTTGCAAATATCAAAAAATTTCTATATGTGACACGGCACCAGAGTTAAGTTAGGGTTTTTCAAAATGCTGACACGCCGAGCTCAAAAGGTTCGCCATCACTGGCCTAGGTGCTGCATAATTTATTGCACTTTGGATTATTTAATTTTAAGGAAAAATTATTTATAAGACAAACATTCCTAATTTGAATTAGTAAATTCTAAGTCATAAAATATTTCTAATTGGAATTAAGAAATGAAATTCTAAGTCATAAAATTCATAAGTCAACGCCCTAAACTTTGAAATTGGATTTGTTTTCTAGTTTTTAAAATCCTGGAAAAAAAAATTAGTCAGAATGTACATGTCCCTTTTCTTATCTGTTCATCTGAGAGAGACCCTTAATTAGTATGTTACCATTTCTATTTTTTTAATTTAAGTTCTTTATTGTTTAATGTACTACATAAGTCTCCTTTTTCCTATGAAAATGTGTATTGACCTCTCCCTAGCCGCCCCCAACCCCCAGCAAAGTGCCCTCAATGCCCCCCTGTCTGTGTACATTGGTTATGGTCACATGCACGCATATAAGTCCTTTGGTTGATCTTTTACCCCCTCACCCTCTGCCTTCCCTCATACCATTTCTTTACCTGTAAAGTTCAGATGATATAACTGAGAATTTTATAAGTGGAGTGATTTAAAGCTATTTTAAGAGTAGCTTTCTTCTTTATACCCTCCTGAGCACACTGTGCCTTACAGAATTATAATATTAACACTAGGTACATAGGAACTTGGAATAACACAAGTTAACTCTGAATCCTCCCCACCAGGCTGAATGATTCTGAGAACAATAGGAAAGGAACTTGCAAGTCCTTGTAGCAACTGCTAGATGCTAAGAGGTGAGGTGGTGACTCCCAGCCTCTGCTTATCAATTCTCCCATGATGAGTGTAGAGTTAAAGAAGAAGTTGGAACGTGAGACAGTCTGTGCATTTGAGAAGACTCCTCCAATTTTCTAATTTTTAAGAGATATATAAAGAGCAACTGACAACATGATTCCCTCCTACACTACTTTTTTATGGTTGTGCTACTCAAAGTGTGGTCTGTGGACTAGGGTCCATACGTGAACTATTTGTCAGTGATCTACAGTGAAATATAAACAGTAATCATGTCCATATTTTATAGAAATCTGACATTGCCACAACATCTAAGAAAACACCTTGTGGATTCATCTTTATCGAACAGCTGGTAGGCTAGTCTGGAGGTTTCAAACTTGGGTGGTAAATCCCATTGGCTTATACTGTATTCAATCACGTGTAATAGGATATATTTTTATCCATGATAATTAGAAATCAAACCTGCTAGACTGATATATAGAAAGAATTAAGGGGTCCTTTGCTACAGATAGTATGAGAAGCACAGTGCTATCTATCACATTCACCAAACTTGTAAATTCATTGTCCTCATAGTCTGAATGTAAGTTCCATGTGGGTAGTAATTGTGTCTGCCTTCTTCAATCCTCTATCATCATAACCTAGTACAACTTCTGATTTGTTGAATGAATGAATGAATGAATGGGGACTGTTTAGGGTTTTGTCTGCCTCTCAGGTTTGGCAGCCATTAGAGGTCAAGAGAAGGTTGATCACTATACATAACATGTCACATCAAGACAGGGATCACTCATACATTCTCAGTCACCCCTCTTTCCCAATCTTCAATGCCAAGGCAATGAGACAGAAAACTGTGGAATACATCTCCAAATGTGTAAGTCATGTCTCTAAAAAATATTATTCCCTCTGTAGAATTCGTTTCCTCAGTAACTTTTTCAGTTCACAGCTATTCCAAAAGCAGAGTAAAACTGACATTTCTTATTATAAGTACTTATTGTTTGGAATATCAGTGTCCCATAAACATGTCATGGTTCTTCGCAAACCTCAGAGAGTAATAAACAAGGCTAAAGTTTTAGGGCTGCTGACATTACAAAAACAAAAATCAAGAAAGTCGTGACCTTACTCCCCCAGAGGAGACAGGAGAGACCAACCATGTTCACTATATCATAACATTTTTATTTAAAATATATTTGGTTGACAACGAATAGGAAGAGAAAGCATTAGTCTAGAATGCACAGTGACTACCATTGAGGCCGGTACAGTCTTCCCAGAGGGACCCAAAAAGAGCTGGTCTCTGTCACCGCAATGCAAAGCCCTCCAAACTAAAATGGCATAAAACAACAATGTCATAAGCTCACAGATTTTTGTGGGTCAGGAATTCAGATGGGGCACAGTTGTCTGCTTCACAATACCTGGGATCTCAGCAAGTTTCAAATAGTTGACAAGTTCTCAAATAACCAGAGGCCAGAATCATACAGAGACCTCTCCCCTCACATTATTTGATACCTGCGCTAAGATGACTCAAAGGCTGAGCTTAGCTGGGACTGTTGACCAAAGCAGCTATATCTCTATCTATATATCTATATATCTATATCAGCAGTTCTCAACCTGTGGGTCGCGACCCCTTTGATGGTCAAACGACCCTTTCACAGGGGTCGCCTAAGACCACCCTGCATATCAGATATTTACATTATGATTCATAGCAGTAGCAACATTACAGTTATGAAGTAGCAACGAAAATAATTTTATGGTTGGGTCACAACATGAGGAACTGTATTTAAAGGGCCAGAAGGTTGAGAACCACTGATATATCTATATATCTATATATCTATATATCTATATATCTATATATCTATATATCTATATATCTATATCTATACCTATATATCTATCTATAGCTATAGCTATGTACATGTCTATATCTATATCTTGCCTCTCTATATGGATTTGGCTTCTTCACAGACTAATAGCAGACTTGGGGTAGCCAATTTCGTACATGAAGTCCCAGGCCTCCAATATGAAAACTTCCTGAAAACAAGGGGGAGGCTACATGGCCTTTTAGGACCAAAACTTAGAGGTCATAATGTATCACTTCTGTTGTACTGTATTGATCAAAGCAGACACAAGCACACCCATATTCAAGGGGAAGTAACATAGAAGAGGTTAATAGGAGAAATGTCCAAGAATGAAGAACCATATTTGAAAACCTCTCCAGTACACACATCTTCTAAGACTTTCATGAACAGCCAGGGATGTTAAAGATCCTACAAAGCATGTGGTAGTTTTGAACCTCAAAGAACTTGTCTTCCCAGGATGCCAGGAGTCGCCCTGTCTACAAACATTATACCCACAGATTCACAGAGATGGATAGAAGCCATTTCACCCAAGAACTACACCCCTCCACCCATCACTTTTTACAAAAGCGGAAATGAAGGTCTGGGGTTGATGGGCTGAAACTAGCCTCCAGCCATAGACAGTCATAAGCACCTTTTTGAGACAATACTCTTTCTCAAGGCAAATCCATGTTAAAATTCCTAGTGTATAAAACCATCAGTAGCTGTTAGAACTGGTGGTGAAAGTATGATGAATAACAGGATATTTACACCATCTCAAAGTATCTGCCCATTCATCCTATATAATAAAAGCCTAATATGCAAATTGACTGAACGGTGGAATGACCAGTTGGTGGGGGGGGGGGGGGGCAGTGAGTGGGTAGCACCAGGCTAGCCAAGGCAGGTGCCAGCGGGGAGAGGGAGGAGACGGCAATCGGGGAGGGGGGGGGGCAGGAAGGCAGGTGGTGGCGACCAGCAGAGGGGTGATGAGCAGTGGGGCTGGCCGCTCATCAGCCAGCATCATCCCCCAATCAGCCTGCCAGTTGCCTCCCACAGAGGGAGGCCAGACTGCAGCCTAAGCCATTAGTCGGGCTGCAAGAAGCCACAGGCCTACAAGAGGGCACAGGTTGGGCTGAGGGGACATCCTCCTGCCCCGAGTGCACGAATTTTCATGCACTGGGCCTCTAGTTATTTACTAATTAAATAGAAAAAAAAAAAAGAAGAGGAACTTTACAAAGGAAAAATTTGGTGGATACCAACTTAACCTGTTGATCAAAGTGACAGATGGGCATCATTTGCCTCCATGGATAGGCATTAAGAAGGTGCAACATCTGTCTGGCCAGTGTGCTCAGTGGTTGAGCATCGTCCCATGCACCAGGAGGTACCTGTTCAATTCCCAGTCAGGGCACATGCCCAGGTTGCAGGCTCTATCCCCAGTAGGGGGCGTGCAGAGGCAGCCATCAATGTTTCTCTCTCACATAGATGTTTCTCTCTCTCTCTCTCTCCTTCTCCCTTCTTTTTTCTCTAAAAATCAATATATATTTTTTAAAAGAAGTTGCAATATCCCTTTTACAATATTTCTGCCCAAAATGCACAGTCTAAATATAATCATGATGGAAGAATATTCTACAAATAATTTGACAATGTTTTTCAAAAAGTACAAGATCATGAATGATAGAATCCTTACTCTCAAGTAATTCAGTAGACACAAACACTCACAATAGAGGAGAATGAACAAAAAAAGCAAATGGACAAAATATAAACAGTTGGTAAATCTGAAAAAGGGGGTTGCATACATTCACATATTACTCCTGCAACTTTTCTGTAAATTTTGTTTAAGTTTGAAATTATATTAAAACAACCAGTTACATAATCAGAAGCAACAACAAAATATCTAATTGTGAATTTGTAGGTGATATTTTCTCAGCTACAGCAATGAATTCAATCTCCTAATTCTTTGAGCAGTAGTAGTTTAAACAAACCACAATGCCCTGAGCTCTGCTCTCATGAAGCTCTGTCTGGATTTCAGGATGTAGATCGGGGATGGTTAGGGAGATTCAAACCAGAATATTTCAGGACACAAATAGACTCTACATATCAATCTTTCAGATCAAGTCTTAGTTAGGATACAAGTAAAGTCGATCTAACAGAGACCCAAGTCCAGAGGCTTCAATAAAATAGAAATTCATTTCTCTCTCATCAAATAGTCCAACAAAGTTGGGCAGCTCTGCCATCCCTAATCTGAAGCTCCCATCTCTAGGTCCAATGGAGAAGTTTCCATTTCCATTTCATTGTCAGAGGGGGAGAGGGAAAGAAAGAGTGAAAGACATATAGCTTCGTTATAAAAACTCAACCTAGAAATTTGCATAGATCATTTCCATTATCACTTTCTTGGCCAAAATGTAAGTACATGTTACAGCTTGACAGTAAGGAGACTGAATCATCAGCCTCTATCTGGGTAGATGTGGGCCATGTTCTTGGCTAAAACTCAGGGTGGGCGTAGTGGTCTATCAGGGGAAGAGAGTGAGAAAGGAAAATGGTAGGTAATTAGAGCGGCTGCCCAGGAAGCAGAGATTGGAGGGCTTCTATAGGACCAGCCGAGCACGTCAGCCATGTTTCCAACAGGGGTATGAATTGCTGAAGGAGGTGAAAAATTCCTGGAAGAAATTGGGCTCCCAAAATAGGTACTGCTCTGTTTGGTGCCTGTTAGAGTCAATTATTTAAGCAGCTATAAGATTTCCAGAGACCCAGGGTGCTCCATTCTGGAGACAAAGACCAGTCACAGCTTTCTCTGCCATGGACAGTCAGGATTATTTTTATTCTGTTGGCAAAATAAAATGTCTTTACACAAACAAAGCTGCCCTTCTCCACGCTCACATTCACCTCCCTGTACCCTCCAGGAAGGAACGGTGCGTGAGGTTGCTCCAGGATGCTCTCAGAGTCCTCTTTTAGGGATTCTCTTCATCGATTGGGAGTGCTAGGCATGTCCAGACTGTCGACTCTCACTTATTTTATATGGTTACTAAATGGTTTCAGTAAAATAACAGGCAAATTACTCAACAGTGCTTTTTAAGGGACTATGTCTTGACTTGTCAAGTTTATGAATGGCTAAATTGCTTTCTAGACACTGAAAAAATAACTAATCCTACCATAGGCAAGATAACCCATCTGTATTCTAGCTGATTAAAGCTTTATTTCATTTTTGAGGGTTTTCACTCCTAGCAGCATTCCAAACTGTCACTTTCTCTTCTCTCCTCGGTTTCCCTCACATTTTCATAGGATACAGCCATGCACACAGGCCAAAGGCAATGGGCTGTGCATTTTCTGCCCAGCTTCACTGTACTTTTAGAAAGGTTGAGAGAAAGCGAACAAGAGTCCAAGTGGGTACTTTCTGCTTTATTAGAATAATGAGTTTGCCATTTTAACCTAAGTCCGGAAGGTGTGTGAACCAAGTTCAGCATTTATATTCATCATCACAGAATCTGAAGAAAAGATAGGGACACTCATGCCCGGGGAAACCATACATCCTGAGGCCCCCAAAGTGCCACAAAGAGGCTTTGAAAGTCACCCTGGTTCCCTATGGACCATTCTCCTGACCCTTCCTTCACCCCAGATCCGGAGGAACTGACCTCTCCTCCCTGCCGGTGACTCATCCAAATGCCCAGCTGGAATCTCCTTGGCTCCCCATGACACCCTCCGCAGCCAGTCCTGAGCACCTGCCCAGTCATACCTCATACTGAGGACTTTCAGAAAAGCTGCCCACCCTGGCTCATGACACAGTCCTGTGAATGTCAGGAGCAAGAGCATCCAAGACCTAATTGCCAACTCCCTGCTTGAGAGCACCCACCCACTCCGCCTTTTAGTGCCTCATCCCCAACCAAGGATTGTCAGGGAAAGCAACACCCAACCTAGCAGACAGCAGAGTCGAATGAAGAGGCGGCAGGGCCCAAGCTGCTGAAAGCTCCCTCGAGATGGCTAATTTCTGACGTGTACTCACACCGCCACTTCTGCCAGTTGAGTTGGATGTTCAGCCATGTCACTTGTAATTGTACCCCAACCTTTTTCATGCCAGTTGCATGTGCTGTCCTTGTAATTATGTACTTTAATTAAATGTCACATAAGCTAATGAAAGATGAACATGAAAAGAGAGTTGTTTTTATGTACAGCAAGCGGAATGCCTTGGAAAGACTTGATAAAGACGAGTCACTTCAAAAAATAAAAGAGGCAGGCAAATTTGATGGTAAAACAACCGTGAAAGATAAAACATAAAATTATAAAAATCTTAGAGGATTTTGCCAAAAAGCAGAAGTGGCGCCTGGCGACGGTCAGGGACGGGAAGAACTGGAGCATGGTGGGAAGGAGGTGGGGGCCCCGGCTGATCTAAACCAGCCATGTGAGTGAGGAGAACCTTGCTGTTACTGGCTGGGGCAATGGGCGGGTCAGGTCACTGATGGACACATCACACGTCATCCACCCGCAGATGGATTTGAGGATGGTTTGAGCAGTGCTGTGTGGCTGGATATAAGGATTATTTCTAAAAGAATGAGCAGGCCAGCTCCTTCTCAGGCACCCTCTCACTGTTCCCTAATTTCCTCACTGCCTTCCTGGAACCAGCAGGAGTCTTGGAAACTCCACTCTGTCTGAAGGGTCTGTCACCCCCTGTGTGATCCCAGGCTGTCAATCAGGTCAGGGAAATAATGCTTCTCTGAAAACCTACTTCCAGAAAGCCCCAGCTCATTGCTTAATCACCTTTCCCCGAGTGAAGACAGTTATTGATGAACTTGGGGAATATGAAAGAGCTTCTGGTGACAGATCTGACCTCATCCTCCTGCTGCTCATGAGTATATCCAAAGAAGAGGTTAAATCCTTTAGTCAGAGCCTTAAAGTCGTCCTGGGCCTGGTGCCCATACACTCAAGAAAAGTCTGACCTAAATGAATTCAAGACAGTAGGTCAGAAATCCCAACTACACATTTTCCCTGACTGTGGGTTTTCTATCAGTCAGAAAAGTCAGCAGTCCGTGAGCCTGTGTCTGTGGCTGCTCCAGAAGGAAGCAGGGGCCACTGAATGAGCTAGAATCCCGGAATGTGTACGCAGGTGTCAAGCAAAACATGTGGAATCCGCATCCCTAGCATTTAACAAGTCCTAACCCTAAAGGAGCAAGGCAAATGTAATTGGATGTAGATAGATCAAGAAATACATATTTTAAGATAATTTCGAAACCAGAAAATAAACCAAGAGACATAAAACGCAAACTTCATTAGATTGAAGAATAAAAGGAAAAGAAAGTGGCGTAAGTGACTTAGTTGTTCTCATATATTAAGCAAGTCAACAAATTATATTGAAGTTGGTAATTCATATCTAGATTACTGCTAGGAGAATTAAAAAGAGAAATAGCTAAACGAAGGTACGGGACAGAGAACTTTTATATTGGATACTCTCTTGTACTGTTTGAATTTCTACGTAAATAGTAAAAGGTCTAGAGAAATGTGCACTAAGTTTTTTAAAATGTGTTCATTGAGAAAGGCAGTGGAGAGTGACTGAGAAGGGAATAATTTTAGCCTCTCCTACTCTCTGAACATTGATCCCCAATGAGTGTGTGTTTCCAGTGAAATTAAAATCTGAAAGGCGAAAATAAATGATTACACATTATAAAATAGAATGCTATGACACAATTTAAAATATCATTGTTGTGGGAGATTAAAGGCATGGAAAATGTTCATAATATGTGGAAAAACTTTTTAAGAAGAGCCCATGTCCTATTTCCACCTGGGCAAAATGAAACTGACCACATTCAAATAAATTGGCCAATGCAGGTTTTAACATATATTTAAAATTACTCGTCTTATCAGTTATAATTTTTTAAACCTGCTGAAAATAATCAACTTAAAGTAGAAGTACAAAAATATAGTAAAATACTCATGTTGTCCAGACATTCTACTGTAGTCTTTCTTATATTTTCCATGAACTTCTAAATTTATACTATATACATATATACATACAGGCACAAACACTCATGATTATATTAAACAAAAATGGGAAAATACAATTCCTACTCTTCTACAAATATAATAGAAATGGTTCAAATTATGTATACCATTCTTGCAAGGGGGGCTCATTAATTTTTTCTGTATTCTAAGCTGACAATATAAACTGCTATAGTGAGAATAGTGTTTAAAATATTATCAAAATTATAAAGACTTTTGAATTCAAAATGAGTTCAAGACAATTAGCTTAAAAAGCCCAAAAGGCTTTATTGAGTTAACAGTAAATTTAAAAATATGAAATTAATTTTAAAGCATTGATTTTTTTTCTAAAGGAGTGAGACATTGAAATTATTTTCTAATTCAGTGTTTCAAGTCATGCAACTGAAATGAACTGCAGTTAGCTTTTCTATAGTATTTGCAAATAGGTCTTAATAGTCACATTACCTACCACCACAACATGCCAATTTAGGAGTAAATCTCACAAAATACATGCAAGTTTTGTTCACTTAAAACTGTAAAACTTTAAGGAGAAAAATTAATGAAGACTAAAGTAAGTGGCTAGAAAACACATGTTCCCAGATTGAAAGACTCAAGCTGTTAATTCTCACCAAATTGTTCTGCAGATTCAACTCAATCCCAATAAAATTATGGGAAACAGTAGATTATTTTCCTATAAATTTAAACATGCCTTTACCACGTTAACCAATAATTCTACCAGATACTTACCCAAGAGCAATAAAAACTTATATTCACAAAAAGATGTATTAAGGTGTTCAAAATAGCTTGATACATAATAGTTCAAAATTGAAATCCACACCAATACCATCAGCCGATGAATGGATATACAAATGCCATTATATCTATGTAATAAATACTACCCTCCTATATACAAAGAACAAACTATTGACACGTGTATCAAAAAGTGTTCCCCCAAAAAACATTATTCTAAGAAGAAAAAACAGCAGAAAGAGTATGTATGATATAATTCCACTTTTAAAAAAAGCTTCTATAATATACAAACCTAATCTATAGTCACGTAAAGATCAATGATTACCTGGGCCAAGTAAGTGGTTGTAGTAGGAATGGGCTACAAAAGGTAGGAAGAAACTTTCCAGAACAATAGACATTTATGTCTTTATTGTGCTTGTGGTTACTTGGGTGCAAAATTTAGCCAAACTCATTGAATTGTATACTTATAATGGGTCATTTAAATGTATTTAAATTGTATCTCAGAAACGTTTATTTGATTTTTAAAAAGATAATCAATGAAAGGTACCTGCATTGTGGCAATATGAAAACAAACAGGACCTGCAATGTATTTTGAATTCCTATCTCATGGTAGAAATATAGAACAATAAAAGACTCTAATCATGTTCAGAAGCCTGTGTCCATCTCTGAATAATGTGACCATAGAAGGAAGTTACTATACGATGCATGCTCTAGCTGTCCCTTCAACAGAATTATCTAAAATGGGCATATCAACGGGCATTTATGAAACAAAAGCTTGAGCGTGTTGTTTTCCCTATCAACACAGACTTCCTTCACTGGCATCACCCAACCTCTTCAATAAAAAATAAACAAAGCCACTGTGGAGAACAGTATGGAGTTTCCTCAAAAAACTAAGAATGGAACTCCCATTTGACCCAGTGATCCCACTTCTAGGAATATATCCCAAGAAACCAGAAACACCAATCAGAAAGGATATATGCACCCCTATGTTCATAGCAGCACAATTCACCATACCTAGGGTTAGGAAACAATGTAAGTGCCCATAAGCAGATGAGTGGATTAAAAAACTGTGATACATCTACACAATAGAATACTACACTGTGATAAAAAAAAAAAAGTAGGAATTCTTACCATTTGCAACAGCATGGATGGAACTGGAGAGCATTATGCTAAGCGAAATAAGTCAGTCAGAGAAAAATAAATATCACATGATCTCACTCATATGTGGGATATAATGATCAACATAAACTGATGAACAAAAACAGATCCAGAGACAGAGAAGCATCAATCAGACCATCAAAACTCAGAAGGAAGGTAGGGGAGGGTGGGGAGGAGGGGGAAAGATCAACCAAAGGACTTGTATGCACGCATATAAGCCTAACCAATGGACACAGACAACAGGGGAGTGAGGGCATGAGTGGGGGGTCGGGGGGTAATGGGGGGATAAGGACACATATGTAATACCTTAATCAATAAAGAAAGTTAAAAAAAATAAAAAAATAAAAACTTAAAAAAATAAACCAACCAGAGGGAACAGAGAGAACTGCATTTGAATCCTAGCTCCTCTACTTACCACCCTTGTGATGTTGGCAAAGTACTTAACCCTCCTCAGATCTGCTCTTTTCATCTCTTAACTGAGGACAGAATATATAACTCACAAATGAATTCTTTGCAAATATCAATGGAATACCTTATGGGAAATGCTTAGTGATGTTTGAAACATAATATACTTGTAGTAAATACTAGTAGTTAGAGAAGGAAAGGTAGTTCTTGTTACTTGAGATTTGTTTGTTTTTGTTTTCTTGTTATGTGAGATTTTCTAATATATTCCTTTTACTTTATATCAGTATGTACTCCCCAGAATTCCTGGGGCATCAACAATTCCTTTAATGTGTCATAACTTCTGCTGTTAGAATATATTCAAATTCCTAAAGAATAAAATAATACTCAAATGTTTTCTATGCTATGTTATCATTTTTCCCTTGGTTTATTGTTTGATTCTTCCATAGGAAAACAGATGAAAATGAAAAAAAGGACGCGTAGATGATTAATTTTAAAGGCGTGGTCAAATCAGAGGGGACAGATCCAGAGGTTTAAATTGAGTCTGGGTTTACTTTCTTCTGCAAAGCTTGGAAGGCAGTCATGTCACCACTTGGAATATGAGAAAGTAGGAAATGTGTATCTGACCTTAAAGATGATGAGACATGAGCAAATCCACAGCTGTAAGTCTTGAATAAATATAATGGCTGACTTCAACATCCTACCCATCCTTCAGGTTCACTCAACAATTTATTTACAGCTTCTAAATTCATTGAAATCGGTTCAGTTGTTTTCAGGCAACAAACAGATGGAGTTTAGGATTGGTGAATTCAAATTTCAGGCTCACAAACTGAGAGGATGGGCTCAGTCTGAGAACAGACTGCATCGTTGAAGATAAAATGAAAGGGTACCCTTTACACACCAGCATGTTACTGCTGGGAAGCTCCAAACATTAATGAAAAGAGTTGGATGCCCCCCTGGAAAAGGTATTTAAAATTAACTTAGATGCAAAGTGCTATTTTCAGGTAACAACTGCTTTCTGTAGCTGTCTATTCTGTCCAAATATAGACCTCCAGGTCATCTATATATACAAAAGCCTAAGCGACCTAACGACCCGTGGACCCATTGACCTGTCAACCGGTTGCTATGACGCTTACTGACCACCAGGGGGCATATGCTCAATGCAGGAGCTGCCCCTGGTGGTCAGTGGGCTCCCACAGTGGGAGCACCGCTCAGCTGACAGTCCCATCCAGGTAGCCCACCAGCCAGGTGGCAGCCACTCACTCCCTCAGTAGCCCTGCAGGTCCAATCTCCAGAGAACAGGCCAGGCACCAATGGACCTGTGCCTCCTGCAGGATCCCTACAGCGTTGTTGGCCTCCTGGAAGTTGACCTCGGGCACTATGGCCGCTTCCCCTCCGTAGATACTCCTCAAGGAAGAAACGATATAAAAGCGGCCATCAGGCGGCTCCCGACAACCATCGCAAACGTCAGTGGGATGGATCCCGATCCTGGGCCAGCAAGAGTGTCCCACCACCCATCCAGAGGGCTAATCGCATCCCGCCCCCCTCCCGGATCCCCCTCAGGATGGGCACCAGACACAGGGCTCATGGCTGCAGGGCATGAGCCCACGACAGGTGTAGTGAGGCTAGGATGAGTAGGAGAGGGCAGGCAGGAGCGGCAGGCAACATTGGATTGCAGGTTTCAGCCGATCCCCACAGGCCACCACAAGGGACCCCACCAGTGCACGAATTCATGCACTGGGTCTCTAGTTAAATATAACATTGAATGTTAAAAGATAAACTGAGACATATTAAAATTATTAAGAATTTGATCAAAAATTGATTTGAGTCAGGTAGCACCAAACTAGAAGTGGTTAGGAATATTCCACAGGCAGGAGCCTGGGGTAAAGATTTTATGAAGAAAAAGCAGAGAAAAGAAAATTATTGATTGGCCATAGTTTAAAGCCTATCTTTTTGTGATTGGTTGTCCTTAGGTTTCAATTTTGTAACCTTGAGGCATTTACAAGCTTAGATTTTGGTTTGCTTACATAGGCCATTATAGCATTAGAGACACATCAATCTAATGGCCTCCTTGTTTAATTAATTTAAATCAATAATCTCAATGCTGAAATATCTTCTGCAACTCTAAAATTTACCATTGAAGTGATGGAAGGAGACTTGACTTGGGGTGGTGAACACACAATATAAATACAGATAATGTATTATAGAATTGTACACATGAAACCTATATAATTGTATTAACCAATGTCACCTCAATAAATTCAATAAATTTTTTTAAAATAAAAGTTACCATTGAATCACTTGAAAATTGAGAAAGGCTGAATATCTTCAATCTGAGCAATGTATGATGAATTTAGACTATAAAAATGCCAGATAGGCTATAAGATATATATGATTGCATTTAACAAGTTTTTCTTTTCACACAATGATTCAAGGCATTTAATAAAGTGTTCTAATCAATAGTAAAACGCCTGACCAAAGCTATTAGCCTCAGCATTAGAAGGCTAAAAGGTAATACTATCCCAATTATATTATAGCTGCTAAGATGGCATGGTAGCAATTAGCCTGGAAATATGGTTACCCTGATAAAAGCAGGAAACAGACACACCAGTGTCCAGAATTAAAATGACATAGGGCTCACAGAGCAGATCTACAACTGATTGGTACGTTCTTTTGAGAATCATGTTCTGGTCCCAAAATATGCAAGTTTGTAATTGTGGCCACAGACTCGCTTGTCATTGCAGTAACATCCACGTAGTAGAGTCTTGTCCAGGTCTGCAAGGTCTTCCTCGTATATTCATCAATCAGATATGAATTTTAAGAAAGGCGAGGCAGACTCAGAGCTCACCAAGACATTCATGGGCTCTTCTCCATGTTACGGCCTCCCTTAGAGCTGGCTTGGGGCCAGGTAGCTGGGTTCTGGATAACGGAATAGGAGTGGAAGTAACAAACCCTTCCTGAGATGACTATTAAAAACATTTCATCATGGAATCCAGCCCTTTCTTCCTGTTCTGTGGCAAGAAGGCATGTATAGCTACTAGGTGGAAATCCTAGTGTAGCTATTAGATGGACATCATAGTGTAGCTTTTAGCTGAAAACAGCCTAGAACTAGGACTCCCTGTTAGGAAGATAGACCCAGGAGAAATGCCCAAGACACACTGGGTGTTGCCTCAGAAAGGTATGAACACCCTCCTTTCTTAAGCCAGTAGGAGCTTGGGATTTATTTGTTATTACAGCATAGCCTACCATATCCCGACTAATATAAAGCTCATAAAAAGGATCTTTCTGCTTTGGCTATAACACAGCAGAAAATACATTTGGTTACTTTTATGCCTGATATGTCCCTGAGAGAGTTCTGTTACAAAAAGATGACTCTGCTTGATATTCCACCGACAAGAGGGCTCAGATGTAGAAAAGAGTCATTTCAGCCACTTTTTCAAAATTAAGAATCATAACCTTTCATTTGTGCAACAATATCAGCTTTTTTCGTAATGCTTTCACACACACACACACACACACACACACATTCACAAAAGCCCTAGAACATTTTTGAGTGTATAAAACCCCAACTTTACGACCGAACAAAGTGAGTAGCAGCAGGATTTTAAGTGAGGTGCCTAGTAACCCAGCTAGTCCGAGCCCAGATGAGGCAGGCTGCTGCCTTTATCCTCCTGTAATCAAGAAGCGCTCCAAGCGCTCAGCCTTGCTGCACATCTTTACAAGCTCCACTTTTAATAACCTTTCTCCATCGCATTCCTGACTTATTACCTCCCTGGCTCCCAGCGCTCTTATTGATATGCAGACTCATTCCAGCTGCACATCCCAGTGTTTATGCTGTGTTTACTGTGCTGTCTCCTAACTAGAGTCCATTATCTCCCGAAACAAGAGGAATGTTCTCCAATAAAACACAGCTTGCCTGTGGCTGCCGGACCTGGCGAGCCCATTACGGGGGGCAAAGATGTATCTCTGTTGATGGGGAGCAACCTGCTGTTTTCATTGGAGCTTCCCCTTGGGTGGCTCCAAGGAGAGGAGCGACTAGAGGGCTGAAAGCATGTGACTCACTGCAGGGAGCCAAGCCAAGCACCTTTTCAAAGTCACACTCCCAGGCAAGCTTTGCCCACCGACCAGGAACTGAGCCCCAGGGTACATGGGCCCCCCTCAGGGCTGTGGGAGAGTCCAGGCCAGGCAGGTTGCACTTGTCGTCAAATTGACTTACACAGAAAGACAGGCTTTGTGGGAGGTGGTTGAAAAACATTTGACCTAAATTGACAACTTGGAGAGTCTAACACTGCTCCAAGCCAGGTTCCAAAGGTGTCTCTGCACTTCCTGCCGGGATCACCCATCTGGCCCACTTAGGAGAGCAAGGAGGGGTGCCTGGCTTTGTGCTGCAGCAGGGCCTGGAAGAAGGCGCTGAGCAAGGGAAGCCACTCTCGCCAAGAGCCACAGGCTGCTCTGAGCTCCTCCCTCATCCCTTCTGCCGAGTATGAATGGCCGTTATGGGAGATGGTGAGATGTGGTCTTATGTAGGTGTCATTTCTCAGAGCCTGCTGGCTTTTAAGTCAGACAATTATGTTTTCAAAATCTGGCTCAGCACTTAATAGCGGGGTGACCTTGGTCAAGTCATTTAACCTTTCTGAGATGTGCTTTTCCCACATGTATAACACAGGAAGTAAGAATAACTACCTTTGCTGAGTTGTTGCAAAGTTAGAAATTATATAAACAAACATTTGTAAACATGTGCAATGCTTCGTGTGGCATAAGCCCTGGTATACGATCAGCCGTCAGTAAATGGTAGCTTCGTAGTGATCATCATTGACTGGAAAACTGCCTCTTTGTGTTCTTGCTGACCCACCTCTTACCATCTCCATGAAAACCATCTGGAGAGCTCCGATCCCTAAACCTTTCATAGGGAACAGAAACCCAGCTCGGTGCCCAACACTTAGTAGATGCTCAACAGATATTTGTGGAATTTCATTGGAACGGAATTGTGCCCCCAATTTTACATCCAGCGGCAGCTTCCTCGGTTTGCTTCACTGACTTTGATATTCCTCTAAAATGTAAGCTTGGCTTACTCCTGCCTGGAGCTTCAGAGCATTTGGGCTGCAGTTATGAAATGTTTATGATATTTTGTGTATGGAGGATTTCTTACGTAGTCATGTGCTTCACATAATTATATTAATGCTACGGTGCAATTTAAAAAAAAACAAAAACAGAACAAAGCTGATGGCTCACATTTCTACCTACATGCTACCCATTTGGGACTGACATCCTGCACAAAGTGGGAGAGACCCACAAAAGGCTTGATTTTACAGTGACAGCTCGGGGTGACGGTTTAATACTGCAGACTGTGCCATGGCTTCTAAGTCTGGCACAGGGTCAGACGGTTAGAGGGGAACTTAGAGGTCATCCAGTCCTACCCCCAGCCCCGAAACGTCTGCCAGCTCATGTCAGGGAGCCTGCGAACAGCCCTGTCACCACAGGGACTGGCACCAACCCTCGCTCACACTGCCAGGCCCTGGGGCAGCAGATGCCCGCAGCTAAGGAGGGGCTAATAGGCCTGCAAGGATGGTAGACTAATCAGCGTACGATGGTACAGCAAGGAGTCCTGCCCGGCCATCTCCATCTACAAAATTAACCAGACATGCGCGAGGCTTGTGGAATAGGATGTATTTTCAAAGGCATACTAGTAGCGCTCTGGCATGTGAGTGTTCATACGGACAGGTACGCACATCTCAAGTTAACACTCACAGTGAGGACACACAGTGGGCACCAAGCACAGTGCTGCTTATACATGTTATTCCTGGAGGTCCCATGTGATGTCTCTTTTCAGCTTATGAAGCTAGACTTCACTGAGTGCTCACTTCCTTCGAAGATGTGTCTTAAGGCATTCATTTACAGCAAGCAGGTCAAACTCGCGGCCTGCGGGCCGCATGCCTCGTGTATTTGGCCCGTGTTAGCCTTTGGATTTGACATGCTTGATTGACAGTGTTTCCTTCATAGCCTTGGGAGTAAGGGGGTGAGGTTGGAGTCCTATCCTGCCAACCTAGGTAGCTCAGATGGAGTCCAGGCCCTGCCCTGGTGAGTGCCTGACTTCAGTCCGGTCCCTGCAGTGGCCAAGGTCCCAGAGCACTAGGCTTAAGTGGGGGTGGCCGGTCCCTTGTCTGCATACCTAAAGGTCTATTTACATTTAAATTGCTGTTGTGTGTCAGCCTTACATTTCCATAGCTGCCAAGTAGTGGTTAAATTCATATTTTTCCTCTGAACAGTAAATAGTTTCATTTTTTCAAGTAGCATAATTTTTGAAGTTTTTTATTCCTCACCACCACTGTATTAAGAAAGCTGTCAAGTTTTGGAATTTCATGGAGAAGTGTGAAGTGGCCTTTGTAAGCTCTGGAGGAGCCCTCTGAGGCCTGACATTCTAACTGTGATGGCTCTATTTACATATATATTGTCCTTCCAAGGAAATGCTGTTGCTTTGGATTTGGGATTACTGGATGTGGACAGTTTGGACTGTCACAGGAGCCTTGGATGTCTTCTATTCATGCATGTATCCATTCACTCACTCATTTATTTGTTCGCTTAGAAATAGTTTATCGCTTGCCTGTGTTATCTGGGAAGGCCTGGGCTCCTGTTCTGCCTTTAACCAGTTAACTACCATGTGTCCAAAATGGAAACAATCCTCACATGCCATGATATTTTGAATTTAATTAAAAAAAATCAATTTGCAACGAATATTATAAAAATAAATATATTACTCACAATTCGGTTATTCTTGAATATTTTCAGCTGAAAATTCTCACACACACACACAAAAAAAATGATTTTAAAGTTGGTCAGGGCTGCCACTTAGGGAAAACTTTTTTTGTATAGACGTGCATAGCGTGTGGGGAAGGTCTGCGGCTTGTGTCTATAGATGCTTATAGCGTACAATGGGTTAAGGTAGGAGACCGGAGTTAGGAATCAGCTGCCTAGAGCAGAGAACCCAAACCCTGAGGTTGATTAGCCATATACAAGGTGTTCCAAAAAAACGTATGCACACTTTAACAGCTGATTGCTCAATTTTGAAAATGAAATGTATTTTAATAAACGCTGCCTTTATAATTATTCAAAGTGCATGTTACATTTTGTGGGGACACCCTATATATCATTAGCAATTTTTATTCTGCCCAAAGAACTTTCAGTGGCTTCCATCTGGGGGGGGGGGGGGGCGGGCGGGGGGAATAAGAAAGAGGATCCACCTTGAGGAGCAAAGGCTACACAAATGTGTGTCAGGTGCGCAGGACACAAAGCAATTGCTGAAATACCTTAAGGCCAGACATTATCCTGGGTGACCGAAGAATAAGCTCACATTTTAACCACAGTAATGACGCTCCCACAGGTGGGAGCAGAGGAAGGCAGAATGCCAGCACGTCCTGTGGAGGAAGAGCTAGAAAGAGAAGCTCAGAGCCGTCACCTCCCCCTGACAATGAGAAAGCAGCATGGAGGGCCAATTCAAGGCAGGCCATGGTCCACAGATGGGGTGAGACTTATATTCCCAAAGCAATCAGGTCATATATGTACTGGATAATTGTGTTAACCTTTACATGCATGTTTTGTTTTGTTCTAAACAATATCGAGTGACAATGGGAGGTGAGATCTGGCAGACTCACTAGGATGATAACACACAGGATTAATATTGAAAGATGGGAAAGAGTATATCAAGGGAAAAGGAAAGGGGAAGAAAATAGTGTATACAAACAAGGTGAGGGAAAGCAAGGTAATGTACTCTCCTGACACTCAAGAGTGGGCCTTCCTTCCACTCAGGTAAAGGAAGGTTCTACTAGGAGTTGGTACCCTGTGGTGTGTTAGCCCCAAAAATACTGACAATAAAACATGTTATTTTTTGCATGGGATTGTACCCCAACTATCTAGCCCCCAAGAAATTCTGATCATTTCTTTTTAAAATATTTAAAATGCTTACTGTCATCCTGGCCCTATGCGAATAAGTATGGATGCAGGAGGGAGATAATTTGGGTGGGGGTGATGCAGCTGATGTTAGACTTCACAAGGCATCAAGCTAATGGTCAAGTAATGGAGGCAGAAGGCACTCATGTTTCTGAAAACAAAGCCGTGGGCCAGCCAGATTCTGGAGGAGGAGGGGGCACTCACTCGTTCTGGGTCAAATGAATTCAATGACTTGACAGATGAGGCAGGAAGCGGGTGCTCACCATTCCAGGAAGAGAGCATGGTATGTAGCAATGAAAAGAGTCCACACGTGTGATGTCAATTTGGGAATGATGAGAATTATAAAGTATCTATTAGGGGCTCCCCAGAAAAGAAAGATTCTGGAGAGTCTTAAAAGTCAGGCGAGGCTTAACTCTTAGTAGAAAATGGGGGGCCCTTGCATTTTCTTGAGCAACCCAGTGGTTTAGGAAGATCAATCTGCACAGGATAAATAGTGCAAGGAGCAGAGAGGCAGAATGTCCAGCTAAATCACCATCATCTGACTGTGAGCTGATCAAAAATGGACCAGAGTTCCGGCTGTTGACGTGGAGATGAGGGGTACAAATTGAGGGGTGATTCGTCATGGTGATTTACACTCTGCGTAAACTATTGAGTGAAATAAAGTCTGTGAAGAAAGGTGTAATGTTCTGAAGAAGGTGCTGAGGTATAACTAGGACATGGATATTCCTAACAACTGTTTGCAATACTGTGCATGCCTTAAAAGAGTTAGGGAGAATATCACGTTAGAAGCATTGGGGAAACCACTCACAAGTTACCGACACAAACCCAGTGCAGTAACCACAGGGTGGACATTGGTTTGCTACCTAAACCACCTCCGGGGGAGGTTATACTCACAACTTCCCTTTCCCTGAACTTATCCAGACGTCTCCTTTCCTCCACATCTCCCAAGCCAGAAGGCCAAAGTAAAGCCAAGCATCCGTGGGATGCTATTTGACATATAGTACATTCAGGGCCGCCAAGAAAGTAAGAGATGACATATCAACACATCCCAAAGTTTTCCCTAGGCAGGAAGAAAAAAAATCTCCATGCTACACAGGGTTCTACATGAAAGCAGGGAGGAAGGGAGGAAAGTGGGTAAAACCATCTGGGGTCACCTCTGCTTCCTGGTGCTGCGTGCTCCTTCCCAGGGCAATTTGAAGCCCTACTGATGTCCTCGGGGAATGGGAGAAGATGCGTGTGCTCCAGGAAGAGTTTCCTGGGAAACGAGAGCATATTTATCAACACATTGTGTTCTGTTCTTTCTGTTATAAGAAGTTCTGCAGCCCAGAACTCCTCACCTGCCTCCTTCCCAAAACAATCACCAACGATGAGACTTTGCCCGGAGGAAGACTGCATGAGGCCCTGGCCCTTTAAGATAAGCCCACCCACTTGCACAGAGCCAGCCATCCTGGAGTTAAACTCTTGTCCCTACTCTCAGTGGGTGGGGTCAGCAGGCACCTGTCTTGCAGAGAGCTAGTCTACTGCACACCTAGGGCCTTTCTGAAGCTTCCTGACTCCTTGTAAGTCCTGGAGCCTTACTGTCTCCAGAATGATTCCTTAAAAGTATTCTGAAGTCAATGAACGTAAAGATCTCAACACCAAATAATAGAGAAGGTTTATAAGTGGTTCTCTGCTATGTTCCTCAAGGGATAATAAGACATCGGTCTTCAATTGGTTTCTCAATTACCTGGCGCGATGTATCTGCAGAATCTCTGTCATAAATACGCAGCTGCCTGAGACAAGACCAGAAAGCAGAAGTGAAGATGACATCAGGAGCTGCAAATTCTTGGGGGCTGATGCTGCTCTGCAGACACTCCTGATACTCAAATCCCATGACATGCGTGCCTTGCTTTAACCGGACCACCCCAGTTAATGAATGCATCTGTTAATTTACTGCGGACTGGCTTTTCTTTAAACTATGACAGATTCAATTTCCCCTGAGATGAACCATTCCAAAATCAATAAGGACCTGTGACTTATATGTATATGAACTTCTCTGGGAAAAAGACCTTTTTGTAAAAAATCCTTGTGCCTGGTGGTATAATATTGGGTACCTTCAACTCATTAATTAACTATTGGTATTAAATACTAGTAAATACAGTCTACTAAGTGGCAAGGAACTTTAAAAGTATATACATAACCAATCTTGGTCGATAACCCTGCAATCTTGCAGGAGATAAGGATCAGACAGGAGCAATAGCAACTGAGAGGAGAATTTAAACTAGTGCTAATCACAATAATAGCGAATAGTCATAATAATAACATGTGCATATAGCGAACAGCATCAAGCTCCATTCTAAGTTTTTTTAGAGATGGTAATTCAATCATTGTCTGTGAGATGAGGGCCGTATTTATCTTCATTTTACAGCTACGAAAACTTAGCTCACAGGAGTGAAGTCACTTGCTCAAGGTCATAAAGCTAGTGAGGGACAGGGCTGCGTTTTGAACCAGACTATACACTTCAACTCCAGGCGCCATGCTCTGAACCGCTGTGCTGTGGGAGTTCAGAGCCAGTCCCCTGAGGCAGGCGCAGGAAGTTCAGGAAGGCTTCTTGCAGGAACTAGGTTGCAAGGTCAACTGAAAAGGTGAGCTGGAATTTAAAAGCACGAAGAGGAGAACAGACATTCTTGATGGGATGAACAATCTGAGCCCAGCCACGGAGGCAGGAATAATGACAGAGGAGAGAATGGCACTGTGATCCAGGGTGTGGTCCCTGGACCCAGACTTCGCGGCTTCAGATCCTGGCGCCACCACTCACTAGCTCTCTGACTTTGGACAAGTTCCCTGACCTTTTTGTTGCCCTGGTTTTCTCGTGATAAAGTGGGTATAAAATAAAAGCGCAGAGTAGTAAGCTGGTAAACACTGGTAAGCCACAGCCCTGACACATCGCTTGTGTCATGTGAGGCTTCTTCCAGTGAGTTAGGGGCACTGAGAGACAGGCCTGCCTGTGGGGCTCCATGATACTTAAGAGCCTGTCAGGCATCTTCCCCGACTGCCCTCCCCTTCAAGGACCATCTCCTCGGCATCCTGGCGTAATGTTGCCTGGGGACAGAATTAGAGGACAGCCCCGCGCAGGTGCGGTGATATAGGACACCAGTGCAATTGCCATCGAAATAACCACGCACACTTACCCAGAGCCCGCATGTGCAAAGCGCTTGAAGGTGCACTCGGCCATTTAGACAGAAAAACATGCAGCTGGAATGTCTCCAGGTGGAACCAGTTGCTATAAGAGGCCCATGGCTGGCTGCAGTACAGTCAGATATGACTGACTCCCACGCCCAGAGCAGCCTGGGGCGGAGCGGGTGGGGGGGTGAGGAGTGAAGGGGGTCAGGAGCCTTACTAGCTCATTAGTGCTAGCTGGATTTAAAAGACAGATTCCCGAATCCCAGGAGGCAGCTCGATGCTTGGAACAAAACCCGGTGCATTAACATCCTAGTATTCCAAAGCGATCCCCGAAGCCCTCCAGTTACGCTGATGGAATGTGATTTATACCAAGCAGAGCCTTGCCAAGGCCCAGGCTGGGGAGGCAGGCGAGCAAGGAAATCATTGCGGATGCTCTGCGTTTGCCTGTTTGCGAACCTCCCGATTAAAAGAAGGGCACCTCAGGGTCCCTGGGCTCCCAGCCCCCGCCCCGCAGGCCTCTCTGCCACCACGGGCCTGGGGTTGCAGGCCCAGCTTGTCACCACACCAGGCCTGGGGATCTCAGCTGAGCTCTGGGCAGCCAGCAGGTGTTGGAAGTGCCACAGAGGCCATCTCCAAAGCCTCATCTCTGAGTTTGCCGCCGTGGCCCCCAGGGTTACCCCAGGAGATGGGCCGAGACCCAGCTGGCAAGCCGCTTACCTTCCTTGTGGGAGAATCGCCCCCGGGGCGGAGTTGGGACCGTGCTGGTGAGATAAGTGCAGACATCTTTCTCACGACGCAACAAAAATGCATGGTTTGAAACATTTTCTCCAGCTCAGGAATCTGATGAGCTAGGGTTTCTCTTGTCTTCTCCCCACGGCCCCGATGGTTACCACGGCAGCCCAGAGAGCGTTACAGAACCAACCAACCGGGAGCATGCTCTCTGGAGTCCAGCAGGCCCCGGTTTGCATCCATAGCTCCACCAAATTAGAAAAGTGCCCACGGGTGTTCAGGAGCTCCCGCTCTGGAGGTATGTTCAATTAGAGAACAAAAGACTATTATTTCCAACGTGAGGATCAGTCAGTGTGTTAGTCTGGACAGAGTAATTGCTGTAAGCAAACCACTTCTAACTCTCAGTGGCTTAGCATAGTACAGGTTTATTTCTGCCCCTTGTCACGGGGGGAGGTTCTGCTCCATATCGTCATTAAGGGACCCAGACTTCTCGGATAAACTGGATCCCACATCTCCTAGAAACTCAGCATGGGTTTCTCCCTGTCCTACTGGCAGACGAGGAAATTATAAAGGAGTTAGGAGCCAAGTTTGGAAGTGGCACACATCACTCCCATCCACATTCCATTGGCACATGGACTATTTCCATGAAGGGAAGGTAGGAAATTATAGTCTATTTCTGTGCACAGGAGGAGAGGGAATTACGAGGGCTTGGGGAGCACTTCAGCTGTCTGCACAATCAGGGAGGCTTCCTGGAGGAAGTGACACCTGAGATCTCTGAGGATGCACATTCTTACAGCCTGCCCTGTCTCTCAGGATGGAAGTGACCTCAGAGGTCATTCCAGTCGCCATCACACAGTTCAGCAAAGCACACATCCCTAGAAGACATTTTCAATGATAAACCTCTGTGGGTGTTGGTCCTGCAGTTAGAGGCTTATGACTTGCAATGGCCATTCGAGGTCATTTGAACCTTTTCCCATTTCCCTGGAAAGTCCCCAGCTAATGAGAGGGAGTCCTTGTCCTGTTTTCAGGACCTCAGAAACGGACAAACGTAGGAATCAGTGCCTGGCTGTTCCACTCTCCTGAGACTCACAGATGGAGGCTATTCACCCATATGGAGCTGGGAGCAAGAGCCCGAGCCCGTTTTCCTGCTCACGGCCCTTTCTCCTTCTGCACACCCCTGTTTGAGGCCATCAGCTCCTTCATTAGGCAGCTCATGCCACCATAACAAAATTTCAGACTGGGTTGCCTGATGACAGAAACTTATTTTCTCGCAGGTCTGGAGGGTAGACGTCCAACTTCAAGATGCCAGCAGGGCTGGTTTCTCGTAAGGCTTCTCTCCTTGGTTGTTTACAGTGCTTCTTACTGGGAGCGCATATGACCCCTCCTCTGTGTGTTCATAGAGAGAGATCTCTGTTGTTTCTTCTAAGGTCACCAACCCTATCCTATCCAATAAGAGCAACACCCTTATTTAACTTTACCTCCTTAAAGCACATATTCCCAAACCTAGCAGTCCCCCTCACCCGGGGAATATGTTCCAAGCCCCCCAGGCGATGCCTGAAACCTTGGTTAGGACCGAACCCTGCATAGACTCGTTTTTTTCTATACGTACATACCTTTTCACATACAGAAAGCACCTTACAGCTTCTCGGAATTGCCAGGATCACTACTCTTGCGCTCTGAGGCCATGATTAAGCACAGGATGACTTCAACACGGGCGCCGTGACACTGTGATAGCTGATCTGATAAGTGAGAGGGTGCACGGCGCCGTGAGTCAGTCTCCCTGAGACCCACATGCCCTGCTGAGTCCACCGGCTGTCACATCCTGTCTCCCTGTCTTCCTGCTCGGGGACATTGAGGAGCATCCATTCCAGAGGTCCCCGTGGGCGCCATGCGGGTTCCTTAGGAGGCTCCTGATGAGACTCCCTCCCTAGATTTCCGGGGGTGGACCCGTGGCTCACACACCTTCCCGTCAAGGGCCTGTCTCATTTCCCTGCTCCAGGAGGATGGGCGCTCAGCATTTGTGTCCAGGGAATGGCGGGCGTATTTCTTCCAGGAATTTAATAAGATTGTATATGTTTGCCTCAGGGCACTGAAGAAGAGAAAGAAAAATTCCCTGCAACAACATGTCTCTTGTTTAATAAAGTTTTATTATTATTATATATGAGTGTGTGGGAATGAGAAATCCATATCTGTTCCTCAGCGTCACGGCTTTATTAGTTCTGAGCTTGAAAAATCAGCGTGGTGAATAACAGAATAAAGATTCTGACTGACCGGAGATTTTTAATATTGGGCTCTTCCAGGAAGCAATCTAATAAAGTACAAGCTTATTGGAAAGTGTAGATGATGTGGAAATGAGTCACAGAAAGGGCAGGGCTGTCCTGGCTCTCACCTGGAAGCAGACAGGTGGATATGACAGGTGACAGGGCCCCTTTGATTGCTGGCTGTACCCTCACCTCAGCTTCGGGGAGTAAACCAAAGCTTCCGGTTTTATTTTTCTCTGACTCCTATCTCCGGGTCTTTGTTTTCAACTCTCCTTTAACCAAGAGCATTCCCTTTCCCTGGAAAACTCTTTACTTCAGCCTTCAGGCAGGCCCCATTCTGCTAACATCATGTGTGTGTATGCACATTTGTGTATGTACAAGCATGTGTGCTTGTGTGTGCTCATCCTGAGGGCTTGTAGTCCCAGCCTGGGCTCTTCCTGGGGATGGTACCTTCCTGGGGATGGTACCTTTCACCTCCTGTAGGAGCTGGGCAATGAATCTAACCAACTGTGACCCATCCTAGGGGCTCTGCAACCCCGTATGCCCCAGATTACACCCTGCAGGGGCACCAATGAGAAGAGCAACAGTGCAGGGGAGACGGCCTCATCCATCTCTGCTTCCAATGCCTTCATCCTCTGTCTTAGGGCTGTGTGTTCTGGGAATAACTATTAAAAGCTCCAAGACTCCTAATTTTTTGCATTGAGTTTTCATTACAGTTTAAACAGTGCCGTGCATGGAATTAATGAGCAGAGTCCTGCAGGATGTTCAGCCAGAAGTCTCAGAACCCCAATGGTCTTGACCGAGAGCTTAGGACCACTTGTCGCTTAAATGATCCATAATTTTGTTTCTGATTAGTAGCAAGTAGGACCGGCAGCTGCTCTGAGGACCCCTCGGCCTTCTGCTCAGCCATGAGCCTGTCTGACTCACTGCTCTGTCTTAAGGACGTGATTCAGGTTCAGAGGGTTCCTCGGAGGTGGGAGTTTGTGACTCCACAGGACATGAGCAGCGGAGGCCACCCTTTTTATAGGACTATCCTCACACGAAGAAAAACAACACTCCCCGCATGGATCCTCAAGAAAAAAAAATCCTCTGTCCCCTAAAACTGTCTTCCCGTATGCTCAGGGCCTATTATTCTATTACTAGAACCTGGCTCCCTTGGGATTGCAAGGTATTTGGTCTTTTAAAGTCCTTTATTAAAATACAAAGACATCTAGGAAGGCTGAAACCTTATATTCTCGACAAGAATCTGCAGTCATTGAGGGCAGAAAAGATGACTGTGATGCCTTTTCTCGTATATTAAGTGCTGACCTGCCCAGGATGCTCCGAAGGTTAAGGCATTCTGTGTAATCAAGGTGCTAAGCTTGCTGAAGACCTACCTCTTGTAAGTCTGCGTTAAGTAATATGAAATATCTGGGCAGTGATCTCATCTAAAATGCTTCACACTGCCCTATCCTCTTAAATGCAGCCTGCCAAGTGCAACAAAACACTTCCTTGATCATGCAAGGTCATCATGAGAGCCCCCATTAGTGTCCTCTGCCCTGATTCCCTCAGAGTCCATCACCGTAGGCAGGGGCCATTTGTACCTGTAATGGCCGTTCTTGCATGTCTCTAAGCTTTCTGTCTTCTGCTTCTCCTATAAACCACCCTCACTCTCTTCTTGCTTGTGCCTGAAGCATTCTTTCTTTGCCTTAAGCATTCTTTCTCTTTCCAAACCTATTCTTTTAAGCACCTGTATTGTAGGAAATACTAAAATATCCAGGCTTCTGAGGGATTGTGAGTAGAAGAGAAGACAAGCTTTGAATTAGAATTTTTCCCATCATCAAGGGCAAGAACTTTATTACAGAACCCACTTATTCTTATTATACAGATATTTTTGCTTTTTCTCTGATTCTCAGCTATTGTGTGGATAAGTGAGGTGACCAGATATCCTGGTACATTTTAGGAGAGGGGAGCTCCTTAGAAAGTAGGGACAGAGATCACTGCCCTACACGGGAAGGGAAGGGGCAGCAGATGGCGACCTCACTGCTCTGACTTGCCTTGGTGTCATCAACAATCCCTGCCTCCTATGCAACAAGTTACTTCTACACGAATCATTGTCCAAAGTGGGACGCTTTTGAGAATGAAAGGGTGCAATGTTTTCACTGGCAAAGGGTGAAAACAACGAGCACAGACCAGGACTGTCCTAGGCAAATCAAGACCTAAGGTCTCCCTGTTGCTAGAAAATGTCAGCAACATCAGCGGGCATAGAGCACAGAAAAGGTAGCGAACTACTCTGCAAGGTTGGATGTTGACTGCAGCAGCAAGCATAGACTCTTGTCTGGCAAGTTCACCATTTGGACTTGGATTTACAGGAAAGGATTCTGGCCGATGGCATGGAACAGCGGTTCTCAACCTGTGGGTCGCGACCCCTTTGGTAGTCGAACGACCCTTTCACAGGGGTCGCTTAAGACCATCCTGCATATCAGATATTTACATTACAATTCATAACAGTAGCAACATTACAGTTATGAAGTAGCAACAAAAATAATTTTATGGTTGGGTCACAACATGAGGAACTGTATTTAAAGGGCCAGAAGGTTGTGAACCACTGGCATAGAACAAATAACATTTTAGCCAGGCCAACACAAGGATTGTTATCATTCCTTTCATATTCCATGTGCTTACCCTCTTTCTCCAAATACCACTAAGTTTCTTGGCTTGGCAAATAAAATGTGTTTCTGAATTATTTTTCTGAATTATTTATAAACAGTGTATGGACATCAGCTTGGGCTGAAGTGCTACAGTCATTAAATCAGATAATGTATGTAAAGTGCTAAGTGTAATGTCTGGAATCTGGAAGTACTCAATTAATATTCACTGAAGCAAACTGGGTGCATGTGTAAGTACACACAGAGAGAAATATAATGCTGCTTTTAAACTAATGCACAATCTGGCAATGTAGGTCCATATTTAAAATATCCTTTGGCCTAGCCCAGTTGGCATGGCCCCGTGGTTGAGCATTGACCTATGACCCATAAGGTCACAGTGCAATTCCCAGTCAGGGCACATGCACGAATTGCATGCTGGATCCCCAGTGTGGGGCATGTGGGAGGCAGCCAATCAATGATAATCTCTCATCATTGATGTTTCTATCTCTCTCTTCCTCTCCCTTCCTCTCTGAAATCAATAAAAAAATATATATTTTTTTAACTTTAAATATCCTTTGGCCTAGATATCCAACTTGTAAGAATTTGTCCTAAGGAGACATATTTTTGTCACAATGTTGTTTATGTTACTGAAAAAAAATGGAAATAACCCAAATCTATCAATAAGGCATTAGTTAAAAAAAAATAACTGGGCATATATACAATAGAGTATGATATATAGCTCTTAAAGATAAAGAAGTAGAATTTTATTTGTTGATATAATAAAGACAATGTGACTTACAAAGTAGTACTTATGGTGTAATTTTTTGTCAAAAACTTTTTAAAAAAAAGAATGACAAAAAATAGGTTAAAAATATATACCAAAATTATGTAGCTTTAAAAAATTTTTTTTCTTAGTTATTACCTCTGAATTGTGGGATAGCAGTTAAGCTTTTCTTCTTGTGTGTATGTTTTAAATTTTGTTCCATACAAATGTACTCCATGGTTGTATCTATATATTATGTACATATATATATGTACATAACTTTAATAATCAGAATAAAGTAATATAACTTTTCAATAATAACTCCCAGCTCAGACCACACCCCTCTGAGAGGCACTCCAGGCTCTCTAATCAGTGTTTGATGATACTGCTCTCTGTGCTCTCAAATTCCCTGTGTGTGTAACTGTGTTTGCATTTCTCTCTCTGTTATAGTTTTCCTATTACATATTGGCCTCATCAGCGAGACCATGGGAATTTGAGTGCAAGCCCCTCACCTGATTCATCTTTGATTTTCCCTTATATGCCACCTGACTTATAGTTTACACTCAGTAAATATTTATGGAGTGAACAGATGCATAATGAATAGGCCCATGGATTCTCGAACTAATCCAATCTTCAGAGTCTAGTGAGCAAGGCAAAGCAGAAGGCATGCTCCCCTCACCCCTCATAATCTGGCTGCATCACACAAGACCCTCAGTCTGGGAACCCCCAAAGGGGCTCCCCCTGCACAGCAAGTGCTCACTCTGTGTGTGCTGAAAAAAGGATAAAGGACTGGATAAACAAAGACAAAAAGAGATTGTACCCAAACCAGCTCTGTCCCAGGCAGAGGATCAAGTCTCAACTGGTACAGAGAGCTGAAAATCGCCCTGAAATTAGAAGACAAAGGAGTAAGGAAACCTTAGAGATCATCTAACCCACCTTCCCCATCGCACAGGTAGGGAGACGATGGCTGAAAGAGGAGGGATGATTTCCCAGCCACACATGGCGGCTTAGCCGTAGAATCGGGGCTGGAAGCTGGACCTCTCACCCCCCGCCCCGGCCTGGGGCCCCTTCCCTGCCACGCTGCCTCTTTCCTCCACCACAGCCTGAGTCCCTGCTGCTTCAGCAGCTCTAATTTTCTAGCTGGACAAACAGAAGACAACATCAGGATGCGCCCTATTCATCTCGGTTTGTCTTTTCCCTTCCTTCCCTCCACTCTCTATGCTGTTTAAACTGGACCCCAACCCAGAGCAACTGCCCCTCAGTCGGCAATCTGCATGCACCTCGGGACCGGCTGCTGAATCTCACCTCCGGGGGTTTTGTTCTGTTGATCTGTTGAATAAAAGCAAATTCTGCATCAGGCAACAAACACTTGCCCATTCTTGAATAATTGAAAGGCTGGGCCCCGAGCCGCAGCAGGCTAGGAACGGATTAGAAATGGAGACTGGGGATCCAGCAGCCCTCATCCCTGTGAGCGTGGGCACTCCGCAGGGACACCGCCTCCCTCGGGCCTGCTGCAGGGCCCGGGCCTGCTTGTGCAACAGCAAAGAGAACTTTGCAAGCAGTTGCTTCTTCCTAACTCCATAGCAACCCTCTGTGTCTGCTCCCAGATTAATCGGTATGGTGAAAGCAACTAAACATGGATGGCCTCGTGTTCCGCATCCCCAAGCCTGTGATGACGGATCAAAGGAATTAAAAGTAAGACTTTGAACAAATGTCTTTGTCTTGTTTTCACATGGACCAAGGGTGAGAAAAGGCTCGTTTCCCAGCTCACACACGAGTACTAAGGATATACAGGCCTTCTCTTTGTTTCGATGCTCGCCTTTACAGCTCAGATGAAAACTACAACATGCACCTGATGTTGACGACAGACCTTCTTATAGCCACACAGCGACACGTGCAGAACAGGGATCTCCTTTACCTGGAGGTCAGGGGGCAGAACAGCCCGGACACGGCCTTCAGCCCATGCCTGCATTACCCTCCCAGGGCCAGCTGCCTCCAGGCTGGATGCTTCCTGCCCATGCTCAGTGCAGCAGCCACAGCTATTTCTGCAAACTTCACGTAGGATGGATCTTTTATCTCCCTGTGGACGTCTATATTTCGTCAGTTGTTTCCCATCATCTTTCAGATAGAGATCCAAGTCCTGCAGGGGAGTTTCCAGGGCCCCCACATTTCAGTCTGTCTGCGAGCAGGTCCTGACCATGCGCTGGGCTGCCCTGCAGCGGTCATGCCCCAGGGACAGAGACTCTGGCCTTCCTTCTGTCCTCAAGTGCCAGGCTGGTGGCTCTGGTCCTTCATGTTTGTCCACCAGGCCAGGAGCATTTTCCCCTGGTGAGATACCCCTCTCACTCAAGGCTCTGATTCCTAAGGATCTGTCATCCCCAAGGAGGTGAACTCCCTGCGGTATACATCCCTAGAGTGCCCTATGCCACCTCGCCATTTCCCTATGATAACTGCCCCAGTGGTCATCTTCTAGCAAACTGTGAGCTCCATCATCCCACAGGATCACGACTATTGTGAAGTCGGCTCAAAGGAGGGCTTAGTCAATATTCACTGAAGGAACAAATAAGCAAATGGCTGAATAAAGAGCAAAAACAGAATCAAAAGGAGGCTGCTAAAAAAAATCCTTATTAAGTATCTTCTCATTCATTTTTGTTTTTTTGGTGTGTTTTTTTTTAATGAATATGTATCACCTGACAGGCATGGCTTGGTGGTTGAGCATCAACCTATGAACCAGAATGTCAGGGTTCGATTCATGCCCTGGTTGCGGGCTCGATCCCCAGTGGGGGACATGCAGGAGGCGGCCAATCAATGATTATGTCTCCCTCTCTCCTTTCCTCTCTGAAATCAATAAAAATATTTTTAAAAATGAATATGTATTTAGTGTCCGCTATATGCCAGGAACTGCTTTAGGCACAGAAAAAAATGCAGCGGTAAATAAAATAGGCAAGAATTTTTGCACTCATCGGGCAGCTTTTGTTCTAGTTAAAGGAGACAGATAATGAAAACAATAAACAAAATATGTAGTTTGTTAAAGGTGCTTAGCACCACTTCAGGGTGGTAAGGGGAGGAGGCAGGGGATGTTTCAATATTGCTGCTGACCACAGGTACACTGTTCCTTTGCTACCTAAGACATGTCTGTACCCATGAATATTTTTTCTTTTTTATCCAATTCCCCTAATGGTGTACATTTAATTAGCTTTCTATTTTAATGCTATTTTAGCTCATTCTGGGATGATATATGGGTCAGGCATCATTTTTTTCTCCACCAACGTATTTCCTTTGGATAACTTCCTAAATGGGGAATTGTTTAATCAAAGTGTATATTTTAAGATCTCGAGATGTACTTCCATTTTGTTACCACAGATAATTTTGGAAATGTATTAGGCCATTTTAGCAAAAATGCTCATACCAGGTTCATCATATCCTCAGCAGGGCAGAGAGCTATGTTGTTGGATTGTTCGCAGTTGTTATTTTCGTAGACGTGAGAATGGCACGTCAAGGTGGCTTTCGTTTGTACTTCTTGGGTTCTCCCATGTTTATTTTTGAAATCTGATTGTCTGCATACAAAGCAGTGCCTCCTCACCTGGTGGAAAAGCATGACTGTTTTCTAAACTTTTCTTTTTTCTTTAATCTTTATTGTTGAAAGTATTACAGAAGTTCCCATTTGCCCCCATTGATCTCTTCCAGCCGCTTCCATCTCCCCTTCCCCCCAAGCCCTCACCACCCCATTGCCTGTGTCCATGGGCTACGCATGTATGCACACAAGTTCATTGGTTGATCTCTTCCCACCCACCCTCCCCTGCCTTCCCTCTGAGGTTCCATAGTCTGTTCATGCTTCTATGTCTCTGGGCCCATTTTTCTTCATCAGTTTATTTTGCTCATTGGATTTCACATATGAGTGAGATCATGTGATACTTATCTTTCTCTAACTGGCTTATTTCGCTTCGCATAACACTCTCCAGGTCCATCCATGCTGTTTCAAATGGTAAGAGTTCTTCCTTTTTATTGCCACATAGTATTCCATTTTGTAAATGTACCACGGTTTTTTTATCCACTCATCTGCTGATGGGCATTTGGGATGTTTCCAAGTCTTAGCTATTATAAATGGTGCTGCTATGAACATAGGGGTGCATACATCCTTTCTGATAAGTGTTTCAGGTTTCTTAGAATATATTCCTAGAAGTGGGATCACTGGGTCAGATGGAATTCCATTTTTAACTTTTTGAGGAATTTTTCAACCAGAGAGCAGAGACTGCATCTAAGACCAAACAGGAAAGTAGATTCCACAAAACAATCAGACACTTTTTCCCCATTGGAACAACTAGATCATGAAAGCTGCTAGAATTAAAATCCGAAAAACACTAGTAGGGCTCTAAAGGCAACCCTGCCATGTAGGCACCAGGTCAGATACGAATCAAGTACTTGAGGCAAATGAGCAAAACTCCCATACAATGCTCAGGACTAAAGTTTGCAGGTTCCTAAGAGCTCACAGAACATCAACACTTGTTGACCCATTGAAGACTGGCCCTCAAAGGTCATGTCTGTTGCCCTTTAATTACCTTTGCAGAGTAAAGATTTTGCTGTTTACAGACTGGAGGCTTGATTAGTCAGATTATTTCTGTATGGCTGAATAAATTGGTAAGTAAAGGCTTTTTAAATTAATTATTTAATTTTAAAAATTAGACTAAGTAGCTGTTTAGATCATTCCTGATTCAATCTCATTCTTATGGGACCATAAGATGTAGTTGTTGTTGTTTTTCAAATTGAACATGGGCTCTAACAAATCAGATGTCTTTAAATTTTAACTTTACAAGAAAGTAGTCGAAAAGTTCAACTGATATTCAATTTACTGTTAAATATAGGACACTCTGGACAATTTATGCTTTTCTAATTAGCTGGCATATTTTTTTCTTTTGATATCAATGAGATACTATGTCTTTTGGTTTCCACTAGATTTCATGTATTTGTATTCCTTTTTTTAAAAAAAGTGACAGAATTTACATATTATAACCATCACCTTTATATCTGCAGTTCTATGAGTTTGACACATCAGTTTATAAATAATGGAACAGCCACCTGCACCAAGATGCAAACCCCTCCATCTCCTTCAAAAATGTCCTTATCCCCTTGGCAGCCTCTCCCTCTGTGTTCAGCCCCTGGCAACTACTGATCGGCGTTGCCTTGTCCAGAATCCCATGTACCTGGAAGCAAACAGGATCCAGTATTTTGAGTATGGCTTCTTTCATCTAGCAGAATGCATCTGAGATTCATTTAGGTGTTGCGGGTATCAGTCCTGTATTCCCTTTTATTGCGAAGTAGTTCCATGGATGTCCCATGGTGTGTATCCATTTATTACTTAAAGTACATTTGAGTTGTTCAAATTTAGAGAAATTGTGATCTAAAGCTGCTATAATCATTCAGGTACAGGTGTTGGGTGATCGTGAGTGTTCATTTCTCTTCTAAATACATAGGAGTGCATTTCTGGGTTGTCCATTGACTTATGGGAAGTTTCCAAATAACTGGGCATTTTTCACTCCCACCAGCCGTATATGAAAACTCTGGCCATTACACGTGCTCATCTGCTCCTGCTATTGTCTGATACTTTTATTTTTAGCCTTTGTTTTAGGTGTGTAGCAGTATCATATTGCAGATTAATTTTCATTTTTCTGATGATTAATGAACAAGAGGAACATTTGGGGGGCTTATTTGCCATCCATATTTTGGGGTAGAATATTTTTTTATGTTTTATTGAGTTAGAGGCTTTCTTATTATTGAATTTGTAGATCAATTTATATATTCTGGACACAAGTTCTTTCTTTTTTTGCCAATATTTTGTTTTAGCCCATGACATCTTTTCATTTTCTAAACAGTAATTTTGCAAAGCAGTTTTTCAACATGAGGAAGTTCAGTTATATTCCTTGTTAACAGAGTGTGTGTGTGTGTGTGTGTGCGTGTGTGTGTGTGTGTGTGTGTGTGTCTGTCTTCCTACCTCTTTTTACTCCTTGCACCACCATCAGTGACCATTGTGCAATAGGTCTGTTGGTCTACTTCACTAAGCACACGTATTTGCCACTCCATCTCCTTAGCATGAAGAGAATAAGAATTATGACATGGAATGAACATTGACCTGAGAATCACAATACCTAGATTCCTTTTTGGTCATTGATTTGCTATCAATCTCAAGCTTATTTTTTTAAATATAGTTGTATTGATTTCAGAGAGGGAGAGGGAGAGAGAGATAGAAACATCAATGATAAGAGAGAATCATTGATTGGCTGCTTCCTGCATATCCCCTGCTGGGGATCGAGCCTGTAACCTGGGCATGTGCCCTTGACCAGAATCAAATCCAAGACCCTTCAGTCCACAGGCCGATGCTCTATTCACTGAGCCAAACCGGCGAGGGCTCAAACTTATTATTTAAATTCTTTAGGCTCCCAGTTCTTTATCTACCCATTAGCAATGAAACTCACCTTACCCATCTCAAGAAGAGTGAGGACAAAGTGAGATAAAAGATACAAAATCACTTGCAAAATACTGGAAGGATCGCACATGCACAGGACATCATTAAGAGACATTTTTCTCTTCCAAGAACCTCCCTTCAACTTTGACAGACAGGACCCGGCATTACAAAGGTTCCTCTGTAACTACAAATACAAAGCTCCGAGATATTTTGTGTGCCCAGTGCTTCTCTCTTTTGGTCTAGAATATCCTTTGGCCACTTCAAATTTTCTATCCATGCTCTTATATCAATTATTTTTAATTCCATGCACTGTATTTTATACTGGATAATCATTAGACTGAGTTTCAGAAACTGAATTTTTATAATTTTTAAATTTTCAAAAAGAAACACTCTAACCAGCAAGAGAATTGAATAAGATTCCTTCCTTTGGACATTTGGCAGAAACATCTACTTTCATGAAATAGTGGTGTTATTCAACAATGGGGCATGATATTTTTCTTCTCCCTCTCAAGGGAGGAAATTGAAGTATAGCAGAAGATTAAACATTCTCTAGGACGTGGATGGTCTCTTTTCTAGTAAAACTAGATAAAGAAAAGGATATGTCAGTGAGCAAGAATATTTGTGGTTAGGGATTAGATCTGTAAGTTTCTAAATATTGAAACCATCTAGGAAAGGAATAAATTTTTAAAAGGCTTAGTCTGCATAACCATAGAGAGTTGATAATTTGTCATTTCATAAAAATTTTAATTTATTTGTTTAACATTTTGAATTTTATAACATTTAAAAGGCTTCTCTACACGTTATGTAGCTTGACTTTGGTAAAATTACTCTTTAGTCTATTTTGGGAAATACGTAAATCTTACACTGAGCTTGTGTGATAAACAAATAGCTCAAATCCAGAATAATTGTTTTATAATGAAGGTCAAATCATGTCACTGCTCTGGTCAATGGCTCGCTCAGAATGACAGCCAAAGTCTTTACAAGGGCTGATGCCTGGCCCCCTCCCCGCTCTCTAATGTCACCTCCTGTCACTCTCCCCTCTTGCCCGCCCCACTCCAGTTGACTGGCCTTCTGTTCCTCCTTCATGTCAGCCCTGTGTCCTCGCTGGTGCATCTGCCTGGGGGGCTCTCTCCCCAACTATTACATAGCTCATTCCTGGTCCGGGACCAGCTGCAGCATTTGCTGGGCCCAGTATGAGATGAAATGTCTTTTGTTAAATATGATTAAGAATCTTAAGATGGCAACCACAGAGCATTAAACCAAGTGTGGCTCCCCGTAGGACTGTATGGTGAGCACACCCCTGAAGCCTGCGGCCTGGCCGGGCTCCTTGCTCTTTCATGTTTCTGTTCCAAAGTCACCTTATTTTATAGAAGTTGTCCCTCTGTCCATTCTATATGAACTAGTTACTCTCTTTGATGATTAATTGATTATGTTTCCCAGTGGAATATAAAGTCTATACATTTTATGCCAACCAGAGCATAGAACATACCTAGCACATAGCAGCCACTGCAATATTTGATGGTCAAATGAACAAATGAGTAAACAAGAAGTAATGGAAATCTAAAGCCATATGAATGAAAAAAAATATCGTGCTAAGCGAAATAAGATGGAAAAGGCCAAGAAGCATATGATTTGATTCATATGTGGGACATAAGCCTGAAAGCAACAAATGAACAAACAAGACCATCAAAAACACACAGATTTTGAAATAGGGAATATAGAAACTATTTGCATGTGTGGGGAGGGGCCAGATTTGAAATCTGAAATGTAGGAACGAGGAGAATGGATTCAGCCTCAGCTTTGACGCTGGCTGGGCTGGGTCTGGGCATTATTTAAAAATAGTGATAAAACTGCATCAGAAATCTTTCAGTGGGAGGGATTAATGTGGATTCTGAGGGGAAAAGCAGTTTATTATTTTTTTTTGCTGAAGAACACAATGTCTCCTGGCCTCCATGACTCCTGTGCTGCCACCAGTGTAGGGGCATTCCAGCACGTCCTTCCATGACCTTATGTAGCAGTGTCAGATTGTTTCAGGAGACAGTATGATATAATAATCTAACCCGGCCAGCTTGGCTCAGTAGTTGAGCATCAACCTATGGACCAGGAAGATTCCCAGTCAAGGAACATGCCTGGGTTGTGGGCTCAATCCCCAGTAGGGCATGTGCTGGAGGCAGCTGATCAATGATTCTCTCTCATCATTGATGTTTTTATCTCTCTCTCCCTCTCCCTTCCTCTCTGAAATCAATAAAAATATATTTTAAAAAAACAAATAATAATCTAGACAGTTTAAACTATTTTTTGCACATTTTCAGTTTAAAAATGAGATGCCTTTCTGTCTTTAGTCTTCCTTTTCATGATGGTTGAGTTATGAATATATATGGTCTCAGAAAACCATCTTTTCCTGGGGTGGGGGGGAATACACTGCTATGAAGAGTAGCTAGAATTCTTACAAATAGCTTATTATGCACCAAAGTTTGGGTAACTTGACCATTTAAACTCTTAAGTAGGTCATCCCAATGCGCTTATCTGGGCCCACAGGCTGTTATATGTTAGTTCTTTAAAGAGAGATAGCAGTGGAAATATGGAGGCTCCTGAGCCTTCATGTCTGACTCCTTGCTAGGACATGCTAGGGTGTCTATTGTGGAATCATTGTGAAACACAGAATCCTCATTTAATACGCCAGGCTCTTATTTTGTATTATTAATTCCAAAAATCATGAAGAAATGTTCTGATCATAAATTCTCTTGGCATAGATGATCTAAAAAACACAAAACATTAAAATGCCTTCTGGCTCCATATGTTTCTATGTTGAAAAATATTTGTTTTCCAAATCTCAGCCTCTCTCTGTTTGGGTCAATAATTGTGCACATTATTTGCTTTGTAGTTTGTTTTTCATGTCCATTTTGCTTGAGATAATATCCTGTGTCTTTTCATTGTTCTGATTCATTTTTCCTCTATTCACTGTGTTCTTCAGCAAAAAAAAAAAAATAAACTGCTTTTTCCCTCAGAATCCACATTAATCCCTCCCACTGAAAGATTTCTGATGCAGTTTTATCACTATTTTTAAACAATGCCCATATTCTATGTGATAGACCCTAATCATATAAAATAAGCAGAGGCTTGCCCAGCTGCTGTGCTCAGTGGGTGAGCATAATCCCTTGCACCAAGAGGTCACAGTTCAATTCCCAGTCAGGGCACATGGCTGGGTTTTGGGCACAATCTCCAGCAAGGGGTGTGCAGAAGGCAGCTGATTAATGTTGATGTTTCTCTCTCATCAATGTTTCTATCTCTCTTTCCCTTCCTCTCTCTCTCTCTCTAAAATCAATAAAAACTTATAAAAAATAAGTAGAGGCAAAGTGAACCGAAAATGAGATGCAATATAGATGCCAAGAACAAGGCTGTAGTCTTGGTGCATTGAATAAGGACAGGCTTAGGAGTCCTGAACATCTCAGTGCTTAGTATCAAGCTTCACTGTTGAAGCTTTGACATCCCCAGAAACCCAATTTCTAGGGGCAAGGATTCTCATTCCTGACTGGGCAGCCCAGGTTATAATAGTTAGAGACACGCGGACGCAGGAAACCCGGTCATCAGAAAGACAGGTTGGGCAGAGTTTAGTGAATGAAAGATGTTATAACTGAATGTTTTATGGCTTAGACAGTGAGAACAAAATTAGAAGGAAAAGCACCATGTTATATATCATATATATAAAGTAGGTTACTGGTATGCAGGGAGCATCAGAGAAGCAGGGCAATCCACAACATCCCATGAATAAATTTACACGTAGATTCAAGGATGCCAGGGATTATTCCCTGCCCATGAAAATCCTTCCCGCCCTCCCTCCCTCCTTCCCTCCCAAAGGTTTGAATAAAAGCATAAGAAATCTTCCCACAATAGCACATTGAGATAAATTTGACCACCTGATAGAAAAAAAAAAGACCTCTGTGGTAGGTCTGTACCTAACCCCAACTATTTCACCAGCCAGCTTTAGTAAGCTTCTCTTAGACCCTCCAGATCAGCCCTTCCATAATTACCTGGTTGACATCCTATGGACAGAAGAAGCCCTCTCAAATTTTAAAGCACAACATTATGAGGCATAAGAAAATAGTTGCCATTTTAAGCTACTAAATTTTTAATTAATTTGTTACATAAATGCATAACTGAAAATGAATTTTGTTCTAGAAGAGGGATGCTATTGTCACAGAATCCTAAAGCATGTGACATTGACTTTGGGGCCAAGAAGTAAATGACAGGTAAATGAGTCCGTTGGAGACCCTTGGTGAAATGTGGAAGGACAATGGGAAAAGTGTGTTTGGAGGTTGGAGAATGGCATGTGACTCCTATTTTCACCGATTTGGGTGAGAATGTCGAGTATCTTTATCCCACTTGACTGTCCGGCCAGCACAGGTTCAGTACTTGCCATGGACCCGATGTGGTCTCAGAGGTCAACATGCCAACACGTTTGTTTTCCCTCACACTTGGCTTCCTTTTCCATTTCCCACATGAGTTACTCTGAATACCAGCCCTTCCCTCAGGCCCCTATCTCAACGCTAGCTCTTATTCTTCACAGATGAGTCTGCCTCATTCTTCACTATAGAAAAGGAGAACTTCCTCATTTAATCCATGGCCAGTGTTTCTATTGCTACCTAGACGCTGTTCTCTCTCTAATATATACTTTCAAACCTCATGTGTCTTCTGAATGTGAGAGTCTACATTCCAACTGGCTATTCATCTTGAATGTATATCACACACTTCGCTTTAAGCAGGATCACCCTCACTGGCTCCTGCCATCATAAGCTCTGTCTCACACTGACACCTCGGCACACACAGGGACAACAATTATGTGCTTTAGAAACTTTGGTGCCATATATAAATTTAACTCCCTCTCCTTCCCTGTAAAATTCAGTAATAATTAACCTGTCCCTCATTTTTTATTGATTTTCTAAAGAGAGAGGAAGAGAGAGGGAGGGAGGGAGAGAGAAACATCAATGTGAGAGTGAAAAATTGATCAGCTGCCTCCTACATCAGTGATGGCAAACCTTTTGAGCTCGGCATGTCAGCATTTTGAAAAACCCTAACTTAACTCTGGTGCCATGTCACATATAGAATTTTTTTGATATTTGCAACCATAGTAAAACAAAGATTTATATTTTTGATATTTATTTTATATATTTAAATGCCACTTAACAAAGAAAAATCAACCAAAAAAATGAGTTCGCTTGTCACCTCTGACACACGTGTCATAGGTTTGCCATCACTGTACTACATGTTTCCTACTGAGGACTGAGCCAGAAATCCAGATATGTGCCCTGACTGAGAATTGAACTCCAACAACCTTTCACTGCAAGGGAGGGTGCCCAACCAACTCAACTGGCCATAGACTGTCCCTTTAAATATTTCTGAAATCCACTTCTCTTACTTGACTCAGACCCTGCTCAATTCTTCCCATGACACTTACAATGCCCTTTTAAAGAATCTCCTGGTTTCTAGTATCTCACTTTTTTCAATCCAACTAGAATTCTCTTTCTATAACCCAAATAAAACCATCTCATTTTCCACCTAAAAATTCCATTACCTAGACCAATGAGTCTCACAGATTTTTGGGTGTCATTCCCAGAGTATCTGATCCGGTCTGTCTGTTTGGGAGCCCAGAAATTTGCACATCTAACCTGTTCCCTGGTGCTGCTGCTGCTGCTGGCCAGGAAACCACACTTGAAAATTACTAGCCTGAACCATTTTTCTTTAAACCTGTTTGATTTGCAATTCTTCCAAGAATAAACACTTCAGTGCAAACTCTGACATATGTATATTCCTATTTATTTATAAATTATATAGGTGTTCTAATACACTAGCCTAGTAGGTATATTATGAAACATGCTAAAAGTAATCATTAAAAAGATGACACAAAACAAATAGAAAATTCAAGAATATTCCTCCTGCATCCAAATGTATACCCTACAGCAGAGGCTTCTGGGAGGAACAAAGATTAAGAATAAACCTGTGACCTGTTATATACAGTCCTATATTATTTGTCTTTCTGGTCACTTATAGTCAGCCTGTTTGCTCTCTAATTCTGGCTCCAGGCCATAGCTCACAACCTTAAGAAATGTCCTTTACTTCTCTAAGCCTCTATGTCTTCCTTTAAAAAATTGAGATAATATTGGTAACTACCTCATGGGATTGCTTCTAGGATGAAATAAGTCATATGCATAAGTGTGCCTAATATATAATAAATGCTTGATTAATGCTGACTGTTATGATTGCTCCTAGTTAGACACCTTATGCTATAACCATGCTGGTCAGTTTCCTGAATAAGCATCTATGCCTCAGTGTCTTTGCTTGTGTCGTATCCTCTCCCTGGATTATACTTCCTTCATCTCCACTTGGTAATATCCATCTCATCTTTCACAGCGCAGCTAAAAATGTTATGTCCCCTGTGAGAACTTACCTGAACCTCCTGGTGTAATTAATTGCTCTCTTCTCTGTGTCCCCATAGCACTTTTGCAAGCCTCTGACTATGGCTTTCTACAATGTATTATGTACAG
Organism: Myotis yumanensis; assembly: GCF_028538775.1. NCBI lineage: Eukaryota > Metazoa > Chordata > Mammalia > Chiroptera > Vespertilionidae > Myotis > Myotis yumanensis. The sequence goes on from NW_027223762.1 coordinate 8,979,218, forward strand.
TTGCTTACATGGCATTTCCTCCAATATTGTGAGCTCCTTGGTGGTAATAACAATGCCTAGTTGACCTATGCATTCATCACATCACTCAAGAAAATGCTTGGCACATAGCAGATGCTCAGTACTCATTGCAAAAGAAGGCAAGGACATGCAGGTGACAATCCTACCCCAGCAGCATAGCCTAGCCTGTGAGCTATGTTCAGCCGCAGATGGTGTCTTACCCAGGTGACTCCCATGTTGCCCCACTTTCCCCGGTCCCTTGGCCAATGAGGCTGTGATATCATAAAAGATAAACATTTGGTGTTTGTCCTGGGTTCAGGCACACAGTTCCTAAACCCCTTGGAATCTCCTGGGTGGTGAGTATCTTTTGCATGCTAACGAGATGTCTGGTTCTGGGGGCTCCTGAATAGCTTCAGGATGAGAGTTGTTCACCAGAAAGACAAAGGCTTAGTTAGAAACTTGGCAATTTCAATCCCACCCCCGAAACTTCCAGGAAGGGGAGAAGCACTGGAGATTGAGTTTAATCACCAATGGCCAATTTTTAACCAAGCATGCCTGTCCAAGGCAACCTCCACAAAAGCTCCTGAACAACAGGATTCCGAGAGCTCTGGGTTGGTGAAAGGTTCCATGAGCTGTGAGGGTGTCCCCCACCTGCCAGGGCAATTACACAGGATAGAGACTCTGCACTCAGGGCCCCTCTGGATTTCACCCTGAGTATCTCTTTATTTAGCTGTTCATTTGAACCCTTCATAATAGCCTTTCTAATAAACAAGTAAACATAAGTGTTTTCCTTCGTTTTGTAAACTGTCTGGCAAATTATCAAACCTGAGGAGGGGGTTGTGGAAACTGCCCACTTACAGACAGTTGGTCAGAAATCCAGGTGGCATTATGAGACCTGGATGGGTGTGGGGGCAGTCTCATGGGACTGAGTCCTTAATCTGTGGGGTCGGCGTTAGCTCTGGGCAGTTAGTATCAGAGAGAATTAAGTTGTAAGACATCCAATTGATGTCTGCAGAGCTGGAGAATTGGTTGGTATGGGGGGAAACCCACCCATTTGGTGTCAGAATGTGAATAAAAGCAGTTCCAGTTCCAAGGGGCCAATGAGGTTCATCTGGGAGTCTGCAGCTGTCTGATGGAAATATGCCAGCCAACCTAAGAGGCACCATACCTGGAACTACACCCTAATCGGCCCAACATGCTGTTCACCTAACACTAAGTCCACAAATGGTGATGAACAGAGCCTATTTGAATGAATTGATGTCTCAATTATTCTCCCTGGTTTCGATCATTTCATGGCCTTGGGATATAAAAATACGTATGCCTTTCCTCAGTATGAAAGCTGCCCCCAACCCCATGGATGAGATTGCCCAAACTCCCAAGGCCCTGATGCCTTGTAATTATGTTCCCCTTGAGCCAACTCCTGCCTCCTCCACTGCAGTAGGTCCCCGTGCACATCCACCCCCACCTGAACCAGGGCAACATGTGTGGGTCCGCGCTCCCTGCTCACCAGCATCACAGTGGTTGTCCTCAGGGATCATCTGCAATTCTTTTAGAGTTGGTACCTGGGTCCCTGCGTGGACTTGCTCTTTGTCAATCCGTCCTGCCACCTGCATGAAAGAAAAATTGGAACCAAATTACACCGACATTTTAACAAACCGATCAAGCCCCTCCACCCCCTGCTGACCTGTAACATTGTCACCTCCCTCTGCCCAGATGCCCCCCTCAGTGGAGCTCTGCTTCCATGTGCACAGGATTCCTGGGCTATTTCGTTGTGAAAGAAAAGCTGGTGTCACGTCACATCACGTATATTCTTAAATCATGGCACATAGCATAAGTGAGCCAGATATGCCCTTGTCAACTCTAATGAAAGAAGAATATCAGACCCATTAAAAGGCTAAAGTCCAATCACCCTTTGGTGCTTTTCCTTCTCATCAGCAGGGAAAAAAAATGCTCATTAATCCTAATATATTTGCTTTCAGGCATGAACTAGGAGATCTGAACAGAAATTTCATTTGTAATGAATACATTTTGACAGAAGAAGAATTATAATTCTACTGTTCATAATAATAATAATAAACCATATGAAGGGAACCTGAGGATTCTACATTCTCTAACCTGACAGGGGACCCAGGGGCCCCTCTATCTAGAACATGGTCTTGTGATGCACCAGGAGCATCTGTGTAAACAGTGTGACTGTGACACCACGAGGCTGACCTTCTAACCAGCAGACCAGAATGCGTACATCTGTTACTGACTGGATCTGGTGATGAGGCCATGACGCTTCTGTTGAACAACCCTAAGAGCCTATTTATGAGCCTGTGTTTGGTTTACAGGGATACCTTTTCTGTGCAGGGAGATTATTGTAGGGATACATGAGCAAGTAGGTAAGAAGCTGAGATTCCAATTCTGGGTCTTCCTAAAAAAAATGGTAATCATTCTCCATGATTAAGAGGTCACCATAATAAACAAGATCTTGTTTAGTGTAGCCTGTAAATTTCCCAGTAGAGAGAAACTTGGAGGTCTGCACACAGTAGGCACTTAAATATCTGTTCAATAAGTAGGTGAATAGGTTCAGCTTTGCCACTATTCATCACCATCCAACTGCTTCCCTTGTCTTAAAGATATAAGAGCTGCTCAACCCTAATCCCACAACCATACTATAGACCAAGGGAAGGCCTCATGGAACTGCTATACCAGCTGTAGGATCCTCACTTTCAAAATCATTTAACATGTAACAATAGACTACTACATTTTTAAGCCCTGTACCTGGGTCTCTATTACCAATAGCCAAATACAGGTTGTTTGTTTGTTTGTTTGTTTAGAGAGAGCAATGAAAGGAGAGGGAGAAAGAGAAAAAAACATTGATGAGAGAGAAACATGGATCAGCTGCCTCTTGCACACACCCCTCACTGGGGATCAAGTCCGCATCCCAGGCATTGCCCTGACTGGGAATCAAACCCGTGACCTTTTGGTGCATGGGATGACGCTCAATACACTTAGCCTCACTAACAAGGTGCCAAATACAGTTTTCAATTGATCTTGACATATACTACTGCTTCCGCTTCACAGATAAACCAGCTCAGGGAGATTGAGATGCTCGCACTAACATACACAGCTAGAAAGCAAGAAGCCAGGCGCTTACACCCTGGTCTCTTGACAGAAAAGTCTTATTCTTCCCAACGTGCCCATGACTGTAGTGGCCATGAATCAATAGAGCAATTAGAATTGTTATGTCTATTGTAATATTGAGTTAGAAAAAAGGATTTGGCTTCAATAGATCAGAGAGAAAAGAAATTAGAAGGAGAGCCTGTGTGGAAATGTGTGTGGAGAGCTGCCAGGAGAGAGGCCAGCCAAGAAAGGATTTAACACAATTGCTTATCAAATGGGCAAAGGACAGGGCATGCAATTCACAAGTGAGGACACACAATTAGAAGACAAATGGGGAAAGCATTTTATTTCTGTAGATCCCAAGGAAAGGCGAATTGAAACAACAGTTTTATGCCTTCCAAAACAACAAACATGGCAGACTCTGTGTTTCCATGGCGCTGCAAGGCCCGTGCACAAATGGACCCTGGAAATATAATTTGGGAAATTGCTATAATTTGAAAATATAATTTGGAAAACCCTTTCGAAACAAATTGTCAAGAGTCATGCAAATGTTTATGCCCTTTATCTTAAAGAAAATATCTGAAAGAAAGGAATGTTGATATATAAACAGGCAAACGATAATAACATTCAGAATGCCGAAGTTTAAAATGAATGAAAGATGAAAGGGCCGGTAAGCAAAATGATGTTTATGTTATGTGGACAATTAACGTGGTGGGATATTACACTGTTAGGCTCAGGTCCTGTCCCCTCTGGTCTAGACATTGCAATTGATTTGTTCCTCTTCTTCAGTTTCATCCTCTCCAATCTGGGCCCCTCCCCGCCACCAGAGGGGTTGTATGACTACGGCACCCCTATCACCTTCCTGGTGAAGCTCCCCTGTTCTTAGCAAGGCCTTCAAGGCCCCTGTGAGCTCTGCTGAACCTGCCTCTCCAGCCTCATTCTTTGCTTGGGCCCCACCTAAAGACCTCTGTTCCTATGCACTAAACACAACATAAACACATTCATTTCCGGAGTAAGCGTCAATGTCTGCGGATGTCGTAGCCTCTATCTGGAATATCCTTTCATCATCTCCACATAGCAAAATCCTTATCATCTTTCTCTACCCAGATGACAAGGTGGGCTTTGCTCATGCATCTTCCGAACTAGTGGGGCTTTATCTGTGCAACAAGTGCCAGTTTGCCTTCAAGACTGAGCTTCCTTAACTGGCTTTTTGTAAAGATTTCTTTGATTTCCTCTATCTGCATTGCCAGGTTGAATCAACCATGCTTTCCTTCGGGCCTCCAATGAAACCTGTATAGATGTTTATCAGAGCTCCTGTCATTTCTTATTGCAGGTATTTTTGCATATGTCTCTCTCTCTCTCTCTCTCTCTCTCTTAAACTCCTTGAGGTCATGAGCACATCATCATAACCAATCATATCAGCATCTTATTCAGCAGCATTTACTTAACACTCAGCGTATGCCAAGAACTTTGCTTGTTGTCTCCATATCTCATTAAAATTTTACAACTCTAATAAAGTATGTTGTTAATTAGTCTCAATATAAAATATGAGGTAACTGAGGCTCAAAGAAATTAAGGCACAAATAAGCAAAGAGCATTGCCAACCATGATCTATTTGACTCCAGCTATCTACCCAGCATATGGTCTCATTCACTTTTCTAACATACTAGCTGACATATAAGAGGTGCTCAATAATTGTCCCAAAAATAAAATCATGTGGCAATATGGGTAAGTGTTTACAGCGCACAGGATAAAGCAGCAGGTAAAAATCTATCTACACATTGATTACAACCCAATGAAAGCTGTGTGTGTATATTTGACAGGCTGCATAGGAACCTGGCCATAGCAGAGGTCAATTTATTAGAAAAACAAAGAATTCTGGCAATTTTAAAATCATTTTTGCCCTTGCATACTATTCCTAAATTATTTACCAAGACGTTTGCTCATGAGAGGCTAGCTCAGTAGGGTTCTACCATCAGAGCTCCTGAGACCATTTTGTGTCAATTGCCCAGAGGAAGCCAGAAAGCAGAGGTCCTAACTGGTTAGTTGCTGAAGGAAACTGTGTGCACATCAGCAGGCCAGAAATATTGACAAGTAATAAGAAGAAGTAATGCCCGTTTCCTTTTGTGCTGAATCGCCATCCACAAAGAGGACTCCACAAGACCTTGATTCTGCCTGAGAAATAAATGAAACCAGAATTTCTCAGCACCATTTCATGGTAGTAAATTCCAAAGACGCATCTCCAAGTAAGCACTCCACCTTCTCAAAAGAACATACTGAAAGAGGAGGAGAGAAAAGACAAGAAATGAAAGAGGCAAAAATAATTTGTGATTTAACCAAGAAAGGAAAGAGGCAGATGAAAACTCAGATAAATCCATCCATTGGTTCTCTGAAGAGCCGTCCCTGAAAGTTTGCGTTTCAGAAGGCGCTGTTTCATTTCGCCTGTGGAACCGGACAGGCGATGGCGCCACTAATGGAAATGGGAAATCAAGAGGAGCAGGTTCTTGGGGAAGGCATATAAGCCCATAAAGAGGACTCGATAAATGTGTTTGTACAGACCACGAAATGAAAGCATCTTATTGGTTGAGTTTCAGTTCCCAGCAGGACATTTTTCATGGCCTGCCAAAATTCGGAACACCTCCTCTCCAGGGGCAAGACGACATTTTAGTAAACTTTCTATTTCAATAAGACAGAAATTGCAAGTCAGCAGGAAAGCGAGCCAGGCTCCACAGTTTCCTTAGTCTTGTATTCCCAGTCGAAGCAGGGCCCAGAAATAGCCAGGGTACACCTGCCCAGCTCCTCCCGTCCGCCCAGGGAGATTTATGACAAGGGGATTTCTCAGGTGTCCAAGTCATGCCGGCCTCTCTAGCTCCAAATATGTTGGGTGCAGATGAGAAGGGGTTTGCTCGCAGCGGGGCTGAGGCAGCCTGAGCAAAACCATGGCACGTTCTCAACTGAAGGGTCAATCTCTTTGCATTGCTTCTTGGGGCAGCAAAGATGGGTGCTTGGTGGCACCCAATTATTACTTGGGATCCCAGGGTCAGCATTATTCATATGTTTATGTGAAAATATGAAAAAAATAAGACAGCAGAATTTCCAAACAAAGAATAATTTTTTTCTTTTTACTTTTTAAATAAATCTTTATTGTTGAAAGTATTACGTATGTCCTCTTTTTCCCCCATCAACCCCATCCAACTCATCCCCACCCCCCATCCCAGGCCTTTACCGCCCTATTATCTGTGTCCGTGGGTTATGCATATCTGCATACAAGGTCTTTGGATGATTACCTCCCACTCAACCACCCTCCCCTGCCTTCCCTCCAAGGTTCGGCATTCTGTTCTATGCTTCCATGTCTCTGGATCCACTCCATTCATCTGTTTATTCTGTTACTTAGATTCCACATATGAGTGAGATCCTGTGATGTTCAAACAAAGAATAATTTTAAGCAGGAAATTTTGAATCATTTTGTGATCTTGCTTGTGGCCGAAGTTGACCTTCATGAAAGATATTGCTTCTTCTCTGGGGAGAGACACACTGATCATTGCATTACTACTTAGAAACAATATTCATATACTTTCATCCTGTTTGCTTCCACAAGCAGGAAAAAAATTGTTTAATGGAGGGATCTCTGGGTCTCAGCCCATGAGTAGATTTTCCTACGGTGACTGGAAAGATGAGCTTGAGAGCGTAGACTGAGGGAAGGCTGGGAGTACTCTGAGACTGCGGCCCCCTTGAGGGCTGACATGCACCCCTTTGCAATTGTAAGGGAAGAGCAATCCTTGTCTTACAGGGACTGAGGCTTCTCTCCATCCCTCAGCACCCCACCTCTTCCTTTTCCCTTCCTCTATAAGTCAACAGGAAAAATAACATTCCTGAAATAAGAGATTTATTTCTCATCAAAACAGAGCCTTTTTTTATGTAGCTAGCCATAAGCTTCCTTTGCTGAAGCACTGAATTCAAAAGCAGCTATAAGTAAAAAGAATTTGCTCTTATCATAAATAAAAGATTGTATATGCGAACTTATTTGCAGTAAAACCTTATGATAAAAAAATATAATTTATACCCTAGTTTCTCCTGTGTATTTTATGTAATATCCTAGTAAAATATTTTCATTTTACAACATGTACCTATTAAAACCATTCCTTATAAAACTGTCGGCATAAAATAAAATACAAAAACTGGAAGGAAAAAGCAGAGGAAAAGAAAATATATCACAAAGAGGTGATGAAAGGCAACAGGAAGATGCGTATGGAAATCCTCCCAGTGAGACATAAATAACAGTCCTATGGAGGCAGTGGAAGGTGCTGATAACTAAGTAGGATCTTTTAAGGTGAGAAATACTTCAATCCCTCTTAGAATGCCATTCTTCTCTCTATGCTAACAAGGAATTCGAGCACAACGAAATTTGCAGACAGGACCTTACTAGCGAGATAGACTGAGTCTACAAAACAAGTCAATTAAAAAGAAAGGGTCCTGAAAATGACAAATATTGTCTCTGAAAATGCTGCCCAACATTTGATTGATGTTTACTCTGGAGGAAACAGATGCTCCTCCCACCTGCAAGGGAGTTGCAGCCTGTTAGCCAAGGACCCCTTCAAACCAACTAATTAGATCTGTCAATCTTGGTTAAGTTGCAGTTATTATTTGCTTTTAAACAGTCTCAAATGCACAAAAAATTTGCAAAAATAAAAAGAACTCCAGAACTCTACGATTTAATATTTAAATTATTACATATATTTAAATATATTACATATATTTAAATTATTAAATATTTAAATTATTAAATTATTTAAATATATTACATATATTTAAATTATTAAATATTTGACGTATATATTTAAATTAAGAGTGAGTTGCTAATTTATGATACACATTGACCCCTAAAATGCCAGTGTGTATTATGTGGGGCACTCTCATCTGTAATCTGGGTAACAGAAGGAAAATAATATTTAATATTATTTAATCTATAGATCTTATTCAAATGTTGCAAATTGTCCCAAATGCCCTTAATTTTTTTTAGAGAAATTAAATAATTATAAGGGAAGAAAAATCAAAAGAGAATTCTGGTCCAGGATCCAATCTGGGATCACCCACGGCATTCAGTTTGGTCCCCCTTAATGGAGAGCAGTATCTTAGTCTCTTTGCTTTGTCTCTGCTTTGTTTTATTTTATTTTTTAACCTTTATTTTTTGTAGAGTACAAGCCAGTTATTTTGTAGGATACCTTGGTTTGGTCTGCTGTTTCCTCATGATTATATTTGGGTTATACACGTTTGGCAGGAATGGCACAGAGGCGACGAGTCTTTCTCAGTGCATGATATCAGGAGGCATCTGCTGATTTGTCTCCTAAGTGGTGATCAGGTTGATCACAATTTTCAGATGGGTCTCCATCATAAAATCACTATTTTTCCCTTTGTAATGAATAAGTGGAAATACTTTGAAATTAAGTAAATAGCCTGTTCCTCATCACAATTTGTATCCCATCGTTCCAGCATCTATTGGTGACTCTTGCCTAAATCATTCATTACTGTGACAGGTGCCAAGTGCGAAGGGGTAGAGCAGACTCTCTGTGGGATCTGATGGTTTAATTTTTGACTCAAAAAATAAAGCTGTACCTATTTTTACTAAATTCTATAGAAAAATAAAGATCAACCAAATTGTCTAATGGGGACTAGAGAGAACATAGGATCCATTTTCTGTGCACCAATAATTCTCAATGGAAATGTGAGGTTTTTATTGCTATCGAAAAAGTCATAGATTTAGAAAAGTTGAGAAACACTATATTGGATGTTTTCCTTTTGAGAGAAATTAACCTCCAGTTTAGAAAACAGAATGGCAGTTTTTCTCATAAGGAATTGTTCCGTTTTTGTGTGAAGACATTTTGAATTTTGTAACCAACCAAGTTTTTGCCTTTTGACAACACCTGCTTGAAAACCAAGAGCCTAGATCAGCCGTGGGCAAACTACGGCCCGCGGGCCGGATCCGGCCCATTTGAAATGAATAAAACTAAAAAAAAAAAAAAAAAAAAAGACCGTACCCTTTTATGTAATGATGTTTACTTTGAATTTATATTAGTTCACACAAACACTCCATCCATGCTTTTGTTCTGGCCCTCTGGTCCAGTTTAAGAACCCATTGTGGCCCTCGAGTCAAAAAGTTTGCCCACCCCTGGCCTAGACTGTGTTTAGTTCATCATGACACATCCTTAAGTTTAAATTTGCAGTCTCATTTCTGGACCATTTAATGTTTCCAGCTTTCATTCTTCTTTTGCTTAATTAACAATGAGCATCTGATTTTATTAGGTATTTTTGTAGCCAGAGAGAAACTTTGCGGACTAAGATAGGCATACAAACTAATTAATTAAATAGTCTATTCTTTCTTTGTCTCATCAGTTGCTGTTTCAAATCTCCAGAATCAATCAAATATCTTATTGTTAAGGCTACCTAATTTTGTTCCATTTGGCGTGCCATGTTGGAGGAGGGGACCGGTGGAAAAAAAATGCACAAAAAACATTAAACCAGTGCCATTGGTTCATTCCGTGACCATGTTTTCCAACACCCTAAAATAACAACACTGGTATTGCTTGTCACCTGGAATGGGTCCATCCTGGTCCAGATAAAGGAGAACTAACTGGGGCATTAGAAGGCCCAGCCAGAAGGAATTTGACCTCTGCCATAGACCAGCTGTGTGACCTTGAATACATCTATTCCACTCTCCCAGCTTGAGCGTCCTTGTTAAAAATTGGGAATAAGAGGACCTGGACGACCCAATTGTGGGAAAACCCAATAGGAAAGTGCTTCAAGAACAGCAAGAAAGCCAAAAATTCCTCATCATCATACCGTCTAGTAAGATCATCAGACCATAAACAAGCGAACAGATACACAAATAATTTCAGGCCATGGACAAAGCTACGAAAACAAAATGGAGTGAGAGATTAGAGAATGAAGGTGGGGAGGATGATTTTAGAGGGAATGGCCTAAGGAGGCCTCTGAAAGGAGTGGATATTTAATCAGAGACTCCAATAAACGAGAAACAGAAAGCTATGCAGAGATGACAAGAACACCTGAAGCAGAGATAACAACCCAAAGGCAGGAAGCAACTTGATGTGGAAGTGCACAAGGCGAGTGTGGCTAAGGGTGCTTGCACAGGCTAGCGTGGCCCGTGCGAGATGGGCCAGGGAGGCGCAGCCTTTGCCAACCAGCCTCTCTGCAGCCTTAGCATGAAGATCATGGGCTCTTCAAGTCCAGCCTAGGCACACCTCCCGGTCTGCCTCTTCCCGTCGTGGTGAAGGTACTTCACCTCTCTCGGCCCTGCAGCTTCCTCGAATATGAAACAGACATAATAACAGCTGCCACTTCACAAAATTGTGTAAGAATTGAATGGGATAATGCTTAGCACAGGTGTGCTCTCAAGAAGCATTAGCTATTACTTTTGGGTCCACTCAGACTTCTCCATCAGTTGAATAGCCGTGGCCCTCACAGGGTAAACCATGCCACACAGGTTCAAGGATATTTTATAAAACTTTTCTGTTATGATAAGAAGTCAACTCTTCAAGGATAGAAAACAGGTCTGCTTTGACTCCACGGCACCTAGCCCAGAGCTGCACACAGTAGGTGCCCGATAAGATATCTAAACTGAGTAAATATCGGTGAAAGATGGTTCCTGACAGTAGTAACAAGCCAGCCACGGAATGCAGGCAGGAAATTGGGCTCCCCAGTGCCCGGCTCTATGCAACATTCACAACGGGCACAATTTGTTTTTAAACTCAAGCTGTGTGAAATGTGTCTAGATCATCCTAACATATTCGGATGCATGCTCACCTTAAGTAATGTGTTGTCTCAGGAGTGAGTCCCTGGCTCGGCCATTATAGCTGATTTTTATCAACAATTAGGGAGACAGGCATTTGTCTGATTACTCGCCCAATTTCTGAACAAATGGCTCCTCAGCCAACCATTGCGAATACCTCCCACCACCACCACCACCATCTCCAAGTTCAGACTTCTCATTCCAATCATGCTAGGAATGTAATCAAGTCCCTCCGTGGAGATGAGTTAATTATCTCCTCAGGCTATGAACAAACGTCAGAGTGTTTTCTGACCATGTCGCCTGATGAGAGGATACCCCAGTGGAGCTGCAGGGCTTGTCAGCTGCCACCCCAGGGCCCTTGATGGTATCTGGGAGCCTTGGTCCAAAATGACCTGCCTTTATCCCCCAGGTTCTCCATTGCACCTGCTCCTGGCCATGCAATGCTGGGCATGGAACTTAGCTCTCTCCACCCCTCTGGCCAGCCCAGCGGCATCCCCATGGCTGGGCTCGGCTGTGAAGCTCACCCGGCACTTCCTACAGCCCTCCCCACCCACCCCCCAGCCCAGGATGCCCCTCTGGAAAGCGGATCCAGCTCTGCTGAGCTTCCTAAGACAGATAAGGGAGGAAATCAGCATTCCTGTCCTCCATCACCAGGCTGCCAGGGACAGCAGGACCCAAAGACTCAAACATAAATCACCTGCCTATCGCCATGTTTTAAGCTTCAGCTTTAATCCAGCTCAGAGTGGGATTAGCTGCCTCAGAGACTGCTAATTGCCAGATGGCTGCTGATAGCCGACTGCAGAAACATGTGCCATGGAGCCCCAGAAAGTCAGAACTAGGAGGGGTCCCCGCGAAGCCAGCCAAGCCTTCATCGTTTCATCGTCATACAGGGGCCCAGGCAAGGCGGTTAGCTCTGGGATACACATGGAGTGAACGGCACAGACCTGGGTCTTCCTGTGGGTTTTGTTTGAATTAGTGGAGAAAGAAAGAAGAGCATTGAGAGACAGCTGCGCATCCCTAGCTGATTAAACCCTGCTGCCCCCAGAAAGGGGCGGGAGCAAGAGGAAGGAAAGTTAATTGGCTGAATATCTCCTATGTTCTAGACATGATGTCAGCTGTTTTCATGGGTAATACCTGGGTTCTGATCCCTGGTCTGACACTGACCCCACAGGTAATCTTGGGTAAATATTTTCCCTCAGGGGCATCTTCCTACCTCATATCGGGTTGACAAGGTAGACTGGATGATCTCTAAGACAGCAAGTGGTTCTCATTCCTCAGTGAGCACTAGAATGCCCTGGAGGACATGGCAGAATGCAGATTCCTGGGCCCTCCCTCAGTGGGCTTGGAACTGGGTCTGGGCTGTCAAACACAAAGCAGTGAGGTGGGTGCTGTGGTCTCTGGACCACACCTAAATGGTATTACCTTACTCTAAGTTGCAGCCACCAACTCTAAACAGCATGAGTGAGTCTGTGAACAGGAAACACAGGCATGCACATACAATCACACACACACACACACACACACACACACACACACACACTTTTTAAAAAGAAGAGCCCCAAACTAGTAAATCAAATCCAATGGATGGAAGCCCGCAGGTTTCCTTAACCTCTCAAAAACAACGTGAACATTAACACGTTGCACGCCCAACTGAACTAGAGTTTCTGTCCTGTGGCCCAAGTCCTTTCCTTGGAGAAGAATCAAGTGCTGTCTTACACCCAGGGGGCCTGTAAGCCTGAATGAGAGGAGCTCATTAACATAGTCACACTCAGATGGAGGCCCAAATGGCATCCCAGGGAAGCCTCTGAATGTCTTTGGCATCTGGTACATCCAGACGTTTTCCATGTCCCCTGTGAGGACTGTAACCAGCGAGGGTACCACCAGGATAGAGACAATACAGGGGTGCTCACCTTCACTTCTGTGGTGTGTCCAGAGGTCTGCTCCCCTGAAGTCCCCACCCAGAGTACTGCCAACCTCCCAAGACACCTGTTCCCAGAAATTTCTCAAATATATATCAACCCCCCAAAAAGGTGTGATTATATCACAAAGCCCAGAAGTGCTCCTAGGAGAGGGTTTGACTCTTGACAAACTATACTCAGGAGCCAAATATCTAAGATCAATACTACCTGGAGAGGGTCTCCTGGGTTGTATAGAACAACAACAAAAATGGGCAGGAAGGAAACCCAGAAACCCAGGGCAAGGAAGCCAGAGAATGTCCACAGGGTTCTGCTTCTCAGGGATGATGTGTGATGGCTCCGGTCCAGCAAAGGCGGCCACTGGTAGCATTCTTAGCTTCTGGTCCTACAGGTGGGTCCACTGTCATTGCAGAGTTAGTGAGTTGCCAAGGATGGGAGATAAGATGAAAAAAAGAAGAGACCTCTTTTTCAATCCCTGTGAGGAGGGACTTAACCCCAGGCTAGAGCCACGGTCTCTCACCCTGAAAGTCTTCTAATGCTGTCACCCAGCCCTTCCCTTCCTACCTTTGGAAGCACTAAAAGCATTTACACTAAAAAGTAATTCTACATAATTGTTACCAATTTGGTCACAAACCAGAATGCATATGTCATAGATAAGCCTTCTGGTAGAACATACATAATACGAAATGTTTAATTTAAAAGTAAGAAAATCAGTCAAAAGTATCAGTTTACCAACACACAGCCCAGGGTGGGGACAGAGGATCAGGTGTGGGAGGAATAGAGGGCTCAGAGGAGAGGTAACAATAGGCATATCTCTTCATCTTAGAGAGCAGAGAGTTAACAGATACTTGGCAATGATATATAAACTAAAATATTTTTCATTTAATGTAATCATTGATAGAATTTTAAAGGGTTATGTTCCACAGAAATTGCCAAAAAGGAAATCAGAAACAGACCACATAGAAGGAGGCCTAAACAAGAGACAAGGGAAAAGTAAGATAGCAGAATTGAGGCAAAACATGCTTTGTTAAAAGACAAAGCACACAAAACACCAACTGCACTTGTGACGATGCAGAATGTTATGCCCCCTCTCTCTCATTGCTGCCTTCAGCACCTTCTCCTTCTCCCCCACTTCTCAGCAAGGAGGGGGCACCCACAGGCTTTTCCCCAACTCGGAGTTTGCCCACTGTTCTGAGTGGATCCAGGATCCTGACCCAACACCCTGGCCTCTTGGTCCCTTTGTCTCTTCATCTCAAGTTCTTCAACTTCACTGATGTGTCTCTACTTCAGCCACCCACAGCCATTGCCATTCATTGGACCCTGTCATTCCCCAAAGCAACCCACCCCCAAGAGCAAGGAAATCTATCACTGCACATCACAGCTCTTGGCATTTCTGCTGTCAAGGAGAGAGGGCAGGTTCAAGAGAAGGCGTAGGCTTCTTTGGATTTTTAATAGAAAGGATGAGGTTTTGTTTAAAAAAAAATAAGCCAACTCATAAAATTACAATCAGAAGAAGGGGCAAGTCCTGAGGATGGCAGTTTTGAGGGAGAGAGAGATGGAGTCAGAAAGGGTGGAGCCACTGGCCTTGGAGTTCAAGCCTGCAATGTCTAGAAACTGCACCCTTAACTTATAGGATGAGACCAAAGCAGCTCACTGATCAATTCTGAGACTCAGCTCTACTGTTCAAAAGTAATGAATCAGAGAAACTAAACATCTACCTCTAGAACTCAGAAAAAGGACACAACATGAGAATGTCTTTTATAAGAAAGTGATAAAGATACTATTGCAAATTAATACATTTTAGAAAAAATCTGCAGAAATGAATAATTACAAAAGTTACATTTAACAAATAGAAAAATATATAGTTGATACAATTCACACCACACCCGTCAAGTCCTCTCAAGCATGTAAATTATTGTTTACATGCTATGCATTGTTCACATCTCATATAAACTATAATGGGAATAATAGCCATATATGTACCGATTCAGGTCAGATTTTGCTGTTAAATAAGTTCCAGTCAGGTTTTGTCTTTAAATGTTTTCTTAAACAGATTGGGTTTGTAGATTTCCCCACTTTCCCACCAGGAAGACTGGAATCAATGAGATTCTAGAAAGAGGAGAGATTTGAAAACGTTAACAATTCCATAACTTAAAACCTACAGGAAATATCAGGTATATGCTAGGTTCTACAAATAGATCGCAGATGCCCAGTTCATCGACAGCCTCCACGAAAGATGGCTACCGGCCCAACCACAAAGCCTCGGCCTTGGCGGTTCCCCCTGTAGCCTGACTAACCTCCCATCCTAGGGGCTCACCCATAAGAGCTGATGGAGACTCTCCAAAGCTGTCAACGCGAAGGGGTTACACAGTTTCTTCTCTGTCTTTCCTCCGCCAAAAGCCCACCCAGGACACCGCCATCTGCTCAGCAGTGGGGCATCCCAGGCCCCAGGGACACCGTTCAAGATGGGCAACTGGGTCCAGGGCCATTTCCTCTTGACACCTGAGAACTCCTCTCCCCTCTCGGACAATAAGAGCACACATGCCCTGGTGATCAGGAGCCCAGCCAGCATGGCAGCAAATATGTGTTCTCGGCAATGCTGAGATGTCAACTGCATTTGGTAACCAGGGGGCACCATCTGCGTGAGCAACTGCTTCTGCAAAGCCCCAGCCCATGAGGCCGCTGATGGCCAGAAGGGACTCCTGCTTCTTCACAAACCGGCAGAGAAAGTGCCCATTTCTGTCTGTTCAGAGAAACAAGCACGTAGGGGAACAGGGCTCTCCCGGGACAGATGGGCCGATTCTCTACCCCGCCCCTCCCTTCGCTATCCCCTCACAGACAAAGGGGACGAAGCTGCGAGGGAAAACCTCCTCGCCGGCCAGGGTAGGCGAGGTGGTGCCTGGAGGACACATGGATAAAAATTGTATTTCAAGTTCTGCAGTTGTGGCCTTTGAGGATGATCCCTTGCCTTTGTTTTGTTTTGTTTGTTTGCATTCTTAATGCCGGGGTGTTTGGGAAGCCTGATGCTGTTGTGCAAAAACAAAACAAAACAAAAAAAAGAAAGTATGAGATTTTTGAAAAGACAGCCCTAAGTCTAAACGCTAGGTTCTCTATTTATTCTCTGCCCACCTTTCAACAGAGCATTCTAATCCTCTTAAATCTGTTTTCTCATCTGCTGAGAAGGAAACACTTAAAAGGTACTTAATCTCGCAGGGTTATTGCACTGGGAACGCGTTGGGAATCGGCAGAGCGCAGAAACCTCCGATACTTGGTAGGATGCGGAGCTGCCGCCAGCCTGCGGTCCATCACACCCATGTTAACACCGGGCAGGCCTGGGAGCTGAAGCCTCTGGAGAGAAAGGGATTTGACCACGTTTCCGCTGCCAGAAAGACTCTTGGGGGTACTGCCTGCTGCCCACACCTGCCAGGCAGGGGAGAGAGAGTTGAAAAGTAAAAATTCTCAGCCTTGCCTGGGACTGAAAGCTCTCTGTTTGGGGTGAGACTGAAGGGGTGGGGAAGTGGGGGTGTGCTGAGAGCAGGCATAGGCATGCCTGGGTCGTGAGCTTTACTCTACCCCATCCCAGCCAGTGAGGGCTCCTATCTGCCCACACTCGCCCTAGGTCTGTGCGCCTCCAGCTGTCCCCTGCCGCTGGGCATCGCCAGGGCATCCCCCCAGGCCCTCAGGCTCTGGCCACAGGTTCTAAAGGAACTGAAGGGGCAGAGCTGGGGGGTGGCGGTTCAGCAGCTCCTGCTCGTGGCAGGTCTGCGCCTAGCACTGGGCCAGCTCCCTCTCCACGCATCAGGCAGCTTCAGGGACATATTTGTTTACTCCGTTTGCCGAGATGCAGTTTGCATAATATTGAATCTGGAAAGGACACTGCATCCACTGACAGGAGTTTTCCCAGCTGGAAAAAAAAAAAGGAAAGAAAGAAACCAGCTTTACATTTTTTTACATGCCGGGGTGGAAATAAAGACGCCAACCCCATGTGCCAGGCTTTCTGACGGGCGGCTCATGGTGTGGGGAAGGCCGCACTCCCAGATCCACAGTATTGTTGGATGGCTTTCTCGTAAACACTGTTGGCAGCTCCAGGGATGGCTCTTTTGGTAAAAAGGATGCGCTGGAATGAAATGTGGGCCTACAGCCAAGACACATTTCTTCCTATAAAACAGAAAACACACACGTGTCGGGTTGGAGGGAGCCAAGCCTCACAGAGAGAGGAGGCGCCTGCTCCCCAGCGTTCCCTGAGGATGGAAGAGCAGGGGAGCTGGGCTTTGACCTGAGATGGCCTGCGGGGGGCAAAGAGCTGGGAATGTGTACCAGCCTCTGGGCCCCCAACCAGGCTTTTCAATCAGGTGCCTCTTGACAGCTTGCTGATATTCCCAGATTATATTCTCTAAAGGCCTAGCTGTAGAGCAAAGACACAAAGCACAAAGTCAGGGTATGCAGGAGGAAGCCAGTTGGGTGTTCTTCATAGGCCCGGGTCAGCCATGCTCCTGGAAACTGTCTTCTCACTGAGGCTCAGGCCACCCTTCTCATCACAGACCCCTTGCTCCCCAGGGGGGACTATGCTGAGCAGAAGCACTGCTTGTCCAAACATCTGTCCTCACACGGCACGATCCCCTGGAGCCTCCTACACAGAGTGTGGTCTTCAGAGCAGCATCTCCTAGGGGTGGCTTAGAGATGCAGAACCTGAGGCCCCACCCAGACCTGCCGACTCAGAACCTGCCTGTGCACACGATGCCCAGGTGATTCGTAGGCATGTTGAAAGTTTGAGAGGTGCTGGGCCAGGGGCGTTCAGAACATCCTCATAAGGGGACAGGAGTGCCTCCTTCAAGGTCCTGCAGCTGAGAAGGCAGGATAGTCAGTGGAGCATGAAATGATGAAGCCCCACGCCACCTGGGTTTGGGTGACAGGCAGGTTGGACCTTAGATCTGCTCCTCTGGGACTCCAGGTGTCCCAGCAACCCAACTGCACATCTGCTCACACTGTCATCACACCCCATAGTCTTTCTGGAAGAGGGGAAACCACTGAGCTCAAGTCCAAGGTGATTTAAGACCTCAAAGGAGAGTAAACATCAGATCTTCACTGTGAACTGCTCATCCTTCAGCAGAGCTGGCTTTCCCTGTCCTGGGGACACAGATTCAGGTCCTGCGCTATCCCTGTGAAGTCTGAAGCGAAGGGCAGCCGTGTCCCTTGGTGGTCGGGCTGCACAGGCCACAAGCAGGAGCACTGCCCGGCACAAAACGCTGCTCTGTCTCCTCTTTCAGCGCCATTGCTCTAGTCTGTCCTCTGAATCTGGGGAACTGATGAGCTCATCCCTGGGCATATCACCAAGCTCTGCTGATGGCTTAGTGTCAAACTGCCATCAGGGGCCAAGTTGCCCTGCGCACCAGCAAGACTCACAAACCCACAGCCTCCTTAACATCTAATGTCATGGCAACAAAATCACCAGCCCCTGGTGACCACTAACGACAAGGCCATGCCACAGTGGTTCTCTGGGTGAAGGAGCAAGCACCATGCCCTCCTGGTTGGGGCCCCCAGGACCTGGGCCATTCACAGTATGAGTGTCTCACTTTGTACAGTGGGTGTGGCACCTGCTCTGCTACCTCACTGGTTCTCATTGCTTATACCTTGTCAGGACAATGGGAACGAATTGTGTTTACTGTAGACATTCTATAGCTGAGTGCTCTGCAGACTTTTTTTCAGCGTCGTCTACGTAGATTGTAAATTGCAGCTTAGCCATTACATCTGTGTATCATTCATCATACCTGGGAATGAAAGTCCAGGGTGAGAAGGAAACTTGGCCAAGTTCACTGTCCAAGTTGTGTTGTATTTTTAAGGGCTGCAGCAGTCATAGGGTTACAGCTGCTTTAAAATGTTTTTCAGGTTAAAATTCCTAGAGCAGATTGCATTGTGAGAAGCTGTGTGGCCCTGATTACCATTTCCCAGGTGTTAAGGCAGACCCAAATGACTTTCTGAGGAGAACCTTGCCCTTACCCACAGGCACATCCTGACTTATCTGCAAAAGAAGGTACTGAGAGCTTTCCATTCAGGCAGGAGTGCTTGTAAGGTGACACCATTTTGACAAGAGTGTGTTCATCTTACTCCCACCTTTGGTGACTGTGAAACGTGAGGCTCTACACCTACCTACTTCCCTGCAACAGAGAATATTTGCACTCCTAATAGTTGCCAGAAAATGTAACCTTGAACTTGGTGTCATTCAAACCTTTCAATTCCTCTAGGTTAAGAGGAATTGTGTTTAGAGAGTATTTCCCAAGAGGGACTTGTATTAGTTAAAATAATGCTAGCTACTCTAACAGACAAATCCTGAATTCTCAGGGGCTTGCTACAAAAAAAAATTGGTTCCTCATGCATATCAAAGTCCAATAAAGGTTTTCTGGCTGGGTATCTTTCCACTCGGCCTTAGGTAGCCCAGGCCTCTTCCTTCCTGTGGCTCCATCCTTCTCTGGGTCCTCACATCTTTCTCCTTTTAGCCAGCAGACAAGAAAAAGGACCATGGAGAGAACATATACACTTCTCAACCATGTCAGCTCAGAAGTGACATGTATCACTTCTGCTCATTCAGTGTCAAGGCCCCACCTGGCTGTAAAGGAGTCTAGGAACACTACCCATGTGTCCAGAAAGGTAGAAACAGACTTTGGTGAACTTACTGTAGGTCTTGCCATGGAAATGCATTGTTCAAAATCCCTTAAACTGACCCAGATTAAGCCACTTCATCCAAGAGCAGAGTCTCTGGGGAGCCTCAGGTGGGCTCCACAGAGTAGCTTCTACAGAACAGCAAGGAGGTCCGCCCTTGGTCTCAACAGAGGCAAGAGAGAAACACTGGGTGGGAAGGTGGGGAGGATTTCATACTGATGTGTGCAAGATGCTGCTGAGGACGGCACCCGGGACCTGATGGCCTTTCTCTTCGAGAAATCCAGGAGGAACATCACTTGTTGTCATTGGTACGTCTCCCCTGTGCTTCCTCCTATGTCCTCACATCACAGAGTGACTTTGTGCTGACTTAGCACCTGGCTTTACAGTAAGTAAATGTGCTGTGACTCATGTCACTTAGTGTGCTTCCCTCGTGGCCTCGGCTGTCTGGAAGCTTAGACTCAGATGAACACAGTCTCATCTCTAGCAAACATCTGAGACTTAAGGGATGTATATTTTGAACCAACTTCACACTTGGCTCCATTCATCTTTCCTATTCTTACTTCTCTGCTTTGTTTTTTGGAGGATTTTTTTTTTTTTTTTTGTCAACTTTCTATAATCCAACTATCTTTGTAAACTGCATCTAGTTCATCTAAGAAATACAATGGAATACAAGCTAATAAATAACAAAATTGTCAACAAGATACAAGAGTCGCAATGATGCAGGAGCTACTAGAGAAAGTTAGAGACACTTCCTTTTTTCCTTTTCTTCTTGCCATGGCCTTGGACTTAAGGTTGTGGCTGCTTCACCCAGAGTATCTCTCAATGAGCAGATCTCTTTCCTGTCCTCTGCGTGTCTGCTGCACACTCAGGGTGGCAGGAGACACCTTCTCAGGCCTCAGAACACCCACAAACTCCAGAAGAAGCCTTCCCTAGTTTCTCAAGGGAATGGTAATCTTTGGGTTGCTCTTTGTATAAAGAAGTCCTAGTGTCCATGGTACATTTTCCACTGTGCTTCTTCCTGTGACCTTGAATCACAGTATGCCTTTGTACCCAGACCCACCTCCAAGGCTCTTCCGAGTTCCCGGGGCAGGTTAGCCAAGGGGCAGTGCAGCTCTCAGTGGTGAGCAAGATGTAGGGAAGCCCTACCCAACATGGGGCCACTTGCCACCTGTGGCCACAAAACACTCGCTGTGAGGTGAGTCTGAATTGAGATGCACTATATATCCCAAGAAACCAGAAACACCAATAAGGAAGGATATATGCACCCATATGTTCATAGCAGCACAATTCACCATAGCTAAGATCTGGAAACAGCCTAAGTGCCCATCAGTAGATGAATGGATTAGAAAACTGTGGTACATCTACACGATGGAATACTATGCTGCTGTAAAAAAGAAGGAACTCTTACCATTTGCAACGGCATGGATGGAACTGGAGAGCATTATGCTAAGTGAAATAAGCCGGTCGATGAAGGAAAAATACCACATGATCTCACTCATTCATGGATAATAAAGACCATTATAAACTTATGAACAATAATAGATACAGAGGCAGAGCTGCCTCAAACAGATTGTCAAACTGCAGTGGGAAGGCCAGGGAGGGTTGGGGGGCAGGAGGGAGGGGGGTAAGAGATCAACCGAAGGACTTGTATGCATGCATATAAGCATAACCAATGGACATAAGACACTGTGGGGTAGGGGAGGCCAGGGGATTGTCAAGGGCAGGGGAAAAAAAAAGGACACATATGTAATACCCTTTGTAATACTTTAAGCAATAAAAAAAAAAAGAGATGCACTATAAGTGTAAAACACATTCTAGATTTTGAAGACTGTATGAAAAGATAATGTAAAATATCACATTAATAATCTTTAACATTGAACAGGGATCATCAGCTAATCTCTCAGGACCAATTCCGCAGGGCACTTGGTGATTAGGGTTTGGTCCGGTGCTCTGGAAGAGCCTAGGATTCATGTTAAAAGAGAAGAATTGGGGATTCTTTGCCTCTGCCTACAAGTCTCAGTCCCCTGTCTGATGCACTCAGAGACTCAGCCCGGAGAACAAAGACTTCAAAGTGCCATTCACCTGTATTGTGTGGGCTTTGTTTTCAAGGACAAAAAAAAAAAAATTAACTTAAGGGGGAAAGTCATTTTGGGATTGTTCTTTAGTAAAATTAAATCTTACCTGGAGCACCTTATCTTTCTCAAACAGAGAAGTTCCATCGCCCACCCCAGCCCTTGAATAGCAACTAAGAAAGATGAAAATAGTTTCCTGTTCAGATATTATTTCCATTATCACAGGCACTAACTAGAGGGCAAATGAGCAACTGGCCTACAGACATTCCCTTGTGAAGCCTGAATCTATTGTTTAAGAGAAGCTGCGTGGGGCTGTTTGGGATATAAGTGAGCAGTGGGTGAAAATGTGTATGTGATAATGTTCACGGGAACATATGGAAGAGAAAGGACTCAAATCATTTGAACAGATAGGTGTATCTGAGAATTTACATGCTTAATACACCAATATATGGCCTTGATCTTGATGACCCAGGGAGAGCCCCCACTCTGCCCTGAAGCCCAAAGATGGGCATGTTGAGGTAGCCCACCTTTAACTACAAAGATGCCCATTCCCTGCACCCTACCTGGCCCCACACATCACCACCTCTCTTTTGCCACATGACTTGGCCAACTTGCCCCTTAAGCATTAAGCATATGCCCATGCTTTCTTCCTCCCCCACACACAGGTCCCCACCGCTCTTTTCTCACAGCATAAACCAGCAACCTTGGGTTTCTTATCTTGTGCACATTACTTTGGCATTCCTCTCATCATTTCTGTCCTCTTGGTCTTCCAATTCCTTCATAACACAATCCTCCATAACCCTAAAGAAATCAATCCTTCAATCCCCAGAGAGGATCAAAGACCTCCCAAAAGTATAGGATCTTACAAGGATTCAGTAGAGGTCACAAATGGTTCATTTATATATATATATAAGAAATCCATTTAATCATCAGCAGAGATGTACCTAAAGGTCCATGGGTAGAATTCAGAGGGTCAATGAATTTAGACAGGAAATTGTTCATCTTTAGTCTCACTAACCTCTACTTAAACCAAAGCATTTCCTTTGATTATAAATGTGGGCAATAAACCAGTCTACTTTATCAATGACTACAATTTGTCAACAGTAGAAACCAGATACTTCAATATGTTATGATTGCTACAGATTTCTCAAAATGTGATTTATTTCAGACATATGGCAGTTATCAGAACAATAACAATTGCTTTTTAATGAGCTAAGAAAGAAGGACATATATGACTGTACCATATATCTGTTTTATTTATATTTTAATAACTGTATATCAATAAATCATATCCCTTTTAATCTCATGTATTTTATTTTTAAAAATTATTATGAGAATGAGTCCTATCTTCATAAATTTGGGCTGCTATAACAAAATACCTCAGACTGGGTGGCCTAAACAGCAACCATTTATTTCTCACAGTTCTGGAGGCTGGGAAGTCCATGATCAAGCTTCTGACCACTCCAGGGAACTCTTGTGGACAGCTGCCATCTTGTTGTACACTAACATGGCGTAGAGGTCACCTGTCTCAGACCTCTTATTAGGGCACTAATCCCAAGTACTAGGGCTCCACCCTCATGACCTAGTAACCTCCCAAAGCCCACCTACAAATACGATTACATTTGGATTAGAATCTCATCATATATATTTGGGAGACAGAAACATTTAGTCCATAGGCCTCACTAGATGTCGAAGTAGTCTATGGGGAAAAGGGAAAAGATAGTTAAGACACCCTTCTGAGACCCCTGTGAAGCAGGCCACCCCAACAAAGATTCCTATGATGACATCAGCTACAAGGTCTTCAGCTATAGTTCTCCACGAACTTACAGACTTGAGTCCTCCTAGTGTCTCAAGAGGTGATAAATATCGCATCCATGAAAAAGCAGGAAACTCAGCTCAGGGTATGTGCAGCATGAGGGCGGGGTGGGGAGTGGGAAGGACTAGAGGCCAGGAAACCTGGTCTCGGAGGTGCTGAGAGTCCAGATCTCAGGAGCAGAGCTGAGCGGCCTTGGCCCCGGCTCCTGGAAGGCCCACTTCTGCCGAACACAGAGGCAGGGGTCAGGGGATGCAGCCGAAACACCATCTCAAAATCTGTCTCCAGCCACGAGGCTCCTGCTGATTCTCAACCCCTCAGATAAGGAGGAGGACGTTCTTTTGTGAACATATTTCTAAACCGGTCGAGAGATATTGTTAGCCACTCAATTCCCTACTCCTCACACTAATTAAACCAGCACTCTGGGTTAATTAATTTGTAGGACAGCACCATATTGCTGAGCGCACATTTTTTGGGGGTTTCAACTGCTCTACTTCTCATGTTGAAATTACTTTGCTGCAACTTTTCTTCCTTCTCACCTTTAACTGTAAGTCTGTTGCCATGTTTTCCTTTTGCAGTTTGGAAGAAAAAAAAAAAATGGAAAGGGGGGTGGTGGGAAGAAAGGTTATTTGATCCTTTGAAGAGAGAAATCCTGCTCATGGATTTTCTGCATTTAATTCATTGGAGAGAAAAGTTAGATCGAGTGCATAGAATGAAAAAGGTGGGTGGGGTGAGGAAAGGCCCAGGGGGCTTTGATCTCTCCCAGCTGTGGGTAAGGCAGCTGTCCCCCCAATATCCCAGGGCAGCCGAGTCCCATCAGCCCTTGGAGACCCGTCCACAGCCAGGCCACATGCACCTGACTGGACACCTCGAGGCTACAGGTTCTTAAATCAGCCAGAGAGGGGGCATGAAACTCAGGCAGAAAGGCCAGAGCCTCCCCAGTGCTCGCTGCCTCGGGCACTTTGATCAGAGAAATAAAAGCTGAGAACTAAGAAATCATTCTGAGCCTGAGCCGAGAGGGGAAGAGCTGAGAAACACTCTTTTCACGTGAGTTTGTATTTCTTCCTTCATCTCGGGGCCTGAAGAGGGGAGGCAAAATGCATGCTCCTCAATCCTGGGTGATGAACGCTCAGAACTTGGGGGTCAGCTCAAGGGTTCATGGCAGCCTGTGGAAGAGGACACATCCCACGCCCAGCTCAGGCCAGGACCGAGCTGAACACCCACTCTCAACGCTGTCCTGCTACCGAGCCCCCCGGAAATGCTGACAAGACAGGGCTGGGACGTCATGGGCTGAGCCCCACAGGTCCATAATTAGAACTCAGTTCATTTTAAAAAACAAAAACCTTAGCAGGTAATACGTGCTGGACATTATGCCCAGAAATCTGGGGCCAGAACTGGATGGGTGGTAGGGGGCCCACAGACCTGTAGACTGGTCATAAGCAATTGATAAGTGCTATAAGAAGCTGTGTTCACACGGTCAAGGATGGCACCAGGAATGGGAATGATCAATAACTGGCACAAGCGAAACCTGGGAAGGCTTCATTACAGGGGTAATAAGTAAGCTGGATTTGGATTAAAAAACAACAACAACAGAGTTCATCAATAAAGTATGGAAGGAGAGGAAGCTTCTACAGGGGAGAAAGAACACAGGCAAAGACACAGCTGTGAGATGTGATATCCAGGGGTGTGCAGCAGATAGGGCTGTCTTGAGGGCGATATCTGGGAAGGTGAGGAGTCATGACCAATGACCCTGGGATCAAGTCCAAGGCCCATGCCCACAGGCTGGGTTTTCTGGGGATTCTACCAGATGGAGTGGTTCCCAGCAAGAGACTAACATGATCGGAAGTGAGTGAGTGTGTCATGAACATGCATCGGCAGCAGGTGAATCAGAGGGTGTGAAATACAGCGATTTCCCTTTCGGACATGCTGACTTTAAGGCCCCCAGAGAGACCAGCAGGAGCCCTGGGATGTGTGTTTCGGTAGCTCAGGAGGAAAATCTGTTCTGGAGACGCAGGTCTGGGTGCTGCCAGGCTGGTGGTGATGGTTGCAGTCACGGTGAGGAAAACACAAGCATAAGGCCACCACCTCTGGACTCTGGATCCGCTGGTGGCTCACTGCTTAGGAATTTCTAGAATGTCAGGCTCGAAGGATTCATAGAGTTCCCCCTCACCCCTCACGTTGCAGATGAGGAAGCTGAAGGTTGGTGGTAACTGTGGCCCTAGCTCTGGTCACCTGACTCCCGCCACTGCCTCGGCCTTGACCTGCCTGCCCACTGCATCTAGACTGGGCCGGAGGTGAGAGGAGTAAAGGGATGAGGTGGCAAAGGTCAGAGGTAGAGGGAGTTGATCCACAGCCACAAGAATGCGGTGGGGACAGGAAACTGAGCAGACCCCAGTCGGGCGGCAGGAGGAGGGACTGCAGGCTCCACAGTGGTGCCTGGACCCCGACCCTTGTGACCCCTCACCCAGCTCACATGCCATGCCTTCCACGCAGCCGTCCTGCGCAGAGCCCAATGTGGCCTCTCCGTCCCCTAACCTACGTCGGGACCTCTTGCTTTAGCTATGACTGCAGTGACTCATGAGCCTGTCTCATCACACTCGCCCAGGGGTGGGGAACCTTTTGCCTGCCAGGAGCCATTTGGATATTTATAGCATCATTTGCGAGCCGTACAAAATTATCAGCTTAACAATCAGCCTGCTATATTTGGTCAAATATTGAATTATCTCTCCCCCGCCCCCCTCCGCCTAATGACTTGGCAGGGCCAGACCAAATGATTTTGCAGGCTGGACGTTCCCCACCCCTGATCTACACTGTGCATAGGAACCAGTTGACATCAGGGTCTGAACCCCAGAACTGAGCATGCAGGGCGGCCACAGAGCGGGGGCTCCACGGGCAGGAGCCGGAGGGATCGATTCCCACCAGGAGGACACAGCAGAGCAAGACAAGAAGAATCAGATCCCCGGATGGAAAGTGAGTCAACAGACAAGGAAAAGGAGAGGGAAAACACGTGGGGCTGCCATTTCTGGGAGGCCTCCCACAGCCCCTCCCCCCAATGCCCCACCCCCTGCTTGAGTCCCAGGCTGGAGAAAACACGAGGGACCAGACATCAACCCCACCAGGATGGGATGATCTAATAGATATTTTCCAGCCTCCGTGTCTGTTACCCCCAAACAAGATGACATGTGCCTCCAAGCAGCTGCTCCCTGGCTAGGAGCACTGTAATTAAGCAGCGTGCACACCCACCTCCGTCTGCACATGGGACTGAGGACCATGGAGCTCAAGCATCAAGTCCGGGGTTCTTCCTCCCCCGGTCACATCCACCCTCTCTCCACCCGAGTCACTGATTGAGATGCAGAGGCCTTCTCTCGCCAGCACAACCTCCTTGCACCCACCAGAGGGACCTATCAAGTGGCCTCTTCCCAGCGCCACTCCCTGGCTGTAAACCACAAGGAGCTCCCGTGCCAGGGAAATAAAACCTCCTCAGCCTGTTCTTCGTGGCCTCCCTGGATGCTGCTGTACCACAGCTCCGGCTCACCCCGGACTTCTTCCTGTCCCATAGGCTGCTCCCACCACCTGGAAAATTCTACTTGCGCCCTCTTCCGCCCTTCCTAAATTCCCTCTGGGGGGCACGTCCTCAATGCCCAGCCTGGCCTGGCCTCTGCTGGGGAGCTCACCCGGACCTCCCCGCTCACCCCACCGCCCAGGACTCTCTGTGGCCCCCGAGTCACTGCCTCTTGGCCACCTTCCACATGGTCTCATGAGCTGTGGTCCCAGCTCGGTCCTCCTCCCACTGTCCTTCCCCCGCCCCACTCCTTCACAAAGGGGACTGTTGAAAGGGCTGCTGCCAAGAGGGGATCTCACCCCCACTTACATTGCTCAAGGGGCCCCCTGCTCCCTGAGTAGAGACCCGCACAGAGGAGACCCTGCACCTCCTGTCTGCATTTTTCTCCATTGCCTTTCCCACCTTTGACACAAATGTTATTTATTTAACGTTTGTTTGTGACACTCAAACCTCAGGTCCAGGAGAGGAGGACTGTTGTCTGTTTTGTTCAAGGCTATATCCGGTGTCCAGAAGTCTCAGGCTCATGACAGGCCCTCTCTCAACATTTGTGAACGAATGAATGACGGAGTGGACGAATGAATGCCATCCTGAGCCACAGCCACGCTACCTCTCTGTGTCCCAGACTCTTGCCGGAGCAAGCCCTGGGAGAAGCCTGAGCTGAGGTAGAAGGACCCGTAGCCTAGGGCCTGGTTCCCGGGACCTGAGGGGAGCAACTTCTCCTGTCCACAGCCTCAGTTTCCCCACTTGGAAAATTAGGGGGCTGAGAGTGCCCAGCTGCCGCTCTGTCCAGGGCTTCCCCTCTGCCAGCTGGCCGCCTGCATCCCTCGCTGAGATTCCTGACCTTTCCCATAAACTGCCCACAGGACCTTGCTCGTGCCCTTGGAGCCCAAGGGACATAGTCCGCCCATGGGACTCGATTTTTAAAAATCTGGACTTGAGGTTTATATTTCTATTTCTACTCTGGGAATCCAGGGTCCTTGCCAGATCAAACTGGAACTTGTTCCCAGCAAGCACTGCCTTAGGAGGGGCCTCCCCACGCAGCCTGTCCTGTGGGTGGGAGCAGAGCTGAGGCCTCCCGGGGGTGGGGGGGGCGTGGAGCAGGCGGAGGGTCTGACTTGGAGAGGGGAGGAAGGAGAGGGGGGACTCACAGGAGGAAAGGCTCCAGGGAAACCCCTTTCTGAGCTGGGAGACCCTCACACAGGCTGCAGTGGCCTCCAGGAAGGTCTAGCACTGGCACTTAAAGGACTGCCCAGGGGCCTGTCCCACCCGTGAGGCTGGAGAGAAGGACATGGTGTCCAGACCAAGTAGCAGCTTAGGAGAGCGTAGTGTGTGCAGAGGTTAGGAACCCAGGCTCTCAACCCTACCACTGGGCCCTGCCTGGCTGCACCACCTCCACCACCACCACCCCTTCCCCCTGCTAGGCAGCACTGCAAGTTTCTTAACATTGCTCCTTGTCTGAAAATGAGAATAACAGGCGCACCTCCCAGGCTTGCTGCGGCAACTCACTGATGAACTATGAGGAGAGGCTCAGGCCAGTGCCTGGGACTAAATAAGTGACCAACAAATGTTAGCTATTGTGATTATTATATACTAGAGGACTGGTGCACGAATCCGTGCATGGATCCCCAGGTGGGATAGGGCCCAAACTGGCTCTCCAACATCCCACAAGGGGTCCCAGATTACGAGAGGATGATTCTCGGGTGACACACCCCAGAATCAGGCTCCCTCCTTTCTGGTTCTGGGTACATCATCCGAGAACCACAGCTGCCAAGTCACCACAGCTCGGCAGCCCCTGCGTTGAGCGTCTGCCCCCTGGTGGTCAGTGTGCATCATAGTTACTGGCCAGTCGGCTGGTCACTTAGGCTTTTATATATAAAGATCCCTCCCAAGCACTATTGGCCCATCACCACCAACAAAGACATCCCAGATTAGATTTAGCCACACCCACTGGCCGCTTCTTCCAGCAGAACAGCCATCAGCCCCTCCTCTGTAAAAATTCCACATCTCCCTCAGAAGGGCCAGCTTCCATTTCCGGGACAGCAGAGCCCCAGGCTGTCAGATGTCCCCACTATCCTGCCCCTGAGAAATGACAGGCAGCCCTCAGCAGTGATCAGGCAGCCAGGTGACCAAGGAAGCACCCCCTGGAGGCCACCCTTAGCAAGTTGCTGGGCATCCTTCCTGAAGGAAGCTGGTGGATCTGGCTCCCCAGTGGGGAAGAAAGTCCTTCCCTGGACCTCTGGGCGCTGCCCTAATATCCATTCCCTCCCCTTTGCCATCTCTTCCTTCTCTTCAGATGCTGAGGTTGGAGCCTTGTACCCAGGACATCAGCAGTCTGTCCAGACCAGTCAAGAGCCTTCCTCTTCTGGGGAGACCCACTGCCCATCTCCAGCCTCTAGTGCAGACAAGGATTTCAACTGCCAAAAACCAACAATCCTCATGCAAATCGAAGCCAAATTGAAAATCTGTTCATCGCTTCTTCTGGTGCCTCGGGTCCCTTGTTGGGGAATTTTTAAATGGCTCAGCTCGTCTGAAGCCAAGGCAGAGAGAGGAGACAGATGGACTCATGCATTTTCACAGGGATTCTTAAGAACTGTCCTTGTGGAAAGCCCCTCTGCCCATCCACACAGCAGTAGGGAGTCGCATCCATGACCTGCTCTTACTAAAGATATTTCTCCCCACACCTGACAGCCTGGCGCATGGCCGCACGGACTCATTTGCACAGCGGCCTTCATGGGAGATGTTTCTCACACGACTGGCTCAGAACACTCCAAGGCTTGCTCACCGAGAAGCAGTCCTCCTGCTGCACCGTGGAACACAAGAGCATCGGTTTCAATAAGAAAACATGCACTGGTGCAGGGACTTCTTGTCAGTTAAAAGCAACTCCACCCAAGAAGTGAAAGAACTGGGAGTGAGCCAGGCTCCACCCAACACACTTGTCACATGTGTGCATGGGAAGTCATGTGAAGAGTCCCCGAATGCAGACTGGTGCAGCCACTGTGCAAAGCAATATGCAGTTACCTCCAAAAATTAAAAATGGAACTGTTTTATCACCAGAGACTCTACTTCTGGGGATATATTCCAAAACACTAATTCGAAAGAATATATGCACCCCTATATTCATGGCATTGTTTTTTATAATAGTCAAGATCTGGAAACAGCCCACGTGCCCAGCAGTAGATGAGTGGTTAAAAAAGGCTGTGGTGCATTTACACAATGGAATGCTACTCAGCCATTAAACAAGGAAGGAAGCATGGCCAGCATGGCTCTGTGGTTGAGTGTCAACCAGTGAACCAGGAGGTCATAGTTCAATTCCCGGTCAGGGCACATGCCTGGGTTGTGGGCTCGATCCCCAGTGTGGGGTGTGCAGGAGGCAGTTGATCAATGATTCTCTCTCATCATTAATGTTTCTATCTCTCTCTCCTCCCTTTCCCTTCCTCTCTGCAATCAATAAAAATATTTTTTAAAGGAAAGAAACCTTACTTTTTGTGACATCATGGATGGACCTGGAGAGTATTATGCTAAGTGAAATAAGCCAGTCAGAGAAAGACAAGTACCATATGATTTCACTTATAAGGGGAATCTAATGAACAAATTAGATGGGGAAGGGGGTTCCATGGCAGGGTGAAAAAGGTAAAGAGATTAGGCAAAAACAAAAACAACTCATAGACACAGACAACAGCATGGTGATTACCAGAGGGGAAGGGGGCAGGGGGAGGCAGAAGGCGATAAAGGAAGAATAAATAGTGATGGAAGAAAATTTGACTTGGGGTGAACACACAAGACAATATACAGATGATGTATTATATAATTGTATACCTGAAATCTGTATAATTTTATTAACCAATGTCACCCCCAATGAATTCAATTAAAAAAGAATCCCCAGCATTCCCTTTACATGGGCTCTCCTGAGAAGAGTCTGGTAGGCATTGAACTTGGCTGCAGAAATTGATTCAATGTCCAGTTTTTAAATCCCTTGTGAGGGGAGTCCTGCTCGTAGGAGGCTGCCCTCAAACTCCTATCATTCAGCAAAGGCCCCACTTTACTCAGCGCCATAGCCAGTGTTCTCCAGGGAAACAGAACCAATGGGCTATAAGTAGTTATATGGAAAGAAATAGACATTTATTTTAAAAAATTTGCTCATGAGACCGGGCGGGGGGCGGGGGGGGGGGGGGGGGTGGGGAGCCATATCTGAAATCTGTAAGTTGGGCCATTAGGCTGATAAGTAAAAGTTGGTGTTGCAGTCTTGACTCTGATTTGCAGGGCAGCAGGCGGGAAACAGGGGCAGGCTGATTCTACTCAGATTCTACTGATTTAAATGCTAATCACAGCAACATCTAAAATGGTGTTTGACCAAACAATGAAGCACCATAACCTTGCCAGGATGACACAGAACTTAGCCATCATACTTGGCATACTCTGTCTGCTCTCTGGCCATCCCACTAAACCAATCTGCCCGCCCCTACCT
Organism: Myotis yumanensis; assembly: GCF_028538775.1. NCBI lineage: Eukaryota > Metazoa > Chordata > Mammalia > Chiroptera > Vespertilionidae > Myotis > Myotis yumanensis. Next base: position 9,010,612 of record NW_027223762.1, read on the forward strand.
TTGACTGTGTCTGCTTTCTTCTCCTTGAGCACACATGCTCGCCATCAGCTCTGTGCTGTACCACACTGCCCTTCCCCTTCCTATCCCCTGCCTCTTCAAATTCTTCCTCCCCCCACCCCAAGGCCACTTCCACTCCCTTGATGGAGTCTCCCTGGCTTTTCTGGGCCACACGTGTCTCCCTCGGGACTCCTGAGTCCCCAGCTGCCCACGGCAGAGCCCAGACTTTGGTCACACCCCTGAACGCTCCTTTTTCTAGCCTCGTTTCTGAACTAAGAGACCAGCTCCTGTACCTCCGCCTCCCACCTGGGAGAGGGGCTGGAAGATTGAAATGGATACAAACACCCATCTGGCAGGGGTTTTCTGTGCAGAGAAAGTACAATGATGGTGAGCACTGGAAGAAATAACGAAGTCCAAACAAACACAGGAAAAGCAGAGAAAATCCGGAGGGTTTTCTGTTTGAACTGAGCTAAAAACTGAAGTCGAAGGGGGTGGGTAGAAGAAGGTGACCTCATTGTAGATAAATACATGGAACGGCTCCTGCCCAAGCTAATCTGTGAAAATGCAAGGTACCCTGGCCCTGCGGTGGGAGTCGCTCGGAGCTGCAGACGGGGCTTGCGGCAGCACTGGGAGCACTCTAAGGGAGGACTGGATGGTTCACTCTACGGAGACCTCTCCAAACAGAGGAGTTCAAAGTTCTGCTATTAATCGATTCAGCATGTGATATCACTGGGCAGCATTTCCTCCGAAGAAAAGGGCAGCATTGATTCTCAGCTAAGAAGTACAGGCAGCCTTAAGGAGCACGGAGCCCCAGCCAGAGACTGGGGTTGGGGTTGCTGGCTTTGGGAGGGGGAGCTGGCTGACGCTTTGCTGGAATGAACGCAACTACCAGCTCAGGCTGCCACCGTGTCAGTCCAGAGAGCTCAGTCCCCAGCTTGTGGGGAGGAGGGGAGAGGAGAGAGATACACAAAGACCACAGCTTTTAGTCTTTTACTAAAAGACAGAGTGTGGCGAATCTCAATGCCTGCTCCACCCCAGCTCACGTATTAATGTTGTTGAGCATGAAAGAGAGTGGTACCCTGTGCTGTGCGCTGTGGATATAACGGGCAGCCCCAGCATTCCCTGCACGGGGCGCACATTCTGGCACTGGACAAGACCACCAAGAAAAGTCGGGCTGATCACAGACAGTTTTTAGAGGGCAAAGTAACATCATGGGAGTTACATTTGCTTGCCGGGGTTGGCTGGGTTCAGTGTTGGGGGTGAATTTCACAAAAGATTGTTCTTCTATACATGGAAGGCTTCCAACACGACCTTGGCTCCTTAGGGCTCCCTATCTAGTCAACTTTTAGAGGCTCTGCCCGGCCTGGGGAGGTTGGCACCAGATCTGACTGGCTAGAGGTCCCTCCTCTATGCTTCTCCTGAGATCAGTGATGGCCCCCACCATCACCCCCATAGGACCCCTCACGCTGGTCTCTAATGGTCTGGTGAGTCACCGGCCTCCTACACTGAGCCATAAGCTCCCTGCAGGCAGGGGAATGTCAGCCCCTCACAGTTTTCCCTGCAGGGCCATGGAGGACGGGCGCCTGTGGGCCACCGCTTTGAGTGCTGCCCGCTTGATGCGCTTGTAGAGAAACTCGGCTACTAATGGTAGCTGGCATTGGGTGGGCAGGAATTACGTGTCAGACACCGCCGAGCGCTTGGCAAACACCGGCTTGTTTGCTCCTCGCTATAATCTTTTGAGTTTGGCATTATTAGCTCCATCATGCAAATAAGGAACCCGGGGCTCAGAGAAACTAAATAAGCTGCCCAAGTTTGGGACTAGCTGCACACTCAGACCTGTCCCCGGTCCTCACAGATGCTGCCCGAGGTCCCCTGGGGCGAATGCAGGTCCTCTAAGTGTGCAAAGGGAGGGAACTGCTCCTGGCCGGGGTGGAGGAGACCCAGGGAGCTCCAGCCTCAGCAGACACACATGGGAGGACGGCGGGGGGATCAGCGTTGTCAGGATCGGAAGCTCCCAGCAATGGGGCCCCGGAGCCTCCGGGTCTCTGTGGGGAGGGAAGGCAGGTACCAGACTCCATGAGGCCTCTCCAGGGGAAAGAGACAAGCCTATGGCACAGCGGTTCTCAACCTGTGGGTCGCGACCCCTTTGGCTACTGAACGACCCTTTCACAGGGGTCGCCTAAGACCATCCTGCATATCAGATATTTACATTATGATTCATAACAGTAGCAACATTACAGTTATGAAGTAGCAACGAAAATAATTTTGTGGTTGGGTCACAACATGAGGAACTGTATTTAAAGGGCCGGAAGGTTGAGAACCACTGCGTATGGCAGGACCAGGGAAGGAGACGGAATTGGCTAGGATCAATGCCCCTTCGGTTCTCAGCATCTCTTTCAGGCTCATTTGGGGCTTCTCCCTGCCTCTCAGGGCGGCTCATGCAGGAGGCCCCAGAGCTGGTCTCAGGCCCAGCTGGACCTGGGACAGGAAGAGAGGGATAGAGGAAAGCGTCACAGTGGGGGTCAGGGCACCACTGATACAGGCAAGCACACAGGCCAAAGCTGGAGGGATGTACCTGCTGTCACACCAAATCCCGCGGAGGGATGAGCCGGAATGTCATGGACTCATCTGGCTGCAGAGGCTGCTGCTCCCAAAAGAGCCGCTTCAGCCGCTGCGACTCCCTCGTGGAAAATTAAGAGAGGAGCTTGTCATCCCCGGGAGAAAGAAAAGTCGCCTGCTTATTTCATCACCAACACTCCGCGAGCCTGTGGCAAATGGTCTCCGTTCCTTCCTCCCACCTGATTTATACTGAAGCCATTGTTCACCCTGATGGCGTTCGATACATCACCAGGATGAGCCCCGTGCATCTCGGCTTTTCACCCTCCAAAGCCTCATAGAAAAATGGATGCTAATGAAGAGACCTTCCACGTTTCCCTAAGAAGGCGATCACCTCTGATAATACAGAGTGCTCCAGCCGGTCAATAAAGGCAATAAATCAATGCAATTTATTAAATACAATAGGCACTCTCCCAGGCGCTCACAGAGAGCCCAGGGCAGCTATCACCAGCACTCAGGGCAGAGAAAGGCAGCTACTGATTAAGAACAAAGTTTCAACAAATACCTCAAGAAAGAGGTACAGCCAGGAGCAGTGATGTTTATAGTCACCCCATCCCATCTCATTGCAGAGGTCCTCCTCAGTATTCTGTAGACACAATCCAATTCAAAACAAAAAGAAACAGACTCATAGATACAGAGAACAGAGTGACAGCTGTCAGAGGGAGGAGAGGTGGGGACGGGGGGCGGGGGGGGGCCGGGTAAAAAAGGTGAAGCGATTAATAAAACAAAACAAAATTAACAAACAAAAAACAGACACAGACAACAGTATGGTGATTGTCAGAGGAAAAGGGGAGTGGGAGGTGGAAAAGGGCAGAATGGGGATAAAGGGTGATGGAAGGAGACTTGAATTTGGGTGGTGATCACACGATGTAGTGTCCAGATGACGTGTTATAGAGCTGTACACTGGAAACCTGTATGGTTATGTTAACCAATGTCACCGAGATCAATCCAGCTTGAAAAACATAGTGAGTCTCAAAACATGGGAGTTAATCCTTGAAGCCCACATCCCTACCTTGTTCCTGATGTTTATTCAGAGGTGGTTTGACAATGGAGCAGGCAAATCTCTATCGTTCACTTCCCTGCAAGCAAGTGTTCCTAAACCAAACGATGCCTTGATGGGCGGATCACACCTCTCCCAACAAAGCCAGGGCCGGGACTGTCATTCCCTCACCTCAGCTCCATCTCCATCTCATCTCTCTACACCCGAAGGCCACCGAGGAGAGAAAGGCCACGGCAGAGCTACTGTAGGGTCACAGTCCAGGCTTCATACACCCAGGGCCTGGCCTGAGAGCCTATGTGAGAAAAGTGACCCTAACCCTTCCATCCATTCATTCATCCCCTCATCCTTCCATCCCCCGCAGTGGCTTCTGTGGGCTTCATTCACCACATGCATGGCTGTGTGGGATGCAGAGGTCCTCTCAGGGAGGGACAGTGTACAAGTGATGATAAAATAGCCCGGGATCAGCACTATGGATACACCTGAGCTCTGACCCCAGATCCTAATCTCAACTGTGTGTCTTTGGGTAAGTTATGAAACTTCTCAGTGCCTCCGATGCCAAACCTAGAAAACAGGGATAACAATGGTACCCACCAAATTGGTTCTTTGTGAGGATTGAGTTAGATAATGAAGTGTGTCCCCAAGGGTGATAAGGCATACCATCAGTGGCTTGTACCTACAAGAAATCATTTTATTTTATTTTTTTTGTAATTTTTTCTTTAATATATTTTATCGATTTTTTACAGAGAGGAAGGGAGAGGGATAGAGAGTCAGAAACATTGAAGAGAGAGAAATATTGACCAGCTGCCTCCTGCACACCCCCTACTGGGAATGTGCCCACAGCCAAGGTACATGCCCTTGACAAGAATCGAACCCGGGACCCTTCAGTCCGCAGGCCGACCCTCTATCCACTGAGCCAAACCGGTCAGGGTGACAAGAAATCATTTTAGTTGGAAGAAGGGACAACCTCTAATATAGGTTTGTATATTTTAGAACAAAATAACACTAAACTCAATTTAACAAACATTACTGTTTAAGATAAATCTAAAGTTTAAACTAAGTTTACACAGAGTGAGAAAGGTATTTGTAGCACATTTAAGAACAAATGGCCTATATCCAGAATATATAAAAAATTTCTAAAAAGTAAGAAAAAGATTAAAAATATAATTTTAAAATAACTAGAGCAGGCATTCACAAAAGAAGATATTTAAATAGAATAATATGAAATGATGTTTAATCTCATTGGTAATTGGGGGAAATGCAAATTGGGACCAGAATAAAGTATCACTACATAATACCTAGGATGGCTAAATGAAAGCAATGGTAACACTAAGAGTTAGTAAAAATGGAGGGCAATGGAAACTTCCAGAGTTGGAATTGTAATTGGTACAAGCACTAGAAAGTCACCATCTACTAAAGTTGAACATACCCACATCTCATTTCCCAGCAATTACACTCCCAAATATATAATCAGCATAAACGTGCTTTAATAAGTATGTACAAAAATGCTCATACTAACATTAGTCATAACAGCAAAACACTGGAAACAACACAACTGTCCATAAACAGCATAATAAATAATGCTGCTCTATTCATGCAATGAAATACTACACAGCCGTGAAATGAACAACTTTCTGCTTTATGTAACAATAGAGGTATCCTCTGAAACATAACATTAATTTATAGAAGTCAGACACACACAAAAATGCACAATGTATGATCATATATATATATATATATATATATATATATATATATATATATTGAGCCAACAAAGGCAAACTAAGCAACAGAATGTGAGAATCAGAGTTGGGTGACCCCCAGAGAGGCAATAGGGGACCATGAGATGGGTTTCCAAGGTTCTGACTCTGATCTGTTTATTGACATTTTGTAATAATTTATTTTATTTTATTTTTTAATATTTTTATTGATTTTTTAGAGAAAGACAGGAAGGGGTAGATAGATAGATAGATAGAAACATCAATGTGAAAACGAAACATCAATTGGCTGCCTCCTGCATGCCCCACAACCTGGGCATGTGCCCTAATGGGGAATCGAACTGGCAACCTTTCAGTGCATGGGACAGCACCCAATTGAGCCACACCAGCCAGGGGTCATGATAATTTATCAATTGACACATTGATGCTTTGTGCACTTTTCAATATGTTATAGTCATAATTTTTTAAAGTTTTACAAAGTCTTTAAATATTAACTAAATACATGGGTGCGTGATTATTGCAAAATTGTGAAACTAATAATGACTAAAGGTAGGAAAATCCTGAGGTGACAGAACCAAGTAACCTTCACAAGACACAGATCCTACTCCACACACTTTACATAAATTAGCTCAATTGTCACACAGTTCTCTGAGGCAGGTATAAACGGGAAGTCTAAGGCACAGGGAAGTTAAGCTACTTGCCTGAGATCACCCAGCTAATTGACAGCAAGGCAAAGATTCAAAGCCAGGCAATCAAGTTCTGAGGCCATGCTCTGGGCCATCACATGATGCTACCGTCATGCAAAGAACCAGCTGAATAACCAGCACATGGTCCCAATGTGTCAACTCTTTAATAAATAAGTCTTTAATAAATAAGTCCTCAGGAAACCCACTGGTCACTCATCATTCCTCTCCCAATTTATTTTATGTTTTGGTTTTGATACTCCTTCTTTCCCCCCCCAATTCCATGTCCCTATGTCAAGAAGTCTAGTAAAACACTGCTTACGTAGGGTCTAGGGGACACCAAAGACACAATAGCTTGTAAAAGAACACAGCAAGGCTGATAGCCATGATACAGTAACTACAACTGCAGGCAGGACTGGCTTCACCTGATGGCACTGTCTCGGGAGACCACCAAAAGTTTCCAGCTTATGGGGTGAGGTGTTGACCTTGGCTCCAAGCTTCCCCCAGGTCCTGCAGGGGCCCAGACAGACGCGAGTGGTGGCTGCTCACAGGGGAAGCCTGCTGTGTACAGCGGCATCTTCACCTCCAGCAAGAAACCAGAGGGATGGTGCAAATGCATTCAGAATCCTTCACAGATGTTGGCAAAAGTAAGAAGCGCCCAGGGTCCCAGGGTCCCAGGGTCCCAAGGTCCCAGGGCTCAGAGATGGCTCCTGAAATAGAATCTGCTCCGAGAAGCACAGCCCTTTGACCTGTGAGGTCATCCACCCAGGGAGACCACCTGTCCCCCGAGCCTGCTGCAAAGCCTGGTTGATTTGTCATCAGAAGACCAATAATATGGCTGCATTTCTGCACCATCCTTTCAGTGCTAAATGTATTTGTAATCATCGCAGCAGCCTGTTTAATTATAACTAATGGGCTCACTCGTGCTAAGTGACATGCGGTTAGAAATCCCCCTCCCCCAACGGAGGCTATCCAGGTAGATGCAGTGCAGATGCTGGGCAAGTAGCAACTCTATTTAAGGAGAACAAACTCCTCCACTTGAAGCCCCACACGATGGGGAAATTCCACCAAAGACACTTCCCCCCAGCGCTCACGTGTGGAGAGCTGCAGCCTGCAGGCCTCGGGGACTGGGGCGGGCGCTCTGTCTGTGAGCTGCCATTTCTGAAAGCTCTGTGACAGGGCAGGCCCCCTGTCCAGGCCTCCTACCGGGGCTGTGATTCACCATGCACATTATTAATGAGCTTCCTCCTAAAGTTATTCTGGCTGCATGTGGAGCTTAGAGGACGTGGGAGCACAACTTGGCAGGCGAGAGAGGCTTTAAAATGCAGCACCTCCCCAGCCAGTTTTTTTAAAAAAAATGTAATATAAGAGGGAAATCAAAGACAGTGGGTGGGAGGGGGACAATAGTAAAAATGGGTTGGAAAGAGTAAAATGAGGAAAAGAAAAGTTTAAAAAAATTAAGATATCTATATCTTCAGTTCCATTTCTCTTCTGCCCTGAGCCTCCCAGCCATAGGGTCAACCTTTCCAGAAAGTGCCCCTCCTCTTCTCCACCCGGGCAACTTCTGCAGGTCCTGTAGGGCTACCTGAGCTTCTCCAAAAATCCTCGTTGACTTCCTCAATCTCAGAGCACTTTTCCTCCTGGGCATTCCTCCTAGTAACCATGTGGCACTTGGTTCATTTAATTATTCATCAAAACAGCGATGGGCTCCTTGCTGTGAAGGAATTGTGGCAGGCGCCAGCCAATCCCAGTTCTTAGGTAATGCAGCTTTCCCTGTGGGCATCTTGTCTTTTCAAGAGGCTGAAGTCCCAGAATAGGAAAGACAGCAGGTTCACGGCCACGCTGCCCAAGGCCTGGCACATGTGGACCCACAGGGAACACGGCTGGATGACCTAATTGGACTCAGTGAGATGCAGTGTGGTCCTGACAGGGTGTAGCCAATTGCAGCATTGCCCAGAGGGCGGCTGGGCACAGAGGACTGGCCCCTCAGAGGAAGGTTCTTGGGTGCTAATCCAGCTTTTTCTTGTGTTAGGATAGAACGTCTCAAGAGCTGAAGCCCCAAAATCTTCCTATTCCCTTAGGCTTCCTGTCTGAGGACTCGGCATCCAAAGAACAGAGACAGTGATAGTGATTGGGGCGGGTGAGAATAGGAGCAATTGATGGCTAAAGAGGGCTGGCTGCTTTCAGAGAGGAATAGACATTTATTCAGTGAGCAACTAAGGACCACAAAAGGCCTTGATGAATGGGGAGCTTAGTGGAAGACAGGAGGGAGGCGGAGGGAGCGTCTTGGGCTCGGTTCGCTCTCAGAGAGAAAAGGCACGGGTGGCAGAACAATGGGAGAATAATCAATCCCTGCCCTCTAAAGAAATGACAGCGTTATCTCAACCCGAATCCAGGCAAGAGTTCTGAAACCTGATTCATACTTGCTCCCAAAGGAGCCTGGTCAGGTAGAGCCATGGACCAGCCCAGTTCCCCTCCACACACAGAAGCATTTTATAACTAAACCCCCATTCTTGGGAATTCCCTGATTATAGACACAAAACAAGGAAATTCTGTTATTATTAAAGGTTCTCAGAACTATGATTGTAATGCTTCACTTACTACAAAAATTTCAGAGTCCACACAAAATCCGTTTCCCTGATCCTAATATTTTCCAGAAGTTTCCATCAGTGACGCTTCAAGCTGCAATGAGAGGCAGAATGAGTCTGCAGTAACTTGGCCTGGATTTTAGGATGTTGCCCCGGGCTCACCAGGTTCTCCATCAGCAGGGGCAGAGGTCCCTGCTGCTCTGAGTGGACCTGAGCCCTGGGCCCCTCCTCCGCAAGTCACCTTGACCAGCCTCAAGGCAACACCATTGGCAACTTCTCCACAAAGGAAGAAAGTGAAATGTCCAGATACAATCAAAAGGTCTCACCACCTCAAGGGCCAGGCCAAGCTGTGAGCTTCTGGATGATGGAAGACACCATTTGCTGAGGGCTCCCTGCAGTGCCCAGCTTTGCAGAGTACTCTCTCCTCCATCTCATTTGGAGGAGGCAGCTAGCCACGTTGTTCCTATTGAAATATGTGACAAAATGGCAGTGTCTGGCCAGGTCACTTGGAGACCTTGGGCTGTGGCCCTCATTCCTTCCTCAGTCGGGGTAGGAATCTGTGAGGGAGCTTCCCTCCATTGGAAGACGCCCTACTCCCAATCCCAACGGGTAGTTACTTTCTCCAAGAGAAAACTTTGGCAAACACATCACTGCATCAGTAATTGCATCAAAATGAGAGTGGACCTAGGGTACATCTGTTTTAAGTCAGGATCTCCTAGTTACATTTGACAAACATCAACAACTCTGAACTTGTTCCTGAATAGGCATCAGGCAAAAAGCATCCGCCTCCCTTTCCTTTAATAAAAATCCTGGTGTGCGCCCAGGACCAGGCTGCGTGGTGGTGGAGGGGTTTGCCATTCCCTTTCACTCTACCCTTCAGTGGGGAGATATCACAACGGCCCATCTCATAGCTGTGCAGATCTATCAATGTCTCCTCTTCTTTCCTGCAAAGTTTGCAGTCAGGGTTAAATAATGAGTGATTATAAAGTTTCTTTCCTATTGAAATGAGAATTAATAGTCATGAAATTATATATTGATGGCTTCAGTGTTCTGCTGAAATGTATCAACATTTTAACACCATCACCTACCCGAGTGAAACTATCCTAAAATAACTTCAACAGTATGTCAAAAGGCAGAAATGTGCAAAGGACTCTATTGGGTACCATTTTTGTAAGACTATTCCAAGAATTAGAGTGGGGGGGGGGGGGGGACAACTCTCCCAGTTGAAAATATTTTATTCCCATAAAAGGTAAAAGTTGATTTATTTTTATGAAATACTACAAATATGCTCTTAAAGTCACTGAATTCCTCAGCTACCTCACCCCAAATCATTACTTTATGGAGCTTTTAAGGCCTGCAAAATATAGCACTGTAGCTAAAATAGGGCCATTCCCCAAGCAACAGGATTGTAAAGAAAATGTTAGAGGGAGAAAGGATTCTTTTAGAGCCATGCTGTCCACTTCTTGCAACCCAGATGGTGTGATCTGAGGGCAACTGCACAGCACAAGACTCCCCACTCAGAAACAGCTGTTTCCCCCCCTCTCTGAGCCCCACACTTAGCATCTTCCCTTGGAATTTCTGTCAGTTTATTACCAAAACAAATGGACTACCCAAACCATAGACTCTAGGGCTAGAAGAGTCATGTCAACCCACCCACATCACAGCAGGGAAATGCAGGTCCAGAGACTCAGCCAGCATCATGCAACCAGTCATTGATAGAACTGGGGCCCAATCCAAGCCCCCTGGACACCCAACTTGATACCTTGTCCATTACTCACTGTTATGGGGGTGAATTGTGCCCTCCCCCCAAAAAAGATATATTGGAGCCCTAACCTCTAGTAACTCAGAATATGACGTTATTTGGAGATGAAGTCTTTACAGAGGTAATCAAGTTAAAATGACATTATTAGGGTGGATCCTAATCCAATTTGACTGATGTCCCCGTAAAGAGGAAATTTGGACACAGAGAGAAAGGCGTGTAGCGGGAAGACTATTATAGAGACAGAGAGAAGATGACCATCTATAAGCAGAGGAGAAAGACCCTGAACAGGTCCTTCCCACACAGCCCTCAGGAGGAACCAGTCCTGCCAAGACAATAAATATTTGTTGTTCAAGCCTCCCAGCTTGTGGTACTTTGTCACAGCAGCCTTAGCAAATGAATATACCGGACACCAACTCTCTGGAATGGAACATGTGTCTGTGTAAATGTCTAGGTAGATTTGCTGGCTTTATTTCACAATTTAGGCATCTACAAACCTTGTTTTCTTTAAAAATGAAAAGACACGATCTCCCGAAAAGTAGCTTTTAAAAATGCTAGCCTCCCAAAAATACAACCTGGGTAAAAATTCTAGGGTTGGCCAACAACCCTGTCAATTAGCTACTACTGTTAACTCCACTTTAGAGATGAAGACACTTAGATGCAGAAAGGTTGCAGAAACGGCCAAAGAACAACCAATTAGTAAGTGGCAGAGCTGATTTCAGACCTAACTCTGGTCCCAGAGCACAAAGTTCCCGAGTAATAACCTACATAAGAGCTTCTCATCACTAGCAATGTTTGAGCAGAAGTTGGAGAACCACTTTGTAAGGAATCCCTTCCAGTGAAGGAGAGGGAAAGTGGAGTATTTTCTAGGGCCCCACCAGCCTTGAGCTTCCCTGAGCTTACAATCCGATCATTACTGCTGGCTTGAGTAGTCAAGGGGAGTTTCAAGGAAAAAACAAGAAGAGAACATGAGTCAGAGTTAGTATGGACAGAAAAGAAATGAATGATGGGGTCAGGAAATGACTTCCATAAACAGAAGGATATCAGGAGGAATACCAAGGAAGGTGCTATAGGATTTGGGTTCTTGGGCTTTTCAGTTGGGACTGCACCAAGATCCAGCCCCACCCAGCTGTCTGCTGAGAGTGGCTTCTCAGCTGAGCCTCTATCCTGTGGGCAGCCTCATTAGATTGAAAGGAATCTTTCAGCTTTGCAGGTTCCATGGTAGAGCCAATGCTCAGAGCTCTTAATTTAGCATTATCCACACACATAATGCTCCCACCATGCTCAAGTTAAATTCTGCTGGTGTCTGAATGCCCACGGATCTTATGCTATCCTTCCTGTGAGCTCCTCTCGAATGTGGTGGGAAAAGAGACGGTCTTGGAGCCCTCAGTTCCCAGAGCAGCTCCTGAATTTATGCAGAGTCAGAGTCGCAGGCGTTTGAAGGACAGTTTGCTGTCTCTGCCACTGTTCAGGCAGCAGACGTGTATTTCAGATGCGGCAGCTGCAGAACATAAAACTTGCTCCTTTTCAAGCTTTCTTATTTCCCCTGGTTTCAACAGGTTGCTGTACGGAATATCTGCTCAGTATGTGACATCTTCTCAGCTTGCTTCAAAGTAGAAAAGCCCCTCAGAAGGTTTTTCTAGGTCAGTAGGAGAAAAGAGTTGTTCAGAAGCCTGGTACTGGGTCCCTAGAGAGGCTGGGGAGGTGGCTGCTCAGGGGAGGGGAGAGGACCGCCTTCGGGCTGCTGGGTGTCAAGTAGCAGAGCTGAGTGGGTGCTCCAGGGCCCACAGGCAAGGCTGGCACCTGGGGAAGCGGGGATCAAGCTTCAGACCCACTACCACAGCGAGCAGGCCCTGCTTGTTTCTCCCACTTCCTAGAAAATGCTCAATGCAAACCTCAAATGTGTCCACTTTCATCAGTTTTGGAGACACATCTGTTCATTTCTGCCACAGGAAATGGGAATCTCTGAGAGAAGGAAAATAAACCCGACCACATGTAAGTGTGGAATCGCTTGCATCTGTATGGAGTTGCTGTGGATGATTTGTATCTGCAAATGCTCACTGCACCTCCTACACAGGAGCCAGGAGCACCTCGCTCTGATCACAAAGGGCTCCTTCTGAGCATGGAATGGAGCGTTCCTTCTCTTTGGCAGCCAAGGTGCCCAGAGCCCTCCTTTAGTACTTACTTGAAGAAACTATTTTCATCCTAGCTTCCTGGTATACTTTTCACCCCATCACCTCTGCCTATCAAATGGCACTTGATCATTAATTGCCTTTTAATGATTCCATTGTGACCACATCTTATTGTATGCTGACTCAAATCCTCATTGGAAATAGCTGGTTATAAATAATAAACACCATCACAAAGTGTTTAAGATAAAATGAATGGAAGGACTCAGACTTGGACAAAGAACCCTTCCAGTGACTATATGCAGCACATTGGTCAAGGGGATAACACCTAGGTCAAGGTCTCATTTTTCAAGTGAGAACAACGATACCGAGAAAGGGCATGGGACGCCCAAGGTCACACAGCTAGTCAGTAGACAAACAGACTGAATTAGAAGTTTCCTGACCACACACGGTGGTCTTTTCCTCATAGCCACTGATCTGACCGGTATGTGTTCTCACACATTGAGCTCCAGGCACCAGTACAGATTCTGTCTCAGCCACACCTCCCATGTCCAGCAAGACTGAGAAAGAGGGTTTTCTCCCTTGTATTCTATTTGCTTTTCCCAAAGTCACGTTTAGATCTCAATGGCATGCACTTTGCTTTGGAGGGCTACCATTTAGGGAAGGGGAATGGCTTCTTCAGATATATCCCAAGATGTGCCAGCTGCAAACGTGCTGTGACCTTGGTGTTTTCCAGGAAAACAAGCAGGTGTAATTAAGCATCAAGAGGACACCCTAGTGCGCCACAGCAACATGCAGATTCCCCCGTGTGTCCCCAAATTCCCAAATAGCCTGCATCAAGTTTCTTTCCTCCCACTCTGCAAACAACACTTTGGAAAATGGCAGATTTTTCTTGAGAATTTGTTGTTCTGCTTGTTCTCAGCTTGAAGTGACAATTCCTTGAGTGAAGAGCCTGTGACTGCCATGAAAACAAGGAAACAGAAAGAATATGCACTTGGTGACAAAAAATAAGGGCTGGTGAAGCCTCTGTGAACCTGGCGTGTCCCTGTCTCATACCCTTCAAAGCTCCCACACCCACACACCCATGAGGTCCAGTTTCAGCACCTGACCTAGTCCACAAGGCCCTTCCTAGCCTGCTCCTGCCTACCTCTCTAGCATAACTCATCATCCCGAGCCTTCACTCCACATTCCAGAAACACTTGGCTGCTTCCCAAGCATACGGAGTTTGTTCTCATCCCTGGACCTCTGCTCATCCAGCCCTTTTCGACATTCCTCCATCCTTCTGACTTCCCCCTTCTCCCCCACTGGGTCTTGGTGGGGCCACATCCCATGGGATTGACATTTTTGTCTTTGCAGTATCGTATCAGTCCAACTATTAGAAAGATCCATTCCATCCTAAAACTCGTCAGCTTCCCTTCCAAGTTCAGAAGCCCCATGACGTGTCCGAAGGGTTGACTCTTCCCTGTAGGTCCTACACTCCAGGGTCACTTCATAGAACCCTGGTTTCCATGTCCCCTGGTCTGAGGGGGTGCTTCTCCTGGGAGAGGCTACTAACATCCTGCTTCAGCCTCTGCTTCTTTTTTCCCACAACCACATGGCCAAGAAAAGCCCCTTTACTTTTGGTTTCTTGAGGAACCTTCAGTGTGTGAATCTCTCTCCTCCACCCGAGGAAATCTGGAGCTCTTACAGCCCTGCGGGGTCGGTTGGTCATGGCAAAACTAGGGTGTGGACAAAAGGCAGAACTCAAAAGAGCCAAGGATCTGGCCAAGTCTTGCAAAGAAGTAAACATAAGTGGGCAGGACAGACCCAGACAATTCCCTGGACTGAGTCAAAATCCAAGAGTTACATTCTGTTCATATGATGGTCAAGTAAGTCCTCTGAGAAGCATTTGTTTAAAAATTCTTTGGCATAACTCTTTACCCAATTATAGAATCCCAGGTGCGAGGACTTGTGCAAGATCTTCAATCCACCCACCTTTTTCAAATGGGGTGGCCAAGGCCAGTGCGGGGAAATCAAGGAACTTGAGTTACTTCACTAGGGCCAAACCTTCCATTCCCCAGCCCCACCCACAGCTGCCTCCTACAAGGATCTGGCCTCCATTCACAGGCCCCTAAATGACACACAGGGAAGGAATCTCTGCTCCTGCCATGAGGTCTGAGAGCAGCTGTACATCTCCCAACAGGGGCTGCTAGAGCAACACAATTAGCAAGGCTGCCTGACAAGGGCAACAGCAACATGTTCCTCTCCAAAGTGACTAACTGACTACACACAGGCGTCATGTTGTCTGAAGGTCCTTGTCCCCATTCTTTCTTCATCCTCTGGCCCATTTCCCGGTTCTAGGGATCCTCCCTATGCCATTGTCTAGTAGAACCTCTCTTATAAGTAGAATTATCTTTAGGATTGCCAAACCGGTTTGGCTCAGTGGATAGAGCGTCGGCCTGCGGACTGAAGGGTCCCGGGTTCAATTCCGGTCAAGGGCATGTACCTTGGTTGCGGGCACATCCCCAGTGGGGGTGTGCAGGAGGCAGCTGGTCGATGTTTCTCTCTCATCGATGTTTCTAGCTCTCTGTCCCTCTCCCTTCCTCTCTGTGGAAAATCAATAAAATATATTTTTAAAAAAAAGAATTATCTTTAGGATTAAAAGTCAAGTAGGGACAGCAGTTCTGGAACTTTGATCATTCAACACATGTTTCAGACTTGCTTCCCTTTTCATGGAGCTATCCTCCAACCTTGGGTTCTTGAGCCTCACAATATCTTCCTAGGCACCCAGAAATTTTTTTAAGATTGTATGTTTATAGAGTAGTTTTATGCTCATGGCAAAGTGGAGAGGAAACTACAAAGATTTGCCCCCACACGTGCACAGACTCCCACATTATCAATAGCCCCACCAGAGTGATATAAGGATGAGCCTACACTGACTCTTCATTATCACTCAAAGTCCATAGTTTACATTGGGGTTCACTCTTGGAGTTTCACATTCTGTGCATTTAGAATGTACAATGACCTGTATCCATCATTATGGTACCATAAAGAGTATTTTCACTTCCCCCAAAACCCTCTGTGTTTTGCCTGTTCATCCCTCCCCATAATCCTTGGCACCTCTGATCCTTTTACTGTCTCCACAGTTTTGCCTTTTCCAGAATGGCATATAGTTGGATTCATATAGTATGTAAACCTTTTCAGATTGGCTTTGTTTACTTAGTAAAATGTAAGCTTCTTCTGTGTCTTCCCATGGCTTAATAGCTTATTTATTTTAGTGCTGAATAATATTCCATTTGGGGGGATGTTCCACAGCTTACTTATCCACTCACCTACTAAAATGCATCTTGGTTGCTTTCAAGTTTTAGCAATTATGACTAAAGTGCTATAAACATCCTTGTCCAGGTTTTTGTGTCAGCATAAGTTTCCAATTCTTTGGGGGTAAATACCAAGGAATGAGATTTCTGGCTCATAAGAGTACAAAAAACCCTGCCAAACTGTCTTCCAAATTGGCTGTACCATTTTACATTCCCACCAGGAATTAATGAAAGTTCCTGTTGCTCCACATCCTCATCATTTGGTGTTGTCAGTGTTCTAGACTGGCCATTTTAATAGATGTATAGTGATACCTTGTTGTTTGAATTTGCATTTCCCTGATGACATGTGGAGTGGGGCACCTTTCCATATGCTTAGTTGCCTCCAGTACATCTTGGTGAGGTGTCTTTGGCTCATTTTTAATCCGGTTGTTTGTTTTCTCATTGTGGAGTTCTAAGAGTCCTTTGTGCATTTTGGATAACAGCCCTTTATCAAATGCGCCTTTTCAACCCAGAACTTTTGATTTTATAGTTCAGAGACAATAGGAACAGGTAAGATACTTGGTATAGGCCAGAGATTTACAACTCAAATTTGTTATCCCCAAAGAAATGGACCTGAATTAGGTGGAATCCCAGAGAGGATCTGACTATCATCAATGGTACAGCCAATTTGACGAGTGACTTGTACTGATTGTCAAAAGACAGCCCATTCTTGGGAGACATCACTGAGACTTTAGACATCAAACACATGCAGTTTCCAGGTGCCTACTGAGCAAGCACTATGTTCAAGGTACTAAATCTAAAAGTGTTTGGCCATAGTAACCATAGG
The DNA here is from genome assembly GCF_028538775.1 of Myotis yumanensis. Classification (NCBI taxonomy): domain Eukaryota; kingdom Metazoa; phylum Chordata; class Mammalia; order Chiroptera; family Vespertilionidae; genus Myotis; species Myotis yumanensis. Next base: position 9,027,221 of record NW_027223762.1, read on the forward strand.
CACAGCCACCCTTGGTAGGAGCAGCTGTTATATTTAATATCATTGAGTACCTGTGCTTTGTGTGGAATATCTCATTTTTATCTTCAAAATAATCTTATGAGGTAACACGATTGTGGTAGGCAGAATAATGGTCTCCCCAAAGGTATGTACAACCTAAACTCTGGAACCTATGAATCTGTTACCTTACATGGCAAAAAGGACTTTTCAGATGGGATTAATTGTGCTATACATGTACGAGGACCTCCTGTACATATGATGGAAAATTATTATTCAACCACAGAAAGGAATAAACTACTGATACATGAGATAACATGGATGAACCTAGAAAACATGCTAACCGAAACAGGCTAAGCACAAAAAGTCCTACATTGTATGATTCCATTTATACCAAACTAGAGGCCCAGTGCAGGAAATTCATTCATGGGTAGGGTCCTTAGCGGCTGCCGGCTACCGGCTGGGGCCTTCCTTCATTCTGCGCCATCCTCTGGTGGTCAGCGCACGTCATGGTGAGCAATCCCGGTCGGTCGAACCCCTAGAGCAGTGATGGCAAACCTTTTGAGCTCAGCATGTCAGCATTTTGAAAAACCCTAACTTAACTCTAGTGCTGTGTCACATATAGAAATTTTTTGATATTTGCAACCATAGTAAAACAAAGATTTATATTTTTTATATTTATTTTATATATTTAAATGCAATTTAACAAAGAAAAATCAACCAAAAAAAAAATGAGTTCGTGTGTCACCTGTGACACGCATGTCATAGGTTCGCTATCACTGCTCTAGACACTTTGCATATTGGGCTTTTATATATATAGATAGCCAGAACAGGCAAATCCAGAGAGGCAGAAATTAGATTGGTGGTTGCTGGACTGGGGTGAGGGAAGGGAGACAGTGGGGAATCCCTGCTTAAAGGTACAGGGCTTCCTTTGAGGTGATGAACATGTTTTGGAACTAAATAAAGGTGGTAATTGCAAACACTGTGAAGGTATTAAATGCCACTAAATGTTTCACTTTAAAATGACTAATTTTACATGATGGGAATTTTGCCTCAATAAAAATAAGTAAAATAAAGAACTGCAAAGACATTATCATAGAATATGTAGAACTTAACTGGGGCCTTGAATGATGGCTAGGATTAGGCAGGCTAGGAAAAGATGCCAGAGAGAGTGAGAGCGAGAGCGAGAGCGAGAGAGAGAGAGAGAGAGGAATTTCCATTTAATTCCACACAACAGACATTTTTGCGGTTCTGCAAGTTTCTGTACCTTCTGCCCCAGGCTCACCTCACTTAACCCCCAGCACTCAGAGATTCTGCAGGAATCACCAAGGGCACTCCACATATTTGCAGATGCTTTTATATAAATGGTGTGAAGAAGAATACTTAGTGAAGAGCAATGTGCTAATATCAGAAAAACTAGGGCAAGTTCCAAATGACTGCAATCAGTGCAGGGCTTGTAGTCAGGAGAGCTGGATGCCTGGGCATTACTGTGGCCTGTCCCCAGACCCGGAGGCACACCCAGCTTTGACATGCAGTCCACCCACCAGGTCCTGTTTGGCCCTTCCCCCACACACACACCCAGAATTCTTGTCAAGGGCAAAGTCAGGGGTCTCAGCAAAACTGCAGGGATCTAGGGAGGGCTATCCTCGATGAGAATATTAAAAATCCCAGCTTTTCTTAGTCATCAATTCCAGCTTCTAGGGCAAAGAAAATGCAATGGCCTCTCTGAAGGCAGAAGGTGGGACCTGGTGCTGGGCTGGATCCCCCTCTCTTCAGGAAGCAGATCAAGGGTCCCAGGGTAAGCAAGGCTCGCTTTTACTGCCTGCCTATCTAGGGAGGGATTTCAGGAGCAGCTTTGAGGAATTCAAGGAACAACCCATGTGTAAACCCAGTTTTCTGACTCTGAGCTCCAAGTTACTTCTGGGGAAGCTTCCAGCTGCTGTCTTCAGTCACAGCAGGGTCCTCTGGCTCTCCCCCCAGCTACCAGTCACAGTGGGGTGGGAGGCTGGGTAGGGAGCAGTAATGAGATACATTCTGTTCTGTTTACAAATTGCTTTCAGGCCTGTGGAGAGAGGTACTTCTAAATGTGAAGTGTTTTTGCCACATAAGGAAGGACATTTGTGACTGATAGCTTTCCCTGAAACCTACCAAGGCTCAAGGCAAAGCCACTGCCCTTGCCCAAGTCCCTCATTCCTCCTGCAGAAGCAGGGAGACTGGCAATATATTCCACTTCTCCAGGGAAATGCATTGTGCCATCTGAGTCCAGAGAGCTCTCTGAATTCCTTCAACCCCCCTACTCACAGAAAGCCTATTTTCTTTTACAGGTTCGCCTTTCATCTGGAACTACCACCCAAATTCATCCAAAGGGTAGAGTTTGTCTTCTTCATCCTCAACTCTCATTGAACGTGTCATGGTGCCTGCACCTAAATATGTTGGCTGACCAAATGTTGAGCATTTATATTCTTGTTTCTGTTCACCAATACCACAGGTCTTTATGGCCTCGAGATTTAGCAGACCATGTTAAAACTGTTAAGATTTATTGCATGCCTATTGTGTGCTAAGCATGGTGCTTTGTGCTTTATATACACTTGCTCTAAACATTATAATGACCCTGCAAAGGAAGTATTGTATCCTCAGAGGACAGTTCATGACACTGCCACCTGCCATTCTCTGTCAAGCCACGCCAACGAGTTCTCACTCATGCCCTCCTACCACTCAACCAAAATTGCATTTTCTGATGTTGCCTACAACCTCCATGTTTCCAGATCCTATAGCTACTCTTTGGAGCTCAGCTTCCTGGACCTAAGCAGCATGTGGACAGGTTGACCACACCTCCATCAAAAAACATTCTACTCTTCGCTTTCTGAGAATCACACTTCTGCTTTCCTCAGATCTCCTGCCTCCTCTGGCTCCTCTGGCTCAAGCTCTCCAGGGACTACCGGAAGAAGTTCTGGGGCCAGGTTGCTGGGTTCTATCCTGAGCTCCTCTACCTATTAACTATGATCTTGAGCAAAATATTGAATCACTTGTGACTCAGTTTACTGAATAGGGCTGATGTGAAAATAAAGGAATAGATACATGCAGCACACTTAGAACCATACCTAGCGCATAGTAAGACCTCAATAAATGCTAGCTCCTTGTATTATCACTGTGCTAATCCATTATTGCACCATCTCTAAATTTTGAAGTTCCACAGAGCCGATCCAGGTCCTGTTTTCACCTCACTCTCACCTAAGGCAGCCTCATTCATCTCCATGATTTTCAATGTCATCTATAGGTTGGCATCGTCACATTCCTATCTCCGACCCAGATCTCATTTAAGCTCCAGATTCATTTATCCAATCGCCCACCTGACACATCCATTTGGATGTCTCGCAGGCATCTCAATTGACATGTCTAAGGGTGAAAACTCCCCTTCCGCTTGTCTCTCCTCGGTCTTCTTTATCACAGACAATGGTGCCATCATCCCTTCGTGACTTAAGGAAGAAACCGGGGAATCATCCTTGACATGTCTCTTTCCCTCGCCTCCCACATTGAATGCATTACCGCCTCCAAAATATATCTTAACTCCATTCCCTTTTCTACATTTCAGCTGCCACCACCCAACTCCCAGTTGCAGGCCCTCTTTTTATCTCTGCCATCCCTACATTCCTCTTCTTACATGTAACAATGAAAAGGCTATTGGGGGTAGTGGTGTCCTTTTAATGCTGTCTTGATATAAATCAAACCATGAAGTTAATTTCTGCTTAATACCTCCCAATTGCTCCCATGGTCCATGGAAGAAAATCAAAGTGGCCCTCAAGGCCCCTCAGTATCTGGCCCCTCAGACCTGTCCAGCCTCATTTTGCCACTCTCCTCCTGGCTGACTCTAGTCCTGTGACCTCCTGCCCCAGGCTGCTCCTCCTGACCCTTTCTGTGCCCTGACTGCCTTGGCAATCTGGGGGAGCCTATGGAGCCCTGCTCAGAATGTTCTTTAATGTACAAAATAAAATGCATAGGATCACAAAGGTAACCAAATGTATCAAAGTACACATTAGCAAAGTATTATTTTAAAACACATTTGTTGTTCACCACTGTGGTGAGGGATTCAGACAATGGGGGAAGCTGTGCAAATGGGGTTGGGCAGAACATATATGGGAAATCTTTGTAGCCTCTGCTCAATTTTTCTGTGAACCTAAAGCTTCTCTTAAAAATGTATTTTAAAATACACTTGTGATATAGTAATAATATATGTGCTTTTTAAATGAAGGTATTAACTTCCCAGCAGATGTGGCTCAGTGGTTGAGCATCAACCTATGAACTGGGTCAGGGAACATACCCAGGTTGTGGGCTCGATCTCCAGTGTGGGACATGCAGGGGGCAGCCGATCAATTATTCTCTCTCATCATTGATATTTCTATCTCTCCCTTCCTCTTTCTGAAATCAATAAAAACATATATTTTTAAAAATGAAATAAATAAATAAATGAAAATATTAACTTACAGGATTCAGCAATGGATCTAGTAACTACCATAATTTATTTATTCATTTATTTATTTATTTACTTATTTTAGAAAGAGAAAGAAATAGATAGATACAAACATTGATGAGAGAGAAACATTGATCAGCTGCCTCCTGCACACCCTGTACTCGGGATTGAGCCCACAACTTGGGCATATGCCCTGACCTAAATTGAACCAGTGATCTCTTGGTTCATGAGTCAATGCTCAACCACTGAGCAACACCAGCTGGACTAGTCACTACCATAATTTCAATGTGATATGGAAACAGCTACAATTTCCAGTGATGACAAAGTCACACACAGGTACCTACTTGAAATAAGGTTAAATTCCCCTCCAGTTAAGAGCCTTGTGGTCAAAAACACTCTCTCCCCTATTTTTTCACTTAGTAACTCTTACCCTTCAGCCCCAGAACATCCTCCCTCAACCCCCCAAACTGAGGATCCCCCATTTTTGCATCTCAAATTTTATTTCAAATTACAATTACATATGTGTTTGTTTGCATGTTTAGTGTCTATGTCACTAGACTGAATGCTCTAAGAGGCTGAAACAATGCCTACTCTGTTCAGTGACTAAGACATTGAAGGGCTTGATTCAATGAATGGATGGATGGATGGGTGGATGGATGGATGGCCCATAAATGAAAGGCACTGGAGCATGGCAATCATAAGCCCATCTAATTCCAAAGATTTTGTTCTTACCCTGTGTCACATTGAATGAAACAGATTAAGAGATGATTTATTCCTCACATACATGTACCTTCTTTAACCATCTTCCACTGATCTCTCTGCTCAACAGAAAAGTTATCCTTGTCATAATAATAAAAGGCCAAGAGGCATCACGACCAAAATGACCAAATGACTGGTCACCATGAGGTGCATGGAGCACCTCTCGGGCCTACGCCCCACAGGGCGCCTCCTCATGTGATTTCAATTGTGCGCTGGACCTCTAGTAATTTCATTAAGTTGGCTTTCAGAGAGGTTACATTTACCAAAAATATTTGCATGTCCAATGGTAGTATATGCTAGAAAAAGGTAAAAAATTGGGTTCACATTTTCCATTTATTTTTATGAAAATTTTTGTGTTTTCAGATCCATTCAGGAGCTAAGAAATAAAAAAACAATGATATTATGATGGTGATGATGATAAACATTTATTGAGTGCTCTACAGACTTTTTATTTACTAGTATTAGTTCATTTACTCTTTACTATATCCTTACTTAGTTTAGAAAAGTAAGGCATAAAGAGATGATAAATTCAAGCAAAAAGCTATACTGTTCCCCCTCCAACATCATATATACCTATTTTAAATTTTTTTCCACCCACCCCAAGACCCAGAGATTTGCTAACAGAGAATCTTAATACAAATCAATTTTCAAAGGGGTGACACCTTAACCTATTCACCTCAGTTAATACACTAACCAGGATTCATCTTTAGCAAATCAACTGGTCTTTCACCTTTGGGATCAAAAACAATGATGTCAAGTTCAAAGTTCAAGACTGCCTGAGGGACAAGGGTGATCACAATTGGGAGCCTAGAGCGACAGGCACAGAAGTGGAGGGAAAAGTGGGGGAAGGACTCAGAGGAGATCAGAATATACTCCCCAAATATACCACTCTGGCATAAGGATTGTTTTGAGCTGAAAGCAACTGAGAAAAAGCAGACACAAGATGAGCTCTCTGCAGCTCCCCATCTGCCTGAAAAGAGATTATAAATTCCCCTTGGGAAGGTACACCCCCGCCTTCTATCCACTTCCCAAACTAGGAAGGGGACAACAACCTTATCACAGAGACAAGATGGCACCGAGAATCTACACAAACAGACCTTACTAAGTAGTCCTTCTCAAACAATAGTTTCCCCATATAGTTGCCTTCCTACAATTTGCTGCTCCTAGAAGCTCAAAGTCCCTTTCTTTTGTCTTGTCACTTCTCTTTAAATGTATCCTTTTTTTTAAACCAAATGGTATAAAAGCCTCCAAGCCTAGCTGTTTCTTTAGGGGTTTTCTCTTCTTCAAAGAAAACTTCCTGTGTCACATAAAACTTTTAACATCAAATACATTTGTAAGTCTTTTCTCCTGCTAATCTGCCTGCTGTCAGTGTTTTGTTTTGTGTTTTTCTGCCGACACAGCTGGAGAATATAAGCGAATAATAGAAGAAAAATTTTCTCCCCTACTGATGATAGAGGAGGGTACCAAATTCAAGCTTAGAAGATCCAGACCTTAAAAACACTCCTTGGTTGGGTTGGGTTAAAATTAGAGTTTAAATCAACAGTGGCAAGAGTTCCTTACAGTTAACATTTGGGCCAAAGTAAGGTAAGGGTTAGGATTGGGCTACAGGTTAGGATGAGAACCTTGTTTCGAGTGAAGCTTGCTTGGTGTGTGCGATTGGGGCGGAACTTCTACCAAGGCCTTAGGGTTAGCTTAGGTATTAGAAGCTGTTGACATCTGGCTTAGTTAACACATTAAGATATTAGAGCTATTGTCAGAGTCCAAGTCTGCATTAGGAAAACAGTTTGGAGGTTTAATTAAAAGTAGTATTTAGATCTGAATTTATAGCTCAGAGAACATTACTCCTTAGGTTACTGACGACCCTGGGGTAAGGATTTGTGGTCGGCCTAGGTTTGGGGTAGAGAGGTGAGATAGCATTGTGAGTGTTGGCAAGGTGTAGATTAGAGTCAGAGATTGCATCAGGTGTAGAGGATCCCACAAACCTACAAGGCATCTGGTGGACACACTACTGCCCAGAGAACTTCACCCCTGAACCCCTGGTGTTACTTGTGGCCATGCACAAGGGACGCTCCAGGTGTCAGACCTTTCCCCACCTTAGAGTCACTACATAGCCAGCCTTTCCATCCTGGATAGCACCCCATGTCCCTCAGAGAAAGGGAGGGGTGCTTAATCCCTGGCTAAACCAGCCTATCAGGCTTCAGTAAGTAGAGAAAGGATTGATTGTTTTATTGATAAAGATAAGAAATCACTCTAATAACTTCAAACCCAGGTCTGGGCCTGAATTGTATCTGTCTATGAGTTTGCTCCTCTGTGCCCCACAATACCGACTCTCCTACACTGCAGCCCCAGCCCCAAACAACCCTAACTGTTCCTCATTCAAGACCTTCTTCCCAAACAGCTGGTCCTAAAGATGAAAAACTGTGCCTCACCCTAGCCAGTTTGGCTCAGTGGATAGAGCGTCAGCCTGCAGACTGAGGGGTCCCAGGTTTGATTCTAGTCAAGGGCATGTACCTTGGTTGCGGGCACATCCCCAGTGGGAGGTGTGGAGGAGGCAGCTGATCGATGTTTCTCTTTCATCTGATGTTTCTAACTCTCTATCCCTCTCCCTTCCTCTCTGTAAAAAATCAGTGAAATATATTTTTGAAAAAACTGTGCCTCTAGGGAGTTTTCAGGACAAAAATTGGTGAGCACTGAGTCCCAATGCAAAGGAGCCAAGAGCAGTTCAGAGTAATGGGAGATGTTCAGGGTCCCACCCAACACCACAACCCTCAACTCCCATGGTGGTGGTGGGAATTGCCCAGAGGAGACACCAGAACTTTGTAAGTAGAACCCAAACACAGAGTTTGATCAGGATAACTTAGCTTGGGCAGATGCCAGGATTCATTTCAGTGGTCAGTAAAGGAAGAGTAAGGAAAAATGGTCCCACATTAAGAAGGGACAGTACAGCTCAGCTCCACAACACACTATGGTCACAGGGACCCGGCTTTTTTTTAGGAGACCTCAAGCTTGCAGAGGGTCTTCCCCACTCCTTCCCGGAACAACGGGAGCTGATGTGCACAACAAGTACCCACATTCTTTCCATAAAACTTTCCTCCACACATATAAAAAAGCAATCCTAAAAGAAATCACCCTTTCCCATTGGAAAAATGATAAGTGGAGGTCCATTCCTCACCAAAACCAGTGCAAAAAGTAAGAGAAAGGGCACAGGGAGCTGGGTTCTACCCCAGATAGTGCCACTCACAGTCACACCTTGGGAAACTGGCTCTGGCATCTGTGAAATGGGGCCAGCTGTGCCAGTCCACCTCACAGGGTTACCGTAGCCAGGGCTCCCACAAGCACATCTGTTCCCCTCAGCTCTCTGGTGTGAGCTTCTGGAAGAGCCATGCCCTGGGGAAGGCAGCGGGTGCGAATCTGAGTCTGCAGTCGCCCCTGGCCCTGCAGGACCGGCCCGGAGGCGGGCTCCTCGGGAAGGGGTCCTATGTCACTGACCTCCCCGTCACCACGCACTCTCACCACGCAGCCTGCGTGTGTTCTTTCCTAATTTGGGGCCGTTCCTCCTTATTGTTTTTACACTGATGACTGAAATTAATGTGTGGTATTTCCCAACAGCTAAATCATTATAATCAAACTCTGCAGCTGCCAGATCTGCTGACTCAAACCCCCTATGAATTCATATGATATTTGCTGGGTAATTACAGAACAGAGGTAATTATATTCATGACTCCATTACTTTCATAATTCCAGAGACCCAGAAATCACTAAAAAAAAAAAAAGAAAGAAAAAAAGAAAGAAAAGAAAGAAAGAAAAGAAAATCCTGACAGGACCAAGAGAAGAAATTCCTTCAGTAATGACCCTAATCCATCTCTTATCCTGTTTGTCCCTTCACATCTTACTTTCTTCAAAACCATCTCCCATATCCAAAGAAACCCAAAACATTAATTTGAAAGAACACATGCACCCCTATGTTAATCGCAGTGTTATTTATAATAACCAAGATATGGAAGCAACCTAAGTTCCCATCAATAGACAAGTGCATAAAGAAGTTGTTGTACATACATACAATAGAATATTACTTGGGCATAAAAAAAAATAATGAAAATCTTCCCATTCAAGACAGTATGGAGGGACCTAGAGGCTATCATGCAAAGTGAAATAACTGAGAAACTTATTTCTCAACTGAGAAAGACAAATACCACATGATTCCACTTATTTGTGGAATCTAAAGAACAAAATAAATGTACAAACAAAACAGAAACAGACTTATAGATGCAGAGAATAGACTGATGGTTGCCAGATGGGAGGGGGGTTGAGGGACTAAGTGAAAAAGGTGAAGGGATTAAGAAGTACAGATTGGTAGTCACTAAGTAGTGATGGGGATGTAAAGTGCAGCATAGGGAGTATAGTCAGTAACATTGTAATAATCTATATGATTCCAAGGGGTTTACTAGAATTATCAGAGGATCACTCATAAGTTATATAAATGTTTAAGCACTATGCTATATACCTGAAAGTAACATAAAATAATATTGAATATCAACTGTAATTGCAAAAAAAAGAGTAGCTTCTGAGCTCCTCAATGAAGGCAGAAAACAGGGAGATGAAACACAGACTAAAATGTAATGCTTAGTTAGCCTTTGGGTTGCCTACATCAATGTGCATTAGCTATTGTATTCCTTACTATTGTACTAGTTAAGCCCTAAATGTCCATGAGTTTTCAAGGGCTTAACACAATGCAAATTTATTTTCTATTCATGTCACAGTCCAATTCAGGTGCTTCTTGTCAGGCACCTGTCATGTGATCACTCAGAAACCCAGGCTCCTTCTATCTTGTGGCTCTGCCCACTTTAAATACGCAAAGATTTCTCTAATCAGCTGAAAGGTGAGGAAAGACTTTTTCAATACCTTGACTCAGACATGACACTCATTGATTCTGTTCACCTTCCTATTGGCAGCAGCCTGTCACAAGGCACCACCTAAATGCAAGAGTCCTGGTGAATATAACCCTCAAGGGACAGCCACTCCCAGCAACAGATCTATGCTATGGTGGGGAACCCATACCCTAGCTGATCACTTCTGCCAATGATGTCATACTAGCAGTCCCTGAGTGAGCATCCAAGGTATTTATGAAATGATGAACCACCACATGCTATATATGTGCAATGCAAATAAAGGGACAAAACAAATATCCCAAAAAGATGACAAAGAAAATTTACTCACTGTCCCCTTCTGTTAATGTAGCATACAAGAAAGATCCCTTCACAATTCCCTCTGAATGTAACCCTGTAGCCATTCCTGGGATGGGTAGTTAGTCCCCTTCCATCTCCCACTCCTTTTGTGCATCTGTCACAGACAGTGCTGCCCCTCAAAATTCTCCCATTGGAAATCCTCTTTAGGGATCGCCCACCCCCACTCCCCACCTTTGGGGCCTTGGCTGTCCTTCTCTGCAGCAATGGGGTATACCCGCAAAGGTGAGTGACACCAGCAAGGATTCTTGCCACTGGTCAAAGGGGTGGGCCAAGCGACAACTGAGCCTAATTAAACTGGAGAAGGAAGTTCCACAGATGGCATCTCAGGAGCTGCTCCTGGAGACAGTTGTCCCAGGTTTGGTGGCAGCAAAGGAAGCCCAGTAGCAGAGACCGTGGAGAGCATAGCAGGATGGCCGAGTCTCTGGGTCCTGGAGAGCCACAGTGAGGGCCCTGCAGTTTCCCGTAGACCTGGAGGGGCCCCCAGGACTGAGCTGTGGTTGGCGGCATCAGGGAACCTGCCTGCAAGCAGCTGGGGTGGGAGGGGTGGGGTGCTGAAATGAAGTGAGGACTGGCAATGAGGCCAAACAAAAGAGAATCTCTGGAAGGGTCCATGTGAAGCATCTCATCACGTTGGAAAGTCCACTGCCCAGCAGACAGGTGGCCCTACCCCTGCCTGCAAGCATGTGGAACACAAAGGAATCCTTTCCTGTTTTTGAAACTCCAACCTAATGGCTACCCTCTAGTTCCCATTCTGAATTTTCTACTTCAGCAGTTTCCTTTTGGTTTGTTCCAGAAAATAAATAGAATTACATTTTACTGGGCTTTTTACACTTGAAAACCTCTTCAACAAAATGCCGTTTTCCCCCAGAACTGCTTTCAGAGCTGGTCACACACCCATGGAGTAGCGGTCTTCCCACGTGACAGCACCCCTCAGCTCCGGAGAGGACAGCCAGTGAGCACCTGGCCCAGGTGGAGTCCTCACGTGGGAGAGGGGAAGGCAGGGTGCATTCTGGGATAAGAATAAGCATCTCCCAATTACCAAGGTGTGAGGTGACCTTCCCAACTTTCTCACCTGGGAAACCCTTGGGATTTCCAAAAAGTTGGGGGAAACTTTTTGTGTAGCATCACAATATTTTTTTTCAAAATGCAATATTTAAAACAATATATGAATAAGCAATAATAAAGAACAGGTTTAGTTTCCTCGTGTGTGTGTTTTTTTAAATTCCTCTTCAAGAAGAAGGGAATGGACCTCCCTCCTCTGGAGCCTCGGCGCTTCTGCAGTTACCCATGTTGTGTCCCATCTCTCCTCCAACCCCAGCCGTGGGAGCCCAGCTGAGAAAAGAAAGGCCTCAGAAAGCTCTGAGCTCCCAGGTTAGAGGCGCCACTGTCTCACCCGCCTCGCCCTTGTCACACCTCCATCGACAGGCAGCTCGGTGAGTCAGCTCCTTAGTCCGTAGCACACAAGGGCAGCTCATTGGGAAGCGGACAGGAACTGCCACAGCAGGCAGGTAGGAATATCGGCCCCAGTGAGAGGTGAGCAGGCAGGAGGTCTGAAAGCAGGTGGCAGACGCTCCAAATGCCCAGTGTGCTGAGCGGTCAAGGCCTGAGCAAACAACCTGAGGCTCCACGAGCACCGGGTGGGCTTGGAGGGGGGCCGCCTGAATGGACAGAGGACAGTCTGGCAAAAATATGACAGGAGTCGGTATTTGCATTTGGAGGAAAGGCGGACAGAGGCAAGGGTGGGAGATCGCACCTGGAAGGCAATGCATGGATGGCCGGCGGGCCACACGGGCCCTGAGCGATCTAAACAGGAGGGGATGCCCTGACCGGTTTGGCTCAGTGGATAGAGTGTCGGCCTGCGGACTGAAGGGTCCCAGGTTCGATTCTGGTCAAGGGCATGTACCTGGGTTGTGGGCACATCCCCAGTAGGGGGTGTGCAGGAGGCAGCTGATCGATGTTTCTCTCTCATCGATGTTTCTAACTCTCTATCCCTCTCCCTTCCTCTCTGTAAGAAAATCAATAAAATATATTTAAAAATAAATTTAAAAAATAAACAGGAGGGAATGTGACCAAGCTGTGCATGTGGAACATGGTTGTGGGGACCTGTGTGTGTGAATGGGATAGTGATGGAGGACACAGGCCATGAGGAGACCAAGGGGCACCCCAGGTTCTGAGCAGGAATGGCATCGAGGCAAGGCAGCTGGCTGGCCAGGGGACCAGGGCTGTCAGCTACATCACCACACTACGGCAGAATGGCAGAGCCAGGGGACCTGAGACATCTTCACATCCCGCTGCCTGTGTTTCACTGGCTGGCTCTGAGATCCGGGTGGGGGTGGGTGGTGGAGGTCCACCTGCTGACAACAGGCCAGTGGGACAGCCAGGGCTGCCTCTGAGACAGCTGGCTCCCAGCCCAGGAATCCCCCTGCCCCGAGCTCTCTCTTGCTCCCTCCCTGCCCCATCCTGCAAGGTTTCCAGCAGCTGCCCTTGCCCTCTATCGGGGTCAGCAGGCTCTCCCATTTCTCTGAGCTCACCTGGCGAGTTGGCCTCACCCACTGAGCCTGGGCTGCGGCAGGCAGTGGGGCACCTGCCTGGCCCGCAGGTTGGGGAGGTTCGCGCATCAGGCTTTCAGAGCACTTGGCGATGCAGAGATGAAAGACGTCATCGGAGAGCAAAGTACAGCCTTTACAGGCTCCATCTTCCTAATTGAGGAAAATGAGGTTATTTCCAAATCCTCTGTGATGCGACGGAAAAGGTGCTCCATGGGCCCGCACTTAAGGATTCTCCCCCGCGGCTCCTCGGGGCTGAGACAGAGGCTGTGTGGGGAGCACTCAGCTTCTCCGCTCCAGGTTGGGGCCCTCACAGGGACGCTCCTCAGCCTTCGCGGCCCAGACTGGCTCCTGGTGCCTGGGCCCCGGGAAGGACCGCCCGACAGACTTCAAAGCTGGGCACCTCCATGCGACGCGGAGTCCTCCTCCTCTGCTCTGAGTAATTGGAACAAAACGACCCAGGTAGTCTGGCTGTAACATCAAAGCAGCGGATAATAACCTCACAGATGAATTCAAGAGTGAATGCATGCACAGCCACTGCTCAAGTCTGAAGTGTGCCGGGGTTTTTTTTTTTTTTCAGCTTCAGAACTGAGCAAGGAGAAAGAGGAAAATCACCGGTCCCCGTTTTCTTTGTTAAGCAGCTGCCTCCCTGTCAGGCCGCAGCCTTCAGGTGATCAGAAGTCTGGTTCAGGAACAATGGTGAGGACGGGAAGAGCAGGAATAGGACTGGGGTCAGGGGAGAGCTCCCTGAGGGTCGGGCACCATGATTGACATGTCTCTGCACGAATGAAAACGCTGGCCCACCTGCAGGTGCGTGGAGACACTGGGTGAGGCACAGAGGGGTGCTCACCACTGAACAGAACCTCTGTGATGGTTCGCCCGTCACGGTCATAGTGCAGAGGCTGGTCATCCTCTGTCACCTGCCAGGGATGGCTCCCTTTAGTGAGGCTAGAAGACTAAATGTGAGTATATATTTATAAATAATAGAGCTCCCAAAGCAAGGAATCCAAATTGGCTAACGAGCTAATACATAAACAAACAAACAAAAGCCTTCAATGGCCGGCAGCTGAAGTGTTGGGACATTCCTGAAATAAATAACAGAACCCCGTTCCGGGAGGGACCTCAGAGTTCGCAGTCAATGGGACCCAAGCACATGATTGTGGTACCCACCATGGCTAGGAGGTGTCTGCAAATAGCACCTGTGAGATAATAGAAAGTAGACATTGGTCTCTGCCCCCACTTCCTGGCACAGAGCTACTGAAATCCTTATAATTCCTTAAGTGGTAAGAGCACTAGGAACATCTTTTGCTCTGATCTTTGGTCTGGACTTGTCCTTGACACAGGGCTCCTAAAACCCTTGTAACTTCCTGGGTGATGGAAGCGTCTTTTGTTCTAACGAGGCAGCTCTGGGTGTGGTCCTAGAGGAGGGCTGGTCACCAGAAAGACCAAAGCCATGATGAGAAACTTGCAATGTTCAGCCCACCTTCCATTCACTTGAGGAGGGAGAAGGGATGAAAATGGAGTGAAGAATTAATCATGCCTAGTGATGAAGCCTCCATGAAAAGACCCAAAGTGCAGGGTTCAAAGACCTTGGGTTGATGAAGACAAAGACATGGAGATGTGGGGAGAGTGTGCATCTGAAGAGGACAGGGAAGCTCTGTCCTCCCACATACCTTGCCTATGCATCTCTCCTATTTGGCAATGAATTGATGATCTAGTAAGTAAAGGGTTTCTTTCTCTGACTTCTGTGAGCTGCTTGAGTAAGGAGGGGGTCAAGGGAATTCTAATCATAGCCCATCAGTCAGAAGCACAGGGGCAAACCTGGCCTTGAAGCTGGGGTCTGAACTGGGGTCAGGGTCAGTCCTGCAGTGCTGAGCCCTGAACCTGTGACATCTAATGCTTCTCCAGGTAGATAATGTCAGAACTGAGCTCAACTGCAGGACACAGAGCTGTGCTTGGTGTGGGGAGAAACCCACATCGGAATTGGATGGAACCAGCATCTTAGCACCATTTGGAGCACAACAGAGGCAAAGCTTTAGAACATGCCCTGCCTCAGAGCTACACCACCTGCCATGGGCTGCTCTCCACCCTGCCTGGAGCCATCCACTCAGCTCCACCTGCCTTTCCTCCTGGTCTATCCAAATCCCCTGGGTCTTCTGTTCCTTTTTATCTTAACTCCCGGCTCACCATTCTTAGACATGGCCTGCTGCCAAAATTTAATTTCAACCCCCCCTTTTTTGGTATAACCACAACTCTGTAGGATTACATGCCCAGTTAATTCAACCCATTCCATAGAAAACAAGGGGGCTCAGAATATAATGACTCTCTTCAGTAAGGGAACATATGGGGGGGGGGGGGGTTATTGCCATAACTGATAGGTGCATCCCCTTGAGAAATCAAGGGGCCTTTAGAAACATTATGACCCTCACACCAACTCTGTGAAGCAGCACCTCAGAACCCTGACTCTATGGCTAAGGACACACATGTAGGGTGATCTGCCCCGCTCACATGCTGCAGGGCTACAACCCAGCGCTTCCTAAAACTCACACTCTTCCCCATTCACCTTACAGCCTAGTGGCATCTTTACAGCCTGTTGTATGTAGGTTCATCTCATTGACGATGGCCTGGGCCTCCTTGGAACTGTCGGGACCTCACAGGGTATCTGTGTTGCTCACAGACACCAAAAGGTGTTGAAGTTCTAACTCCCAGGACCTGTGAACATGACCTAATTTGGAACTAGGGTCAAGTTAAGATGAGGTCATTAGGGTGGTCCTAACTCAATATGACTATGTCCTTATAAAAGGAGGAAATGTGGACAGAAAGACAGTCATGCACACGGGAGGATGCCATGTGAAGGTGAAGTGGGGATCGAGGTAATGCATCCATGAGCCAAGGAGCACCCAAGATGGCCAGTACACCCCAGAAATTAGGAAAGAGGCGAGGAGCAGAGCTTCCCTCATTGTCTTCCAAAGGAACCAACCCTGCCAACTCCTTGATCCAGAACTGGGAGACTAATTTCTGTTGTGTGGCAGCTGCCCAGTTTGTGGCACCTTGTTAGGGCAGCCCTAGCAAACAAATACACCCCACTGTACTCACTTCAACCTTTTGTTCTCATTGCTTAAGTCTATGCAACAGGCCTGTTGCCCCGGGGCCTGCAGCCCAGGACAGAGCCAGAAGAAAAGTGATGGCACAGTGTCCAGTCTCTCTCACTTCCTCCCTTGTACTGAAAATAGGTAAGTGATGGTTTCTGGGGACTCTCACAGTCATTCCAGGCCACACACACACACAACCTCCGCAGGCGCAAGGCAAATCTAAGGGCCTGGGTCACCCTCAGCACATCGGGCAGAGGTGGAAAGGCCAAGAGAACCTCCCCTGTTACCTAAGCACCTTTCCTGCCTTCCCTGCTGCTGGGATCACCAGCCTCCTGGGCAAGCACAGCCAGCTCCAGGGCTGGCTCACACCCCTCCCTTCCATAGCCCAAAAGTCATCTCCAGGTGCCCTCCCAGCCTCATCAGAGTGGCACACTGCTCCTGGCTGCCAAGACTGACCAGAGCAAAGAGGCTTTGTTTTGATGCTCAATGAAGTTCTAACTCCCAGGGCCTGTGAACATGACCTAATTTGGGCACAGAGACCTCCCTGTCCCTTAGCTCTTCAGAGGGCCCCTACTCCTCCCCTGGAAATGTTCACTGCCTCCCATCTGGTTTACAGAAAGTTGCTGTTACTCTTGATCAAAACGTTGCCTTATCTGTGCACCCAAATTTGGAAGATATGTGGGAGTTCCTGTCACTACGTTCTGGTTCTTCTTTTTCACCGAGCAACACAGACACCCTGTGAGGTCCCGACAGTTCCAAGGGCGCCCAGGCCATCGTCAATGAGATGAAGAGCAACTGGGACCCAAATGAGACAGTTCATATAGGCACAAGGTCAGGAGCCCAGGTATCCTTATCAGAACACTCTCCCTTGGTCCAGGGTTCCTCTACCACCTGCTGTGTGTTCTTGTGGGGTCTGAGCAGAGACGGGAGGAACCTGGTGAGTCCAAACAGCAGGAAATCCCCTTGGACTCAAAGCTATCACTCAGGAAACATCAGGCCGAATGATTTCTACAAAAGCCTCATTTTGATTGTGACCTAGACCAGCGATTTTTAACCTGTGTGCCACAAGAATGTTTAAAACATGCAGTACCTGACTATTTAGTCAGGAGCACTGACCTCTTTTCCCCAGACTGCCAAATAAAAAAATGACAACAGCCAACACAACAATAGCCATCCAGTGTGAATGAATCAAGATTATACCTATTTTCTCCTGTGTTCGCCGCAGAATTTTGGTAATTAGTGTATGTGCGCCATGAGATGAAAAAGGTTGAAAATCGCTGACCTAGACGTTCAATTTTAGAATTTTTGCTTCAATTTTGTGACTGATTGTCCATATGATAGCCTTATTGATGGGATTTTGTGTCACTGTTATTTTTGCTATGAAGGGGTGATTTTTTGAAAAGCTTGTCAGTTTGGTATGATTGCCTCCTTTGTAAGCCAGAAATACTTTTGTTCCTACTAATACATATCTGATTTTATAATTTACTTAACACAAACTCCTGTAGAGCCCACGCCTCTTCCAGGAGGTGATGGCTGATGTTCCATTGCTTTGTGTTCAGTCGGTTCCTGCCTCCTGCCCATGGGGTGGCAACACTCACACACGGGAATTAGAGGAATTAAATGCAGGGACGGGTGATGGAAAAGCTCCTCCGCCGGATGAAGTATGTGGAGATTTATCAGCCTCTCCAGGGCACGCTGAGCCTCCCCAGGTTACCTCTGAAATGCACAGGATTTGGGAGGGATTAGGAGAAACTTGAAAATCTCTAAGACTGCAAGAAAACAATTAATGCCTCAGAAAATAGGACTCCTTAAGGCAGGTTAGGAATGTGCCCATACAGTTTAAACAAGAGGCAGTTGAAGAAAAGAGAATACTGTAAAGGGCCTTTGAGTCCAGCGTGAAATCACCTCATCTCATCTACGTTTTCATTCTTCTAGTATTAAAATAGATCAATTGCTTCTTCACCATCAGCCTCCTTCCCCTTCATTTCTACTCCAGGGCCCCATCCCTGCCTTTGTCTATAGAGTGTCCATCAACTCAGAGAGGTATGTCTTTGATAGGTTCTCCATGGCCCCCTGTCATTGTCAGAGCACCCAAAAAGGTGGGAAGGGGAGAATGCAGGGAGCGTAACAGGAAACCAGGTACCAGCCATTCAGCCACATTTCTGCCCAGTGCCTCCAATGTACCCTGCTTTGTTTAGTGTCCTCTCCGTCTTCCCCATCCCCATCCCTGCAGGCAGGCCTGATGCATCCCTGCTCTCTCCCATCTCCCCACATCATACATCATGTCTGCCCCCATGTAATTACCCCTACCAAGAAGGCTATCTGAACACCCCATCCTGTAAGGTCCAGTTCAGGTCTCTCACTCTGCATATCTAGCCTCTTTCCAGTCCACAGGGAGCAACCCTTCCTCTAAGAGCCTGCCCAGGTATGCAAGGCGATTCCCAGAGCATTTAGATTTGTATAGAAATTTATATTTTCATGTGGACATACTTTATCCTCAAAACTCAATTATAAGCTTCCGGATGTCCATGTGATGAGTATGTTGTTAATATTCAACAAACATTTATATGTGGGAAGGGTGGTGGCCAAGTAATTCCTATTGATTTCTTTTTTCTTATTGTTGATAGTATTACAGATATCTCCCATCCCCCCCCTTTACTCCCACCCACCTCCCCACCCCCAGGTCTTCACTACCCTATTGTCCCTGTCCATGGGCTATGCATATAAGTATATAAGTTCTTTGGTTTATTCCTATTGATTTTGATAATAGAGTAGGGGGACTTGAAATGGGAAGCATGTGGGTAAAACATCAGAATAATCTAACACCTTATTACTTCTGTACTTCTGCTTTATCATACTTATCCAGCATTTTGACTGATGTTCCAATATTCCTGAGATGTATATAACACAAATATACAGGTAAGTACAGTACAAATTATGTTTGCCTATATACTAGGCTCTTGACCAGGTTCTAGGGGCAAAATCGTGGCCCAGGTATCACCCCCACCAACACATCATGGCTCACCTTTATCTGGTATACCTGAAGACACAGACTGGTCTCACCTGCTCTTTCTCCATCATACTTTTCTCAGAGTTGCCCTGAGGCTCTGCCCTTCACTACGTGGGGCTCCATGACCACCATCCATCTCTATATCACTGGTTCTCCACTCCAGCTGGGTTGGTCTCACCCTTAGATGTCACTAGTCTAGGTGGGGCCCAGGCATTATTAGGAAAGCCCCACTTGTTTCTAACATGCAGCCAGTGACCTGCTGGTCCGGGAAGGGAGGCTGAGGAGGCCACTCACACTTCCTTTCATGGCCCTTCCCTTTGTTCTAGACAGGCTGATAGTGTTGAATAGACTCTACCAAAGACAGGTGGGCAACTACAAGAAAAGATAGTGTAGATATCTTTAAATGAGATACAATATGATGTTCCTAAAATTCAAGAGAAATAACAATCTCTTCCCAAGAGATACTCTCACAAGCACTACCCCCTTACCCACAGTTCCTAACCTTGCTTCCCAGTGTCAGGGTGGGACAAGTCCATCTTTTGAAAAAGCAACCCTTAAGGGCTCTTCAGTTTTTGACCCTCCACACACTTTACACCTAGAGGTTGGCCTCAGCTTTGCAGCCAAACCTTCTGTTCAACAGGGCAATCCTGAGACATTATTTTTTCCATGATCTGACTTATTCCATCTAGGATAACCCCACGCCAGGGTGGTGGCTCTCCGTGGTCACTTCCTCTGGACCCAGAGGAAGCTTTCACACCTCACTGAGATAGTCTCAATCCTCACTCGATCTTTCTCTCTCTCTTTCTATCTCTTTCCAAGAACATATAATAATTTTTAGGTACAGGAGACAACACAGTCTAAACCCATAGTAAGAAGAAAAACATTTTCCTACAGGCCACATGATCTAGGAAGAATTTTTTTTCTGACCACCATGAATATTCCTGCGCATCCTCTGCAGAAAGTGACAGGTCTTGTCTTCCGCTTCCAGACTATGCCCAGGGCTCTGCCGATGCATCAGAAATGACTTGCTGAACAAAACCATGTTCCCTCGAGGGTCACACTTATGCACCCAGAGACCCTGAGAGCCGTGGTTTATCAACCCTGGCTCCATAGTAGAATCACCTGGGGAGCTTTGAAAAATTATCCATGTCTGGACCTCATCCAGATCAATTAGAAGAGAAGCTCTGGAGAGGAGGCTCAGGCTGAGAATCACTCTTGCAGGAGCTTTGAAAGTCAAGTTATCCTTACCCTGCAACCGAAATTCCTCACCGTGCAGTTCCCTCCCTGCACTCCATGGACAGAATGGAGGGATATATAAGGTTTATTTCTCGTCCCCTCCTCCCCACCCCAATTGAGTAACCCTTTGAGGGAGGGTAAAGAGTAGATGTATTTGTTCTCCCCATCATAGGCTGAACTGTGTCCTCCCAAAATTCATGTTGAAGACCTTATCCCAAGTATCTCAGAATATGACGGTGCTGGAGATGGGATCTTTAAAAAGACAATTATGTTAAAGTGAGGTCATTAGAGCGGGTCCAAATCTAATATGACTGGTGGCCTTATAAGAAGAGAAAGGAAGTGTGGATACAGAAACACACAGAGGGAAGACCATGTGAAGCCACAGGGAGAGGAGGGCCATGTACAAATCAAGGGGAGAGGTCGCAGGAGAAACCATCCCTGACAACACCTTGATCTTGAACTTCCAGTCCCCTGAACTGTAAGAAAACACACTTCTGTTGTTTAAGCCAACCAGTCAGTCTGTGGCACTTTGCTATGGTGGCCCCAGCAAACTAGTACAGCCCTTTTCTTCAAGGAGATCTGACCAATGTTTGAGACCCCAAGAAGATTCACAGTGAGTTAACAAGATGCAAACCTAGGTCCTAACCCTGGGAAGCTGGGGAGATTCTTTCCAGGGCTAGAAGCATAGAGATCTCTCTCTTTTTGTCAGGAACACTTCAGTTGGAGTCTCACTAAAGGCAAAAAAAAAAAAAAAAAAGGTATGTTTTTAAGAGCCCCCAGGTCACGTACATCCCCAGGAGCCTAAGAATGCTAACTCCAGTTCCCTCAGCAACCCAGCTGTCCCTGGCCCTTGATGGGTTGGAGAGCTGTGCTCCCTGCCAGTCAGCACCACCCCGCCCTCCACTCCCCCAGCCAGCCTCCCATTCACATTGGATTCTGGAGCTCCCCGGGTGTGGTGTAAAAGGCATGAATGCTCTCAAAGCAGCCTCTTCATCCCAGAGCCTGCGACTGCGACAAAGAGGGCATCTTCACCTGCGAATTAGCTTGATTTTCCCAGCCGCCTCTGCTGACTTCTCCAGCAGAAGGCCCGGCCTCTATGCAGGTGGTGCCTCTGAGAGCCGGGGCGATGGATGTTCTCTGCTAAGAGGTTTCTCTTTCCCAGGCCAGCGGGGAAACATCCCCTTTCAGTGGGCAAAGTGAAAAATGCCCTTCCAGAGCACTGAGCCGTTGGTATCAATGTCTAAATGAACCTTGATTAGAACTATAAAAAAAGGCTACCTGACATGGAATTGGACCATTCTTCATGCTTAAAGACACTGTTAAAATCCGGTCAATAGCGAAGTTAGGAACCCACGGAGAAAGGCAAACATTTTATCTGCAAGCTCCATTTTATTGCCTGGTAAGATGAGATCACATCAACCTCTGTCCTTTTCAAAGATGAAAAATGGAAAGTTGCCCAAGTACCCCAACGCCACTCAATGTTTCCCTCTCAGATTTACTGAAATTCCCTAATGCAAGAGTCACTCTAAAGAGATCATTCCACAGACTTGCTCCAAGCAGGATGGAGAGATGAACTCAAGTCCCCCACACCCGTGAGGTGGCTCCATTCCCATTTCCTTCTCTAATCCTAATGTTCACAGCACTGTTTATTATCAACCAGTTTATAGATCTCTGGTTAATATTTGCTTAGGGCTTATGTTGATTTCTCAATACATGCAATTTTCTGGTCTCATCTTTATCTTTAAGGATTAGATTGGATCGAGCCGCCTTGTAGTAATTTAGTTTTTATCTTATGCCTTACAGTTTTATGTTCTTGTAATAGCACTTGCTTTTCCCTTTTTTATTTAATTAAATATATCTTATTTCACAACTACAGCATTTTTGTTTCGTGCTTATTTATTTAACAGCTGGCAGGGTGCTGGTGTTTTGTGGAGGGAACCACGCTGGGTATTTTTAGAAATTCAGAAGTTGGGGAGCGCACCAGCTGAGAAGATAGAATAGGTGTCTCAACTTGGAAGATGAATGCTTAGAGATTAAACTCAGATTGCCTTGGCTGCATGATGGCGCTCCATAGATTAAGTCCTTAAAACAAAAATAAACAAACAACACTAACAAAATATATTGAAAAGTATGCTCAAGAAAGATGTTCCAAGACTGTGTCTTTGCCCTTCTGCGGAGCAGCTGGCTCGTTCATCGGCTCTGCAGGAATCCCAGGCACTGCTAATGTCCCAGGGTTGCATTCACCACAGAAGGTGCTATAGATTTACAAAGCTTTCCAACCATCTGTCTCCAGTGCCCAGCTCCACTCAGCAGTCCTATGGACACAAATTTGGATCCATACAAGTCGCGTACAGGTGTGCACGTACAGGTGCTTCTGGCAAAAGGATGGTGGTGTATAACTTCCTTCCAATATGGACAATGATGGATTCAATTGCTGGATCCACAGCCCTGCTCTCAGCCTGCCAACCTCACCAGGCCCCTTCCAAGCTTGAAGCATCAGCAACAGCTTCACCCGGCCTGGGAGCTAAGGTGAGTTGAGCAAGGCACGTGGGACACAAAATTTAAGGAGATGCTCACTTTCAAGGTCGAGCAAATTTTTGCACAACCCTGAGTGATGCCTTCTTAAATTTTGTGTGCTGGGCACCTCGCTTAAGCCAGCCCTGTGGTCCATTGTCACACTGCGGGTCCCAGGTAGAAATCACTTGGAGCCATCAGCTAAACATCTGTCCTCCATCCTGGCCAGGAAGCCTCTGTGCCATGCTTCTCCCTGTGAGAAGCACCATCATTCTCTCTGGTTCCCAGCTAACAAACCTCTTGGAAGAGAATATCTTTCCCACTCATCCTTCTGGGCCACCAAGTCTTGATACAAACTTCTGTTGTGTCTCCCCTTCTTTCAAGAGCCACCATTTTAAATCAGGCACTCATCACAGTACAGCTGGGTTATTGTACCCATCTTCTAAACAGCTCCATGCCTGCAGGTCTACCCACCTCCAAGCCATTCACTGCACAAGCTGTTTTCAGAGCATATAGTCCCTGAAACAGCAGCATCAACATCACCTAGAAACTTGATAGTAATGCACATTTGCAGGCTCCATCCCAGAATTACTGAATCAGAAACTCTGGAAGTGGTGTCCAGCAATGAGTTCTAACCTGCCTTCCAGGTGATCCGATGTACACTCATGTTTAAGAATCATGGTTCTATATTACACATATTAAGCTAAAACCCATGCTAGTTTGTAGCTTAAAAAAATCCTTTATTGTTCCCCTTGAGATGAAGATCAAACTCACTAACTAGGTTCTCCACGTACCTTGCAACTGATCCCATCCTATGTCACTGGTCACATGGCTCACTGTCCTCTTATTCATACCTCAAGCTCAGCCACGCTGCTCTCCAGACTGACTCCCAGAATGGAACAGCTTTCTCCACAGCTATCTTCTGTTATCCAGAAATAACCATATCATTTTGTTGAAAAGATGCCCACAGCAATGTTCAGAATCCGGGGGATGGATTAACCATGAAGGAGCAGTGAACAAGGTTGGGCGGCGTGGACAGGAAATTATCACACTCAGCGTGCCTACCACTGGCCAACCCTGTTGTCAATTAATTTCCCTGTGACATCTCATTGAACTCTCACACACAAAAAATCCTAAAAGGAATTGATGGAAGCTAAGACGCCAGTATATCCAAGTCCAAAATGAATCTGAAGGAGAGAGACTTTTGGGGATAGAGAGTGGAGTAGGAACAGGTGTGAACAGATGAAAAGTAGGAGGGCATCCATGCTGGCCCATGCCAAGCCCATCCCAAGGGTCAATGTCTTTCTTCAGTGCCCTTCTAGGATCCCAGCATTCAACAACCAATCCAGGGCCCATCCTATAAATGCCTTGATGCATTTCCATCCTTTGCTGACTGTTGTTGAAGCAAGAAAGTCAACGGGGCCCTTGTCTTAGGCTTTTGATTCAAAGACCAGATGCACCATTTTTGCTGAATGAGGAGAAGCAGAACCAGCTCCACAAAGAAGATGGGAGGGGCCAGAACCAGTGTGTGAACACAGTATTTGATGCCAAGTTTCCCAGCCACAGGCCTGCCACTCACAAGTCAGCCTGTGACTTGACTAGAAGCAGCACCTCCCTATGCACTGCCAGACCCCAAGGACTGGCCTTGGCTTTGTTGAGTTTGTGCATAAGGCGGTCACTGAGTCAGCCACTCTCTAAGGGCCCATCTGATGTAAATGTCTGAGCAAAGCATTCTGGTCAGGCCAATCCCCCTTCTGCCTCTGGGCTTAATAAAGGGGTCACCTAAAGTTCCAGTAGCAGCAGAGAAGCTGTCATTAAGCCAACTCTCATGTCCCAGCCACTGCCTGGTGCCCAGAGTCTCTGCTGGAGCCCAGCAGGGGCTGTAACTTAAGGCAGTGCGGGGAGGGGGCTGCTTTTGAATTTTCACTCTTGTAGTTTGATGCTTTCAAGAGTGTTTTGCCTTTCAGATTTATTTCGCCAAGTTGCTGTTAATTGTGTTTTCAATTAGTTATGTTTAAAACATCTTGAGATTTGGGCAACTGAAATTGCAGTGCATTGATAATTATTAAACAGAGGTTCTAATCCATTATTTATTAAATACATTTTTAATATTAATGCAGAATCCATTGTCACTGCCACCATGAGTTTGGCCGTTAAAGAAACAGCTGACGAGAGAAAACTGAAGCTGCGGAATTCTGAAGTGAAGGCCTGTGGAGCACAGCTTTCTGGAAGAAGAATCGGCAGCTGCTTCGTTTATGTCTGTTTTATCAAGGCTTTGTTGCCTGAGAGACAGAGTTCCCACATAATAGGTACTCAGCAAATGTTTATACAGGGAATGGATGGATGGATGAATGAATGAATGAATGAATGAATGAATTTAAGGGGGATTAAACTAGGAAAGACTTTAAGATTTAAGATCCTTTCTGGTTTTATTTTTTAATATGTTTTTATTGATTTTAGAGAGAGGAAAGGAGAGGAGTAGAGAGATAGAAACATCAGTGAAAAACATTGATCATCTGCCTCCTGCATGCTCCCTACTGGGGATCAAGCCTACAACCTGGTCATGTACCCTGAATGGGAGTTCAACCAGTGACCTATTGGTTCATAGGTCTACACTCAACCACTGAGCAACCCCAGCCAGGCTATAGAATTTTTTAAATCTAATTAAACATAGGGAGAGTCCAAGGTTTCTATTTGGGACAACGAAAGGGATACAATGAGAAAGTAAAGCAGTGGAAGGAAAGGGAATCTTTTTAGAATTCACACCAGTCTTAGACACAACTCAAAACTAATGAATCACTTGATTCATATTACCAATCACCACCTCTAAATCTTTAGGAATCCAAGTATGCAAAAGTGACATCATGCAATCCCCTCTTAGTCTCACCAAAATCCCTCAGAAGTTTTGAGCCCCGACTCCACCTATCTGCCCCATCTTCTTTTCCAGAATCTTCATGGCCACTGAAGACTGGAGACCCTCTGCTTCTCTGAGAACCTTAGCTCCATCAACTTCTGACTTTCTTAGGCTCTGAGCATACATGACCTGGGAACTGTTAACTTGTCCTACTCAACCATACACCCTATACATTAAACCTGTACAGCCAGGGCTCCTGGAAGGCCACAACCCATCCCCACCCCCACCCACAGATTCTAGCAGGCCCAAGGTAGGGTTGAGCACATGATATTTTGTCTGGTAATTTCTGATTCCCCAGGGACACTATCAGCCCTAGGGGTCCTCCACTCTCCCACTCCTGCTATGACTCCAGAGTAGTTCAGCCTGGCCAACCCCAGACAAAAGCTCTTATTATCTTAGCTCAGGTGTGAAGAACCTTTTTTCTGCCAAGGGCCATTTGGATATTTATAACATCATTGGCAGGTCATACAAAATTATCAACTTAAAAATTAGCCTGCTATATTTGGTCAAACATTTAATCAACTCACCCCTAATGCCTTGACAAGGCCAGACCAAACTATTTCTTGGGCCTTCCATGGCCCGTGAGCTGGATATTTCCTGCCCCTGATTTAGCTGTTTAGTGAGGACATGGGTATAACAACCCCTGGTTCATGCAACCTTGCAGGTGAAGAGAAAAGAGAGGGAGAGGAGGAAGGTGAATGAGATTGGTTAGATTCAGTAACCCTCTGCCTTGCCTCTCAGAGACAATCCTGAAAATACTTTAGAATCTTTCAGATCCAACACCCAGCGGATGTAAGACTCCATCCCTGTGCTAGGGAAAGTGCAAATGAGAGGGATGACATCGAAAGGTGAGAAGTGGCCACGCCTCCCTTCAGATAAGGTGTGCCAGGCAGCAGACTCAGAAGGAAGGTCTGCAAGGGCATGAAGATGGTGCCCTGCAGGACATGGAGCTGCAAGGAGTGAACAAGCCAGGAAGCTGCCTCCATCCTCTCAGGCAAAATCCACCTCTCCTTTTTTAATCTTCTCACGTGTTTTTATCTCTATTTATTTTTCTACCTGCTTCACAGATGTAAGCTCCTTAAGGCTATGAACCTGAATTTCTCACCTTTGTACTCTCTACCATGCCTAGCAAAGGGCTTAGCACATTGTACACGGTCAACAAATTGATGTTGAATAAATGAGCAAATAAACCCTATGTTTAAGAAATTTTATTTACTATGAAATAGTTGAGGATTTCATAAATGAGCTTCAATCCCTTCTAATCCATCATCAAGTTGGCAAGAAAATATAGAACAATACAGTGTCAAATACTGCTAAACACTATTACGTGACTTTCTAAATACACCCGACAAACCCAAGGACAACGGAAAGAGCAAAGGAGTGAAGTAGGTACAAACTTGAAGGCCACTGCATGACTGTGTGGTTTTCAATTGTGTCTGCTATTTGGGTCAGTGTCTTCCAGGAGGGACTGAAGGTCCATTAATAACACTTGAATTTTAGGGAAAATCTTTTGAAAGGAAAATGTTGTGCCTTGTGACTATTCTGTGTCCTTGGGGAAAAGAAAACTAGGGAAAGAAAAACTGCAGGCAACCCACTCAGGAAGAATTGGGTTGGGGCCAGGAAGTCCAAATGAGAATGAATTTAGCATCAGTGTTGCTAGAACTAATTATCAGAATGATTCTTGGTACATTTTTTTAAGAGAAGGAGGGAGGAAGGAAGGAACAGTAATCTTCATTAAATTTTCACTAGCCAATAAACAGTTGGCTATTTCTTTTTTTAGCTACTGGATGTACTATCATTTTGCTACTGAGACAGGTAGGCCACTCTCATAATTGACATAAATCCAATGACTTTTAAATAACAATGACAACATAAATAATAATACATGTAAATAATCTTTAAAATTATATGATCTAAGTTGATGTGCATATTATACTACTATTTTCCCATTCTACAGGTGAGAAAGTGAGGCTCCCAAAGTGGTAGATCTGGGACTCCAATGCACATCTTCAGGCTTCCCTACTGCTTTTTTCTCCTCTGTGTGGCTTGGGGAACTTTCTAATGGCAGACTCCCTATAGGTCTGGGAAATGGTAGCAGTTCTTATTCCCAAATGAGATCTGTGATGACCAAGGTCCTAACTCACACATAGAACCAGAGGTATAGATGCCCTCGGGTCTCTGCTATCCAGCTGGGACTTGAATTCCACAATTAGCATCCTGACATGCCCACTTTTTCCAGGTTGGGATTCACAGTGGAGTTGACCCCACTTAGAGGCCACAGAGAGGTTTAGTCTGGAGCTGGGCTGCCTTATGGTCCCATCAGCAAATGGTGCATGGTTGGAACCCAAGAATCAGAGAGGAAACACACTTCAGCAATGATTAAACCTGCAAAGAGCAGCTTTGATGGTTTGTTCCTAGATTGCATCTCCAACCCGTGTGACCCCTGCCCTCTTAGCTTGCTGCTGCCAGCACAGTCACTGTGAAATGAAGAATGAAGACAGTTAACACACAGGCTTGTTGCGAGTGTATGCTGGAAAAGAGAGCGTGGACAGCACTTGCTAATGGAGACCATCCTATCTTAGGAAGGCAAGCCTGGAGATTGACACACCCTGCCTCTTCCCTCCTCACAGTTGACCTTGAACCCCAGCTATCAAGGGAAAAGGAAGGATCCAGGACTCAGTGTTTTACAAGTCAGGGTTCTCCAGAGAAACAGAACCAAGAGGATGGAGAAAGAGAGTTAAGAGAGAAGATTTAGTGTAGGAACTGGCTCACGTGAGAATAAGAGACTAGGAAGTCCCACAATCTGCCATCTGTAAGCAGCAGAATCAGGAAAGCTGGTGTTATAATTGAGTCTGAGTGTAAAGGCCATAGAATCAGGGGCTCCACTGTCCAAGGGCAGGAGAAGACAGACATCTCAGCTCAGAAAGAGAGAATTCACCCTTCCTCCACATTCTGGAGACACCCACCCCACTGGGTGATACCTCCCCCTTTGGTATCAACAAATCTCTTGACTTGATCTACTGAATTAAATGCTAACCTCTTCCAGAAACACTCACAAACACCCAGAAATAATGTTTTACCAGCTCTCCGGTCATCTCTTAGGCCAGTCAAGTTGATACATAAACTTAACCATCATACTCAGGATGCCCCCCAGCATCAAAGCAAAGCTCCAGCCAGCCTGTGCCACCTGTGGGTGGTCCCTGACACAGGGAAGCACATCTGTCTGTGGGTGCTGATGGCATTGTGTTCCACTTCTAACAGTGCCCATCCTGCCCTATTCTGACAATGAAAGTATGTCTTTAATGAAAACCCATCTCTTCTCCCTGGACCATACTAAACATCCTAATTTCTCTTTCCCTCCTCTGCAGTCAGTAACTTCAGTCTGCTGGCAGCTAAATGACCCAGTTAAGACAGCCTGGCTGGGAGCATGGCCAGCCGTAAAGCTCGCCCTGCATTCACCGAGGATGGCCCTCGCAGCCCAGGGCTATTACACGTCGCATTACTTTCTAGTCTGTGCCCAGTTTAAGTTTCTGGGTCGGGAACTCAGGAGGCTGGCAGACTCTGGATCCCCCAAGGGGAGCCAAGATCACTTCAGTGTAACCTTACCTATCACACAGTTCCTCTCCCCCCAGGCCTGCATGAATGAGCTAAAGGTTTATCTTGTTTATCAAAGAAGCAATGCTTTCTCTTTTAGAGAAACACACTGAAATATTTATGGAGGAAATGATGTGATTTATGCAATTTGCTTCAAAATAATATGAGAGTGGGGAGTGTGCCCATGTTGTGGGTGAAAGGCTGGGCTCGGGCAAGTCTCCACGCAGACTGGGTAACAGTAACATAGGGGGCTCCCTACATGAGTGGGTCTGCCTTTGCATGAGCTCAAAATTCTCCATGAAAAAAATAGCATGATTTCAAATAGCATGCTTGAAAGACTGAAGTAAACAGTTCTGAAAAGGCACATTTTGAAATAAGGAAAATTCCAAGATGCACTTGTTACCTCGCTCACTAACTCAGACCGTTTCTTATTCATTGTTTAACCCTGTTGTTACATCCAGGGTTTGTCAGAGAACTCCCATTTAATTTAGCCTACATCTGGGTTTCAAAAACAGTCCCTCAGGACAGCTCCCAAGTTGCCAGCCAGGTTGAAATCAAAAGCCTTCTTGGCAGCCGGTGCACAGCCCCTTCGCCCTCAGCCACAAGCAGATGGCTTTGCTTGTGGGCCCATTGAGAGAACGCAATGACCCTACCGTTTGCTCTGTGTCCTTCCCACCTGGCTGGCCTGCACCCCTGGGCTCAGGCCAAAGCAAGAAAGGAGAGAGAGAGAGGTTACGGTTGTGTTGGTGACTCACCTGCTCCGGAAAATGTTCTAATTGATGGAAAAACATAGGAATCTTTTTCTCCATTGACCAACATCCATATTTCAATTGCTGTTTGGACCCTGGCACCATATCTCAGGTTCATCAGTTTACCTGCCCACAATGTGCCCAAATGACAGGCCTGCTCCTTAGAGAAAGGAGCCTCCTGGGAGGTGCTGCTGCAGCAAGCCCAGCTCTACCGGATCTCAGCCAGGGCCCCACCACCGTGCTTGGCGTTTTTCTTCTACACCTGGCTGATGGCTGGAGCCCCGCAGATCCCCACCCTACATCTGCACGGTCATACCTTCTTGTTCTCACTCCAGCATGTCTCAGCCATGAGAATGCCATCTTCGAACTAGATCACCCCATTTCAACAAAGATAACATTTCTAAAATGGGTTCATATACACATTCACTGGGATTTGAGTCTGAGAAATGAGTACTTGCATATGCATACAAACCACATTGCCCTGGGCAATTCTGACTACAGTTTCTACCCAATTACACTCAGGATCAGCACTGACAAACCCAGAAGTGACCCTGGAGCGCCAGGAGGTGGGCACAACGCAGAGCAGCTGCAGCAAACACAGGCCTCACTGCTTAGCCCTCTGCCTCCTTGTCTCAGTGCGCAAGAAAGGTGAGTCTCAGAAAAGTGTGTGAAGGGGGAATATCACCATCTCAGGGCCTGTGTGCTTCAAAACCAGGGCCCAACAAGGGCGGAGGAGGAGTGTTTCCATAACAGAAAGAGAATAAAGACAGAAGCTGCACCCTCCAGGGACAAAGTCCACTTTCCCTGGTAGACCTCTTCCCTTCCCCCTGGCCTGCTGCCTACTACCTGGGTAACGGATCAAACTATCAGAGGGAGAAGCTAGGACAGAAGACAGAGCTAGAATCGGGTAAGATGTGACTGCTGGGCACATGAGGTGCCCTTGCCTTTTTACACCTCATCCAGGAAAGGCAGCCTTCCTGTCCACAGCAGCCCCTGGGAAGATCAAGTTCAGTGACGCTATTGGATGGGACATGCACACACCCTGATTTTCTGGACAGGAAACTGCTACCAATATTTTTTCCAATCATATTTTTTATACTACATTTCACATCCACCTGGTGCAATGACAGGTTCAGACAAACAAGGAAAAAACACAGCTGGACAATCGCCATCCCATTGAGTCTACCCCTTTGGGGGATCTATCCCCAGGATTCAGTCCATTCTAAGTGGGCATCAGCCTTTGTCTTGGATTCTCACTAGATGCCAGATATTTAGGATACAAGCCTGGATGACAGTGAGCAAGAGGTAA
This sequence comes from Myotis yumanensis, assembly GCF_028538775.1. NCBI lineage: Eukaryota > Metazoa > Chordata > Mammalia > Chiroptera > Vespertilionidae > Myotis > Myotis yumanensis. The sequence continues at coordinate 9,058,652 of NW_027223762.1, forward strand.
TTCGCCTTCCCATAACTCTGAGTTGCTACCTAGGAAGTGGGTGTATGCTCTTGAGAATCCTGCAATGTGCTTCCACAGCCTCCAAGCCAGAGGAAGCCCTTCATCCCCACCAAAGGAGGAAGCCACTCTCCCCAGGCTAAGCTCCAGGAACCACAGTGAGTACTCCCAGAGCTCTCTCACTGTCTACGGAGCCAACCCACTTTGCAGTAGGTAGCCATTCTCCTCTCCAGACAACTGGGAGCCATTCAAGTCTGTGGGGATGGGGACATGCAACCGATGTATCAGAAATATTTCCTGCGCTTCCTAGACAAGGTGAGGCTGACATTACCACAAGAAAGCCAATGAGTGTATCTGACTCATACATTTAAATATATTTTATTGATTTTAGAGAGAGGAGGGGAGAGGGAGAGAGAGATAGAAACAGTGATGAGAGAGGAACATTGATCGGCTGCCTCCTGCATGGCCCCTACTGGGGATCGAGCCCACAACCTGGGCTTGTGCCCTGACCGGGAATGGAACCATGACCTCCTGGTTCATGGATCGATGCTCAACCACTGAGCCACACCTGCTGTGCTGAGACACATTTAGACAAGATTATGCCCCCTCTACTCCTAAGAGAACTTGACTTAATGAGGGAGGTTGGATATTTCCTCTAATATTTTAAAGGTGTGGTGACAGATTCCAAAAATTCATTGTTTTAATGTTTTTTTTAAAAAATAGTAAGCATTTAATAAAGATTTATCCCATTAATTAACAAATAGAAATAAGGCAATTAGCTGCACCTCCTTTGCTTCCCCTCTTTTCTAATGGCCCAAGCCTCTGGATGGAAGATTTGGTTATTATACAATCCTCTTATCCTGGTGACTTTATCTGATGCCAGGATAGGTCCTACTTGTTTCTGAAAACTGTCTCAAGGGTGTTCAGAGGCTACCCCAGAAAGGACCCCCCTATTCTCAGCCATACTTGCTGGAGGCCCCTCCTATCAAGGGCCTTGCACAGGCACCCTTAAAATAGGATCCTAAGTTCCTGGCGTTGCTAAATTGTTTCCCCTGCACATTCTTCCAACTGAGCCACTGGCAGCTGCAAAGGCAAGCTCGCTGCCTATTCTCCCCACCTAGTGAACTGGGCTTAATGGAGTACAGACTGCCAGCAGCCTTGTCTACTGTTCTCAGAGAGGAGAACCAGAAGCTGTGCCTCATGGGTGCATTGCTAAATTGGAGATTATGCAAGGGCCCCTAAATTCCTGACATTATTCTCCCATTTCACCCCAGCTCCATTTAGGCCCTCCACTGTGGTATTGATGAGTGACATAAGAAACTTGGGTGCTTCTAAAATTCAGAACCTTGGTGTCACTTCATGTGTCTTATAGCAAGACAGCTGGAATGCCACACAGTGGGTGTTCTTACAGTCTTCAAGGAATACTCCCATTATGTTATTGGATCCTCCCAACCACCCTGTGAGGAGGATGTGGTGAGGAGCAGGACTCCCACTGTGTGCACGGTGATTCTGGGTGTTCCAGCATCATTCGGGTGATTTTGCATGTTTCAGCAAGCCATCTGGGCTCAGACATGCGTCACAGACAAAGGTGGCTCCAAATCCTGGAGTTGCCTCCCCCTCTCCCTGCTGGTGATCACGCTGCCCCTGACTTCCACTGGTTCCTCTCCTCTGGGTGCCCTAGAAACTGAGAGGTCCGCAAAACATCTGCCCTGGCCTCTTTCCCCACTTTCCTCTTGTCACTGTCCTTCCCCGACATGGTGTGGAGAGAGCCCCAGGAATGAAGCCAGGTCTGCTCGTGCCAGCCCTTTCCCGCAGCCCGCGACCTAAGCTGTCCAGGGAGAAGGCCACGTAATGCATTCACAGACCAATTTGCTGAGAATTATCTTCATGAGTAAATGCAGTCTATTTTTAAAGTCTTATACCCTCCAATAAAATGTTTTCCATTTGTGTTTTATGCATTCTTCTTTGGATTAATCCTTACATAGCTTATGTTGATATTGCAAGTGGTATTTTATATTCTTTTATGTCTTCAGATGTATTGCTTCGGATAGAGGACACTACAATCTTGATGTCATCTTATTTCAGAACTGCACTCTCTTACATTGGTTCTGATCGTTTGTTGATTCTGATGGTTTTTATGAGAAGGAAGTAGCAGTTTTGTATCTTCCCTTTTGTCAACAGTGGTGTGTGTGTGTGTGTGTGTGTGTGTGTGTGTGCGCGTGCGTGTCTTTGTATGTGTTACTTCAATCAACCAGGGCATTCACAATTGTAGGTATTTTGGTTATTTAAGTCTTTCCTTTTTGGTCTTGGTCAGTTTAGCTAAACATTTGTTAATTATGTTGATATTTTTTAAGAAATAACTTCTACTTTTGTTTATATTTTCTATTCTCCATTTCATTAATTTCTGCTCAAATCTTTGTTGTTTCTTTCCTCTGTTTATCTGTTTGCTTTAGCTTAGTGTGCTTTTTATTTTACTGTCTTAAGATGAAGGATTGGCTGATTGATTTGAGATCTTTCTTCTTTTTTAAATTAACAGGCATTTAAAACTATAAATTTCCCTCTAAGCACTGCCGTCAGTTTTGGTATGTGTGTTTTTGTTTTCATTCATCTCAAAATATTTTCTAATTTTCCTTCAATTTTTTTCTTTGATCCATTGGTCATTTAGCAGTGAGTTGTTTAATTTCCACATATTTGTGGGATTTTTGTCATTGATTTATAACTTCATTCTATTGTGATCAGAGAGTATGCTTTGTATATATCATATGATTTTAATTATTTTTATTTTATTGAGGCTTTTTTCATGGCCCACCATATGGTCTATACTGGAGTATGTTCCATGTGCACTTGTGATGTGTATTTGGTTCTTGTTGTTTCTATAGATGTCTGTTAGGTCTGCTTGAGTTACAGTACTGTTCGAGTATTCTCTTTCCTTGTTAATTCTCTTGCCTGGTTGTTCTATCCATTATTGATAGTAGAGTCTTCAAGTATCCAACTATCATTTCTGCACTGGCTATTTCTCCCTGAAGTTCTAACAGTCTGTACTTCAAGTATTTGTGGGCTCTGGTATTAGGTGTGTATATGTCCATTGTTATATCATTATGATAGATTGACACTTTTATGACTATAAAATGTCCCTTTATATCCCTATTAAGTTTTTTATATTAGTAACAGCCATTCCTGTTTGCATGATATATTTTTCCATCCTTTTGTTTTCATCCTATTTGTATCTTGAATTTAAAATGCATCTCCTATAGAGAGAATATGAACTTTTACATCCAGTCTGATGACCTCTGCCTTTTTTATTGTATTATTTAATCTATTTACATTTAATACTATTATTACTATAGTTGAATTTATGGTTGCCATTTTTCTTATTCTTTTCTATACATCTCATCATTTTTGTTCCTCCATTCTTTTTCTACTGTTTTCTTTGTACATCAAGCAAACATTTTCTAATGTGACATTTAAATTTCTTTAATTTTTTTACCAGTTTTTGAAGTTATTTTCTTAGGGCATCATATATATATATATATATATATATATATATATATATATATATATATTAACTTATCAGAATCTAATTCAGGTTTATCCCAATTACAGGGGGACATAGCAATGTTACTCCTATATAACCCTGTACCTTCTTTCCTTTGTTGCTCTATTATTGCTATACATTTAACATCCAGATATGCAACAACCCACAAATAATTGTTATCATTTTAACTTTATTATATATCTTTTAAAGAAGCGGAGCAAACAAAGCAGAACAAATATTTTTTTCCTAGAGTTTGTTATATTAATCCTCTTATTTCCCATTTCAGGTTCTTCGTTCCTGTGCATTCACATTGCCAACCAGCGTCATTCCCTTATTCCAATCCAGCTTTTCTCTCACCCATTCCTTGCACTTGTATTGTCAAATATATTACATTTCTCTACAATAAAGGCCCAGTAATACAATTATATACATATTGTTTAATACAATTGCTTTCTAAATCAGTTAAGATAAGAAACCAGCTTTTATACTGTCTTTTATAATTGCATGATTATCTTTACTCTTTGATTTTTTTTTTTCATGTGCATTCAAATTTCTGTCTGGAGTGATTTGTTTTTATCATGAAGAACTTTCTTCAGTAATTCTTGCAGATCTCCTCTCAACAAATTCTCTCAGGTTTTGTTTATGGGTTTCATTGTAATAAATCATTATAATAATATTTCTATTTTACCTTCACTTTCAAAAGCCTGCTGTGCTGAATGTAGGATTCTTTATTGACAGGTCTGGCATTGTTGTTATGGATGTTGTTTCTCCAGGACTTTGAATATGTCATCCCATTGCCTTCTGATCTCCATTGCTTCTAGTGAGAAGTTTGTCAGCAATATTGTTGAGGTCTCCTTGTATGTGATGAGTTACTTTCTCTTGCTGCTTTCAAGATTCCTTTTACTTTCAGATTACTTTTACCATGATGTGTCTGGTATGGATCTCCTTGTGTTTACCATACTTGGAATTTTTTGAGCTTCTTTGTTGTATATAGATTAATAGTTTCCATCAAATTTAGAAAGCGATCGGCTATGATTGCTTCAAATATTTCTTCTGCCCCTTTTACTTTTTTTGTTACTTTCATTACACATATGTGTTCCGTATTTCTCTGAAGCTGTTCAGTTTTTTTTCAGTTTTTTTCCTCTCAGTCACATTTCGTAATCTCTATTGATCTATATGTAAGTTCATTGACTCTTTCTCCAGTCATCTCAAGCCTACTGTTAATCCACTCTAGTAAAATTTAAAAGTTATTGTCCTTTCCATCTTCATAATTACCACTTGGTTCTTCTTTATCCTTTCTATCTCTTTCTTTTTATGCTCTGTTTTATGTGACACTATCACTATATCTTCCTTGCTTGCTTTACTTCTTTAAGCATAGTCTCCTATAGTTCTTTGCACTATTTATTAACAGTTGCTTTGAAATGGGTATCTGCCAAGTCTGACATCTGGGCCCATCACAGGTTGTTTCTATGGCCTGTCCAGCCCCCACTCCCAGCCCCCCCCCACATAAAATCCACTTGCTATTTCCTTGCAGGGCTCATAATTTTTGTTGAAAACTGGACTTATTATAATAATATATTGTAGCAACTCTGTATACTGCTCCCCTGCTCTGAGGCTTGTGTTGTGGTTTGCCTATTTATTTTTTTCTGGTTTGGTGAGTTGGGGCTTATTGTAGTGGCCTATTTGCCCCTAAGAATGCAGCCTCTGCCTTACTGCTCAGAGTGCAGCCTGGGCCCTGTCCCTCTAGGGTGGCAGGGGTTCCATCAGCGCTCAGTATCCCAGATCTCTCTGCAAAGTTGACTGCCTCCACTGACATCATGCCCGGCTACTAGCTCCCACTAATTGATAGCTGATTATCCTATTATTTTTGACAATGCCCCAGGGCAGGAATTGTTCTACAGCCTGTTGCAATTAAATTTGGGTCCCGTTGCAGCGTAATCATTAAGGCCAGACTTGGAGTTTGTGTCAAACACAGGAGGGTTCTTTTTAGCTGTCTCTTTCCACCTTTCTCTCAAGTAGACTTCTACTAGTAGATGATCTAAAGGTTTAGCTTGCTGCTCTCACAGAGCTCCCAGGCTCCTCTTAATTGCTTATCACCGAAACCTTCATTGTTTCTAAAAGCACTCCCAGGCTTAAACTTCCCCCACACCACAGTACAAATACAGTGAGTCTCCTGGGCAGAGCTGCAGAGCTCTCTGTTCTTCAGGCCTCCCTCTCCTCTGGAGCAGTGAATCTGCACACCGGCTCCATGGCTGAGGCCAGGCACTGGGGCTTACCGCTCTCAGTCACACTCCTGCTCCATGAGCTCCATTAGTTCTCACTCTGAGCTGAGGCAGCAGCCGGCAGTCTTTGCAACCGGCTTCTCCTGGAATACAACCAAGCTAGGTGATTGGGATCTTCTATCCTTGGCCTTCCATGTCTGGGGTAGATTTCTGCTCTACATGCGGGGGTTAGGTAGAGGGAGAGAGCCCCATACCTCTCAGTCACTCTGACCTGGAATAGAGTCTCTGAAACACAGATGTGAGAGTAGGTGGTAGGATGAGAGGTGCTGGGGGCCTGCCCCTACTTGGAAGGTAGCATAGCCCTCACCTGGGAGCTGGGAGGAGATGGAGCCCTGTGCTCTTGGCTGCACTTGCCTGGAGTGCATGCCCATCACTGTGAGCAGGGAGCGTGGGAAGGGAGGAACAATTATACCACAGATGTCACAGACTCTTACTGTTCTTTCTCAGATCCAGTAACTTTCTTGAATAAGTGTTTCTTCATCCACTTTGACTATTTTTTAACATAATTTTCACCAGTTATTTTTTTTTGGTTATTATTTCTTATTTATTTATTATTTATTTGTGCTGGGAGAGGGTCCAGGGAGCTCCTCACACCACCATTTCCGAAACCATCTCTCCACATGTCATTCTCGAGTTCCTAGAAGTGTGTGGGTAACCTAAACTGTGGGCTATCGGTGGCAACTTGGATCCCGGACTGTTGAGACTGGAGATGAGATAAAAAGAGGGAGAGGAAAAAAACCAAGAGCATGGAGGAAGAAGAAAAGGGAGGAAAGAGAAGAAAGAGAAATGAGAAAAGATGGGCAAGAGGCCTATCTGACCGTAACTTGGATCATGTTGCAAGGACAAATAAAAATTAAGCCGCCTTTGGCCAGGGGCAACACTGGACACATCCTGAGGTGTGCAAACTTGGCCTTCGGCAGTTCTGCCTTCCATCACTGAGCTTCTCCTCCTTCCGGATTTCCTCCTTTAAGGGAACTCCTACTCCGGTCTTTCTCCCCCACATCTGGTCTCTTTTCAGCCCTGTCTTTAATTTCCAGGGGAAGTTGCCAGCCTACAGTTCACACTAAAGAGGGTGTCACCAGCTGGGAACTGCTTCATGTGAGATCTTGTTAGCGGAATTGTCCTTAACAGGGAAAACCCTACTCATCCCAAAGGTGTCATCCTCTCACTGAGGAACCTAAGGATTCCTCACTAGGTCAGCCCAGGAGGTATCAGTCCAAAGAGAAGAGGCTCTTCTAGAGCATTAGCTAAGGCTGTTTCACATGTTCCTCTGGGCTCTAGAGTCAGATACTGTGGCTGAAGACTTCCTAACATGTCCACAAACCTGAGGAAGTGCCCTTCCTCAGTGACACGGCTGCTCTCCACTTGGTTAAGGGTTGCCCATCTCAAATTCAGTGTATGCAAACAGGCCCAGCTCTGCATAGCTTGCCCACAGAAGCTCTGTGACACAGGAGGCTGCATGGTGTCTAGTAGAGACAGGAGCGTCTGTGATACATCTATGTGACAGGGCTAGACCATGTCAGGTGAGTACCAGGTATGGGTATCAGGTTATACTGTGACATGGCAGCATTTGGTAGCAGACAGGCCAGTGAATGGATCACAGAAAGATAACAAGTAGCAATGCCAACGCCAGGGCAAGAAGGAAGAAAGAAGTGCTGGAGAAAGGCACAGGCTATAGACTCTCAAAGCTCGGGCAAATTTGGCTGAATCCTTATCATTTTGGTTGGTTTTCTTAGGCATCTGTGTGTTATCGCAAAGATCAACCCAGGTTTCAGACAATCAAATGATCTATTCTATGACCCAATACTTGGGAGAAAGGTGTATTCTCTAAGAATCCACTGAGTCACTACCCCTAAGAAGTCTTGAATTCTTTAGGCTGTTGGGTCTGTCTTCCTTTTCTTTCTTCGCACAACCTTACACTCAATATGGGCAAAAATCAGCAGACGATTCCCCAAGATATTTATCCTAGAGGAGAGGCTTCCATCTGTGTCCTTCTGCTGGAATCTGAACAACAGGCTGGAGTTTGGGACTTCAGACTCCTCACAGGAACAAGGGCCAGCCCATCTCCCATTGCTGGGCCAAAGAATTTCACTAAAACACTAAAACCAGTGAAGAATGATAATCAGGGAATGATCTCTGGAGACCAAGCTGCTGAAATGACTCCTCCATCTGTTCCATAAAGTGATCTCCAACAGCACAGGAATTTGTCTTGTTTGCTACTGTCTCTTTAAGGCTCAGCACAGTCCTGACACAGAGACAGGGCTCAAGTATTGACTGATAGACTAAAGAAGACTGTCCTTTCACAAAGAGAGATGAGTCCTGCGATGTCACATTTCACATACGACAATCACAATTGTCTTCAATAACGTCGGCTGCTTAGGGGACCTGGAATCGCCTCAAGTCCTTGCCAAAGCACCTCCCCAGGTTCTCAACCACTCTCGGTTGATGCTTTACACCTACTCATCCTAATTATCTCTGTACACTCTCCAAAGATGCTCAGGTCAATGAGAGCTTAGCTGTCATGATCTCTTTTAAAGTAAGCCTCACAATCACTAGCACCATGTAACTAGAGCCAACACAAAAACTACTTTTGATTTCTATGAAAAGAATATGAGAGGCTCTTATGTCAGTTACTGGACTAGGTTCTGGAGACTAAATGCAATATCCAACTGTAAGCTGAAGTTGACTTTCATATAAACTTGCCTCTGAGAGGTACTCTGAGGCTCCACATTGTATGTACATGTATGTGTATGTTGAGAGGAAAACAGAGAGAGGAAGTGGGGAGAGGGGGAGAGAAGAGAGAGGGGAAAAAAAGAGAAAGAAGAGAGAACCAGAATTGAAATAAAGAATATCTTCGACCAGCCTGGCTGGTGTTGCTGTGTGGTTGAGCATCAACCCATGAACCAAGAGGTTACCAGTTTGATCCCCAGTCAGGGCATATGCCCAGGTTGTGGGCTCAATCCCCAGTAGGGGATATGCAGGAGGCAGCCATCAATGTTTCTCTCTCTCATCAATGTTTCTATCTCTCTCTCCCTCTCCCTTCCTCCCTCCCTAAAAATCAGTAAAAACATATTTTTAAAAAATGATTTCCTCATCCTAGCCAGGTGGCTCAGTTGGTTGGAGCATCATCCTGTACACCAAAGGTTGTGGGTTCAATTCCCAGTCAGGGAACACACCTAAGTTGCAGTTTTGATCCCTGGTCGAGGAGCATACATGAGGCAACTGATCAGTGTTTCTCTCTCACATCAATGTTTCTCCCATTCTGCTCTTTTTCTCTCTCTCTAAAATCAATAAAATACATATCCTTGGGTGCAGATTTTTTTTTAAAGTACATCATCATTTCCCACATCACTTCTCTCAACATCATGTTGATGCCCCTTCACCTGTTGCATCAGCATGAGATGGTGAAGACTGAAATCAGACAGAAACAAGCTCAATTTATTTGTGTATTTGGCTCCTAGACAAGAGAATAAAACAGAAGTGAAATATTACTTCCCCTACAAGAATAGGAGGCTTTTGGCACAAATTCAGCACAATACCCCCACCAGCTGCGCCCCTAATAGCTGAGGATCTGAACTCTTTGGTCCAGGTTTGGTTGCTGGGTCCTAAGAAGCTATGGCTGCCTCCGCTAATAGAAAATCACAAATCAATAGACTTATTGGGGTGATTACTTCACACATTTTATAAATGACTAATCACTATGTGGTACACATGAAACTAATATGACATTGTATGGGGACTGTAATTGGGAGAGTTCTTAAATATTGAAAAGGGATTGTCCAAAATTGGGTTGACTAGATTGGGTCAGTTTGCATACCTGAAATTCTCACAAGGAAATTTAATTAAATAAACTAGGAACTATGGTGCTATTGTTGACTATCATCAATTAAATTTTAAATGACCACCATAGAAACAGATCAATATGTGGTCATTCCCCTGGAGGGGGGAAAAAAAACACAGCAAAATTGAATACTGCCACATCTCTCACATTACAAAGCCCAAAGTCCAGAGTCTGACATTCAAGGCCACTAAGATCAATCTCCACCTTCCCAGTCACAAGTCTCACTACTTGTACATAATGTTTTGGCCACTCTGGAGTACTTCCTATCCCCTCATAATTACTCCACTAGGATCCCCTACCGTTTTTTTTGTTGTTTGTTTTTTGGTTTTTTTTGGTTCACATCACACCTTTCAGCTAGAGTCCCATGTCTTCTCCACTTGTTCATGGCCAAATTATACCCATACCTCAAGACACATCTCAAATGCTACCTCCTTTCTGAAGATATCACCTGTAACTCCCTAAAGCGGCAGTCTCTCACTGCTCCTCTGAACACATCTAGAGAGCCACTCACCAAACTCTGAGTAATAATAGTAGTTGTAGTTGTAGGTTACAATAAAACCAGCTAATAAATATTAAATCCCTCATATTTTTCAGCCACAACATTAAATACTTAATATTCATTGATTCATTTAATTAATGATTTTCATACATCTTCTATTTCCTCTAATCTCTAAGAGATGGCAGGCTTTAGTCTAAATGATTTTTCTGTACTATAATCCTTAGCATTATTCCTAGACACCATAAGTGATCAATAAATGCTTATTGAATAAAATGAATTAATGTATCAGTTCATGAATTAATTAACTTACCAAGCAAAATGACCTCTGTTTATGGGCAGAATTTCCATAGACCATTGGGCTAGGCTCCCAGATTTGTATTTGGATTATTTGAGTCCTTTCCACTCTGGAAGAAATTGCAGAGCCTCACATAGCAAACTACATAACTTATTGCATGTCTAGTCTCTATTCAGTATTCTACATATATAATCTCATTTAATTTGCATAATAATTTTATTAAGTAAGTGTTATAATAATAATAGTGTACTATATTCCAGGTACACTTCTAAGAATTTTACATATATTATCTCACTTATTCCTCCATTCCCCACTATGAAAAAGTACCATTTTTATCCTTATGTAAAATAATGAAAAAATAGCTGTAGAGAATTTAAGTAACTTTCCCAAACTAGTAACTATTTTTTTAAGACACAATACTTAGGAGACTTGTTTTACTTCAAGTGGAAAATTATGCCAGGGACAAAGTCAACACAAAGAAACAACAAAAAGTAGCAAGAAAGAGAAACAGTTAAGTGCAGCCCACAAGTGTTACTATTAAATACAGCCAGAATTAAAATCCAGTCCTTAGAAGTACACTCTACATCTTCCAAGGGTAGCAGCTTCCCAGATTTACATATAAAGAAACTGCTTCTCAGAGAGCCAGGCCCAAAGTCAGACACTTAGTAAATATACAATAGAATTCAAGTTTTGATATTTTTATTCCAAACAGCATGATTTTTTACTGAACCTTTCAGTTCAGGAGATTGTTTAGGAAACAAAGGGATCCTTTATAGCAGGGGTGGGCAACCCCTGGCACACGTGCCAAACATGGCACACCAGTAACTTTTGCTGGCACGTGAACCCTCTCTTATAATCTTCCATTTACAATTGTGAATCTTTGTTCTAAGTGATAAATTTTGTTAAGTCTCGTAATAGGAGTAGCCTGACGGATGGAAGTAGTAGCTCGTGCATATCTCTGAAGGTCACGAAATATAAACCTGATGTAAAATCTCTGTCATCAGTGATGCAGCAGCAAAAGTCCCACTGATAATATCAAACGGAGTCATAAAGTTTTCTGTCGGACTATCAGTGTACATGTATACATTAAAAAATAAATGTATTTTTCATCATCATATACTGTGTTTTTGTCGCTCGAATGAATTTTGTTATTTCTTCAAGGTTCTTCACATACATACACCTTAAGAGATATCAAGTAGGCGTAACATGTTCTCAAAAAATTAGGGTTGACACACAGAAGAATTTTGAGTCAGAGATTTTGCTGGTTTTGGCACGCACTCACAAAAAGTTTGCCCACCCCTGCTTTATAGGTTTTCTCAACTCAAAATGCATGTGCCTTTAAATAAGCATTCCTTGCTCTAACCTCTTCTGTCCATGGTGCTGAATTTAAACACCAGCATACTTGACATAAAGAAGAAAAAACAAAGTAATCCAAATCTAGATTGTAAAGGATCTGCTGAGTCTGGCCATTGAGAATCAGTAAAGTCTTTTCTAAACCTTCTGCCTTAACCCACAAATCTCTCTTCTTTTTCAACATGTTCAAGTTGATCAGGGTAAAAATACGTGAGGTTTCCAATTAACAAGGATTGTTCAAGGCAATATATTTTCACTTCCATAATGCCAAAGATTCCATTATCTGGGAATAATTCAATAAAAAGGGAGCATGAGAAAGTCTTTTATAAATGTCAACCCAGATCTAAACAGACTTCAAATAAAAAGGAATCAGAGGCTAGAAACCCTCAAGTGGTTCTGAAGCTACAGCACTGGGCTAATGGAGGGTGCTGAGGCTAGTCCTAAGAACTAAGGCTGGAGATGGAATATGTCTTTATATCTGGTACAGAATTGATTTTCAAGCCATAAAAATGTTAGTTAAGGAAACACTGACATGAACTAGGGCAGGATGGGGGGGAAAGAAGTCAGAAAATAGCAAGGGCAATTTCAGGCTTATGAGAAATGGAATTAAAGTTAAGAGAAGGAAGGCAATCTATTGTTGTCCAGAAACTGGCAAACAGCACAGCCACTGCATCATTATAGTGGCAACAACCTGCTGTGTTCATTTGTCTCTGAGCTGTCCGACCTAGGAGCTGGGTGATTTATCTACTTTCCACAGCTCCAGCTGGGCCAGGCCAAGAGGATAACTTGGAGAAAGGGGTGGGGGTGGGGGTGGTGACACTCAAGCACCGAGCCAATGCACTCCATATGTCTTATGTTAGAGAGCACGCTCATAAATCAACCAATATCACACATTCATTTCACACCTACCATAAACAAATCTCTGTGCTAGAAAGATGCTGGTCATACAAAGCTTGAAAAAGACAGAGCCATTGGCCTTGGAGAGCTTACAATCTAGTGGCAGAGACTAAGCATGAAGGAAACAAATTGATAATATATCCTAGATCATGGTTAGAGACAACATCTACAAACAGGATACAGAGGAGGACTTTTGACTCTCACATCAGGAAAGGCTTCTGAGAGGAGGTAGCCTCTGAATCAAACTTAAAGAGCAAGTAGGATTTGCACAGGCAGAAATCAACGGGGGTGAGCATTTGAGGACAAAGAAATTAGCAACGCCTCAGGGGCAGGAATGGGTCGGTTATGTTTTATACAGGGCAGCATTGCCTAGCTAACGCCAAATTCATGACCCAAAACCTAGGTAGAAGTCTCCAAGATCTCCACATCAAGGTGGGGGGAAGCTGAGGCAGCAAAGAATGCTTAAGACTTGGTGCATCAATACTGTGCTGATCCACTTTGTCAAAAATTGAATGACTGCCAATATTAAAATTAAATCTCTAGCTTGTTGGCCATAGTAGAATATGCTGCTAAGGTACAGAGAATGATCCAGGTCAAGCATTCTTTCACCCTACAACTCTCCCACCGTTACCTATGAAGTTAGCCAGTATAGCACTTATTTCTCAAGTTGGTATTTTCTCATCCTTGTAAATAAGAAAACCTGATAGTGAAGCTAATTCTGGCAGGAAGAATAGAGAGTCCATAGGATTCTTAGAAGTAGACAAATGACATTTTGTTTACCTGTCTTGGATTCAATCACCTCATTGCTAAGTATACAATAACTCATTACAAGTTAGGCTAGCCCACCACAGCACAACAATTTACAGTCAGAAAACAGACTAGAGCAGTGGTTCTCAACCTGTGGGTCAAGACCCCTTTGGTGGTTGAACGACCCTTTCACAGGGGTTGCCAAAGACCATCCTACATATCAGATATTTACATGACGATTCATAACAGTAGCAACATTACAGTTATGAAGTAACAACAAAAATGATTTATGGTTGGGTCACAACATGAAGAACTGTATTTAAAGGGCCAGAAGGTTGAGAACCACTGGACTAGAGGGACCCTCACAGTACAGGGGGTAAAACATCTCATTTCTAATCCTAGACATATTTCTAAAACATACCTAATTTTTAATTCTAGCTCCTGGGATACGAAAGAGAAGAAAGTCAAGATGAAAATCAAGAGGCCACATCTCAGTAATAGTGGTTTTCAAATCATAGTCTTGTTTGCATTACAACAAGGGGACCTTGGGCGTGTGAACAGGGAGACAGAAGCAAACATGTATTTTGGTGTTACAAACAAATCTGCTATGGAGGACCCATCCTGAAGAAAGACCAAAGAGTAGTATGTCTTCAGGTAGACAGAACTAAAACAAACAAACAAAAAGGTATATAGCAATTTGGTGTTATTGGAGTAATGGAAATTCTAAGGACAAAAATATAAATTTAATTCATAGAGAAGAGTTCATATGGACATAGACTAAGACCTGACCACACGACACCACTGAGAATATGTTCTGGAGCATGCTCAATGCCCTTGAAACTGCCACCTGCTGAGATTTACATGTATGAAGCATTCATATGTCATCTCATTGATGACTTTAACTCTGAGAGTCCCTGATCCTTTGACTTCTGTCACCAGCACCTTCTTGGTCGTCCTTCAGCATTTCCCAGCAGTCCACTTCCATTTCCTTCCCCAGCCACTCTTTCTCCTCTTCCTTCCTGATTGAAGATATTTCCCTGAAGTTCATCTTTCTTTCCTCCTTTCCCATGTTAAACCCAATCCCAGGACAGAAAAGCAGACTGGGAATGTAATCTCAGGGACCTCCAATGACTAGCTTGAGCAATGTATCAATCACTCTCAATCTGTTTTCTTATAATTTAAAAAAGAAAAAAACACAGATAATAACTTCTCAGCTTACTCAGATGACTATTTTGAAAATCACATGAGATTATACAAGGGAGCGTGCTTTGAAGACTTAGAGACTTGCGAGCTGATCATCTCTAAGTTGGGATGGGATGATGAAAATTATTGTGAATCCTCTCAGACAGACTGTGTCCCCTATCAGATCCTTCATGTCTCTCTTCCCCCTGCCCTGGCTCCAAACACAACCCCCCTTTTGTGATCAAAACCTGCCAATCTCTACCCTCCTCTAGCTCTACCTCGATTTTCCCACTCTAAGAGCCATCAAAAAGAAACTCTTGGTTTATAATATGAATCAGGGAAGGCTTGGGCTGAACTCAAATGAGCCAGCAGTTGGGGTAACTCTAAACCACATTGTTGTTCTACCGAAACACATCTCAACATAGTATCTATGCGTGAGGGCTCTGAAGTCATATTTTCTGGGATCAAATTTCATTTTCACCAGTATTACTTGCTATTTGACCTTAGGTAAATTACTTGACCTTTGTGTGCCTCAAATTCTTCACTTATAAAACAAGGATGTTAATAATGGTACCACCTACCTCATCGGGCTCTTGTGATTTTTTTTTAACATGAAATAAGACAGTGGTGAAATAACATAAACATGGAATAAATATTTTATCTAATTTCACATAGTAGAGGTGATAACAAGAACTCATTCATTCAACAAATATTCAAGGATTAATTAGAGATCTATTTGCTCCAGGAACTAGATATACAGGGAGAACAAACAGATAGATCTATTCAGATTTATTCGAGACTAGTGTGGAATATAAACAAACAAATAAGAAATTAGAGCAGTGATAAATGCCATGATGGAGAGAAATAAAGAATGCTTTTAAAACACCCAGGAAGACTATCTTGGAAGGATGGAAAGTGGGAGAATTTATTGAGGTGTTATGGGCACAATCCGTATGTTGAAGTTCTAATCCGCAGTACCTCTGCTTGTGACTGTAGCGGGAGATGGTATTTAAAATGGTAATTAAGGTTAAATGAGTTTGTTAGAGTAGGCCCTAAGCCAATATAACTGGTGTCCTTTGGTGTCATTATAGGACGGACACACACAAAGAATAGACCCTGTGAGGACACCGGAGAAGATGGCTGTGTACAAGCCAAAGAGTAAGGCCTTCAGAGGAAATCAACCCTGATATTGGACTCCTAGTTTCCAAAATTACAGAGAATTAAACTTCTGTTGTTTAAGCCACCCAGTCTGTGCGACTCTGCTATGGTTGTTATCGCAGACTGATACCTGGGGCACAGCAGTCACCTCTTCAGAGAAACACGGCAACACATCTGAGACTGAATTTTGAGTAGGAAAGACTATTTTGGGTGAGGGCAGAGAATGGGAGCCACAAGAGAAAGGTCAATGCCACTATTGCTCAT
Source organism: Myotis yumanensis (assembly GCF_028538775.1). Classification (NCBI taxonomy): domain Eukaryota; kingdom Metazoa; phylum Chordata; class Mammalia; order Chiroptera; family Vespertilionidae; genus Myotis; species Myotis yumanensis. Next base: position 9,074,702 of record NW_027223762.1, read on the forward strand.
AATAAGACCTTTTTTTTTACATATAAGTTCTTTGGGAGGACTTTACTCATTCGTTTTGTCCTCACAACAGCTTTGATATAGACACATCTGATTCATGACTATCACTATTTTACAACGATCAAAACTAAGGCCCAGGAGTATACATGATAAAGGCTGGCATGGTGCTGAACTTGTTTTACCCAAGCCAGACAAGTGCAAGAGTGAAGATCTTAGTGACGGAATAACAAAGCTGTCTCTGCTTTGCTTTGGGTGCTGAATATTGCTTATCTTTTTTGGTGTCATGGTGCAGGAATGATTGCATCCCCAGCATAATCTCATAACATGCAGAAACAGCTCACCCATAGGAGACAACCCGTTTGGAGGCAGATAAGTGTACGACTTGAAAAAGACAGAAAGAATGGTTGTCTTTGGGTTTACAGATTAGTTAGGGCAGCAGATAAAAAGGGAACCTGGATATGACAAATGCTTTGGATGGGTGGTGGGTGGCGAGGGAATTGAGTGAAATCTATCTGTTCTTTTCAAGGAAGGGGATAAAGTTGAACAGTGAATGGGAACTTTCCCCTTTGTCCACAAGCATCTTCAGCGGTGATTGAAGCAGCCAGCAATCCTAGTTGAGGCTGATGAGCCTGAATCGAGCTCCGTGACATGAATCTACATGGCATGGTGGCTCCTAAAAGGCAACAAAGTGAGGCCACCATGGTGTTTTCTCTGTCCTGACACAGTCTAATGCTGGGACACTGGGTAAGGTAACTCCGTAAGCATATTTTAAGCATCATCTGTTTCCTTATCCATTAATTGGGCCTCATTAATGTGAGAGTTGAAAAGAATTAGAGGGGCATTCCAATGCTTTGTAAAGCAGTTTCTAGTAGAGTAGGAGTGGAATAAAGAGTAGCTCTTGTAATATTTTAGGGGGGAAAAGGAGTGGCTTTTTGACTTGGAGGCGGCAATGTGAGTGAGATGCCATCCAGCCCCCTAACCACTCTGACCTTTACATATACACCAGTAACAAATAACATTTCCATGGCTGTGAGCTTCCAGAGCAGATAAAGGTAGCTGGCAACACCCAGCATCACCCTCCTGCTCCTGAGATGTGCAAGGTGAAGTCACAAGAACCTAGTAACGTCAAGTAAATATATGGGAGCCTGTCATCGGAAAGTTTCTAATAAGGTTTCCCAGTGATTCATTTGGTGGTGCGAGGCAGCTGACTCACCCAGCCTGCCCCTGCACACGTCCGCAGGTGTGAGGGACCACTGGCCTCAGCTAACGCTTTTTCAGAGCAATCCAGAGTGTTCTTCATAGGGCATGGAAAACACTGAGCAATTACTCCACTGAGGAATTATGAGAACCAAAAATAACCATTATATTACCTTCACCACAACAGGAGCATTGGGAAGACGAGGACCAGGACTATTCAGGAAGCGAGACTTGCTCCCTTTCAAGCAGATAGGAGTAAATGCCAGAACTACGAGGTTTCCCCAGAGTTGTTGTCAGCGAGCTGCACAGGACTACATAGGCATGGATTGCCATATTGCAGGGACATGTCACTGAGCTAAAGGATCTCAGACAGAGCATCCAGTGAATTCGGAGCAAAGCTAGTGGCTGCATCTGGCTGGACTCCAAAAGCAGGGAGCATCTGGGAACATAACCTCACTCCATGGAGCCCCCAGACAGTAAACTGAGGACAACCTGGCTGTCAGTTGAAAGGTTCTCTAGGACACATCCCTATTGCTTCTCTCTGCTGCACTGTACAAAATACTCCCTGATGTGGATGCTTTATTTCATTTTTGCTGAAATAATCCTTTTGAGATTATACAGATGTTCTCCCTAAAGTTTAAGTTCTTCAAGGGTGGCAGGAAGCCATTCTCCAATTTCTCACCTCCTCTCTCCTTCCCCAAAGCCCTGCACCCAGCCTGGTATCAACCCTAACCTCCACACGGGGTACTGTGCCTGAGGGCCCCACACTGATAGGGTACGACTGAAAGAACAGAGTCCTGTTTGCTTCAACCTCAGAGCACATGGAATTCCCAGGAGGAAGTCTTCGAATGTGACATTGGTCAAGACAACTGCTGGGCACTGGTGTTGTCACGGTGTTCACTCTTGCATATCCAACTTGAGCTGTTTGTTTTTGCGTTCATTTAAAATGGTATGCTATTTGCTTTCCAAGGTATGGTGTGTCTGTGATGATTTGCAAGAAATTTGAAATGTGGAAAATAGGAAGACAGAATTGGTTTGAATGAGGGCCAGGTATTGATGATGATAATAATGAGTTCATGAACGTACTGGTGCTCTCTGAATATTCCCCCTCTCTCTCCACACTGACTTTGCTGAAGGAAGAACATGAAGAGACTCCAGATGGGGAGGCAGAGAGATCTTTTTAAAGATGCAGAGCTTCCTTATCCACAATCAGACTCTGGAAAATTGCACAGTCTCATGCGTCTAAATCACAGCCTGGGTTTTAAAGATCTACGAAAAATTAAGGACTGACTGCAGCTTCTAATGTCTTCACTACACTATGGTCTGTGTCCATGGGCTATGCATACATGTCCTTTGGCTAACCTCTTCACCTTCTTTTATCCAGGCCCCCTCCACCTCTTCTCTTCTGACATTTGTCAGTCTGTTCCATGCATTCATGCCTCTGGTTCTATTTTGTTTGTTCGTTTATTTCGTTCATTAGATTCCACATATAAGTGAGGTCATAAAGTACATGCTTTTATCTGTCTGGCTTATTTTGCTTAGCATAATAGTCTTCAGGTCCATCCATGCTGTCACAAAGGGTAAGAGTTCCTTTGTTTTTATAGCCGCATAGTATTCCATTGTGTAAGTGTACCACTGTCCTAATTTTGTGTGTGTGTGTTTGCTTTAGGCTTAAATAGTACTTTCTTCTCTTTCTCTAGTTTCCTAAGGTGGCAGCATAGATGGTTGATTTATAATCTTTATTTTTTCTAATATATACATTGATGCTATAAATTTCCCTCTATGCACTGCTTTCACTGCACCCCACAAATTTTGATGCTTCATTTTCATTTAGTTCAAAGTACGTTATCATTTATCTTAAGACTTTTTCTTTCATCTATGTGTTATTTAGAAGTGTTTTGTTTAATTTCCAAATATTTGCATATTTTCCAGTTATCTTTTTGTTGTTGATTTTCAGTTTAATTTTATTATGGTCTGAGAGCATAGTTACTATGATTTCTATTATTTTTAATTGGTTAAGATGTGTTTCATAGCCCTAACCGGTTTGGCTCAGTGGGTAGAGCACTGGCCTGCTGACTCAAGGGTCCCAGGTTCGATTCCAGTCAAGGGCATGTACCTTGGTTGCGGGCACATCCCCAGTGGGGAGTGTGCAGGAGGCAGCTGATCGATGTTTCTCTCTCATTGATGTTTCTAACTCTCTATCCCTCTCCCTTCCTCTCTGTAAAAAAATCAATAAAATATATATATTTTAAAAAATATGCGTTTCATGGCCCATAATATAGTCTATTTTGGTAAATGTCCCATGTGAGCATGAGATAAATGTGTACTCTGTTGTGATGGGAAGGATTCAAGTTGATTGATAGTGCTGTTCAGGTTGATTATATCTTTACTGATTTTCAATCGGTTTTATCTATCAATTACTGAAAGGGTACTGAAGTCTCCAGCAATGATAATGGACTTTTCCATTTCTTCTTGCAATTCTATCAGTTTTGCCTCATGCATTCTGGCACTCTTTTGTTAATTACATATTCTTAAGTCCTCTTGGACAAGTGGCCCCTTTATCATTATATAATGCTACTCTTCATTCCTAGTAATTTTTCTTGTTTTAAAGTGCGCTTTCTCTAAAATTAATACAGCTCCTTTAACTTTCTTTTGATTAAGGTTAGCATAGTCATCTCTTTCCATCCCTTTACTTTTAACTTATGAATAATTACATCTAAAGTGATTTTCTTGTAGATAAAATATAGTTGGGTCTTATTTTTTTATTCTTTTTGACAATTTCTGTCTGTTAATTGTGTATTGAGACCATTTATGGTAACGTGATTACTAATACAGTTGGATTCATAGCCATTATATTTGTAGCTGTTTCTGCTCATTACACTTGTTCTTTGTTTCTTTCTCCCACCTTTTGGTGTTTTTTTCTGGTTTTGACTGAGCATTTTACATGAATCCATGTACTCTCCTCTCTTACTATATTAATTAATCTCCTTTTAAAAATATTGGTGGTTGCCCTGGAGTTTGAAATATACATTTTTAATTAATCTAGCCTCACCTTCAAATAACAGCATGCTGCTTCACATTAGTAAAAGTTCCTTATAACACAATATTCCCAATTCCTCCTCTCTGGCCCTTATGATGCTGCTATTATTTATTTCACTTATCTATAGCAAAATCATACAATCTCATAATCTGAATTTATTTCTGAATAAAGTATTACTATTATTACTCCAAAAGTTATCTTTCAGATCAATTAAGAATAAGGAATATATGCCTAGCCGGTATGCTCAGTGGTTGAGCAGCAACCTATGAACCAGGAGGTCACAGTTCAATTCCCGGTCAGGGCACATGCCCATGTTACAGGATCGATCCCCAGTGTGGGGCGTGCAGGAGGCAGCCAATCAATGATTCTCTCTCATCATTGATGTCTCTCTCTCCCTTCCTCTCTGAAATCAATAAAAATATATTTTTTAAAAAGAATAAGGAATATAGAATTTTATTTTATCTTTGTTTCAGGTATTTCTGTGGGACTTTTCTGCATTCACCTGTCTCTCCAGATTTCAAAGTGCTGGTTTGCTCTTCAACATCATTCTCTGATAGTCCAAGAAAAACCATTGATTTTTGTTGTTGTTGTTGTTGTTGTTAAGCTTTTTCTTGTTGTAAGGGTGGGAATGATGACTTCCAAGCTCTTTACATATAGGAGCTAAATCTGGAAGTCCCTTTACTTCATTTGAGTATTCTCATCTGTAACATGGAAAAGACCCTGCCCCCGAGGCTCCCAGGGCAATGAAATCCTCCAGGGAGGGGCTTTCAGGGGGCTGGTGAGCCAGGAGCTTCTATGTGGTCTAACAGCCTGTCCTTCATTATATCAAAGCTGGTTACTTTTTCAGAATCTGACAGGCTTACCCATCTTTGTGCATAAGGGTTTCTGAATTAAGCCATCAAAGTGCTAGACTGCATATTTCTTTTGGCCTCTATATCCTTAACATTTTGCCTACTCTGCATTTCCCAGCACAGACTCTACCTAAAATAGACTCAGGCTCAAGTTAGGAATAACTTGATGGGGGTTCTCAGGAACTAGATGAGTTATAGGCTATGGGATTGAAAGCACAAGGCTTAGAGATGGCTGGGGCAATAGAAACAGCATATTCAATCTTAGAATGAGGCAGCGGGTGGGTGACGAAGGGAGAACATCTTCCTGCCATCTTCCTCCCACTGTTCAAAAAGTATGATTACCACCATTCCTAGAAGCATAAAATATCAAATATGTACGGAAAGTGAGAATGCATGCAGTCCGGTCATCCGTCCAAGGCAAGAATCTCTTCGGGCCCAGTTACGTTACTAAAACAGCATCTAATTTTGCCCGAAGGCAAAGCTCATGTTATAGTTCCCTGATCTCACTGTGAGGACTTCACATTCTGAGGGAATCATCAGAACCCCTCAGGTGAGAATCACCTGAAGCTTCGTGAACCTGGGTGATTTACTCCCTACACAAGCATGCGCTGGATGAACTGCCATCTGCCTCCTCCCTAGCTTTGGCCTTCTGGTCACCCTCAGCTCATGTGGCAAGGGCACATACAGCCCAGCTACCCCAGCTCTGAAATAGATGGGACAAACCCCGGTGCAAAACGTGTGCGTTAAGTTCAAAGATTTATGCTACCTTTTAAAATCAGGCCAATTCCTGTGCACAAGGAAAAAATCAATTGTTGGGCCTGCTTTGTTCTTGAAAAAAATCAATCATGGTTCTTGCCAATGATCCCATTACTCTCTGGATGGAGGGGTGCCCCCTTCACACCCCCACTGCCTGTTGACATCAGCTGTATTGAGCTGCATTTCCATAGGCTTCTGTCTTGGTTTAAGATTGAAACCACCTTTTACATTCCCTTCTCTTCTTAGCATCCTCAGATCCCTATTACCTTTCCCCAAAATAACCGTAAGTGTGTGAACTAATTAGCTTAGAGAGCGCAAGCTCCCTTAATGCTCCAGAATCCTGCCAACCCACGCTGATTTCTCTATGTTGCAAGCTGCAAAATAGCCCCTCGCTCGGTGTTGGCTTAATTATTCTTCAAGGTCATCGCTGTGCCACTGCTGCCCGTGTTCCTTTTCTTCTCTGCTCCTGTTTTCAGGAGGATTTTGTAAAAGGTTTGGCAGCTCAGTTGTTTTGAGTCATTACGAGCGTCAGTTCCTTTCACACTTATTACCTGGCCTATTTTTTTTCTCTAGCCTCGCCTCTTCCTCTGCTATATTTGCAGGCGTGTTTCTGATTCTCTCTAACCCCGGAGCCAGGTTGGAGCTGTTCTCTGTTTTGGTGGCTGTACCTTCTCCCTGCACTTGGAACTAATCTTGCAGGGCCTTGATTTGGGAAGTGGCCCTTTCCCTCTCCTGTTTACAGCACAGACAGGCCTCTTCGTCTAGCTTCAGCGGCTCCTTCAGAAAGTTGGACTGATACTCCCTTGATCTTCAGGATGCTGACCAGACAGGCAGAAACCCCCACAAAACAGCTTCACCATCCACGGGTGTTCAACAGTACCCCAGCCTTCCAGATTTCCAACCCACCTGGAGATCTACGTCTAGATTCATCTTTGACATAAACCAGAGTCTGGAGGTGAGACTAATAAAACAAATGCAGCAGTTGTACCCCTCATGCCCCCCTCGCACTGGAGAGCTCTGAAGGCTTTTCAAGCACTGTTTCTATACGTTATCCAATCCAGGAGATGCAGTGTATAACACTTTTTTTTTGCATTCTTCTAATTATTTTTATTTTCTTCCAACCTCCTATTGTAATTCCTCTCCTTCCCACTCACTTTGCATTATCAGGCATCACCTTAAAGAACTGTGGAAGACACTGCAGAGATGGAACTAGGCCCACGGGTCTTGAACTTTTGGAAGGAGCAGAAAGCAAAGCCTGCACTGAAGCCAGAACCCACATCCTACAAGGAATGTAGAGGGATAATCGAAAAACTGAGGATTACAACCTCACAGGTAAGCACACTCAACAGAAACTGGGGAAATGCTACAATGTGGAGGCACACAGATCCAACATCTCTAAGTAATTCCCACGGTGGTTTCTGGGCAGCACCTCTTCCAGACATCACAGCTGCTGATGAAAATAGGCTCTTGCCTGAGACTTAATCTGGTCTTCACGTGCACTGAGCCTGCAGGGTGTGGGCCTCTGGCAGAGGATCAAGGCAAGCGAGCAGAACAGAACGCCAGGCAGAGGGAGGAGAAAGAGATACTCAACGAGGAAGCAAGCAGAAGACTCAAAGGTCAGGAACACAGGAGGTCTGCAGAAGCTTACTGTTATGTCCTAAATTAGATACAGTGCCTTTAAAGAAGTGATAAGTTAAAATGAAGAGTCCATCAGGACAACCCCTAACTTAATCTGACTAATGTTCTTAGATGAAGAGGAAATTTGGACACACAAACAGACACCAGGGAGGCACACACACAGGGAAGGGGGGGGGGGCGGGAATAACAGGTGAGGACACAGTGAGAAGGCAGCAGTCTGAAAGCCAAGGGGAGAAGCATCAGAAGAAAACAAACCTGCCAATACCTTGACCTTGGAATTCTAGCCTGAAAAAAATAAATTCCTGTTGTTTAAGTCTGTGGCATTTTGCTATGCAACCCAAGCAAACTAGTGCATTCACCAATAGAATAGATTGAGCATAAGACTTTAAAGTCAGACTTCCTGGGTTCAAATCTTACCTGACCTTGGACAAGTTATGGAACCAATCTGTGCCTCCGTTTTTTCATCTGCTTAGTGGGGAGGAGGATGGTGCCTATCTCACAATTTTGTCTTAAGAATTAAATAAGTTAAGCTTTTTAAAATCCTTGGAAAAGTATCTGGCACACGATAACATGCTATCTAAGTGTTAGTTGCTGCTATTATTGTGTTATCATCATCATCGTCATTGTCATCATCACCCAGCATGGAAGGATTTTTATGGGTTTCTGAAAAGGTAGAAGAAAATTGATGAGGCCAGGGCAAATATGTAAATAGAAATGGATTTTTGAAGCAGAAAGTTTGTGACCTAAAGCTTCTACCAGGCAAATATCAATAGCTAATTCTGGGAAATGAAGACAGTCCCGGAAGATGGAGTATTTCTCTCCCCTTAATTCACACACATTGTCTGATGGGCTTCCTAGAGCTCAAAAGCACTTCAGCAATAAACGTTCAGCACCAACATCTTTGGTAATATGAAGAAAACGAACAATAAATATCATTGGTGCTTATATGCTATGGGGCAGACTTTACGCCATCACAGTTCAAGAACAGGGGAAAGGAACATTCTAGAGTCACATCAATTTTTATGTTGAATTTCTACATGCTCCTCCTTTATCCAATTGCACATCAGAAAATATGAATGTTCTCTTCCCTTGAAGCAATGAGCCCCTGGGAACAGATGAAGTGGACAAGAATTAGAGTTCAAGTTGTTAGACGGAGATAGAGAGAATTGGGTGGGGTTTTTTAAGCGACAATATTCATGTTTTTAGATGAAAAGGTTATTGGTTTTAAAACCCAGGCTCTGTGATGTGATAACAACATGAAGAACTAAATATTCGGCCCTTCAAGTTTCCCGGTCTTCAGTTCAGCCTGCCTAGGGAAAGGAGATTGAAGCCACCTTCCCAGAAATGTCATCTTTATCGACAGTGATGAATGTCTGAGGCTGAAGAACTCATCTGCACTTACTTTAGCAGCAAACACTCAGAAAATGAGCAATTGCTTACTCAACATGAAAAAATGCATCCTAGAGCTGAGCAATTGATTGGAAAAAATGAGACTAGCCTCCCAAAAATGAGAACTCCAGGAGACCATTCACGTTCAGAGAAAGAACCCAAGCGTGGCTAAGAAAGGCAGGCTGACGAGTACAATGGAAGGAACCAAAGAGAATCTGCGTATTACAAATACAGGGAGTATGGTTCATGGTGACATTTCTTTTTCCACCTGGGATCAAACTGCTTATCTCAGAATTCTACTGGTCTACAAATCCACCTCCAAATCCCTGATTCTCATTCTGCTTTTCAAAGGCTCAAGAAAGACCACTGTGGGTTTGAACAAGAGATTACTTCAATCTATTTTATTCTGATCCCCCGAGAAATCAGATTTCTGAAAATATTTCAATTACATTTATACCTTTGTGACCCTTCATTCCTAACAACAAAGTGCAGGAGCTATGAGTTATATATCTGCCAAACAAGTTAAGAATGGCTTTTCACAAGACCAAGAAGGAGGGAGTACTTGGTAAGGCAGGTAGGGGAGGGAATGCATATGTCATTCAGTGGCTTAAAGAGTTTTTGAGGATGCTTGCTTCCTGCAGCCATAAACCATCCCACGAGTGCCTCCACTCTGTATCCTGTTTGATAGACCAGTTGATCTATCATCTACTTCTACTCTACACAAACTTGGCCAGGCTACAGAGATAACCCAAGCTCTGCAAATGCGGAGGTCTCTTGGCATTACTCTTGCCCCCTTGTTTATTATTTTGTGTTGACATCCAGACAGATTCTCAGGCACATCCTGTAGACTTCCGATTTTCACGATATTACACTTTCAGCAGGCTGAATGTTAAAAAATGGAAATTGGACAGACTGTTATCAACTTTAATCGACCATTAGAGCATCAGAGCCTGAAGGCGCAGTATTTAACGGTTGGAATGGGGTGGTCAAGTAAAATGCTGTCTCTTTCATTTGGAATCTGGGAATAAAGCCAACCCAGATACAAAGGGGAAGACGCCACTTCTCTGACAGCTGTGGCAGAGCACAAGGACCAGTGTTGCAAAGGAGGCCAACATGCAAATACTGCTGCACATTTGGGGAAGGCTTGTCTACAATTCTGGTTTGCAGATTTTGTACATAATGGGGATAAATAAGCCGAGGATGAGACACTTAGCTACCAGAATGAAGGCTATTATCTAATATAAAAATGGATACTGTGACATCATATTGCATTGCCAGACTTGGCCTCAATATGTCATCACCTTTCCGTGCAGCAGTGGCTGTCTCCTTAGAAAGGCAAGTAATCTGTTGTCTTGCTTAGGCTTCTCCACCTCAGCCCCTGGAGTTGTACACTGTGCGTGCTTTTGAGAATGATTCTGGAATTAGGATTTTTTTCTTATTATTTTAGAAGAGACAGGAAGGAAGAGAGAGAGAGCACGAGAGAGAGAGAGAGAGAGGAGAGAGAGAGAGAGAGAGAGAGAGAGAGAAAGAGAGAGAGAGATGGATTTGTTGTTCCACTTATTTACACATTTCTTGGTTATTTCTTGTATGTGCCCTGACCTGGGATTGAACCTGCAACCTGCAATCTTGGCATATCAGGATGATGCTCCTGATCCACCTGGTCAGGGCCTGGAATTAACGGTGAGCTTTCAGCTGGTGGCGGCCATCTTGTTAAAACCACCCATGGGAGAAAGCTGTTTTATTGGCAGTTCAGACTCCGTTCTTATTCATGCCTCCATTGGCCATGGCCATGCTAGATTCCTTCTGGACACCACTGACTCTGCTGATGTGGTTTTGCACATTATGAACTTTCAGAATGTTAAACTGAGCACAGTTTTTTTAAACAAAATATATTGTTTATGTAAAGAGCCTAATGGCCCATAGCAATCCAATTTACATGTAAAGTACAAGATTTCTTATTGAATCAGTTTTATTACTTCACATATGAAAGATATTGAGCAGCGGTAGGTATATTGTATTTGTATCAGAAAAGCACAGGGCAGATTTATTGGGCTTAAGCTTAATAATATTAGAATCGATTATCCCAATGAGAGGCAAGACATCCGTTCGTTATGGGAAGAAGCATCATTTTTCTATCACCCTGGATGGTCCAATGAGCCCTTTTTCCTCTTCACTCGATGACATAACCATGCTTAAAGGGTTAAAAAGGCCTCCCAAAGTGATAACATTAACTCTGTATCCCAGGCAAAAGAATACTGTTGGTACCATTTAAAATGAATTAAGCACATTTGGTTTGCTGGGCGTTGCACCAAATCCATAAAAAACGTAAGCTATTTCATCATCTAGTTGCTTTGTATGCTAATTACGTTGATTCCCTTGACCTCTCAAAAACTAGATTTAATCTTTCCCATATTTTTTACATTAGGGAACCCCCTAACCTGTCTATCTTTATACTTCAGCTTTTCTTCCTGTGAACTGTAATCATTGGGTTATCTCTTTGCAGAGTCATTTATACTCCAATAAACTACAAATCATTTCAAATATTTCAGGAGGGAGCTCATCATTGTTTAAGTTAATCTGGAAGGCTGTTGTGAGAGAAGAGCTAACCCTTTTGAATGTTCCTTAAAAAAAAAAAACAGATTCTCTGGATGACCCCACTCCCTTTTACCACAATAAATCCCATTCCACATTGTTAAAAGCCTCAACTAATATCACCTAAACCAGATGGGAATTAAGTATATATATTTTTTAATTTTTTAAAAGTATTTTTATGGATTTTAGAGAAGGAGGGAGAGGAAGAGAGAGATAGAAACATCAGTGATGACAGAGAATCATTGATTGGCTGCCTCTTGCAGGTTTAGCTTGCAACCTGGGAATGTTCCCTGCCAGGAATCAAACTGTGACCTCCTAGTTCATAGGTCGACACTCAACCACTGAGCAACACTGGCTGGGCTGAAGCATATTCTTGATATAACAAACACTGAGACTAGCAGTCAACTCTACAAGGGACATTAACAATTTGATAGAACTAATGCAAAAGTAATTTTGCTCATAATATCTGCTAGAGATTTTGTTACATTTGTGGATACAAGATGTTGTTTTATGAATATTCACTCCTAAACAGTTTTTTCCCTTTTTAAACTTTGAGAGGGTGGGAAGAGCTTTCTTTTCCAACCTATTTTGCTTCATGGGGTTAAAGGATGGTCCGAGCTGTGTGTGTCTGAGAGGAGGTGGAAGGGCTTTGGGATTTCATTAGGGTGCAATGTCCATGGCCTTCCAGCTTCTAGGCGTGCAGGCAACGTTCAAATACAACATGTCAAGTAAACAAAACTAAACTGAACGTGATTCTTGCCTAAGCCCTAAAGATAACTCAACCATACTCACTCTCGAAAGAAAATGTGCCTGTGTGTGTGTGTGTGTGTGTGTGTGTGTGTGTGTGTGTTCCACACATGGCTTGCACTCCATGTGCCTGCACAAGATGGCCTGTGGTATGGATTAGTTATGAAATCAAGACACGTGTATACATTGGTGCACTAGTCCCGTCTCCCTAAAGCAGAAAAAAATTAATGCTTAGCCAAAATACTGAGTTTATGTTAAACAACGTCTCCTCCACAAGAAATCTGCCCGCAGATTCCAGGACTAGACTTGGCAACACAGTCCTCCGTGTCAGCCTCAGTGCTCATCAGACAGCGAGGGAGCTGAACCTCTGCCCATGCAGGCGGTGGGCCACCAGGGGGGTCATAGCTGCAGGATGACTGGCTTCCAAAGGTCACCTCTGTGTGCCCATCAAATAAAGGAGCCCTCCGGTGCTCCTTTCTCTTCAGACTTCAGAGACTAGGATTCAAGTGGAAGGAGAAAAACACTATTCACCTCAAAAGCTTACTTTGAAGAGGCTCTTCTATGCCTTTGTAAGGAACTTCTCATTTTAATGTTTTGTGATTTCTATTCTTAATGCACTAGCTCCACCCCCTTTCATTGATCACCATCCCTTATCAGGCAAGCATCAGTGATACCTCATGTCAGGAAGCTAAAACAGCTGTCTTAGTCCGTTCAAGCTGCTATAACAAACTACCACAGACGGAGTGGGTTATAAAGAGAAATTTATTTCTCACAGTTCTGGAGGCCAGAAGTTCAGGATCGTGGTGTCAGCATGGTCAGATGAGGGCCCTCTTGCAGGTCACAGACTTCTTGTATCCCACATCATAGAAAGGGCTAGGGAGCTCTGTGGGATATCCTTTATAAAGGCACTAATCTCATTCATGAGGGTCCTACCCCAATGGCATAATCACCTTCCAAAGGCCACACCTACTAATGTCATCACCTGTGGGGGTTAGGATTTCAACATGAATTTCAGGGGGACACAACCATTCATACCATAGCAACAGCCAAAGGACTCAAGTTCCTTGGTCACTCCAGTCTCATTCATGGTTCTTCACGGGTCACTGCTAATGCCCAAGCCAACGGGCTCGTTTCTATGGGGAAGATCAAGATGTGAAAAATATGTTCTGCTTCCAAAGGAATTCATAGACTCTTAGAGAGTGCCTTGGTCCATTAAGCTTCTATAACAAAATGCTATAAGCCAGATGGCTGATAAATAACAAACATTTATTTCTCAGAGTTCTGGAGGCTGGAAAGTCCAAAATCATGGTGGCAGCAGATTTGGTGTCTGGTGAGGGCCTGCCTTCTGGTTCATAGCTAGCACCTTCTAGCTGTAATGTCACCAGTGAAAGAGACAAGTGAGATCTCTGGGGTCTCTTTTATCCAAGGCACTAATCCTAATCATCAGAGTTCTGGTCTTGTGACCTATCAAAGTTCCGTAAAGTTCACCTTGCAAAGTTCCGTATCCTAATATCATTATCTTGAGGGTTAGGAATTCACCATATAAATTTCAGGGGGACATAAACATTCAGGCCATAGAAGGGAGATAAGATTTATGGGTCACATAATTATTAAATAACACAAGGAGACATATGATTAAAACATCAAAATGTGAGGCCGTTGAAGTTCAGTGTAACAAATATTCCATTATATCCACTACACTCCATTACCAAGGCAGAAACCTAAATTAATATATGCTTGAAATATTTTCAATGGTAATTGAAATGAGTTCTCTCTTCCTTGCCTATAAGCAGGAAAGTCAAGCAATCATATCACGGCACTACCTTGTCAAGCCATTTACTTAATGAAGCGAAGGAAAAGCATCAATAATGCCACCATTTTTTCAATGAATCTAAATGTCTTTGGTTTCCACCTAACTACCTTTCCTAAACAGAATGCACTTGCCCAAATAAACAATGTAAGACATGTGGCAATGAGTACTTCCTCCTATTCCAGCCCTTTACATGCACCTGGCAAGCCCATGTCAGCTGTTAGAAAACATCATAAAAAAAATCCTTTCGAAATATGTCCAGGCCCCTCCACTAGTTCTCTAATTCTCAACACTCTTCCATGAATTTTAATGCCAATTGGCTGTCACTCTAACAACCTTTTTGGATTGGCCTTATCACCCCTTCTGGACACAGCTTCCTGCATCTGCCCACATGCTCCACATTTGGAAAGACCCCCCTCAACCTCTCGTTGCACCCAAGCCTTACCAGAATATAGCCCTTCAAAACCAAGTGTGATGGTTAGTGCCCAAGGGTCACCTCAGAGCCCAAGGTGTGAACGTAGAAGACAATTTGCTGGAAGGAAGTAGAGTTCTCTCTGACTAAAGAACTATTTTTTTTTAATCCCAGAGCAATATTGCAAAATGTCTGTTTATTCGAATATATCCTCCACTGGTGGGTGAGTTCTTCAAAGTATGGGACGAGGACTTCCCTATCTCTTCATTCAAGCACACACATGGGTGCTTAATTAATTAATTAATCAACCTATGCTCAAGGTTACTTCACTCCTCCAAACAAAGCTTCTGTTTATTCAGTGGTCTCAACTAGAGTTTCGAAAGAAAACCATCTAACTGAATTAATTCACTCCAGGGCACCAATTATTAAAAATACATCCTTATGAAGTAGGACTTGGCAATGCTAAATTTTCAAATCTCCTCAGAAGATTTTCATGAGCAGCGCCTGGCTTGAGAACTGCTGGAGTACGACCTGAGAAAGAGAAAGTCCTCTGTGCTCTGGCCCCTGCTGCTTCTCCCATCGACCACCGGGTGCACACTCCTCTCTAGCCACACTGACATAGGTGTCCTTCTCCATGCACACCGTGAGCTCCCCCATGTCCGTGTTTGCTTCACCAGACCTGGAGAAACCTCAAGCGAGGAATAATGTGTCTCCTCCAAGGCCTTCCCACCACTCTTACTTGTCTTCAATGATCTGAATGTTTGCGCCCCCCAACCACACACCAATTCATATGTTGAAATCCTAACCCTCAAAGTTGATGTTATTAGGAGATGGGGTCTTTGAGAGGTGCTTAAGTCATGAAGGCAGAAGATGCATGGACAGGATTAATGCCCTTATCAAAGAGAGATGTGAGGGCACAGCAAGAAGGCCCCAGCTCTACACCAGGAACAGGATCCTCACCAAATGCAAGCACCCGGTGCCTTGTTCCTGGACTCTGCAGCCTCCCGACCTGTGAGAAATAAATTCCTGTGGTTTATGAGCCACCCAGTCTGTGGAGTTTTGTTATAGAGGCCCAAATGGACTAAGACATTGCCTCCTGAATCAGATGTGGTGGTTTGTTTTGTTTTTTTCCTGGAAATGGAATTTATGTTCCTTTTGAACAAGAGGTAAATCGCCAGAATAAGGAAACCAAATCAAAAGCTTCTCTGGAAATGATGAGAAATGTGATGCATCTAAATGAGGAGAAAACACAGAGGTTAAGCTCTTTCCGAGTCCTCTGCAGCCCCTCATCTCAATGGTGGGTAGACCATGTCGATGCTGGTGTTGTTCTTCATTGCCAGGGTTAAAGCCATTGTCTGGCTGCAGAAAAGGATTTATCGCAGTTGCCACAACCAGGAAAGGGGGCCATAATTCCTGACACCTCTCTCCACCCGTTCCTCATTCTTTAGCATAAAATATCCTGACCATTTGTTTATGACTCTGTAGGTGCTGTCTGTAGAGCTTAGGGTTTCATTTTGATGGATTCCAACCTGGCTGGTCTCACTGGACTTCTGTAGCAACAGAGAAGGTCTGAGACTGAACAGAGTAAGTTCAGGGCCATTTTCAAGGACATAAAAAAGGACATTTCTCATGAAGTCAACACACCTGTATTCATTCCCTAATGATGGATCTGCTACACTCGTGGCTCCATCAAAAATGTTTAGAAATTTTTGTTTTAAGTTGTTCCCGAAACAACTTCCCCTTGCCAGCCACCATCATGCCTTTTCTGATCAATTTAGATGCAGCAGGGAGCAAAGAGGTAGGGGCAGTTTATCAGGATCAATTAACACACCAGAGGAAAGATATGGAGGTGATTAGACTAACTTCTCAGGATCATCGTACTAGTAAACATTTTATTCACTCATGTGACTCTGCAATTCTTTGTCATTTAGGAAGTAGCCCTAGATGTGAGACTTGAAATCTAACGTGAGTGAAAACAAGGATTGTTAGTTAAAAACACTCAAAAGAGAGAGCAAGAGAACCCCAGTCAGAGGAGAGAGCACTACCTGGAAGCAGGGGAGGGGGGCCCATCACTGCATGTCCTGGGCGGACTCTGATTCTCAGTAGACACATACTGTAGGAGACACAGGAGAAATCTTGATGAAGGCCAGCTCTCTGAGAAGGGGGACTGGTCCAGTACCCTAACACTCTCCTATACATGGGTCTCCCAGGGGCCTGTGGAGATGCCCTGAGCTCTTTCATTATTGTGTTCCTGCACCATCCCCTTGTCCTCCACCCTGCAATGCCCTCCCTTTCCACTCTGTCTGCCTGGCTTCTCCCACCCACCCAGCTCCTGATCATCACCACCCTGAGGTCTCCCAGACAGCACTTGTTTGGCATCATCTACGCCACGTGTAATAGGAGGTGCTATCTGAGAGTGGGGTTTGATTTTAAGAAAATTCCAACCACCCAAAGCAATTAAAAAGGAATTTCATTTTCTACTCACATCTCTCAAAGGGCATGAAAAGGTCTCTAAAAGCACAGTTTATAGCAATATTTATTAAAAACCCCTTTCATCAATTTCCTTCCCATTGCAAAGCTACTCCAGCAGCATGCTCTTCGACCCCTGCCCAGAAAGATGCTCGTCCTCCCCCAGCCCATGGGACCTTCTTCCTTCCTTTGCTGCAGAGGGGAGAGGGAGGTGACAACCATAGGGTTCTCTTTGGAGACCTCATGCCACCATCGAATCATATATCCTTGTATTTTAGGGGTTTTTCCTGTGTATTGATACTGTCTTCCCACGTAAATTGTAGACTTTTTAAGGCAAGAACTAGGTTTTATTCACTTATGTATTTTAGTACAGTGCAGGCTCTCAATAATAGTTTATGGAATGAATGAAAGAATTAAATTATATAAAAGTCAAAGATTACATTTTTTATTTCATTAATTCCTTCTGCAAATATCACACATTACATACTCAGTTACTATTTGCTGATAATAAAAGAGAAAGGCAAACCAGTCTGAATGAAAGGCTGGAGGGAAGGGAGAAGTTAATTTTATCAAGCCTGGAAAATGCAGAGATGTGGGGCCATGGTCACAGAACGGTTACCGGCACTACCTGACTATGCTGCCCCTACTCCTTCTCTGTGCTTCTCTTTGGTCCAAGTCAGTAGTCCTGACTGTAGTTAAAACACAAATTTTTAACGAGGTGTCTCGCTTCCAGGAACATTTTCACTTCAAGTGGTAGCACTCTGAGACCAAACATCCACAAATAATGTCGCTCAGCTAATGAATTTCTAAACATGAGGAATATCCTTGACTTTCAAAAATACATCACCGCAAGATCTCGGGTGTGGTTTATTCCACCCAAAGACACAGTAAAAAATTCCCACTAACTATCTCAAAGTTGCTTTACCACCCCACATATTGGAAGTATTCCCTTGAGTGCAAATCAGTCACATTAATATGTCCATCCACCCTTCCTAGTGTGTTCTCAAGAATATGCAGAAGTTTAAGCGCTTCTTTACGTCATCTATTTAGATATTTGAAAACAACTTTTGACTGATCTGTGACACTTCTCTCTCTTTAGCTAAACTTCATTTTCACTGACCCTTCTTTGTGTAATATTCTGAATCACCTCATTGTCGAGAATTGCAGTCTCACCCTGCTTGCATGTGTGCAGAGAAGGCCCACAGCTTGTGGAGTGTTCCTCCATTCATTCTCACCTGGACCACGGGGCAAACCCACTCCCTGCCCACGTCCATCTCACAATTCCCTTCCCCACAGTGACAATGCTGGGTTCCCATGACCCTCCTCAGGTGAGCCCTACCTTACCCTGCCACTTTCTACCCAATGAGGAACTCAGCTTCTAATTCCCTTTGCACCAGCAATATATCAAGAGGCAGAATGGCACTGATTGTTGTTTAAGAGTCACGCTGTAGAGCCAGACTAAGTCCAAATCTTGGCCCCTCTTCTTCCCAGCTACGTGATTTCAAGCACTTAGCCTCTCTGAGTCTCAGCTTCTTATCTGTAAAATGGAATTCTTGGGTGGCTTGAATGAGCTGATGAATGGAAAGCACACCGTGAACATTAGATACACACTGGTTCTTGCACGTGCTAGCTCTGGGATCTATGATGACAAGACGGGCAGGGCCCCTGCTTCAATGCTAACACAGGAATGATGCTACGCAAATAAATGGACAAGTAACCAATTAGAGCTGAGATGAGCATGCTGATGGGAAAGTACAAACTGCAATGAGAGTATTTACTAGGAGCATCAGCATGAGAAGAGGTCAGCTAGACCCAGGGTCAGCCAACTGTAGCTCAGCTACTTGTAGTAAATAACATTTATTGATACAAGGCCCTTGTCATTTATGGATTGTCTATGGCTACTTTTGCACTACAACCCTGGACTCTCAGCAGAGACCTCATGGCCCACAAAGCCAAAAATGTGTACTCTCTAGACTTTCAGAAACTTTTGCTGACCCCTGGGCTAGAGGAAGAGGGAAAGAGAGACAATCCATAATGAGGGTGTAGGAATGCTGGCCCGGGGTCAAGGAAGTGAGAAAATGTGAGTCCCTCGGGTGTGAACTCCCTCCACTTCCTGAACCCATGAACGCTCTAAAATGCATCTACATATGCACCCAGCTTCACCTTCTTCTCTTTGGCCTCTGAGGAAAAGACATTCACCCCCCATTCAAGAGTATACCCTCCTCTCTGCTCAAGATTTCCTCTCCTCCAAGAACTCTTCTTCCTAGTTTATTCCCCTTCACCCCCCACACCCCCGACACCCCTGACACACACACACACACACACACAGATTGATCTGATCTCTTGTGCTTTACTGGACCCCTGTCCTCACCTACCTCTCTCAAGTGGAGCTAATGTCACTCCCCCAGCCCACCTAGGTCAGAAACCCAGGGGTCATTCTTGACAATTTCATCTTCTCTTTCACAAGCCCTGTTGATCCCTTCTCCATAACAACCTCCCACTGCCCCATCCTCTCCATTTCCATGGACTTAACCCCCTTCACATTCTTCCCCCATAACCAAGCATCCTGGATCCAGCCCCCATCCTCCCCCTCCATCCTCCCCACTTGGCCCTCAGGATCATCATTCTGAAATGCAAATCTGATCATGTCACTACCCTGCCCTTACCCAATAGTGGCTGCCGGCTGTTTATGGATAAGAGACCCAACTTTTAAATGAGATATACTAAATTCTGCACAATCATTCCACGCTGCCCGCCCCCCCCCCCCCCCCCCACTACACACACACGTCCAACTTCATCTCTGGCAAACCAGGACCACCTATTCTATAATTTCTCTTTCTTCTTAACCACCTAACACCTTTGGACGCACTTCCATGTTTCGCAAGTCCCTCACCTCATTTGTGTCCTTTAGCCTAACTCCCCAGGGCTGGGAACATAGTAGGTGTTCCAACATAAACTTGACTTAGCTGTTAAGTATACGTATTTATAGGTGTGTATATGTATTGTGTGTGTAGATCCTCACAAACAGAACGCTGTGAAGAGAGTCTCAGCGTCTAATTTTTGCAGAAAAATTCAGAACACTTTCTGATTAGTGAGTTTGTTCCATTTCCCAAGAAATCATTTTAACCTTTAAACACAGAAGGTCAGCATCTCCTGTCTCTGCTCATGCATAATTCCCCTGCCCTCTGCTCCTCAGAGCTGAGCAGCCCGCCCGAGAGCGCGAGCGAGTCCGCGGGAAGGCGAACACGGCGCCCAGGCCCAGGCCGCCTCTCTGGGATTAACTAAGCCCTCAGAATATGTTGTCTCATTTGCTACATTATTAATAAAACCACAGAAGTTTGGGAGAAAACTTTTTCCCATCTAGAAAATTAGCATGTATGCCACACAATTAGGAACCAGGAAGATGAACATCAATGAAGCAGAAATGTTCCCATGGAATCTTATTCTGGAGCCAGTCCCAGAGCCTGACATGGGGGAAGGAGTGGGATAGCTCAGGACAGGAAGGGCAGGATTGCCGGCTCACTGGAGCACTCTGGGTGGCCCCACCTTGGGGCCGGGGCAAATCCAGCCAGTCCCAAAGGTCAGAGAGTTATCATCAATAGTGGTGGCAGTGCTGGAGTGGTCAGGGACAGGGTGTCTGGCACTGGGCGATGGCTCACAAGAGCCAGAGGAGATGCAGATTACTAAAATGAGGCCAAGGTCAGACACGCCAGCTCGGTAATTCCCTGGAACACCCAGCCTGGCCTGCAGGGCTGAGCTCGCAGCTGGAGGAGGTCAGGTGAACTTGGGTAGGTGGAGGCGTCCAAGTAGGTCACTCTAATTAGTGGGACTAATTAGTCATAATACCCAGGATTTCAGTAGCTTTTGAGCAGCCGTGTCAAACATCGAATGGGCCAAATGTTACTTCCTCAAAGAATTGTTCCCCCACTTAAAATAGCACCCCATCTTTCCATTTCCCAGGGCCCCCCTCTCTCCTTGCCTCTCACAACCCACCTCCAGCTCATGTCGTGTGGCCTACTTATCTGTACTGCACATTGTGCCTTGTGCATGACATTACATTACAACACTAGAATGTAAACTGTTTGAGGATGATGTCATGTTATTCACTGCTGTGTCCCCAGGTGCTGGATCAGTGCCTGGCACCCAATTAATATTTACTAATCTTGTAAATAAATATATCAGCTCATGCCAGGTTTAGCTCATCTGTGTTTGTGCAATGTGAATTTTTAACTAAAAGGGCAGCATTTTATCATCCAGTCTTTAAAATTGAGCAAGTCTTGATTCCAACACAATGTGGGTCCCCTCAACTTCATTTAAATCCGCCCAAACCCAGCCAGCATAGGATCGATCATTGCTGATGACATGCTGAACACGCAGAGCCTGCTGACCTGCCAGTGGATACGCCCCTGGGGCCTAGATTCATTGTTCCCAACCATTGGAGCCTGGAATCATTGAGATGGATGCTTTCTACCCTGGAAGACACTTTGATTTTACAAAAGGAGATTCTGGGGCCACCGTGGGGAAGTGAGTGACAGTGCGGCGGCCTCTCTTTGACATCATGCGAAGGCGGTGAGGAGTTCATAAAGCCTCAGCCTCTCTGTGTGAAGTAGGAGTTTCCATAACAACAAGCTCCCAGGGTGGCCTTGGACCAGCACCTGAATTCTCCATCACCCATGCCAAACAGGTGGGATCCAGGCACGAGGCTCATCTCTTCTTCATCTCTTCCCCTCCCAAGTGTGGTCCACGTGCGCCATCTGGAAAGACCGGGGAGCCAACCAGGGCCCCAGGCCCCTCTCTTCCTCACGCTGCCACTCCCTCTCCCTCTTCCCAAGGCGGCAGTGCTCTCTGTGCCCTTCATCCTCCATCCCCCGAGACAGGTGAACTTACTTAGAAAGGGCGCAAGTGCCAGGAAATACACTGATGAGCTACAGCCAACAGATAATCAAAGACAAAAGAGCAGTTTCTTGGCACTTCTGAGAGCATGAAATCCTGTGGCTCTCTCTCGGTGGCCAGTACAGAAGTGACAGAAAACATGTCCTGAAATAGCCAGAAATACAAGGGCGAAGGCCAGAGCCAGACATGGATGAATGAATGAATGAGTGAGTGAATGAATGAATGACATCAGTAAATGAAACCAATTAAATGCGCGTAGTAATGGACACAGTTGGTGCTCTCAGACTTACCTTGGCCTCAGTGGGGACATCAGGGGCAATCACAGCGGGTGCCTCCCCAACTTCCCGACAAAAGGCTGGGCCAGAACAGCCCAACGCTGTGTTGCAGTTCACACTCCAGAGGTCACTGTGGGGGCAGAAAAGGCTGGTGAGGCCACATCCTTCCTGAGCCTCCTTCCCCTGCCTCTCCTGCTTCCCTGACCCCCTGCTCCTGAGAGCGCTCCCTCAGTACACCCCTTTCTCAGGAGTCCCCGCTTCTAGGGAGCCTGACCTAAGGCCACATATTTCTACAACATGGGACCTAGTGCATGGAGTGGAACCTGGCCCTCGCCACCCTACAATCCCTGCCCCCCTGCCCCCCTTCCGCCTGCTGCTGGTCCCCAGAACTCGGTGCCACGGGGCTTCCACGTGCAGACGGCTCGGGTTCCACGCCGTGGGATCAATGGCAGCCACGATCACTGGCCCATCATCCTGCAAAGACACTCAGAACTACACAGTCTGGAGCCCCAGTTTTAGACACAAGGTGAGCAGCTTAACTTACAGAGCCAAGAAAGACACAGAGTTTCAAGCTGCCAAAGGTGTCTCCAGTTATAGAAACGACCCGCTGTCGCCGTCATTAATTATTTATGGAGCAGCTTTGGGAGGAGGACGGGGCAGGTGGTGAGACGAGCAATACAAAATGGAGACAGAAAGACACACACAGGCTAATCTTAAAGACTCACGGGGGTCCCCTTCCCACTCTTCACCTGGGAAAGCAATCCCCCAGGCTGCCCCCCATCACCACCACCTTGCTCTTCTCCTCTCCGGGGGCCCAGAGGGATGCAGGGGCTCGGGGTCCAAGGCTCTGGCCTTCTCGGCTGCTCAGGTTTAGATGCAGAAGGACTTCGAACAACCCGCCTCCTTGGCCACTCAGCAAGGTCTGGAATGATGACCGTGGGCCTATGGCCCATGTGTGGTGACCCCTCACAGGGGTCCTCAAACTTTTTAAACAGGGGGCCAGTTCACTGTCCCTCAGACCGTTGGAGGGCCGGACTATAGTTTTAAGAAAAACTAGTCGGCTGCTAAGCAACAGGCAGCGGCGGCAAAAACACCCGGCTGGCCGGATAAATGTTTTCGGCGGGCCAAATGTGGCCTGCGGGCTGTAGTTTGAGGACCCCTGCCTCAGAGCCTCTAGGCTGCTTGCCTCTTCCTTCCCCTTAGGGGCTCCTTTGAGCACCCCCACTCGCCCACCTGGTCCCCACCACTGTCTTCACTGCCAGAGGAGCTGCCTCCAGCTTCCCAGAGAATGTGGAAGACAGCAAATGCGAGCTCCCAAACCTCTCACTCACACACAGCACATACAATACACACAGCACAACATAGACAGCACAAAACACACAATATACCTCTCACACACAACACACAAGATACACACAAAACACCTACATACAACATACACACACAGACAATACACACGTAACCCAGCACACACACACCCCACCTCCTGAGAAGTTAGAAGCGGCGGCCCTCCCCCGGTATACCCCTTGCTTTGCTTCCCTTCCCTCCACACCTTCCACCTGAGCTCTGCAGGCTCCTCCCTGTGGGCATCTCACTGTGCTGGGGATTCACTTCTTAAATTAACGGGAAGAGTCAAGAGCGGCAGCTTACCTCCCCCTGCTACCTACAGCGAAAATAGAAAGCATCAGATGGGCCCTCACCTTCCCCCACCTCCCTCCCACGCGCACATCTACTCACCTGGCTGAGCCCCTCCCACGGAGACCCTGGCCCTCCCGCCTCCCAGCATCCCC
The DNA here is from genome assembly GCF_028538775.1 of Myotis yumanensis. NCBI lineage: Eukaryota > Metazoa > Chordata > Mammalia > Chiroptera > Vespertilionidae > Myotis > Myotis yumanensis. The sequence goes on from NW_027223762.1 coordinate 9,098,558, forward strand.
TGGGCTCCAGGCCCACCGCTCCTCCCCCAGCTCCTAGGGCAAGCCCCCTTCCTTTCATTAAGCCCTCTCCTGAATATTTCACTTCCACCTTTGCCAGCTCCTCTCTCCCCACCTGTAAGTGTGGCTCCTCCCCGTTAGGTCCCAGGGCTCCTCCGGCTCCTTCACTTCTCGGCTTCCTGTGTCCTCGCTGGAACCCACACACCTGCACCGCCAGCCCCACTCTTGCCTGAGCACCTCACAGGTGTAACAGCTTCCCGCAGACAAATGTATCTAAAACAGTGGTTCTCAACCTTGGCTGCACATTAGAATCACCTGGGAATCTTTTTAAAATCCTGATTTCTGGGCCTCAATCTCTGGAAATTCTGTTTCTTTGTTACTAATGTTGTGGCCCCACCCCATAACAAAGAAACAGAATTTCCGGAGGATGGGGCCCAGAAATCAGGATTTTAAAAAAAGATTCCCAGGTGATTCTAATGTGCAGCCAAGGTTGAGAACCACTGATTTAAAACTAAACGTCTCACAGCTCCCATCCCACTTGTTCCTTATCTTTACCGTCTCACTTTAGTAAATGAGCATTCCCAGCCAGCCAGCTGTCCAAACCAGAGACCTGGAGATGGTCTTGACCCTTGAGTGACCTTTACCCTCCTGCTCCCTCACCTAGTAAACCTCTATGTCCTAACTTCATGTCTCCTGAGTGTCCTTCAGCTCCATCCCTTTCTCCCTACTTCTCAATGGAAGCCCCATGGTCCCACCTTCCCACTCTGGAAGAGCCTCTGTCCTGACAGGTGGCCCCGCCCCCACTGTGGCTCCATCGCTCTAACAGGCCACCTGGAGCCGCTACCCTCTCCTCAAACCCTTTCCTGGATATCTGCTCCCCCGCCCCACAGACTGCTCCCAGGAGAAACAGACTCGGAGAAGAGAAATTGAGCGGAATACAGCAAATCCAGGGGCAGGGAAATTATTGATTCGTGCATTTGTTCGTTCATTAAATTATACCTTCAGAACCTGGAGTTAGTCCTTCTGGGAGTCTCCAGGCCCGAGCACTTAGTTTCTTTGTTTATTTCCTTCATAGCACTTACCTCCGCTTGTATTGGGTTGGTGGTAGGGTGTTTTTTGTTTTGTTTTTTTTTTGGTTCACTGTTTTTACACTTCTTAAAAAATCAGTCTCCCCTTTAAGAAAAGGTACACTGTCTGGTGTGGTACCCACAGCCGCTCGTACAAGGCTGGACATACAGCAGTCACTCAATAAATACTCATGGAATAAGTGAAGGAAGAGGTAAGTGGATCGCCCAGCGAAGGGGAGGTTTCCTTGGCTAGCCCTGGGAGAGGAACCACAGTGCCCACTCTCCACGACAGGCCTGGGTCCTGGCCTTCTGCACAACCCTTACCACTATGGAACCTTTCATGTCTGCTTTCTTCTGTCTTCCCCCATGGAGTCAGTTTCTACGGCTGCATAACAAACTACCACGAATGTAGCAGCCCAAAGCAGCGCCCGTCTCAGCCCACAGTTCCGTATCTGAAGTTGGGGCCAGAGGAGCCGAGTTCTCTGCTTGGGCCTGACAAGGCTAAGAGAGGTGCCTGCTGGGCCGCATTGTCATCTGGAGCTGGGGTCCTCCTCCAGGTCCACGCAGGGGTGGCAGGATCCAGTGCCTGGCAGGTTCAGGCCTGGGGCTCTGTTTCCTTGCTGGCTGTCAGGCAGGGGCTGCCCTGGGCTCCCAAAGGCAACCCACGTGCCTTGCCCTGGGCCCCTCCAACTGCAAAGCCTGAAACAGAGGATCTTCCTGACATGGAGGCCTCCCCACTCTGTGAGTCTCTCCCACCAGGAAAAGCCCAGGCCCCGGAAGGGACCAGCTGAATGTCAGCTGCGCCAGGATCACCACTTTTAAAATCAACTGAGCCATATAACATAACCTGTCGCAAGAGTGACTGTCCCATCACACTCACTGTCCACATTCATACTCAAGGGAGAGGATGACCCAGAGTATGTACACCGGGGGCAGGAATCTTGCTAACCCCCTTAGAATCCTGCTACCACACCCCACTGGAGTAGAGCTTTGCCTGCCTTATGATCTTGCATTCCAAGACCCAGGAGAGGAGCACATGCACAGGTGAGAATGTTGCACGGCACAACAAGGAAAGCACAAGGACTGCTCAGCAATTGGAGGTAACCAGCACCCCAGAGCCCGGATCAGCCAGGCCCTGTACGTCCAGCCCAGGAACTGAGGGAATCAGAATCCCACACACCTGAATCCAGGCATGGTCCCCCAGTGTGCCCAGCACACTACTGGAAGGATCTGGCCTGGAATAGTTCCAGCACATAGAAGATGCTTAGTAAATATTGTTACATTTATGAATTGAATAAAAAAAAAAAAAAGAAGAAGGTGAAGTCTCCTGGAAACTAGAGGTGGGAAGAATTGGAAGGATTGAGGTAGGAGGAAGCAAAACAACCTATGAGTCAATCAAGTGCCTCCTAGTAACTTCTACTCAAGGCCTATCCAACACCTTAGCCCCAGTCCCAGCTCACACCCAAGCCCACCTCCTCCAGGAAGCCCCCTTTGACCACCAGCCTGAGGTCCTCTGCACCTATTGCCTGGTCTGAGGGCTGCCCTTTGTCACCTTCTGTTATTGTGGACAGCGGGTTAAATCCTATCTGCTCTTTGTAATTCTCCACACCTGTGTCTCAAGTTGCTGCCTCATCTTCACTCTCCTTGAGGAAGGTGGATGATGTCTCACCCATCTTTATCTCCACCCAGTGCAGAGGGAGCAGATCCCTGGGGACCTGCTTGCTGGTTTGGAGGAAGATCTGCTGCAAGCAGAAAATGAGACCTGGGGTGCAGCAGTTGTGGGGTGAAGCATGCTGGGTGGAGTGGAAGGTCGGGGTGGAGAGCAGGCAACAGGTGCACAGCATGAGGATGCTGGCACCATGCAAAGGAGACAGAGGCCAGAAGGTCAGAGAGGACATAGCAAAGAAGAGGGGAAGGAGAAGCAACAGACCAAGAGAGTTGGTCACATCCAACCAACTGGCTGACTCTGCAAACACAGACTACTTGCTTTCATCAAAACCTTCCCAAGGAGCTACAGGCACTCAGAATTGCCTCCATTCTCCCTTTTCCTTGTTTCTGGTGGTGGTAGTGGTCAGTGTAGGAGCAGATAAAATGATAGTGATATTGGTGGTGGTGGGGGGAGAGTGATATATTTTTCCCTCGATATCCCAGGGAGTAAAGAAAATGTCTCCTATGCTAATAGATTGAAAGGTGACTATAACCCTGTGATTGAGACTGTCACCATCACACAAGCCCCACTTGGGTGTGTGAACAGAAAGACTCTCCCTAGACCCAAGATGGGTCAGAAACCTACTAGACTTCTGTGTGTGGTGTGGGCTCCCCACCAGGAGGCAGACCAGCCGGGCAGCAGAGCCTAGAGAAAAAGAAGCGGGGATTCTCCGCGGGGAAGGCAGACAGGCCGGATTTAGTACAATCTCCAGGTATCGGAAGAGTTCTTAGGCACTGCAGGCTAAGTCTAGCAGTAACTAGGGAGGATCGAATAAGGAAGGGAGCTTAATCCCCAGCATAAGGGATTTAGGATAGCTAAGGGGGAGAATTTCCTGATGGCGAAGGTTGTTAAAAGTTGCAATGAAGGGTCTAGAGAGAGATGGGGTGTGCTCCGGATGCTTTTACAAGTAGAAGAGATTATCCTCGGGCAGGGCAGCTTATGGCTAATCCCGCCTGAAGGCCCAGGAATGGACACAATGACCTCAGGGTCTCCTTCGGACTTGGAAAGCAGGCCTTCCCAACCACAGGCCAGCCACAGCTGCTGAGCTGGAGATGTGCTTTGAGGAAGGGCCAGGGTGTTCCCAGAAATAAGAAGAAGCCGACCCACATGAGATCTCTCCTTTTTCTATTTTTTAGCCACAGCTGCTTCACAGCAATGGCCAAGGCCCTTCATAATCTCAGGTCTGATCCAGGGCAATTTAGACAAGAAAGTCAAGAGCAGCCACAGAGCACACGGAGACAGATTCCTCTCTACTCTGCAAAGCACCCTAGGTGTCAGAGCCAGGGCTGTGGTCTTCTCCAAGGAGGGTCCTGCATTGAACCAGCCACGAGAAAAACCGCTGGCCCATCCAGTGGCAGCAACAGGAAACCCGAGGGCATCCCCCAAGCCAAGATGGCAAAAAGGGCGAGGTCCAGCTCTCCGAATGCTACCGTCCTACTTCCTGTGAGTCACGTGGCATGCCTTCTGGGAACACTACCTGTGCCGAGCTATTCACCCTGGGGGCCGGGGAGGAAAATCACATGGTGGTATATGCATGACATGGGGAGACAGCGCTGGGAGCCATAGTACAGACTAAGAGCATTAGCAGGTTCGCAGAGCGCTGGCTGGGGCGTCCCCAGAGGCGTAGGGCTGGGCAGGGCTCCAGGGAAGGGTAAGCTATGGGCCAACAGGAGGACACCTAAGATCTTCTGAAGAGGTTTTCAAACACACTGTCCAGGTATGTGAACAAGGCTATGAGCACATCCAACAACATATGAACATCCTGGTTCCACGGGTTCTGTAAGCCAAGAAGCCAAAAAGGGGGTGACCACTGGTTTTCTGGAACCTGGGGGTCTGGCTCTGCGGAGGAAGATGGACATGGGCACGTCTTTTGCTTGTAAATCTCCCCCCCTCACCCCCAGTGAAGAAAGGACTACTTAACCCTGTACTGTCACAGAGCTTCCTTCTTCATCCTGTTATTTCTTTTTTAAATATATATTTGTATTGATTTCAAAGAGGAAGGGAGAGGGAGAGAGAGATAGAAACATCAGTGATGAGAGGGAATCATTGATCGGCTGCCTCCTGCACGTCCCCCCACTGGGGATTGAGCCCACAACCCTTCAGTCCACAGGACGACACTCCACTGAACCAAACTAGCTAGGGCTCTCCTGCTGTTTCTTTCTTCCAACTCTGCTGAGGTCCCTCTGCTGCCTCTTCTTTGTCCTCCATTTGCTCTGTTTCAACTCGTTTGCAAAAGGTGGACCAGCCACATCCCTGCTTCCCACCACTCAGCACCTGATAAGTCCACAGCCCCACACCCTCCCCTGCACACAGGGAGCAGGGCCTTGCAGCCAGCTCCCTCCCTTCAAGGACACCTTTCCTTCCGAAGGCTCAAATGCCAGCCTTCCAGACACTTCTGCCCTCAGCAAAGATATGGGACCAGAGCAAACGACCATGGATATGTAGGAGAAATAGCACAGGCATGTATTACTCTGCCCCTCGCACAGGAGAGGAACAGGCGGGACCGGTTGCAGGAGCATATTAAGCATGCAGCCAGCTGCATCCTCATGCCCAAATAAAGCCATTTTCATTTCATAAAGCAAGAGAGCAAGTCCAGTCATTAGGGAAATAGAAATGGGGAACTTAAATGCCTAATTGGAAGCTCTATTGCACTTGCAAAGTACCTTTGGTTTTTCTAAAAATTCAAGGGAAACGCATTGAGCCTGTAATTGCAGACAGATCGATGCCCCCTTCCTTCCTGCATTATCACAGGAGAGCTCTTCCTGTGGGCCCATCCCAACCCCGGTCACGCTGTGTAAGTGGCAGTCAGGGCCCAGGAGGAAACAGGAAACGTTGAGGGGAGAACCTGAGTCCTTTCCCTTTCCACCCATGGCAGGAGCCAACGGCCACAGCACCCTTCTGGCTCTTTGAGTCTACCTCCTTCCCGTAGTCAAAACGGTGACGTGTCTCGGGAGGGGTGGGGGGATTTATGGACACGGGACCCTCGATGGAGAGGCGCACACAGCGTCAGCAGGAAGCACGGGAGGAATGTTCTCCTCCGTGGTGTCCCTCAGAATTCCCAAACAGCCCCAAACCCAAGCAATGGAACTCTAACACTGAACACGGGGACTCTGAGTGCATGTGGGAGGGACATCTAAGGCCTCTGGGCACAACTACTGCCCTGTCCCCTCCAGAAGCCGGCCTTGCAAACATACAACGGCTCAGCCTTGACTTTGTCTTTGGTCCCCAGGCTGGGCCCACTCTACGCTCTGAAGGGCTCTCTCCCCCGACTCCCTGGAGTGTCCGTGGCCACCTTTATCTTTGCAAAGAGGAGACAGAAGACAAGGCTAGGGAGCACCTTTGCCCTGCCCAGGAGCAGCCTCCGGGCCTCAGGTCTGTGGTTCGTGTGAACAAACATTTCCACCAGAGGGAAGATGAGCAAATCAGCCGGACACACACATGACACAACAGGACATCCTAAGTGTGACTGGGTCCCAAATTGCATTGGAAATGAAACCACAGGCACAGAATGGAGGCCCTGAGACCAGTTGCCCCAAGTCCTCCATGCAACCTTCTGAGCTGGGCACACACCTCTGGGTCCTTAAGCACAGTCTGTTGGGAACTCTGCAGGACGCGGGGCTCTCCCAGCTTAGGAGGTGGCAGGATCTGCATGAGCAGCAGGCACTGGCCTGTAACTACCAAAACTCCAGGTTCCCCCAAAGATTCTTGCCTGGAGACAAAGGGACCCTGGAGCAATGGAAGGATGTGGAGAGGGGAGAGGAGAAAAGCAGGATGGCAGAGAGAGTGGCCCACAGCTGGTCTTGTTTGCTGACTTGGTTATCACTGAGCCATTTGCCGTTTGGCCCCGTGTATTTTCAAAGTCTACAGTTCAGGAGCGTTTAGTGCAATGTTTTCCAGTTGTCCTTCTATAGAAGAGACCCTGACAGGCTACTCAGCACACTGCAAAAGTGGGTTAAATACTATTACCCCTGCTGCAAAGATAGGGAGACAACAGTATAATGGATTACCTTAATTTCCCAGAGACATGCGGTGAATTCATTACTGGGAGGGAAAAGAGGAAAAGAAAAAGACAATCAGATTAAAGGGTCCTGAAGCCTGGGCGGCCTTGCCAAGGGAGCCAGCCCGTTTGAGGGAAGGAGAGATGAGTCCCAAACCGTCTAGGGTGCTGATCCAGAAATGCAGTTCTTAGGAATACAGACACCTTCGGGCGCTCTGAATTAAAACGTGCCACAGAAGCAAGTTCGGCACACGCAAAGCCCCGAGGGCCCACCCATTCACCTGGCATGGCAGCTTGGGAGAGGAGGGAACACATCCAGATCCTCATTTAGTTCAGGAGCTTGTTTTCTTACACTGACAAATCCTTCTAAAAAGGATTTCCTGATTAGAGTCAAACGGTGGAGGCCAGACCTCTTCATTCGAGACTGTGGAGCTGTCGGCATGCTAATGGCTTTCCTTAGCAACAGCTCTCTCCCTCCACGTTTAGGAAGAAACAATACTTCTGCCAGGATCACAAAGCTCCTCTGATGAGTCATGGCTTGCGGGGCGGGGGCGGGGGGGGGGGGGGTGCGGAGGGGGCGGGTGCACAGACCTCCCAGGCCCACGTGAGGGTGGGACGCTGGCTGCTGGCAGCAAATGCATAGGCAGGTGCCCAGCTGTGCAGGAAAAATGCAAGGGGACAGGAGCTGAGTCACCAGGGCCCTGTATCTCTCTGGTACTTGGGACTGCTATCATCTGCCATTTCACAACTTGAAATGCAACTTGAAATACGCACACAGAGCTAATGTCTTTTCCTCACCAGACTTAAAGGTGCAAAAAAAAATGCTCCAGAGGCATCAAGGAAGGCTAAGGAGAATGGTTTCCAGGACTGGTTTTGTTTTTCTCATAAACTCTGGAATTTTCAGACTCGCTTTGGAAAGAAATGAAAATCAAGACTTTAGTCATCCATCGATGAAACGTTTATTGCACAGCGACAGCGAGCCAGCTCTTGTCCTTTGTAATTTCAGATCCGTGGGTCTCAGCACAGTCGGTGAACCCCAACGCTGGAAGGGACCATCAACTCCAACAGTCCCGTTTTCCAGATAAGAGAAGCCAGGCCTCGGGAGGTCAGCTTCCCTGAGATCACGAGTGCTTTGTGGACAGACCTGGAGCATGAATCCAAGTGTTTCCACCACCATGACTAATTCGCAGGCCAGATGCTTCGCAACTGGACTTGGAGAGGCTCAGTTGGAGAAGAGCAGAAGCAAGATCCAATTTGCCAATATTCACATCCTTGGAGGAAGCAATATTCCTCCCAAGCCAAAACATATTGGTAAATTCTCTAACTTAGTCAGATGATGTCTCACTTTACATGATAAATGTTTCTAAAAAGTTGCATGCAAATCAAATTTTTGTAAATTGAATTACTTTTTAAAAGCACAAGACAGATTGCTTGCTAAAGAAACCCTGGGCTGCAAATGAGAAATATTTCTGCAATTTAAATAATAACTACCTCCATAATTTATCGCTTCTGTAATTTATAATTTACTATTCCTTGGTTTTGTTTAGTATCACTGGTTTATAACAAGAAAGATCTATATTTCTGCAGCTAGTGTCACCAAGCAGTTTGAAGTACATTAATAATAACTAATACGTTCCTGCTACCTGTTTCGTAGAACTAATAAGGAATTGATAGTCCCATTTGGCAGATGGGAATAATGAAGTATTAGAGTATGGATAGATGCGAGATCATGGAGAAAGTCAATGATGTGGATAGGATAACCAACCACATGTTCTTTGTTAAAAATCCCGCTTTTTTTTCTCTTGGGTTAGGACATTGTGGTGAGCTATTGTATCAGAGTTCTCCAGAGAAACAGAACCCATAGGATATGTAAGAAGAGATTTTTTTAATGGGAATTGGCTCATGTGGTTATGGAAGCTGAGATATGACACAATATGCCCTCTGGAAGCTAGAGAACCAAGAAATCCAGTGGTATAGCTCAGTTCAAGTCCAATGCCTGAGAAAGGTGAGGGGGGCAAGGGAAGGGGCAGGGGAGCCCCTGATATAACTCCCAGAGTCTGAAGGCAGGAAAAGATAATGTCCCGGCTCAAGAAGAGAGAATGAACTTACCCTCCCTCCACCTTTTTGTTCTATTTGGGCCCCTCAACAAGTTGGATGATCCCGCCCACACTGGTGAGTGGGGATCTTCCTCACTCAGTCTACTCACCCAGATGTTTATCTGTTCTGGAAACAGCCTTACAAACACAGGCTGGCATAATGCTTTCCCAGCTCTCTGGGCATCCCTTAGCCCAATCAAGCTGAAAAATTAACTATCACAGCTATTGTCTCCCAGAGAGACATTCCCACATCACAGATGCATGGGCTCCAAAGAAATCCATGAGCCATCTCGAAGGGATATGTTTCAGGAATCCAAGAGAACCCCATCCCTGCCTCTCTGCTCCATCACATGACTCAGCTAGGAAACATGGGGTGCAAAAACAAGAGTCTCAGTGAACCCATGACAATGTGTCTTGACTGAGTCCCCATCACAAGTCCAACCCTCTGGCTGTAGGGAAGGAAAGGGGAGAATATATAGGATCTGACCCCAAAGACTCTTAGTCCACTTAGAGAGGCAAGGCTCACAGGTTAAACTACATCAGAGTTCCAGTCCACATGGGTCTTCCCCACTAGACTGTAGAGCCTTGAGGAGAGGGACCTTCTTTAGTTAGCTCCTCGCCTGGGAAAAAGCCAGTACCCAGTGAATGTTTTTGTCCTATTAAAGTATGCAAATGTAGAGGGATTGGGGAGGATGCTATCTGCAAACATCTGGAGAGATGATATAGAATAGATAGAATAAACATATGATTTGTTTCACCGGAATGAAGTTATCTCCTCTGCAATGTGGGAAGAATAGTAATCACTCCAGCCTCCTAGAGTTGCTGCGGCACTTGAGTGGCATCATAGATCTAAAACATTTAGCATGACGCTGGCAAACAGAGAGCACTTAATAAGCGGTGCCTATCATTTATATCACAAGGACCACAGACTGTGGTGACAGAGGAACTGATGACAGATCAATGGGAGGAAGAATTTTTCCAAAAGTATTAAGGACGGCTCACTCATGAAAGCTACCATGTGGGTGGTGCCTCCTATCACAGGGATTGGATGGCCATCCCTCAGTGAAGATGTCAAGAAAAGCCCCTCACCAGGTAATAGATGGCTGAGGGCACCAGTTCGTTAGCCTGGCTGGGAATTAGAAAAACATAGCCAGTGTTTTTAGACAGTTCTGGGCCAATCAGACTTGAACAATTTTGGAAAGGTACAGGAATGCGTGTTTGAATACGCATTTCGGGTGATTTTTATGGAGCTCATCAAACATGGGTCTAATTACGTATGTGTGAGAACCACCTGTACAGACAAAGTTATGGCTCTTTCAAATTCTGAGGCTGTAGGCATTGCTTCATCCATCTTGATCACCTTTCGAGTAGCATCATGGAAAATAATACAAGTTGTTAAAGTTAGAAAGATTCGGTTTAAATCCCTGCTCTGCCACTTCCTATCTGTATGACATAAAGTGTATTGATTATTCTCCCAGAGCCTCAACTTCCTTGTCTAGAAAATAAAGATAAAGATGCATGCTTTGATGAAGATTCCAGGAGTTTTTCTGGCATATAATAAGTGCTTGATAAATATTTTATGAACTTGGTAGAAAATAATAGGGACTTAACAAATACCCATTCCCTTTTGTCACCGCCATCCCAAACTTTTGCATTATGTAGAGGAACGCGAGGCTCCCTTAAAGCAAGGAAACAGACAAAAACAGAGAAAGTGAGATAGAACCGTGCCTAGACAGGGAAACCGGAAGAGCAGGAAATAGCCTGGGAGATTCCAAAATGGCAAGAGGACCCCTAAAGTTTAAAATAGATGCGAAGAGGGAAAAAACATCATGTATTAAATTTCAGTGAGAAAGTAAAGGAGAGTGAAAGTATCATAGATCTTTCTGGATTTCGTTGGGTGTTCTCAATCATTAAATCTGCATTCCGAAATACTTCTATTTCGCTGAAAACCGAGAGCCTTGGTGCCCAGGGAGAATGAAAAGAGCAAGGGACAGGATCTAATTAATCATCAAGAGGCTGTCACATTGACAACTAGAAGAATTGGAAAGTTACAAAGTACCAGCACCAAACAGCATCAATCACCCAGCGATGGTAAATAAATTAATCAAAAATCATTGGGTACCAAAAGGTCTGAAGGAAAAATAAAAGGCAGACGAGAAAAATGATCAGGAGCAGCAAGCAAGCAAAATAGCAGCGCCTGACCCTGTGGAAGCGGAGGCCACGTGCCCTGGCAGGCAGCCAGCGGCTCCGCTGCCAATGCCTTGCCGGCCCCTGAGAAGAGTTCCAAGCACAACCGGGCACAGAAGTGGCTGCGGATGCTTTGTCTGCATGCCTGTCACCCCTTCTGTAGCGCATGAAAACTCCACCTAGCGTCCCCACACCCTACTCTCTCATCCTTGACTTTGAGGGCATCCTAAACACCACTTTGCTCAAAACTTATGATTAAGCTGCCATATTTTTGTATTTGTGTTAAAACTCCCCACCTGGACCAGTATTACCAGCCCTAGGCCTGGCTGGAATACAGGACTCTCTCTTCTGTGATATTGGGGGCCCTCACTAACCCTGAATTATAACACCTCCGCCCCCCCCCCAACCTAGCCTCTGCTTCCCCAATTAGTTTGATTTTCCTTTACTTGGAGAAAGAGTGGGTGTGGAGGATATTAACCAGATCACCAACTTCCCCTTTCTTTTTTCAATCAGGATGGACATGTCCCCCTACCCCCATTTGGGTTTACACAGGATTCACGGGACTCGGCAATGAGCCAAAGGAATTGAAGCCCTTGGTTCTGTGAAGATGCACAGGTCATACAATACTCCGGTGGAGTTTAACGTTTGTTAGGTCTCAGGTGCCATCTTTTTTAAAAAGGACTTTTGACATGCTAGATGACACGCCCTTCACAATTCACCCACAAGTGATAATTTGCAATTTACTTCCATTTAACAAATGTTCAGTGAGCGCTCGCAGGTTTCCTGGGATGACACAGACATGAGTGAGGCTACATCTCTGTGTGCTAAGAGCTCAGAGACCAGGGAGACAAACCACCACAAATGGCGTGATCCCAGCAACTGTGACCATGGTGAACACACAGACACAAGCAATCCGTGGTAGGATGAAGGACAGAATCAACTCACATGAGGCGTCGGGAAAGGTGCGGGGGGAGCCTGGGGATAGGAATTTGATGTGACTGGAGGAAGTCAAGGCTTGCAGAGTGGAGATGGGAAGCGGGCATGTAAAGCACTGAGAGAAGGATGAGCGGAGCCTCAGGAGGGGAGAGTGCAGGGCACGCTGGGGGCAGCGTGGAGAGGCAGGTTTCACTGCACCAGAGGGTGGGGTCATAACTGGGAGACAGTGACAATAAAGGGTTAGGGCAGTCCTCTTCCCTGAACAATTCTGACGGTCTGGGTGCACAAGCTGTCCCCTTTTCAGACCTCCAGGGAGGCCACTGGGGTGAGCTTCTGGAGCTCTGAGAATCTCTGCTCAAGGGCTGGACTCTCCAGATACGGGCACAGAGGCCCCGAGGAACCAGTCCCCAGATGGCAATGGTCACATGAGCGGCCCAACAAGGGAAAGGACACAAATGGCATCTGAGCACAGAGAGGCTCGCACAGATCACGTGCACCCAGCCAGGTGACAGGCAGGCAGGCCAGATGGGTCATGTGAACAGACATATTTTGGAAAGTGAGATGTTATGTACCTACAACTGGTTAACTGCACAGACCAGGCTCCACAGGGCACAAGCAACAGAGCGGACTTGGTCACAGCCCCTGCAAACCTCCTCTACGGGATCACTCCTCCCTGCTCCCTATCATTTCCAACACGTCTCCTACACCTTCTCTGCCTCTCAAATGAAAAGCAAGTGACCTCTTTTGAGAGCACATTAAGAAGCCCAGTTCCATGTAAGGTTAAAACTCTAAAACCGCCTCCTGTTTACAATCCCACGGGTCAGGCCGACGGCAGCCTTGGAGGCCGGAGGGGAGAAGTCGGCTTCTTCGCTCTTGCCTTTTGCTCCTCCTTCCTCCCCCTGCAGCACTGACTCCTGGGCCCACAGGGGCGAGTACAGGGAGAAGGAGGGAAAGGAAGGGGCGGCAAAGGTCCCCCTGGGATGGTGCAGACATAATCCAGCTGGTGCTCTCGGAACACAGAGAATGCCATCCAACGCTACTTCTTATTTTCATGGGGCTCTTCTATGAGGACCCCAATCTTTCAATCTCTTGCCAAAACAATGGTTCCTGTGGCCCTCGGCATCCCCACAGTCACTGGCATCTTGCAGTCACCCCCGTCTTAGCCCCTCATCTCTCCAGGGCTCCTCGTGGGCAACAGGACTATGCCGACCGCTCCCTCAGAACCTCCTCTGCTCTGCCAGAAACCCACACCCCAGGGCTAGTGGCACCCAGAAGGCCCTGCTGTTCCCAGGGCAGCTCTGGTTCCTTCTTGCCTGCTGCCTGGGCCACGCTGGCCAACAGAGTCCAGCCACCATGCCCAGCAAAGGCCAGAGGCCACATGAAAAGCTCCCAAGCAGCCCCCCCCCCCGGCCCCGCCCCGATTAAAGGGAAAGCCTCCATCTCCCCTTCCTACTTGGGGTGCGGGGGAATAAGTCACCAGCGTTGACAATTTTCCCCAAAGGGACCGCATCTCCCACCTCTTTTCCTTTATACCCTGGGGGCTTGGTGAAGAGCTAATTGTAACAGAACAGCTAGGGTCACCTCCTTGTAAAGTACTTTATAGACGGGCTACCCTGTCACTCTAAAATGCTGGGGTACTTGGCATATATTTTTCGCAGACTTTGGGCATCAGCTGAGATCCCTGTTAATATGGTTGTTATTATTATTCTCCATAGCAAACTCTTTGCCTGTTAATTACAGTTGCTCTCGGCTATACATGATTCCCTATTAGCAGACAGCACCTCGCTGCAGGATGGCTGTGGCTCACTTTGTTAGGGAAGAGGACTGATCCCCACTGTCTGCAAAGCTCCCCGGTTGTTTTTCTGAATCAATTCTCTAGGACCAGCCGTGGTCAGAATAGAGCCTTCAGAGCCACGCTCCGGCTGGTAGGCACGCTCCCTCCAGGCCTCCATAGCTCAGTGGCTCCCACCAGCTCTCAGTGGCCTGCAGCCCTCCACAGAAGGAACTGGGTCCTGAGGGTGAGAAGTTATTTAGTTTCCCTGCCTGACATTCTAGTTCCTGGCCTTCTGGAAACAGCAAAGCTGCTGTCACCGTGCCGGGACGTGACAAATGATGTGGAAAGCGTGTTATGATACAGCCATCCATCCATCGTCAGAGTCCAGGGCCACAAGGGGATGGAAAATGAACAGGGAAATTGTTAATTGTGCAGCTTTAAAGCTTTCCCAGGGAAGAGCTCAGAGGGGCATCTGTTTTGCCCCCACCAGGGAGGCAGCATTCTCTGAAAGCCTCGAGGAGGCATGCCACCAGCTGGTCAGGACACAGGCAGAGTTGGGAGGTGCAGGAGAGGACACCACCCCAGAGATGGTAGGAAGGAAGAGGGGAATACTACCGACAGAATCACTGCCACAGCGGTGTCAGTCATACCTGTAGAGCTAGAGGTTCTCTTGCGGGGACCCCTGAATAAGTCCCCGAACATTCAGAGTTGCTAGAAGATGACAATAATAGTATCTCACTTTCCTAAAGGCAGGGGACTATTCTTTATTTTTAAAAATATATTTTTATTGATTTTAGAGAGGAAGGGAGAGGAAAAGAGAGAGATAGAAATATCAATGATGAGAATCATTGATCAGCTGCCTCCTGCACACCCCCTACTGGGAATCCAGCCCACAACCTGGGGAAATGCCCTGACCATGAATCAAAACATGACCTCCTGGTTCATGGGTTGATGCTCAACCACTGAGCCACACCGGCAGGGCAGGAGGCAATTCTTGAGGATCCAAGACATGGATTCTTTAAGCATGTGATGCCCTTCATTCTCTCCCATTCTCTTTGCCTTTGGGGCAGGGCTATCTGTTTACTTGATAAATGTGAAAGGGGGGACTTCATGGTCCTTGCTTTAGTCTCATTCACAAAGAGAGAGAAGTGGAATGGAGACTATATACACATATCACAAAATTCCATTTTCATAAAATACTCAAAAATGCAAATTGATGGTGGCAGCAAGTAGTAGGCGATGCAGGGAGCTGGGAGTGGTGGGAGCAGAAATTACAAAAGGGCTCTGAGGATCTCTTGTGGATGATAGCTCATCATCTTGATCATGGGGATAGTTTCATGGGTGCATACCTGAGTCAGGCCTGGTCAAGTTATATACTTTAAATATATGGAGCATATTGCATGTCATCATATGCCCCCAAAGCTGTTAAAAACACACACAGCGAAACCAGCAGCTACCAAAGGACATCAACCATTACCCCCAACAGGACCCCTGTTGCCCTAACAGACCTGCACTCACTGCCTAGCCACCTTGAATACCCCGCTCCTTTCCTCTGCCTCTGCCAACTCTATTCGTCCTTCAAAGAACAAGTCCTACTTCCTGCAGAGAACCTCTCATGACCTCTCACCCCTGACCCTCAGGGCACAGTACCCTTCATTACCCAAACAGAAGCTGAGCTCCCTGAGATCAGGAACCCTGTCATCAGGACCCTTCCTCTACCCGCACAGTCCTGGGCCCAGGAAGCCCCAATTCATACCTGTTGATTTTTTATGAATCTCCCACTGAGAGATCTCCCTCATGAGGCTTCTCTTCACTCTGTGATGACATGCCATTAATTTTAAGAAAGAGAGAGAGCATCGTTTGTGCCTGTGGCCTTTGCCTCTGCCGGGGAGGCTATGTCTCCTGTCGGAGCACGCCTCGGAAGGCCCTGTGTGTGTGTTCACATTAGACTCCATGCAGCTGGCCACGGCCAAGCTCACTGCAGACAACCAGACACCACGGGCTGCTTTGGGCTGCTCTGTGCTTCACCACCTCAGGGGTCCCACAGCCTTGGCAGGGGAACCGTGCCCTGCCCTGCATTTACTACAGCCTCAGAACACAGGACAATGTCTGGTGCCAATGAGCTCCTTGCCCAAATGAGTAAACTGAGGCCAGGGAGAGCAGGTGGGCGAGTCTAGGTCACAGGCTGCACCTCGCTTCTTCATCCTTCCTTTCTGTGCATTTGGGGCTTTTCTCACATGCAGAGATCATGAGACAAAGGGAAGGACAGACCTCCTACTGCCCACCCTTCGCCAGGCCCGAAGAGAGTCATCCCAGGTTTTCCAAGCTCTCCCACCAACGGCTCATGATCAAATTTCCCGTCATCTGGTTAAAAGTAATCTCTGCTACGCCTCACACTCCAATCAACTGATTTAAAAGAAGAAAAAGTCAATAGGCTGACAGCCTTAGAAGTGGATAAAGATATTAGCAGAGGCCTGCTGTTCCAACGAGCAGCAGACACATAATGATCGATACTTTTTATCTCCTAATGACTGGACGGTGATTGGGTAGCCTCCAGCTAAGAACTTCATTGACAACTCCAGTGTTGCCTGGAGGAAGGAGGGGAAGCCAATTTTTATGAGACCCGAGGAGATGAGGACCCTTCAAAAAACCCTGAATCCCAGTCACTAGGAACCTAGCAGTTGCATTGAGCTGGATTTTTCTCTCTATCCCTTGTCATCTCCAGTTATTCTCCCAATTTGGCCTCGCCCTCCATCCCTGCAGCCTCTACTGGGGCCAGGAATCACATCGAATATGTCTAACAGCAGACAGAGGGGCATTGTTCCATGAAAATTATTTGCATCCTATCATGTCCTCCCAGATTTTTAAGGAGGTCCCTAACACCGTTCATGTCTATCTTCATCCTTCATCGGCTGCCCTTTACATTTCTTCCTCTACAGCAGCGCTTGCTTCCTTGTCAACACATCTTCCTCATGCAGCAGCCAAGACATGGGACATACCTGCTCCCCTCCCACCAACTTCCATTCATCAATTTCTCCTTCCTTGCCTTTGCTGAATTGGCTGCCTCCGGCTAATGTGCTCTTTCCTATCTCCCCATATCAGCCATTTTTATAAATTTTCACCCAAAAGCTCTACCAGGTAGTGTTAGTATTATGAGCTCCACCCTCTGCCTTGTTTGGATGGCATCTTTCCTCTCTGCCTTTCCTATTTCCTGGTACAAACTACTCCATGCCACCTCACTCGGGAACAGCACTGCTGTAGGGTTGGTGATATCCCTTGTGGGATGGATTCTCACGTGTATTCCCAAGGAGAGGCAAGACAATGTCTCCTGAAGCACATGACAGGCACTTGGCATGCCTGTGAGTGAATCCAGGGGACACAGACATTCACAGGTTCGCCCCCAGGGTGTGTAATGGAATGTAACTTTCCAGGGTGTTGATGGGTACCTTAGTCCTCGTGGCAAGGATTTCCATAACCAAATAAGCACGGTCAATGTTTGATTAAAAAGAGTGAACACAATGTCTTTACTGCCTTCTGGCCGTTCATAAGATCAGATGCAAAGTTCTCCTTAAGAGGAAGGCATATTGCACATCATTTCCAAATCACATGATCATGGAGCCCTTTGATTACAGAATGTGACACAAGACCACAGCATTCATGAAGCCCTTGGGGAAACATTTCCCGGCCTAAACCATTCAGCACGCAGGTGCCCTTAGGTTCGCCCAGTAAGAACCTGTCTTTTCCAGAGCCTCAGTTTAGCAAAGCATATCAGTGTTTCTTTACTTAATCCTCACAAGGCCCCAATGCACCATGTACTTAAAAAATAAAAAACAACAATGAAAGTCTAAACAATTGAAATCAAAATTATCTAACAATAAGATTACAGCATGAAATGCCTTCTAGCAACAAGCCAAAAGGCAGAAAACAAAATTCTACCTAAAAATTAATCTTCACCCCTACCACCTGTCAGCAATCAATACGCCATTGCCCTGTCTGCAGAAGTGGCTTGAGGTAACCATGCCCAGGCTGCAACAGGGGCAGTGGTAGGGGCAGGACTGGAGAACTGCCTTGCATTGCTTACCAGCCCAACGTAGACACTGAGGATTCAGACACCCCTGAGGTTAGCAGGAGCTGCACAAACCCCTCCTATATGCAAATGGAATCACACCATCCAGTTACACCGCAAGCAAACCACGGAGCCTGCTGAATCCTTTTCACAGCTGAGGGGAGTGGGAACAAGATAGCAAAGTGAACTCTCCTCTCTCGTCCTTTGAAAATCCTTACCTGTTCTTTTGCATAAGCACAGCAGCCCAAGAAACACACAATGGCCAAGAAAACACACAACACCTATCAAGAGGTGCCGACAGAATAATGAGAGACCCGAGTTGTAGGAAACGATGCTAAAGGAACTGGGAGGAGTCAGCCCAGAGGAGGGGGAAGTCAGAGTGCAAAACGAGATGTCCTCTTGTCGGGACAGCTCTCACGTAGGAGTGACATCTGGGTCATTGTGGAGGCAGGAATAAGGAGTTCAATTTGGATTTGATAGTAAGAAAACTTTCTAATTCCATGCTGATGAGAGCAAAGGTCACATAGCTCATAAGGATCCATAAAGATTGCCTTGGGCAATGATTGCGTGGGTTTTGAAAAATTGATTGCCTTTCCAGGAATCACTAATGTGCGTGCCGTGTGAAGAAGCAGGCGGATTTACATCTCTGAGTTTACTTCCCAATTCAACCCCACCTGGCGAGGGTGCACTTTGTGCTCCAGCAAGAGAGCGAAGTGGGCGGAGAAGGTTTTCCCACGTGAGCTTTGCCGAAAGGCCTCACCTCGCTGTGGAGGATTTCCTGCACCCAGAGATAGGCCAGGTCCGGCTCAGTGGTGCGTATTGGGATTCTGCTGTTCAGGGAGGGATGGACATAAACTCTCTCAAAGCTCTGACCTGAGAATGTGTGCCAGCAGTTTCTCGAAGTTAAAAGGCATCCTACTGGAATGCTACTTCTGCTTAATGGAAGCAAAAAAAAACAACAACTTTCAATCACAATAGCTCAGTGAGTTCACACTTTGACATTACCGCCCTGGCTCCAAACATGTGAGCAATGATCTATTTAAAACAGCACAAACATACTGCTGGGCTCAGAAACAAATAAATGTCTTAATGGATCAGAAATAGGATAGCAATTCCAAAGTGTAAACAGCTCTGAAACCACAGACCCAGGCCAAGGCAGGAGTAACCTGGGACTCAATTCCTCTGTGCCAGCAGGGGGTAAGGCAGGCTGGCTGCTGAAAGCTGGGGTAGATTTCCCCCATGTGCACCCTGCACACACAGTTACTGCTTGAAAAGGAGGCAGAAAAGAACCGCTCCCGAGTGCTCCAGGGGGCACAGCAATATGAATCCACTGCCAAGGTCAGGACCAAGCAAGGCACTCACTGGCTCGGGAACAGGATTAATAATGTCCCTGATAACACAACTGGGCACCATTACAGGATCTGTTCGGGATCGGGAGAAAAGAAGGAGAATAACTAAAAACAAATAAGATCTCCCCACAAAAAGAAGTCACAAATCAACATTCCAAACCACGTAAAGAAATACCACACTGAGAGTGGAAGCTAACAACAGGAGCGATTGAATCGCAGAAGTAGTCTATATCCCTTTATCGAGGTGTAGAAATACGTCTGTTTAGTTGAATTAAGGAAAGAACAACATCCTTTAAATGAGCAAAATGTCTATGACAAAAAGGCAAAAAAATGAAACAAGAAAATGATATGAAAATGAAATCAGTGATAAGATTTAAAAACAAATAGAATAAAATAAGAACCCATGGGTACATACACACATATTCACATAGGAGTGCTACCTGACAGTCGATAGCCAACTCCTAAGTGTAGGATCAATCATGGGGTAGAAATTGTCATTTGACAGTGGATTCAGGCAAGATTCGCCAATAGATGCTTCCACTCTTGGGTAAAGTTTTGAGCTTGTGAATCTTATGTACATCGCCTCAAAGTATCTCCTCTTAAAAATGGCTGCTAATTAGCTTTACAGTGGCGAACCCTGCCTGTCACCATCATAGTGGTCGAAGCTCGCTGTTTTATTAGCTCTGTCACTCATGGGAAAGCCAACTCCATGTCCCTTCTGAAACTGTGCACTGAGAAGAACACAGCATCGCTTCTGTCACATTCCTGCCAAAAATGCGTAACCTGGCTCTACTGATGAGGAAACATCAGACAGCGTCAAACTGTGGAACCGTCTGCAAGTCCACTGGCTTGTTCTCTTTAAACATGTCAAGGTCATGGGAGATAAAGAAAACTGAGGAACTGGAGCAGGTGGAAGGAAGCTAGAAAGCCATGACGCTAAATGAAACGAGTGGCCCTGAGGTGGCTCCTGCCCCTGTAAAGAACATTACTGGGATGAGCACAGTCTGTGAAGGGGACCCATGCTCATATTTACGTGATGGTAGCATGATATCAATGTCAATTTCCTGGTTGTGAGAGGTACAGTGTGGCTTTACAGGAGAGTGTCCTTGTGTTTAGGCAATACATACTAAAGTAGTAGAGGCAATGCAGTATCACTGTGCACTTAACCTCAAATGTATTTCAAAAAAAAGAAATGTGTGTGTACATATATGTAAAAAGACATAGAGATGGGGAGGGAGAAGGAAAGAGAGAGCGGAAGAGAAAGAGATAATGAATAATAAGGCAAATGTGTGTGTTTGTGTGTGTGTGTGTGTGTGTGTGTGTGTGTGAAAGAGAGAGAGAGAGAGAGAGAGAATGTGGTAGTGTATTATAGGGCAAAAAATGCAAAAAGTTTACAGAACACCTGAATGAAAAATAAAATACTTAGAAGGAAGTTGAATTTTAGGTCACCTGATCAATAGATAAATTGCAATTAATATTTAGCAAATTGACCTGAGCTGAGTTATGTGACTCTGTAGAAAAAGCCCTGACACAGAAAGCTAGATGCCCATGTTGACCATAAAGCAGTGGTTCTCAACCTTCTGGCCCTTTAAATACAGTTCCTCATGTTGTGACCCAACCATAAAATTATTTTTGTTGCTACTTCATAACTGAAATGTTGCTACTGTTATGAATCGTAATGTAAATATCTGATATGCAGGATGGTCTTAGGCAACCCCTGTGAAAGGGTCATTCGACCCCCAAAGGGGTCGTGACCCACAGGTTGAGAACCGCTGCTATAAAGGGACTGAGGCGGTGGCCCACTGCTGTCTTCATGCTGGTGCTGACTGCTCCAGGGGTTTTCCATCAGAGCTGTTGGAACCAACCGTCCCTTTTTATAACAAGCTCTTAGTAAAAGCCCCTAATGCTCTCCTAAAATGAAAGTCATGGATAACATGCCTTACCCATATAGTTTTTAAATAGAAATATAATTCAGCCAGTGTTGCTCAGTGGTGGAGCACTGACCTATGAACCAGGTCAGGGATCAATTCCCGGGCAGGGCATATGCCGGGCTTTTGGACTCAATCCCCAGTAGGGGGTATGCAGAAGGCAGGTGATTAATCATTGATGTTTCTCTCTCTCCCTCTCCCTTCCTCTCTCTGAAATCAATAAAAAGACATCTTTAAAAATAGAAATATCTTGCCCTAACTATGAGTAAATGGAGAGATTAAAATAATTTGCAATCATAACTCAGTATGTCCGTGATCATGACGACATGGGAAGGCGTAAGGTCACAGCTCTATCTGACAGAATCACCATGAATGTAACACGTGGCAATGCAGGCTGATTTGAGTGTCATGCATTTGTGACTCAGACAATCTGAGCATTGTTTCTATTAGTGAGTTCATTTTTCAAAATGCTGAACAAATCTTGGTAACATTCTGAGTAAAGTACAACTTACCTCATTTCACAATAGGACTGCCTTCTTAAGGGGGGAAAGACGCATGCAAAGACAACTGCCAATACAATGCACTCACTATAGCATAGTGGAGAAGTCCACAAAAAAGAAAGTATAAAATAATGTTTTTCAATCTGTGAATGCTCAGGAGGATGACTAACTAGAAGACATAATGAAGCGGCCAGATGCTTGTGTCTTTACATAGACTCACCAGGAAGGAGGCAGCTCTGTGCACAGATTGCTACAGGTATGTTGCAGGGCAGCTCCGACACCGTGAGAGGCGTTGCCATTGGTGATAATGATTTCCCATGCTCAGAATGCTGTGAGCAATTCTTGGTAAATTTCTGAAAGTAAAAAATGCAATCTTTCTCAATTTACACCTTAACTAAGGTCCCTGGGAAAGTCAGTGCAGATTGGAGCTGTGCACGAAACACTTGGTGTAGAACAGTTAAGACCTAGGCTTAGATAATTATCAAAATGTTTTCCACCTACATCAGCATCCATGGGAACGTTTGATATTTGCGCAGAATGTAGGATCCATTGTTACCTCTCCTGCCCACATTATTGGGTCAACAAAATCCACCACCCCCCATTTCCAAATGCCCCCTGAGAAGCAGTAATTCCATAAATAACCAATTAGACCGGGAATTCAGCCATGAGCACGTGGTCCTCAAATTTGTGGGCCCCTGACAGACAGTAGTCAGTCCTGTTCCATCAGACACCAATGCTAAGGAAGGTTGGACATTTCAGCTCAGGGCATTGCTTTAAGCCCTTCTGCAATGATGTACCCACCACAGGCAACTGATAAAACTCAATAAATGAATGAACAGGTCACGTCTCTGATTTGTTGTAACAAACAATACTGGATGTTGTCTGGAAAGAGGTCAGCAAGATCAAATAATGCCAAGTGTAAAAACAGGGATCATGCCCTTGGATGCATAGTTAGAAAGGGTGAAGTGTCACAGTGGGGAAGGGAGCCAAGTTCAAAGGCCTTCTTGTGGCAGCTGCTGTGGTCACGTCTCTGCTATTAGGCAGGTCCAACTTTCTCGGGTTTGATGGCCAAGGCCAGTTCTGCAGGCTTTCTGGAAAAAGGTCCCCAGAACTCTCGTTTTCAGCTTCTTCCTCAGGTATAGCTATGAATAAAAGTGAAAAGGCATTACAGGATTCTTCTCAAAGCTGGAAGGAGGGTAGAGGAAGATCTTTCCAGAACGTTCCCTAACTTGGCTAGAGGAGTATCTCTGAGCACCTTGAGTGGTCATAGAGGTCGAGTGCTTGAAGTCACAATTCTTTCATCTATGTCTGTTGAATTGGATGTCAAATCCTGAGTGCTTAACATATTATAGGTGTTCAAAAATTCACAATTATAATGTTGTTATTTCTATTATTTTCTGATCATGAACAAGTTAAACATCAACAGCCTCTCAGGGATTTCCTAGGCCTACAAATTCAGTATTTACAAGACGAACCTGGGTTCCTGCATCTGTAAAGATTATTTTCATCTGATAAACATTTTATTGTCAATCTTTTCCATGTCTTTTATTGAACTTTTTGAAAATGCAGCAAACCCACAGCAATTTAAACAATTAAGTGCACAAAATAGAAGTAATTTCCCAAAGATAGAGCCAGACAGATTATGTGCATGAATAAAAGATCACAAACTGGAGAGCCCTTGGAGATCCAGCTCCCGGAAGGGGGAGACTCATCTTTCTTTTCCCAGAAAACTTGGCACCATCCAAAAAGCAGCCCAGGCAACTGGCCTCTCTTTCTCCTTCTTTCAAAGTATCTTCCTACCCTCTGGGGGAACTACAAGGCAGGTCTCTTTTACCTAATCCCCTGGGATCTCAACCTCAGCTGAGATTTAGCCAAGAACCCTGGCCCCCACACCAGACGTAAATGTCTTCATGAATCAATAATTGATCTAAATTCAGACCTCTGAGTAAATCTCTCCATCCTCGCCTGTTAGTAGGCCTGCTAGGCAGTTTAGGTGGAGGTGGGGCCTCTTCCAGAACCTCTAAGGACTAGATTCACTGGGCACTTGAGTAAACAGATCTCTGGCTTTCATTTTTCAGAGAGGCATGCTTATTTGCCGCAAACGCAACCCAGAAACTCTACTGAGGCAAACAGATAGACCTTCATTTTTTCCATTCCGGGCTCCTGGTTCTCAGCGTAAACACGGATATTCCTTTTTCTCCTTTGTGTTGATCTCTGTGTGCAACTAGATCACTTAGGCCTGCGAATGACCATCAAGTTGAAGATGGGATCATGGCAGTACACAGGGAGTCCACTCTTCAGACTGACAGCCTCTCATCCAGCCTCACGAGCATCTAGGGCTGCTTTCTCCTCATTCATGGCACTGTTTTACTCTGATGTATATCTGTGTGTGTGTGTGTGTGTGTGTGTGTGTGTGTGTGTGTTTTCTCTCCCCAGACTTGAGGGCAGAGATGTCTTATAAAAATCTGTCTTCCTTAATCCCCCACAGCTCTCAAAACAAGGAATGATGCACATTAGCAACCTGAACCCTATTGAATAAAGGAATGAATGAAATAAAGTGCTTCTGGCTCTATTCCCAACTCTGGAAAAATAATGCCAAGCATATGTCCTCCTAGCATACTTGCTGAAATCTCCATGAGATTCAGATGCTGGCTGCTGAGCCCACGACCCTTGTGCCTCTCTCTCTGTGCTGAACAGGAAGAAACCAGGTGCCCTCATCAATCTCCTCCAGGGCCAAGGAACAGGGGTACAGTCTCCACAGATGTGCCACCTGACACTGAGAGAGGAAGGAGAAATTATTGAAATAAATTCCAATTTTGAAAAGCATCCTACAAATGCAAAAATACTCTCATGCTACTCAGCACACTTCTGGACTATAGCAGGTGGCATACACCATAATTCCTGCAGACCATAGACACTTACACACACACACACACACACACACACACACACACACAGGCACATGTGTAATGCCAGAGCCAATGAAGGCCATTGGAGCCTGGGAGACTGTCTCTGGAATAGGTCTTACTAAACCTGTTAGCTACAAATCTATGGCCTCCTTAGTTAAATTTACCATTAGGGAGGTCACCTCATTGCATGATCAACCATCTAACCAAAGCCTGAGAAACACAGGTATTCTCTCCAAGCTTTGAGCTCACTAACATAGTCTTTTCTAACTATGAAGGGAAAAGTTCTTGGAGCTCTAAGCACTCAGAGGTCCCCAGGGATGTCATGACTTCCAGGTTTCAGAGACAAGAGAAAGAGATGAACAAATCTAGGAAGAAGGGAAGAAACACTTAAGCCAGTCAGCCAGCAGAGAGCCAGCCAGTAAACCATGAAGTACTTTTGTTCAACCCATACAGCCACTGTTCTATCAAACACACAAAATGTGTTTGAATTCCATTAGATTCAACCATAATGAACACAGACTAGATTCAACCATAATGTCCCTAGATGCACCACACTGAAATACTCACTATTGGATACTGATCCATAGGCCTAAAAAATCAGCCATTCAGTAGATACAGAATCATCCAAGTTCGGAGCCCAGGTAAAACATTTGTAACAGGCACTATTGACATGATAAGGTATCTTAGTCACTGCTAACAATGGGCCTGTCAAGTCTAGCCTACTATTGAGTTTATGCCAAATGACTGATTAGGAATGAGATCTAAAGGGTCATAGGTAAGGCTGGAAATGAAGTACAATGAACAGTCTGATGTCTTGAATCTGTGAGAAATTCCTCCGTGCTCAGCAGTGGTGCAGCATAATCAAGCCTGGTGTCTTTCACAAACCAGAGCAAAGCATCTTGGTAAACAGGAGCCAATAGCTGGATGTGTCCTGAAGAAGAATGGCTAAGTGCAGCCCATGGAGACCAGATGTGCCCTGAAGAGTATCCAAGCACAGCAGATATCAAGAAGACCCAGGAAGAGCAGGAGCCCTGGTACATGATGCTTGGATATCTATTAAATTCCAATATCTCATAAAAGAACAACAGAAATAAAATGGCAGCATTCTCTTAAAATTGCAACCAACCTGAAGTTGCTCAGAGTTGGTCAACCTGAAAGAATGATCATAAGAAGTTGTTTGGCAGAGAGGAAAAATGGCGGAGGCTTAGACGGACATGTTAGTGCTTCGTCCCGGAGCAGATAGGGGCGAGCAGCTGAAACGGGTAACAATCAGCCCGATCAAGCTGGGGAGGATCAGCTGAGAGACAGTCTGCAGCCAGGAAAGACAGAGAACTCCTAAAAAATGCGGATGGTTAGAGATTGAGGCTGAAACTTCCCCCTGGGCGCCAGCGCAGCGGCGAGACCGCGCCATCTTGGGAAGCGGTTACCGGCATCCAGAGATCGGCTACTAACCCGGAGGCAACGACTCGCAAGCAGCGCGACTGCAAGAGCCAGAGGAGACCTGCACCCCTCCACGGAAAGGTTAGACTTACCCCAAAGGTGCGGTTTGCAGTTCAGGTTGGAGCGAGGAACGCGCGCGCGCGGGCGCAGGGGGAAATTTCCGCCCTCCAAAATCCGCGCCCATAGAGGCCAGCGTGACTCGCAAGTGGGGAGGGCTCCCGCAGGGCTGCTGCCAGAAGGTAACACTATAAATGAGCCCATAGTTGGACTGGATGCAAAAGGGCTGCCTCAGATTTTCCCTGATAGCCGCCTACTTGTTGCCAGGGGCTTGAGCGCGCACAGACACTCCGCGCAGACACTCCGCGCAGCTCTGGAGGGTGGAACCCTGCGAGTTCGAACAGCTTCCCAGGCTCTTGTTTGCACACTTCCTCTTACTTCTGTGAGTTTGATTGTTGACCGCAGTACATGTGATTGCCCAGTTGGGGTCACTAGCAGAGCTTGTAGGGGAAGATTGTTTTTGGGGAGCCTGGGAAACAGAGCTGGGAGTGGCGCCTGGGGAACCAACTCTGGGCGGAGCTGGTTCAGGTACAATAGAGAACTGGTCAGAGAACTGGTCAGAGAGAACTTATAGCCTCGGAGGTCAATCCAGACGCACTGCCACCCAGAGGCAGAGCCACGAACTGACTCTTCTGTAAATACAGATAAGGCAACAAGGGGATTTTACGGCCGACTTTAAAATCAGGACTGTGGCTTACAACACGGAGGAACAGTGTATCAGAGGGAAACTCAACATTCTCCTGAATTCTGGGCGTGCCAATAAGAAGAGTAGAAGATCTGAAGCACCTGCATTACTCCACATTTTTATTTTTATTTTTTTAAATTACTTTTTCTCCTTTTAACTAAGAAAATATTTTTTTTCTTTTTTTTTTTCTTTTTCTCCATCACCTGATTTTGCCCCTTCAGCTACTACATTTTTATTTTTAACTAGTATTATTACCGCTACCATTTTACCATTTTTTAAAGTGTCATTTTATTTTGTCTTTATTTTATTTTGGGACTAATGTTCTCCATTCTATTTTCATCGTTCCTTTAGCAACATTTTTCTCTACCTCAATTTGCCTCTGTGCTAAACAATCTTCCCCACTTTTTCCCTTTTGCTGTCCTGTTTCTCTTACCCTACTCCAGCTTTTGATTTTCCCTATTCTTTTTACCCCCTGTCAAAATTTAACCCTGCTTATATATCCTACGTCCAATCCCCTGTTCTAAATCCTTATACACCTTTCCCTTATCTTCCTTCACTATCCAATTTTTTTTTTCTCTTCTTCTTCTTTTCTCTCTCTATTGTTTTATTGTTGTTTGCTTGATTGACGAGTATATTGGGGTTTTGTCTTTTTTTGGATTATTTGAGAGGTTAGACTGCTTATTCTTTTTATTTTCCTGCCCCTCCCTCTCCCCCCCCCCCCCCCCCCCCGGTTATTTCTGTGCTTCTGTTTCCCCTTGCGTCGCTTGATATTATTGGTTGTTTGTAGTTTGTATTCATCTCCAGGAATCTGTTGCTGTAATTTGTTGGTATTAGTGGCAGACCTATAGGAGTTTTCTCCTCATATAAATAGTCTCTTCCTCTTTTATACTTCATTCTCTTTTCTCTCGTACTTTTTTTTTTCTCCTCTTTTTCCCCTCCCATTTTCCAATTTCATTTTTGCACTCCTTTTTTTCTTTCTTTCTTTTTTCTCTTCTACATTTTGCTCTTCTTTCCCCCTTATCTCCCAACACTCTTAGCTCGGGTGGCCACCTTTATTTGGGGTTAGTAATATCGTAAATACAATAGTGTTCAGTGCCTGGTACGTTGTGCCTTGTTGTGTTGTATTTTGTGCCTTTAAATCGACGCAGCAGATTCAAGCAACAGTGGCCTCCTGATCACCACACGCTCTGACTGGGGAACAGTTGCTGTGTGTGAAGCCTCCCTCCACCAGCCAGAAGAGCCACCACAACTGTGAACAGCACCCACCAGAGGCTCTGCTATCAACAGAGGAGCCGCTGCTACCACAACCGCCCAAGGAGCAACCACAGCCCGAGGAGCCACTGCCACCCAGGGAGAGGCCACTGCCACCCAGGGTCCAGCCACTGAACGACTCAACAACTAGTCATGTCAGTGAGATCAAACATGGGTAGACAAAGAAACCCCCAAAGGAAAGAAAAGGAGGACTTGCCAGAAAAGCAGCTAAGTGAGACAGAGATATGCAACATGACGGAAAAAGAATTCAGAATAAGGTTCCTAGAGTACATGCACCAGATGTTCAAGAAGCAAGAAGAAACAGATGAAAAACTCAACTACTTATGCAAGAAGCTAGAAGAAACAGATGAAAAAATCAACAACTTAAGTAAGTCCCAAGAAGAAATGAAGAGCGACATAGCTTCAATAAAAAACACCATTGAAAGTATCAACAGTAGACTGGGAGAAGCGGAGGACCGAATTAGTGAATTAGAAGACAAGGAAGCAAAACACACTCAAACTGTACTGCAAATGGAGAAAAAAATTAAAAGACAGGAGGAGAGCCTAAGGGAACTTTGGGACAACATGAAACGAAACAACATACGAATAATAGGGGTGCCAGAACAACAGAAAGATGAACATGGATTAGAAAACCTATTCGAAGAAATAATATCAGAAAACTTCCCTGAGGTGGGGAAGAAAAAAGTCACACAACCCCAGAGAGTCCCAAACAAGGTGAACCCAAAAAGACCCACACCAAGACACATCATAATTACCATGGCAAATGTTCAGGATAAAGAGAGAATCTTACAGGCTGCAAGAGAGAGACGGAAAGTAACATACAAGGGAGCTCCCATTAGATTATCAAATGATTTCTCAACAGAAACTCATCAGGCCAGAAAAGAATGGACGGAAATCTACAAAGTGATGCAAAGCAAAGGACTGAATCCAAGAATACTCTATCCAGCAAGGCTATCATTCAAAATTGAAGGGGAAATAAGAAGCTTCACAGACAAAAAAGGGCTAAGGGAGTTTATCACCACCAAGCCAGCCATGCAAGAAATGCTAAAGGGACTGGTGTAAAAAGAAGAAATATCAAGCTCAGAAAGAAAACAGCCACACACACACAAAAAAAGAAATGGCTACAAACAAGTACCTTTCAATAATAACTTTAAATGTAAATGGACTAAATGCTCCAACCAAAAGACATCGAGTGGCCGAATGGATAAAAAAACATGACCCATACATTTGCTGTCTACAAGAGACCCACCTCATTAGAAGGGACTCACACAGACTGAAAGTGAAGGGATGGAAAAATATCTTTCACGCAAATGGAAAGGAAAAGAAAGCTGGGGTAGCAATACTTATATCTGACAAAATACATCTCAAAGTGAAGGCCATAACCAGAGATAAGGAAGGCCACTTCATAATACTAAAGGGATCAATACAACAAGAAGATATAACCCTGATAAACATATATGCACCCAATGCAGGAGCACCCACATACATAAGAAAACTTATGGAAGATATCAGGGGTGAGATCAAAAATAATACAATCATAGTAGGGGACTTTAATACACCACTGACATCACTGGATAAATCCGCTAGACAAACAATCAGCAAAGAAACAGCAATCCTAAATGACTCACTAGATCAGATGGACTTAATTGACATCTTCAGAACACTTCACCCCACAGCTGCGGAATATACATTCCTCTCAGGTGCTCATGGGACATATTCAAAAATAGACCACATATTGGGTCACAAGCAAAGTCTCCACAAATTCAAGAAGATTGAAATCATAAAAAGCATCTTCTCAGACCACGATGGCATAATGTTAGAAATAAACCACAATAAAAACAACCCAAAATACTCAAACACTTAGAAGCTGAATAGCATGTTATTAAATATTGATTGGGTTACCGATGACATCAAAGAAGAAATTAAAAACATCCTGGACACTAATGACAATGAAAACACAACAATCCCAAACCTCTGGGACACAATGAAAGCAGTCCTGAGAGGGAAGTTTATAGCTCTACAGGCCTATCTCAAAAAACAAGAAAAAATGGTAGTTAACCATCTAACTCTACAACTCAAAGAATTAGAAAGAGAGCAACAAGAAAACCCCAGAGTGAGCAGAAGGAAGGAGATAATAAAGATTAGAGCAGAAATCAATGAAATCGAGACCAAAAAAACAATACAGAAAATCAATGAAACCAAGAGCTGGTTCTTTGAAAGGATAAACAAGATTGACAAACCCCTAGCCAGGCTCACCAAGAAGCAAAGAGAGAGGTCCCAAATAAACCAAATCAGAAATGATAGAGGCGAAATAACAACAGACCCCACAGAAATACAAATGATTGTTAAACAATATTACGGGCAACTCTACTCCAACAAACTAGACAACCTGGAGGAAATGGACAAATTCCTAGAAAAATACAACATTCCAAAACTCAATCAGGAAGAATCTAAAAACCTCAATAGGCCAATAACTATGGAAGAAATTGAAGCAGTCATCAGAAAGCTTCCAGCAAACAAAAGCCCAGGGCCAGACGGCTTCACAGGGGAGTTCTACCAAACATTCAAGGAAGAACTAAAACCTACCCTCCTCAGACTACTACAAAAAATTCAAGAGGAAGGAACACTTCCAAGCTCATTCTATGAAGCCAGCATCACCCTAATACCAAAACCAGGTAAAGACATCACAATGAAAGAGAATTACAGGCCAATATCCCTCATGAACATAGATGCCAAAATCCTCAACAAAATCTTAGCAAATCGGATCCAGCAGTACATCAGAAGGATCATACACCATGACCAAGTAGGATTTATCCCAGAGATGCAAGGATGGTACAACATCCGTAAATCAATAAATGTGATACATCACATAAACAAATTGAAAGAAAAAAACCACATGGTCATATCAATTGATGCAGAAAAGGCATTCGACAAAATCCAACACCCATTTTTGATAAAAACTCTCAGAAAGGTGGGAATAGAAGGATCATACCTCAACATAATAAAAGCCATATATGACAGGCCCACAGCCAACATCATACTCAATGGTCAAAAACTAACACCATTTCCCCTAAGAACAGGAACAAGACAGGGATGCCCACTTTCACCACTCCTGTTCAACATAGTACTGGAAGTATTAGCCATTGCAATTAGGCAAGAAGAAGAAATAAAAGGCATCCAAATTGGAAAAGAGGAAGTAAAACTGTCCTTATTTGCAGATGACATGATATTATACATACAAAACCCAAGAGACTCCATCCAAAAGCTACTAGACTTAATACATGAATTTGGCAATGTAGCAGGATACAAAATTAACCCCAAGAAATCTGAGGCATTTCTATACACCAATAGTGAACTTTCAGAAAGAGAGATTAGAAAAACAATCCCATTTACCATAGCACCAAAAAAATTAAGATACCTAGGAATAAACTTAACTAAAGAGGTTAAAGACCTCTACTCAGAAAACTACAGGACGTTGAAAAAAGAGATAGAGGAAGACATAAACAGATGGAAGAACATACCATGTTCTTGGATTGGTAGAATCAACATCATTAAAATGTCCATACTACCCAAAGCAATCTATACATTCAACGCACTTCCCATTAAAATACCAATGGCCTTCTTCAAAGATCTAGAACGAACTCTCCAAAAATTCATCTGGAATAAAAAAAGACCCCGAATAGCTGCAGTGATCCTGAGAAAGAACAAAGTAGGTGGGATCTCAATGCCAGATATCAAGCTGTATTACAAAGCCACTGTTCTCAAAACTGCCTGGTACTGGCACAAGAACAGACATATAGATCAGTGGAATAGAATAGAGAGTCCAGAAATTAGCCCGAACCAATATGCTCAATTAATTTTTGACAAAGGAGGCATGAACATACAATGGAGCCAAGATAGTCTCTTCAATAAATGGTGTTGGGAAAATTGGACAGATATATGCAAGAAAATGAAACTAGACCACCAACTTACACCATACACAAGAATAAACTCAAAATGGATAAAGGACTTAAATGTACGACAGGAAACCATAAAAATTCTAGAAGAATACAAAGGCAACAAAATCTCAGACATATGCCAAAACAATTTCTTCACTGATACAGCTCCTAGGGCAGTTGAAACTAAAGAGAAACTGAACAAATGGGACTACATCAAAATAAAAAGCTTCTGCACAGCAAAAGAAACCATCAACAAAACAACAAGAAAACCCACCTCGTGGGAAAACATATTTGCCAACGTCATATCTGATAAGGGCTTAATCTCCAAAATTTATAGGGAACTCATACAACTTAACAAAAAGAAGATAAACAATCCAATCAAAAAATGGGCAAAGGATCTAAATAGACACCTTTCAAAAGAGGACATTCAGAAAGCCAAGAGACATATGAAAACATGCTCAAAGTCACTAATCATCCGAGAGATGCAAATCAAAACAACAATGAGGTACCATCTCACACCTGTCAGAATGGCCATCATCAACAAATCAACAAACGACAAGTGCGGGAGAGGATGTGGAGAAAAAGGAACACTTGTGCACTGCTGGTGGGAATGCAGACTGGTGCAGCCACTATGGAAGGCAGTATGGAGGTTCCTCAAAAAATTGGAAATGGAACTCCCATTTGACCCTGTGATCCCACTTCTAGGAATATATCCCAAGAAACCAGAAACACCAATCAGAAAGGATATATGCACCCCGATGTTCATAGCAGCACAATTCACCATAGCTAAGATCTGGAAACAGCCTAAGTGCCCATCAGTAGATGAATGGATTAGAAAACTGTGGTACATCTACACGATGGAATACTATGCTGCTGTTAAAAAGAAGGAACTCCTACCATTTGCAACAGCATGGATGGAACTGGAGAGCATTATGCTAAGTGAAACAAGCCAGTCAATGAAGGAAAAATACCACATGATCTCACTCATTCATGGATAATAAAGGCCATTACAAACTTTTGAACAATAATAGATACAGAGGCAGAGCTGCCTCAAACTGATTGTCAAACTGCAGTGGGAAGGCCAGAGAGAGTTGGGGGGGAGGAGAGGGGGGATTAAGAGATCAACCGAAGGACTTGTATGCACCCATATAACCATAACCAATGGACATAAGACACTGGGGGGTAAGGGAGGGCAGGGGCTTGTCAAGGACGGGGGGAAAAAAGGACACTTATGTAATACCCTTTGTAATACTTTAAGCGAAAAATAAAAAAAATAAAAAAATAAAAAATAAATAAAAATAAAAAAAAGAATGATCATAAGGAGAACAACCCCTGTGCAGGAAGGAGGATACTTCAGTGGGTATATAATCTCACATGTGCACAGCGTCTCTCTAGGTGCCTGAGAAATCAGTATAATAGTGAACGTATCTGGTGAAAATAGGAATTCCATTCTTGAGCTCAAGATGTTGCTAACTCTCTTCCACAATTAGAACCATCAAATCCCCATAAATATTTGACAAACCCTCACATAGTTTCCTGTTGGCAAAGAGAAGAAAAGTGAGCCTAGAACATGAGGGAAGGCCAGTGTGTACTATTTAATGATGTGTGAACTATAGTGCCAGCACAAAAAAAGTTTGCCTTAAACATCCAGGCCTTAAACACACGTATCCACCAGAGAATTTTTTTAACACAGCAATGCCTTACCATTGCCTCCTAATGGTGGTTCTAAATGTTTACTTCTGTTGATTCCTGACTCCAAGGACCCCAAAAATGAATGCTCTCCCAAGAGGTTAATGGGTCCTTCATACAAAGATACCGCTTGTTGATGCCCGGCACCTGTCTTCCACGCAAAAGCAATAAATCTGAATGCCATTGGTGAGCACAGATTGGACTCAGTCTATGGCACACCACACAGAACTCAGCAATGCTTGTTGAGTTCAGATTTGGGGGATGGAGACAAATTCAGTAAGTATAACCCATAGAAAGCAGATTGTCCTGGAGAGACAAAAAGTACAACAGAAGAAAGAAGCAGGAGGAGGAGATGGGGTAGGGTCTCTGTCCTACAGGAAATTCACCAAACAATTCGGGGGAAGGTACACTCATGAGGCCAAGACAATTCAATGCCAAGTATAAGATATAGACTAGGCTCCTTTACCCTGGCTATACATTAGTCACTAGAGAGCTTTTAGAAAACATGGTTATCCTGGCCCCATCCCAAGAGAGATTAATTTAATTGTTCTGGGGAGAGATTCAGGCAATGATATCATTTTAAAGCTTTCTGGGTGTACTAATGGTGAAGCCATGGTTGAGAGCCATTGAGTCTGACAACAGAACCTAAAAGAGCTAAAAGGAGCAGAAGATTCCTGAGGGTAGGAGCATTCAGGAAGGCTTCTCACAAGGATAGGGAGGAAAGGAAAAAAGAACCAGAATAGTAGGTTAACAAAGGGACAGGTGATCTGGAACATGACTGATTAAGAAGGCCTTGAACACCAAGGCCAGTTGTGCAAACTTGACCTGATAGACAATAGGAGAAAATGAGGTTCCTAAGACGGGTTGGTACACGCTCATATACACAACACGTTTCAATTTACAAGACCCTTTTCCATCCATTTGATCCTTTCACCAACAATACAAGGTAGGCATGCAGGGAAAACATAAACACATATCCAGTTTACCAATGAGGGAAAAAAGACTGAGGGAATTTGAGTGACTCAGTAAGAGCAGTGTTTGCAGAAATTTAGTCTGGGGATAGCATGCGGTGTGAATTACAGTGTGGGAGAGAGAATTCCAGGAGGGCCCTGAGAAGACGGATGCCTTCCCATAAATGGGAGATAATATCAGTCCACAGCACGGCAGAGGCCTTCGGGGACACAGCAGAGAGAGGATCTAAGAGCCACCTCACTGTTCTGTATCCCTCTATTTGCTTTTGGTGCATGGACGGCACTAATCTTTAACACAGTAGGTGAAAGGTGGAAGGACTGTCTGCATTAAGAATTGGGGAGACTGCAGAATAGAGAGGATGGAGTACACTTGAGCGGACTTGGCTGAGAACTTGGCCAGCCAGCAAGGGCCACCTTCCTTTACAGGTAGAGGCAGCTTTTCTTCAATCCTGGAGCTTCTTTCCAAATGGAGGGAACTCTACTATTGACAAATTTTGGTCTCTCCTATCTCTCACCATGTCATTCATTTCACTGGTGAATTTGAGAAAAATAACTAAGGACGCTCATCTGAATCCTAACTTTATTACCTTTGGGAACCAACCAGTCCATGAGGAATGGGAATTCTCCCAAAACTCTTGCCTGGGCAGCCCTTTCCCTGTGAAAATCTCAATCCTGTTCAGTGCTACCTGGGTTGGGCAGATGAGCCTGCCTGATTCTGGGGCTTAGAATTAACAAATTCACTTGGCTCACAGAACTCCACACATGAAGTGCCAATGTAGCTGTTATCAGTGATGTAGCTGAACAAATTCATACTCATTTTTTTAAAGTTCTTAGTTTTGTTGTTGCTATTATTGTTTTTAATATATTTTTATTGATTTCAGAGAGGAAGAGATAGAAACATCAAAGAAGAGAAAGAATCATTGATTGGCTGCCTCCTGCACACCCCCACTGGGGATCCAGCCCTGACCAGAAATTGAGCCGTGACCTCCTGGTTCATAGGTCAACATTCAACTACTGAGCCATGCCAGTCTGGCACATTCATACTCTTTAGTTCATAACTTTTTCCAAGCCAGAGGAGACAAGAGGTGTCCTACTCATAGGGAGCTTCCTCACAGGCCCCAGTAGCTGGCAATATTATTGGAGCAAGAGCACAGTGAAACTCTTGTCATGAACCTCATGACACTGGCAGCCTCAGGATGAGCTTTCATCCCTTTGTCCAGCTAAAGGAGACCAGTAGCTTAATTAACCACCAACCCGGCCCCCCGCCTTGCCCCAAGGAAAAAGCTGCCTCTGACTCAGCTCTCAGATCCACTCTGGAAATGCCATCAAGCCACAGAGAGCCCAAATTTTGCAGGTGTCTTGTTTAGTTATTACAGACTGTTGCCTCCATCAAACTCCTTCATCCAAGCAGCCAAATAAATGATTGGCAGGCTCTATTCTGTGATTTTTATAGCACTGAGAAAGTGCAGAAGCCAAGGCAATTATTTTAATGTTCTTTACCTTAAACAGCCTGACAAGTGAGCTGATTACACAGTTTACCTTTAAAAGGCAAAGATGTTATGAAGGATCATCTTTTTTCTGAGATAAGATAATTTTTTAACTTGAGTTCCTTCTCTATGCCTTTTAAGAACTGAGGGTCAATATTCATTCTCTATTTTTCTATAGGTCTTGGGATTAAGTAACTAAGTTTTAACTATACCAGTATACAGAGAGGGGCAAAAGTTGGTGTACAGTGTTTGTATGGAACATGATACAATAATTAGTAAAAGTAATACAAGAATAAAGTTTGTTTTGCGTACTCACGACTGTAAATCCACTTTTGCCCACCTCGTGTAGCATAGTTCCCCTTTATCCATGATCTCACTTTACGTGGTTTCAGTTACCTGCAGTCAACCATGATCCAAAAATATTAAATGGAAAATTCCAGAAATAAACAATTCAAAAGTTTTAAATTGCACACTTTTCTAAGCAGCATGATGAACTCTTGGACTATCCCACTCTGTCCTGCCCAGGACATGAGTCATCCCTTTGTCCAGTGACTCACCACTGTATACACTACCCACCTGTTAGCCTCTTAGTAGCGGTCTCAATTAGCAGATAGGTTATCAGACAGAAAGAACACATTTGCATAACTTTTATTATAGAATATTGTTACATTTGTTCTATTTTATTATTGATTGCTGTCGATATCTTACTGTGCCTAATGTATAAATTAAAACTTTATCATAGGTATGAATGTACAGGGAAAACATAGACTATACAGGGTTTGGTACTATCAGCAGTTGCAGGCATCCACTGTGGTTCTTGGAAAGTGTCCCCTCTTGATAAAGGGGTCTACTGTGTACACTCCTTGAAAGCCAAGCTTTTCACATGGTCTGAGACTAAGGTGATCTTGATCATGTAGAGACTACAGCTGCCCATTCATACAAAGAAATGTGTCCTCTTCACATTGAGTCATAAGCTCATTTATAACACCACCTCTTTTTACCCAACCAAGACTCGGTCGCTTTCTGCCCTAAGGAAGATGTGGAATACGTGCATATTTTTAGCCCAAAATACAGCTAAGGAATGTGAGAGGAGAGAAAACAGAAATTCAAATCTGTGGTTATTATAAACTTTTTTCACATTTTATATTTTTACCTCTTGTTTCAGCAATTTGTTCTACATGTATTCCAGTTACATTTTTAAGATCCCACTTTATTAGTCGATCCCGGTTGCATATCTAAATAAACTCAACTATGGTCCAAATGTATACCGATTTGTCAGTTTTGTGTCCTTCTCTCTCTTCCTACTCATCAGGGAAGAAGGGAGGCCAGCGGAGGCAGGGTTCCAGTGGTGGGGAGATTGGACTTTGGGCAGGAGGAGTTCGTGCTTACTAGAAGTGTGTGCCCAGATGTGTAGTGGCAGAGTTTCAGTCACTGTACCTGGGAAGAGAGTTTGCAGGAAGCTCAGGGCTTAGTAGGGAGGACCTGCTGTTCCTTTCCCCTCTTTATTATACATAAGGAAGTCCTAGAGAGGGTGCTGTTGATACTTCCAGGGTTGCAGGGGTGGGCAAACTTTTTGACTCAAGGGCCACAATGGGTTCTTAAACTGGACCGGAGGGCCGGAACAAAAGCATGGATGGAGTTTTTGTGTGAACTAATATAAATTCAAAGTAAACACCATTACATAAAAGAGTACGGTCTTTTTTTTTTTTAGTTTTATTCATTTCAAATGTGCCGGATCCGGCTGGTTTAGAGCCTTTTGCTGGCATTGTTGTACTTAAATTTCCTCCTTTCCTTTCTTTCTTTCCAACTTTATCCATCTGTCAATGCCCAGTTCAAGCCTTTCCTCCTCCGAAAAGCCTTCCCTGACTGCCCCTGCTAGAAAAAAATCATACTTTCAAAAATAAAGTCCAATCAGGCCAAAAAGTATCTACCACCTGTTCAGCCCTATAGGTAATGATAACATCTGATTTAGCTGTTTGAAGACTTTTTCCAGACAAACAATACAAGATAGAGTAGATAAAATACAACTGGGAGGTTGGGGGGGGGGGGGACCAAAGAGCAACATGGGTTCAAGCTACGGTGCTAGAAATGGTTTAGAATCATAAAGGGCCCTCAGAGTTCATCTAGCTCTGACTCTATTTTGTGAATAGGTTCTTCTAAACCAAATTCTAACAAGCTCTTACAATCCCTCCATACCAGTCACTTGAATCCCTGCAGAGGCAGAGAATAGAGTTCCTCTCCCCAACTCACTTTTGGAATCTCTCTGAAAGTCAAGATCAATTCCTTAGGTTGGCTTGTGGTCCATTTCCTGGTGTGATAATGGACAGATATTATTAAGATGAACTCCTTCATTCATTCTTTAACACTATTGATTTCTTCCAATATCAATACACTGAGGACCAATACCCTGATTTTATCTATCATCTATATCTCTCAATTTATCTATCTAGCACGTATGTAGTACAAATGTTCAAGCAGCTAGATGAAAGTTCAATAAGCCAAGCACACCCAAGCACATGTAGTCTGTAGCCTGGCAACCAGACACTGAAGCTATTTGTTCACTCACTCATTCATTCATTCATTCATTCATCCATTCAATTCTCCATCTGGGAATATCTAAATTACACCAGGCATTGTCCTTGAAACTGGGTATAGAGCAAAGAACAAAGCAAGCAAAGTTCCTGCCCTTTCAAAAGTCTATGTTCAAATGAGAGAGACGGACTAACAGGAAATTATAACTGCATCCATGAGATAATGTAGTGACAAGTACTATGAAGGGAAATACAGTAGCATCAAGGGATAGATAGTGACTGAGGATGTTATCTCAGGAGGTAAAAGAATTGAATAAAGTGAAGAAATGGGCTAGGTTCATATTTGAAAGAGGAAGCTCCCAGTGGGAGGGAACAGCTAGGACCAAGGCTGAGGTAGGAGATGCTGGGTGAGCAAACCCGAAGCCTGGGCAGCTGGGAAATGGTGAGCCAGGAAGAGGCGGGAGGACCTGAGGCCTGGGAGGAGCCAGGGTCTGCTCGGGGATGCTAAGCATGCCAACTCTGTCCTGTGTGTGGCAGAAAGCCGTGGCAGGGCTTGAAGGAAAGGCAGCGTCTGATGTAAGGCTGACAATGCTCACACGGGCTGCTCTGCAGAGAACAGAACAGACTGTTCGGTGCCCAGAATGGAGGCTGAGAGCCCAGGCAGGAGTCTCTCATGTTGTTCCTGCTGCTTCCTGTGGCTCATCTTCCCAGCTCAGTGACAAGCTGTTCCAGGGCAGACTGTTCTGGTGTCTGGAAACCCCACTGCTTGGCTCCAGGAAACCTTCTGGAGCCCAAAAAGCTCCTACTTTCCCCTCAACATGTTTTCCTTTCCTTTGAAACCCAATCAAATGCGCCCATACATCACTGCTTCCTGGGCATCATTCCCTTCCCCAGTCGCTCAGTCTGCCCACACCACGGTCTATCCTATTCAGATAGTGCTGGGGGCCTAGCTAGCTAACCTCCCGTACTGGTTCTCACTAGGCTGCAACAGGCCAGTGGGATACTATTATATGGCCTGTCCAAGGGCATTTCCTCAGCGCCTCTTCCAAAAGAATGGATCTCTAGCAATGCATTTCAGAAACCACTATAGACTCGGCACAAAGTATGAGCAGGACATTAGGCGATTCACAAAAATTACAAGAAAAAAAATTAGACTATATACTTCAAATTTAAATTATTTCAAATTAGATCATGAACATGGAATTCATTAGTGCATGGGATGACAAAGCCCTGGAGGCTGTTTAATTGAGCCAACCCGTTTTAAAGATGAGGGAATGGAAGTCCCAAAATTGTAAGGCATCGGCAGAAAACCCACAGAACGGGTTCGTCCTAAACTCTAAAAATGGTAAAATACTTTGGGAGTGGATAGAATGATGCTGATAACTTTTATCGTCATGATCATTTTGCTAATTATGCTTGAGGGGCCTCTTTCTCCATCTCCTTCAACCCCTTCCTCTCTGCGCAAACTACCTCCTATGGCTCAGAACTCACTCAGCTTTTAGAGTTAGGCCCCTGGAGCATGAGTGACATGAGCCACACTTGACTCTCCCCCTCCGGTAGACCCAGCCCCCAGAGAGGAGAGGTGACTTGGTGTGGGAACGTAGGTAGTCCTACACATGGTCCCCTACACCAGTCATGGAGAAGGTCATCCGTGTCATGTTTGCTGGGGACATTTAAGAAAACGTACTTTTGCTTCAAAAGTAGCAGAGAAAGAGGGAAAGCCTGTGTACTTGCCATTTGCTGGGCTCAGGCATAGTTTGGGTGCTGGCTTTTCAGAGGACCCTGGTCACCTCCTCCGGGGATTTTATTCCTCTAAATACAGAAGGAAGAACCCTATGGTCCGGAGTCTGAGTGATGGTGACACCATGGAAGCAGCAAATTAAATATTTTTTTGTGATTCCATAAGCAGAAAACAAACTGCTCGGTGAATGGCAGGCGCTGCACAGATGCCACCTATTAAATAATTAAAATAAAGTAGAAATTAAAAATAAACAGTGGGAACTGAAACACACACAACCAAAGGAAGCAGAAAGAGTAACTTGGGAATGAAGGCGTGAGTAAGATTTGATTTGAGTTATTTCTAAATTCAATTGCATCTAGATTAACGGGCTCTCTCCAATTGTTGGCAGGAAATAAACAATACCTTCAACTGAGAAACCCTAGGAGCAAATGCAATATGAATGCAGCAGCCACGGTGTCTTTTTTGATGGGCAGGGAAGTGCCCAAATTTTGCTGATTAGGACAAGATAGGAAGAAAGTGAGAGTCAACAAAGAGAAATGAAAACAGAATCTGTAGTGGTCAGCAAATGCTGTGTAATGAACAGTCACTAAATCTTAGTAACACCACAGCTACAGCAAACATTTACCTCTCTCATATTTATGGGGTCAGTGGTGAATTTTCTGATCGACACCAGGCATGTCTAGGTGGCTCCACTTCAAGCTGCCAATCAAGCTGGGATTCGTGTATCTCAACTGAAGGGTGTGCTCTATTCTGTTCCACATGTGCTTTTTATGGGAGCCAGGCTGAAATGGCCAGAGCTACCTGGAAGAAGCTCGTTTCATGGTGCTGATAGAAATCCCAAGAAGGTAAGTGGAAACACACAATTCCTACAAGCCTCCACCTGGAACTGGCGCATGGCCACTCCTACCTCCATTCCATTGACAAGTCCGAAAGTCAAGCCCTAGCTCCATGGGATGGGAAAA
The DNA here is from genome assembly GCF_028538775.1 of Myotis yumanensis. Classification (NCBI taxonomy): domain Eukaryota; kingdom Metazoa; phylum Chordata; class Mammalia; order Chiroptera; family Vespertilionidae; genus Myotis; species Myotis yumanensis. The sequence goes on from NW_027223762.1 coordinate 9,139,845, forward strand.
TGCACCCCGCCCACTTTCTCCTAACTGGTACCGCAAAGCCACGTGGGAAAAGACGGGGATATGGAATTCTAATGCAGGAGATCAGAAAGGATGGCAAACAATTGATCTACCATGGGTTTTATTTAACATGGCGCTTTTCAAAGCCAGTTATTTCTCAGGTCCCTCAAACTGATATTCTAGACACAGCAAACATGGCACACAAGCCAAACACAGCCTGCCCCCCTCCCCACTTGTGTATGCCCTGCAGGTAAGAAAGGTTTTTGTATCTTTAAGTGCTGTGTGTAAATAAAGCTCTATCATAACAAGGCCACACTCATTCATCTATGTATTATCTATGCTGCTTTTGCATTACAGGGGCTGAGATGAGTAGTTATAACAGAGCCCATGCGGCCTGAAAAGCCTATTCACTCGCTAACCCTTTAAAGAAAAAGTTTGCTGGGCCTCGGTCTAGACCACTGCTGTCCACCAGAAAAGTCATGAGAGCCACATAGGTCATTTTCTATTTCTAGTAGGCAGGTGATAATTGTGGTTTATAGTAAGAAATGTATATTTGGTCTCCACCTCATTTCTGGCACAGGGCTTCTAAAACCCTTGGAATTTCCTAAGTGGTAAGAGCATAACAGAAATAGGGGTGTCTGGATATTCATAAGAAGCCCCTTTCAACCACACCTGAGTTTATGTTAATGAGGTGACTTTTGGAAAGCATTTAAGGACGGGGAACCAACCATGCATGTCATTGGAAGTCTTGGGGGTGGAACTGAAAGAGAGAAGAAGAGGGCTAGAGAATAAAGTGATCACCTATGGTCAATGATTTAATCAGTTATGCCTATGTAATAAGTCGGGAATTGGAGATTATGATGGGTTTGGAGAGTTTACAGTTTGGTGATCACATGGAAATTCAGCCCTCTCCATATACCTACCCTATGTATTTCTTTCATCTGACTGTTCCTGAATTATATTCTTTTATAATAAACTCATAACCTAGTAAGTAAAAGGGTTCTCTAAGTTCTATATGCCACACCAGAAAATTTAGTGAACCCAAGGAGGGGTCACAGAAATCTCTGACTTGTGGCTCATTAGTCACAAGCACAGCCAACACCCTGGACTTGCCATTGGCATTTGAAGTGGGGCCGTCTCATGGGACTGAGCACTGGACCTGTGGGACCTTATGTTATCTATACATAGACAATATCAGAATTGAGTTAAAGTTATAGCACACCCAGGTGGTGTCAGAGAATTGCTTAGTGGTGTAGGGGGAGAGGGAATTGTATCAGAATCATACACTTTAAAAAAAGTAAAAAGAAGCAAGTGAAATTAATTGTAATAATATATCTATTTAATCAACTATATCCAAAGTAGTACATTATTAAAAAAAACTATTGCCGTGGCCGGTTTGGCTCAGTGGATGGAGTGTCGGCCTGCGGACTAAAGGGTCCCAGGTTCAATTCAGTCGGGGGCATGTGCCTTGGTTGCGGGCACATCCCCAGTGGGGGGTGTGCAGGAGGCGGCTGATCGATGTTTCTCTCTCATCATTGTTTCTAACTCTCTATCTCTCTCCCTTCCTCTCTGTAAAAAAATTAATGAAATATATATATTTTTTAAAAAGTATTAAGGGGATATTGTTCATTCTTTCCTCACTGAGCCTATAAAATCTGAAGTGTATTTTATCCTCACAGCACAGCTCATTTCAGGCTAATCACAGTCCAAGTGATCCACAGCCCTGTGTGGCTGGCAAAACCAGGCAGGAAGGCAAAAATGCAGACCACGTTTATCTCCCCAGTGAGAAGCCTGTTGTCTTTTACACATCTCTTCTTAAGTCAACATATTCCAAATCATCTCTTAGCTTGAATGATTGCAGAATGTACATCAACAGCGAACATGATGAGGTCTTGTGCCTGGGGAAGAGCCCTACCCACAGCAGGTGCTCAAAAATTGTTTTTGTGATTTTTTTAAAATAAATAAATATGTGAGTGAGTATTGCCCTTGTCCGTATCATGTTGCTGGAGTCATTCTCTGACTTCCCCCTGTGTTGGCTTCCTGTCCCTCTAATTAAACAGTTTGCTCCTTCACTGCTGATGACCAGGTATCTCCTATTAGAGCAACCCTCCTGTAGATAACAACTATAAACTGTGAAAAATCTTCTTAAAATAGCTCCATGAAGTTATCAAAAAAAAAAAAAAAAAAAAAGAAAGAAACTTAAAGGCAGGCCACAATTGGAAGAAGAAAATGGTACAGGATTAATTCCCCACTTTTACTTTTTTTTTTTTTACCTGAAGGCAGTCTTCAATCAACAGCACATGGAACAGCTACAATTTGGTAGAAATCTCACCATCTTACTGGCTTGTAGAACCAGAGGACAGAATGCCCGGTGCCTGTGGCTGCTGGAAAGGGGAGAGTATGAGAATGAGCCAAGGAGACGGAGTCCTATACGTTGCATATAAATTCTGCCCAAATCTCTGGCTGTCCCCTAACCAACACCTGTGGAGACAGACGGGAGATTTCCAGCTGAGATGGAAAGAACTGGGCAGAGAATGGTGCTGCTGCCTACAATCTGCCTACAATCATGGAGACAGCACTTTCCAGAGTGTCTACAATGTACCGTTTAGAATGTTCTGGATACGACCGAAATGGCTAGTCACTTCACTCCTCCGTATCTTCCTGAATAATTCCTTCAAGACCCAGAGCAAATACCAACTTTGTGAAGAAGATCTTCCAGCCCGGCCAGTGTGGCTCAGTAGTTGAGCATCGACCTATGAACCAGGAGATCACAGTTCGATTCCCTGTCAGGGTACATGCCCAGGTTGCCGGCTCAATTCCCAGTGTAGGGCATGCAGGAGGCAGCTGACCAATGATTCTCTCTCATCATTGATGTTTCTATCTCTCTCCCCCTCTCCATTCCTCTCTGAAATCAATAACAAAAACATTTTTTTAAGAAGCTCTTCCTGCCCCCTCCTCCTCTGCCCAGCCTGGGCACCCAGGGCATTCCTCTCCGTCACAGTGCACATCACAGTTCAGCGTAATTTACTTCTGTCTGAACCTCCCTCCCTCATTAGACTGTGGGCTGTACAAAGGCATGACCCTGATCTTGTTCCGTGGTTCGTCCAGTGCCAAGCCCCACACTAAGTGTCTAATGTGTCTTGTGTCTTGCATGGAGGGAGGGAAGTAAGGAGAGAGACTTTTTTTCTGGTAATTAGTCTAAAAATAATTCCTGTTCTTGTTTTAATTTTTATTGAATGTACTGGGGTGACATTGGTTAATAAATTATATCGTTTCACATGGACAATCCCACAATACATCATCTGTATATTGATTGTGTGTTCACACCCCAAGTCAAAAGTTTTATAAAGTATGTTTGACCTAGATTCAAGCTTCCTGTAAATCTCGAAAGGCTAGAGTTTTAAGTAACAATAACAGCTCTTCACCTTTCTATAACATTTATAATTTACACAGCACTGAACATAATCTTACTTAATCCTTTCGACAACCCAATTATGCATTATTACCCCAATAGTACAGATGAGAAAGGCAACAATGGAAAGCACTGACTTCCCCACGCTCTCTGGCATCTGACTAAAAATGAACAAAAATTTGACCCGAAACGAGGACTTGGATTTCAGGTTTGTTTTGTTTTGTTTGTTTGTTCACAACACATAACATCTGAGGATAAATTCAGCTCACCGCCTCCTGCTGTGGGTGAAGCCTCAGGGCTCCACTCCCCCAGAACGCCAGCCCTCACCCCCTCACCCATGCTGAGTTCCCTCCCACTGCCTGTTGGGTGTGCCAGGCGTGGTGGCTTCCAGAGGGCCAGCCGCCAGCTGCTCCTGGCCTAACTCCAAGACCCCAGGCGGACCCAGCTCCCGCCTGCTGGGGCCAGTACTGCCCTCAGGCTCAGCTGGGCAGAGGTGACTGTGTCTTTCCCTCTGATTCCTCCTGCCACCCAACTCTGCACCTGACAGGGCTGCAAAGGAGCCTCGGTGGGAGATGGAAGGTGAGCTGCTTCTCTGTGGATGGTGATGTGGAGGGACAGAGAGGGATGCGCAAAGGACTTCCTGCAGGATGATTTTGTAAAACAAAAGTGCCCACGTGGGAAAGCCCACAGTTCATTGCCAGGTGTCATAGAGACTGGCACAGGTGGGACTCCTACGGGTTAAAAAAGCCCCCCTCCACCCCCCCACCTCCTCCACTATGGCCTCTTTCTTTGCAAACACGGTTCTGCCATTCACCTTGGACATGAACCTGAACATGGCTTTACATCTGGCAGACAGCTGTGGGGGACAAGAGTGAGGTAGGTCTTCCGCTGCTGATGCAAAGTGAGAGGAAGTCCCTGAGATCATCCCATCCGGCCGGCCTCCCCCACCCTCCAGCAAGAGGCTCCCGGCCCACCTGCCCAGGTGCCTGCTGGAGGCCCCCTAGTGAAGAAGCCTCCTACTCCACGAAGCAGCTGGAAAGAGCCGGTCATTTTGGGGAAATGCCTGTCTGGGCCCCAGGACCTGCCTGCACCAGAATCACTGCGGGCAGTTTTTAAAAATAGATTTCCCCCATTTCTCTGGTGGTAATTCTCATTCCCTAGGTATAGAATGGATCTTTAGAAAAACATGACTCCCAGACGAGCTCCCTACCAGACAAGCTCAAGCACAATGGCCTAAAAAAAAAAAAAAATGACCCAGGGAGGGGTGTGGGAACTGGTTCTTTTCAAAACTCTCCCCGTGGTTCCCAGGAACCGCTGAATTGTAAAATTCTCATTTCCAGCCCAAATCTCCATCTGGCCCCTCTGCCCATCTCCCCCTGTGCTGCCCCCTGCGGCCACCACAGCTTCCAGGGCTTCTCCCTAAGACACCTGCTCAATGTTTGAAAAATAAAAGCCATCATTTCCCCTTAAGTCTTTTCTTTTCAAGACTAAAAGGAATATCACAGCAAGAAAAGGAGTGATTTGCCTGCTAGGAGCCTCCAGAAATTAGTCTCAAAATAGTATTTGCTTCGGGGACTTTTTTCACATCATTATTCAGAAACAAAGTCTTGGCAGGGCAGGGAAAATCCACCCCGATTGGTTCCACCCAGGTATCCATGTGTTCAAAGTGCTGAGGAATTGCTTTTCGGAGAGTCGGGTTTGTCCTGGCCAGTGACCCTGTGGAAACCCAAAGAAGGAAGTGGTCCAGGCCAACCCCGGCTGCTCCCACGCGAGGCCATCACCTGAAGGGCTTGGGCTCCTGGCTCTGAGCAGAAGTGCGGTACCCAGGGGTGATGCTGGCTTCATCGGGGTTGGGCTGGGGCCTGGGAGGAGGGATCATCTATAGGTTCTTGTCCTGGAAACCTAACTGGAGTGGAGCATTGAGCAGGAGAGCCCGAGGCTGTGACACTGAGCTCAGCCCTCAGTAGGAGCCCCCGTGTGTGGGCAGCAGCTAGTGCAGAGAAGGCAGACTTGAAAGGCAGCCGCCTGGGTGCAATGGTACAGCCTACAGGGCAGGCGCTCACCGCTCAGATTGGACTTACCTTTCGCTGCTCACGTGTTGGTGCAGTTCGTCCCCGCCGGGTGGGTAGGTTTCGCCAGTGCCCCTCTGAGAGCTGACCACCTTCCCTCACCATGAGCTTGGTGCTTAGCAGGGCCTTGTTTAGCAAGTGTCAGAGACGCACAGGAAGGCACTAGAGCAAATCATCACACATACTCATGTTGATGTCCCCTTGGTGGAGACAGTCGGGCCAAACATGCTGGACCTCCAAATTGTGCTACCACCTGAGAGAGCAGAGGCAGGGGACAGGCTAGGAAACCCCACCATGGACATGGGCGTCTTTCACCTGATACTTTCACAGGCCTCCAAACTCTCTCATGCTTTCTCTCAACTTAGTCCCAAGAAATCTAGTTCTATAGGCAACATAGCTACTTTTACACCATTTTACGGATAAGAAAGTTGAGGTTCAAAATGCAATCAGCCAGGAGGTTGCAGGTTCAATTCCCGGTCAGGACACATGCTGGGGTTGCAGGCTCAATCCTCAGTAGGGGGCGTGCAGGAGGCAGCCAAGCGATTATTCTCTCTCATCATTGATCTCTCTCTCTCTCTCTCTCTCTCCCTCTCCTTCCCTCTCTCTGAACTCAATAACAATATATTTTTAGAAAATTGATATCACTGCCCAAACTCCAGCTCTCTGCCTCCTAATCCAAGCTTCTTTCCCAGACCCCTACTTCCCAAAGGCCAAGGGACTGAGCCTCAGACAACCCTGGGACCCAGGAGCCTCCTGCCCTCAGCACTTAAGAGGCCTCATTTCTGAGAATTACGTGGGGTCAGAGCCTGGATGGATCAGCCAAGTCCTCAGGAGGCAGAAGCTGGCGCCTCCACTTGTCTCAGCAAATCTCACCCAAGACATCTGCATCATAGGCCCCAGGACGGGCTCACACACGAAGTGGCCTCCTCCCCGCTGCAGTGGGGAGCAGAGTGATGTGCTGAGAGTGTGGGGAGAGGACATAAGTCCTCCAACCCCGGGGACACTTAACAAGCAAGCTCAGATGGGGAGGGAGACATGCCAACTTAAGAAACCAGAAAGAGGAGAGATCAGAACTGAAAACAACGAGGACGGGAAAGCCCCATACACCCCCCTAACTGGGAAACTGAGATGGATGCACTGTTCAGCTGCTGCTAGCCATGACCCTGTGCCTGGGGTTAATTCCCCTGCTGCCTGCAAGGACTAAGTGAAATAGACCTCAGAGGGAAACTCAGAGCAGGGTGAGAGAGCAGGAGGATGCTGAGGCAGGGGACCTGGAGGGACCACGGGCCCCTTGCTCGTGGACATGGTGACCTGTACAGATTGTCAAAGAACAAGTGGGCCTTGCTTTCTCAAGATACTTCATGGCCATCTGCTGGAAACTCGTCAGAATGGTACTATAAGCGCAGGACGTCCAGAAAGGTGATGGTGCTCTGCAGGGTTCTACAGGCACGTGGAGTGGACCGCTCCCCTCTGCACCGATCAGGGGTAATGCGTGGCTGCATCATCAATTAGGGGGACGGCACCGGGGACCTGGGGAATCTCAGCCTCTCCTTTTCTCCTGCTCAGGTAGGACAGCTTGTCCCAACAAAGAGGTAAAGGGGATTAGGTCAACGAGCCAGGGCCTGGGCCTCTGCTTCACACACTTGCCTCGGGGTTCCCTCTGACATTCGCAGCTACTATTGCAAAGGCAGAGAGATGCTCAGCCGTCAGGACCCTTCAGTGGAGAGAAAGTTCCCCAGGCACACATCCTTCCTTCCTTCTTCTTCCTGCAAGTGCACCCTCTCTTCCAGAGGAGGGGGAGAGTGGGCTCTCCGGGGTGAGAATGGGGCTCTCGGGGGAGAATGGGGCTCTCGGATGGGAGAGTGGGGCTCTCGGTGGGAGAGTGGGGCTCTTTGGGGGAGAGTGGGGCTCTTTGGGGGAGAGTGGGGCTCTTGGGGGGAGAATGGGGCTCTTGGGGGGGGAGAATGGGGCTCTGGGGGAGATTGGGGCTCATGGGTAGAGAATGGGGCACTTAGGGGGAGAATGGGGCTCATGGGTAGAGAATGGTTCTCTTTGCGGGAAGAATGGGGCTCTTGGGGGGAGAATGAGGCTCTCGAAGACCTAGGGCTGAGGAAAGTGCAATAAGAAGGAGACCATGATGATAAGAACTTAGAAAGTTTGGAACCAACGTGTAGCAGAGCTGGGAGGGAGCGGGCCCCTGGTTTACAAATGGAGAAACTAAGGCATGGGAGGGAAAGCTTCGCCCATCCCCATTTTCAGCTGGTGGGGGGCCAGGATTAACTTGAGTCTCTTAACTCCATGACCAAAGCTCACCCTGAAAACTGCATTTTGGGGCTCCAAGGTACCAGGCAACTCATCTCCAGGAGAGACGAACGCCGGAGCCGCGAGCAGGACCCGGCCAATTCAGCCTCGGGCCGCCAGCCACAGGCCCCGGCCAGGAGACACGTGTAAAACAGACACAGACAGGCACATCCCACCCGGACACAGACACAGCACACCAGCACACGTGTTTGCATAGGTGGGTTAAAACAACAGGAGCACCCAGGGGGTCAGCTCCTTCCAGGCACCAGCCTCCGTGCTGGATAATCTATATTCATTATCTCACGATCCTCCCAACCATCCCACTGGCTAGCCCCACTTCACAGATAAGAAAACGAGGCTGGGAGAAATTCAGTAGCTCATCAAAAATCACACGAATGCTACGTGTCCGAGTGAGGTCTCCAATGCCTGCCCCCAGGCCCATGTTCTTCTGGTTACACCATGATGCCATCCTTGTATGTGTATATGTATATATAAACATATATGTTATATGAATGTTACAATAATGATAATATATAATGTTAATGTAGATAATGATCATGCAGATGGCTAAAATGATGATGATAATAATAATAACAATTTACTTTCTAAGATCCTGCTGTAAGCCATTCATATCTCTCAGCGCCTTCTATGAATTAACCCATTTAATCTGCATGGTAACACTCTGAATGAGGCACCATTTTGTAGGTGAGAAAACTACTAGTACAGCTCAGGGAAGCTCATAAATTTCCCAAGGCCCCCTCGCTGGTAGGTGGGAGAGCCTAGAATGTGAGCTCAGCCACTGGGCTTCGTGGGGAACAGAGGGGAGCCAGGCCCACCCTGAGCTCTGGGCCAGCCCTGAACACGACCCCTTCCATCCTTCCACACGGCTCTCTGGGGAGGATGCCCACCCACAGGCCCCCCTACCCTTGGCCCTACTCACCTTTCCTGGATCTGTGGCTCCAGTCAGTGGGCTCCGAGGCAGCGCTCTGGTCTCCTGGGAAGGGAGCCGCACAGGCAGACAGCAAAGCTGGCCCTGGAGGCTCAGCATCCCCAGGGCAGGGAGTCGGGCTGCTGTCAACACCTGAGAGCAGTGATGCTGCAGAACACAAGGGCACGAGGCCATTTTCCAGGTGGCTAAGTCCAGGGCCGGGAGAGAGCCAGGCTGCTGACGGCCTGCTGCTGAGCCAGACTGCCGACGCCACCCCCCCCCGCACCCCCCCCCCCCCGCCAGCCAGTGCCACATCCTCGCACCTGGCCTCCCAGGCTGTTTGCCTCCACACCCCCCTTTCCTCCTGAGACAGCCCCTCTCCCAGCCCCTCTCTTTCAGCAGCTCAATCATTTGTGTGCACAGAAGAGTGAGGATGAGATCAAGCTACAGAGACTGAATGCACGACCCTGATAAGAGCAGCAAGAACCACCACCGGTGGCGTGAGGGGCTGTGGAGGGCATAATGGCCCAGACCCCGCGCTCTGTTCGGTCGTACAATGGGCCGCATTCAGCAGGCGCCCTCCCAGCCTTAATCCAGCGGGAAGGGCACCTGTGAGTCTATTAGCATTTATTTTCCCTTCTGTATTGTACCGATAACCCACTTTCTGACCCAACCTCTCGCTTTCCTTTTCACTCCACATGATAATTCTGTTTTCTTACAATCCTATTCAGCTAAATTATGGGAGAGAAAAAAACACGAACTCTCTCTACCTTTTCAAAGCACATCAGTCATTTTTTTTCCACCTGAACCAAGGTGACTCCTACAAAGAATCGACAATTCTGGATGGTAATGATGGTTCAAGAGCTAAGGGACAGGTAGCATTCCTCAGGCGGCATTTATAAATTCACTAATAGAAATCAACATAAAGGAGGAGCCTGGACGGCGGAGCACACAGCTGCCACACTCACCGATACCCAGGATGGGCAAAGGCTCCAGGCTGTGCTGCCTTTCGAAGAGCCTGAAATTGACACATTGCTGGCTGACCCCAGCTCTACTGTCCTGTGGTCACAGTGGCCAGCACTGCTATTCACCTGCTTATTTGTTTTCAACAGAATTTGCCCAAAGTAAAATGGAGAGTTTATGCACTGGTTAATGATTCTGAAAGCAGACATTTCATGAAACCCTCCTAAGCTCTTCTTTTGAGAAAACGAGCAAATTGCTCGTCATCACAAAAGTGGCACCTTGTGCGGCCAATGCCTTTTATTCATGGCCGGAGCCTCCTGGACAGGAGTTAAACACATGGGTCATCGGAAGTCTCTAAACAACAATAGGTTAGCTGGCTTGGCTCAGTGGTTGAGCATTGACCTATGAACCAGGAGGTCATGGTTCAATTCCTGGTCAGGGCACATGTCCAGGTTGCGGGCTCGATCCCCAGTATAGGACTTGCAGGAGGAAGTCAATCAATGATTCTCTCTCATCATTGATGTTTCTCTCTCTCTCTCTCCTTTCTTCTCTTAAATCAATAAAAATATATTTTTAAAATAAATAAATAAAACAACTGGACAATAGAAGACAGCTGGGCTGTGACCACGGTGAGGAACGTAGGGGACATCATCTGAGCCCGAGTTTTATGCCATGCATGTACTAGTTCAGTGTTGCCTATTTATATCCCTTCTGTAACTTAGAAAGGACTCACCAACATAACGAAATTAATAGGTATCTCTAACCCAGGGGAAGCCTCCTGGTACTCCACGGCCATGCCGTATGGCTGTGTAACCATTAGGAGAAATTCTGATTCACAACTTAATCACAGACAGTGGTTTCTCACACAGTCGGACCTCCTGCCGCCCTTGAGAAATATAAAAATCCCAGGAAATTGGCCACATATTCAGAGGACAAGAACAGGGGGTGAGTGACACCCGAGTTCTGACCCGGGTAGGCCCTTTCTTTGGTTGAAAGGCCCCCAGATTCCTACTCACAAAGGTGTGAGAAGAATGAAGGATTGGACTTCAGCCTCTGGATGAACACACATCGTGTAGATCCAGGGAAGTGGAGGAGAAATTGTTGTGGGTGTCAAAGAAGACATGACACTCAGGCCATTACTTCCTCCAGTAAGTATGCCCCCGGGCAGATGAGCCTAAGGACCAAATCCACAGGACCGAAATTTGGAGTCATTTGCTCAGGCATGGAGGCCGTGGTTGACACCAGCATTCACTCTCTCCTCACCATGTTTTTATGAAAATATCTGAGAAACAGCCCAACAGCCTGCGAACAGGAAGATGCCAGGCTCTGGTATGACGTGACCAGGCCCAAGTAGGGAACAGGCACTGGCCCTTGAACCTCCATGTGCCCATGCAGAACTGGAGACTGATCCCAGGCTGGGGGTACACACAGGGTGTGAGGGTGTGGGGGTGTCCTCGCCACATGCCTGTGCAGAAGCATGGTCTGTAGGAATCCTGATTGGCCAGGTCGCAAACTCAGAGGCCTACAGAGACCAGGCAGGCCATGCGAATGAGTGAGATGGGCTGAGAAAGAACTTTTCGTGGCCAACTGGAGAGCGCAGGTCCTGGCTCAAAGGCAGCCACTTCTCGGTTTAACATCAGTGTGTGGCTGGACAGGAATGCAAGCCCTGTTTTTCCAGACAACCCAGACTTTCAAGAGCCATAGAAATTCATTTGCTATGTTGTCCAATAATTCAAAAATGTTAAAACACCCTGAAGGCCAGATCTGGACCTCACACTGCCAGTAGCAACCTTGATTCAAAGAACATTAAATCTGTGATCTTCATCATTACCTCGTGCCTCTCAGTAACTCTTTGGACCAAGAACTTGTTTCTCCAGTGAAATTAAGTAATTCTGCCTCTCTAGAGTGTGGTACCCACTGTGTCAGAGATGTTTAATTCCCAAGTACAATTCCAGATGTTTTCTTTCAAGGTTCATTTGGGTATTTAGAGTGTCCTAAGCACTAGAAGTACAAAGCTGAGTCAAGAGTCTTGCTCTCATGCAGTTGACTTGCTAGATGGGAATGTGGGGAGAGAGGCATAAGATATATATCCAGGCCCACCAGTGTGGCTCGGTGGTTGAGCATCGACCTGTGAACCGGGAGGTCACGGTTCAATTCCCAATCAGGGCACATGCCCAGGTTGCAGGCTCAGTCCCCAGTAAAGGGTGTGCAGGAGGGCAGCCGATCAATGATTCTCATCATTGATGCTTCTCTCTCTCTCTCCTTATCCCTTCCTCTCTGAAATCAATAAAAATATATTAAAAATATATGTATATCCATATATACCCACACATATATACATGTGCATACATAAATACATGCACACCTATATATACATGCACACATGCCCATCACACACACTGTGGATAAATTGTGGTACGTGTATGGGTAAAGGCATTAGGATTTGAAAATGGTTTGGAGAATAAAAGAGAAAAGAATGTCAAAGATGGTGCTCAGCTCTGTGGCTTTAAAACAGGTGGATAGGGAGGACTGAGGCATGAGGAGGTCTAGGGAGGAATGAGGAGTTCCGGATGGAACTTGTCAAGTCTGAGCTGTGCCTTAGATATCCGTGTAGCATCATGGACAGACCTGCAGCCTGCAGCTCTGAAAACAGAAACAGGCTTGATGGTTTCCTAAAGACTACCCAAGGGGTCAGTAGAAGGAGATCAAAAATCTGCAAAGCTGCTTGTAATGACGTTGACAATCACCGTGTCAAGTGGCAAAATGGACCTGGGTTCATGCTCTCTATCACCAGTGTCTCAACCACGCTGTTCTAACAGTTCCAGAACAATTATTTTATGGTTTTATGATAAAGTCACAGGAAATGTGCCTCATTAAAGGTTTTTTTGTTTGTTTGTTTGTTTTTTGCTGTCCTCACTCAAGGATATTTTTTTCCATTGATTTTCAGAGAGAATGGAAAGGAGAGTTGGAGGGAGAGAGATAGAGACGGGAGAGAGAGAGAAAAACATCAAAACATCCATGTGAGAGAGACACATGGATTGGTTGCCTCCTGCACTCACCCTGACCAGGCCTAGGGATTGAACCTGCAACCCAGGTACCACGTGCCCTTGACCAGAATCAAACCTGCAACCCATTGGTGTGCAGGCTGACGCTCTAACCACGGAGCCACGCTGGCCAGGGCTCATTAAGGCTTTTATAGATCTGTTTAGACGCCTTACTAAAGACAGTGTTTCTGTCCTTCACTAGGAATTGGACTTGGAGTTAGCTTTCCCCCTATCATCACCACAGGCCGCAGCCAAGTCACACGGAGTGACCTTGACACCAAGAGCCACAGAACAGGGAGCTGTAGGGAGGCGGCCTCCCCCTCACCACCACCACCCCCCACCCCCCCCCACCCCCGCCTGCCTCCAGGTGCAGACCCTCCTGAGTGCATCCAGGTGGCGGTGGCCTGTGAGCATGAAGAGCTGCACACTGATCTCCCTTAATTAAAATTATTATTACTTTTCCATGAAAACTGGCTCATTAGCTCTGGCATTGTGGCCGTGCCCGCAGTGTTTCTGCCTAATAGGTCTCGGGGATTTACAGTAACGGCAGCATTTGCAGCAGCTGAAATGTTTGATGAAGTGCATACTCACCACCTCCTCCTGATTTCCTGGGCCCTGTTGCTCTCCAAGGTATCGGTCAGTGTCTAGCAGTTCTCAGCTCTCCTCCCAAAGGATCCTGTGGGGTGAGAAGGTACCTGAGGAGGAGAGCCCTCGATCCAGGAGAGGCAGCCTGAGCCTCCAGAGGAAATTAGGCCCAGGCAGAGTAGAAGGTGTTCTGTGTCAAATGAGTGGTGAACACTGGCAGTCATTCAGACCAGTCGTCCCTGATTACAGAAAGAAAAAAAAAAATTAAAGAGAACCTATTATTTTTAATTTATTTTTATTGTTAACAACAATATTACAGATGTTCTCCCATCCCCCCCACCCCATATCCCCCACCACCTGGTTCCCGCCCTACCTCAGGCCTTCACCACCCTAGTGTCTGTGTCCATGGGCAATGCATATATGCATATAAGTTCTTTATTTTTTTATTGTTGACAGTATTACAGATGGCCCCCATCTCTCACCCCCCTTGCCCCCCCCCAGCCTCCTAGACGGCTCCTCTATTCTGTGAAACTCCCCCCTCCCCGAGGCAGCAGGTCCACCTCCAGCAGAGGGTGGGGAATGCTCTGGTCTCTACCATGCCGCAGGTTTGGTCAGAATCACTGCGCAAAGTCAGAGAGAAAATATTAGCTTTATTAAACACCCTGAACCAAAAATCAACCTATTCATATTAATATTGCCCTCCCAAGATTGTTTTCTGATGACCCGGAAAAGTGAAAAGCTTTATTTGAGAATGTTGATGTCTGCGTCTCTGTGTTTGGATCTTTGGATGTCAGAAGATCATCACAACCATTGGCTGGCGTTTAATAATCTTTCGCTGCCCGGATATGAAACCTGCTACTGCCCCAGCGCAGGCTTCTGGAGAGCAGAGGTATAAAGCCTGGATTTTCCGTTTAGAACACAGAGTCACAAAGGAGTGGCACTCCTGTGCCAACATTAGAAGACAGGTTAGCTCTAAAAGCATAGTTTTAACCCCACCGGAGAGCCAGGAGGTTAAAGCCTGAATGAATTAAGTTGCAGAAGCAAGGAGCCCTTCCTTGGAGAGTAGAGACCCACACTTCTCTCATGCTCAGTGAGTGGTAGGAGAAGAAGGAATTCAGTATAGGCAACAGTCAGGAGAAAGCAGCCAACATTCCAAAAATCCCTCAGCCATGAGTGGGTTGGCAAGATGGGAAGCCCATGTATCTCTTCCACACACCAACTCAGTACCTATTTCCATTTCCTCCCGTTGGCCTTTATCAAGGGTACGGGAATTGTGTATTAAAGGCTGGGGACAGGGCAGAGACCTGAAAGAGGCCCCCCCACACACCAAAGCATATGGGACTTCCCTAAGTTCAAGGCAGGGACCCAGTGCAAGGTGGGGCAGGGCAAGGGAGCTGAGAAGGTCCCTCTGAGACACCAGGGACGTATAGCCAGTGCCCAGGAGCAATCCACTGAATGCTGGGGTCTGGGGTCCATGGACTTGATAACAGGAATTCCTACAGGAATCACTTTGCATGAGGGAAGTTTCTGGAATGTTAGAAACATTTTTTAAAAGTTTTAGTGGCAATTACACAAGTATATATAATTGTTAAAATCCATCGAAAGGAATCCTTAAAACCTATGCATCTTATTTTATGTGAATCAAATATCTATAAAATACAAATGGATGAAAATATGGGAAGCCATTATTCAGTCCCTTTATTGAGCATCTGTAGGTGGCAGATACTTTAGCACTGGATGAGAATTAAAATAGGCTC
This sequence comes from Myotis yumanensis, assembly GCF_028538775.1. Classification (NCBI taxonomy): domain Eukaryota; kingdom Metazoa; phylum Chordata; class Mammalia; order Chiroptera; family Vespertilionidae; genus Myotis; species Myotis yumanensis. Next base: position 9,154,901 of record NW_027223762.1, read on the forward strand.
AAGGTATCCATGCTGCCTTTTAGAGCGTACATTCCAGGAAGGAGCAAGCAACTAGGCATTGTTTTCTCATGTGAGATTTAAAAAAACAAAGACAAGACAAACCCACGTGAGGGTATGAGTGAATCTGAGTGGCACATGGCAAAGTGTACTGGGCCTAGTTCATGTGTCCCTGCAGATGCGCTCTGCCCCACGCCTCCTCCAGGCCTCCATGATGCGGTCCATGGACGACCGTGACCACCATCTCCTGTGTCCTAAGCGCAGGGCCAAGGGATGGCTTTGGTGAGATGCTCCTGTTCACTCCCAGGGCAGGAGCCTCGAAGCTCCAGCAGCCGCTCTGGCCTGACCTCATACAGACACTGACTTCCCTGCAGCCGCCAAGAGGGGCTGGAGAGTCCGACCCAGAGCCTCCAGGACTCGGTGCCCACGGAGTGAGTTTTGAAGATCAGAGACAGGGGCTAGGAGGAGCTCACAGATCCATGGCCAACCCCTCCTCCTTGCCCTCCCACACCTCCTCTGGGCTGTTCTCAGGGGCAGTCATTCCATACGGTGCCTCTGGAGAAAGCTCTTGTGATGGAGACACAAGCTGTGCTTTCATCAGGGATCAGGAAGCCCTGCAATGCGGCTTGCTCCCCCTCCTCCCCTTCCCTCCTCCTCTCCCCCCTCAACAAACCAGGGGCAGGGGCGCATGGCCTCAGGCTCTGTTTCCTAACATAAAACTGCCTCCAAAAATACGAATGACACTCGTCATTTTTAATAATTACTGAGCGTTTAACCACGTGCCGTTTTGTAAGTGCTTTGCCCACGTTAACCCTATCTGATCTTCACAGTAGCCCTAAGCCAGTGGTTCTCAACCTTCTGGCCCTTTAAGTACAGTTCCTCGTGTTGTGACCCAACCATAAAATTATTTTCGTTGCTACTTCATAACTGTAATGTTGCTACTGTTATGAATCGTCATGTAAATATCTGATATGCAGGATGGTCTTAGGCGACCCCTGTGAAAGGGTCGTTCAACCGCCAAAGGGGTCGCGACCCACAGGTTGGGAACCGCTGCTTATCTTTCTTTTACAAATGAGAGAACAGAGGCACAGAAAGCTTAGTAACTTCACCCAAGACTACACAGGGAGCAAGTGGCAGGATGACCAGATTCACAAGCCGCCTGGCCGCAAGCCACTCCATAACACCGTGCTGGCCTGCCTCCTCCATGTGAGCTAAGATCCCATCAGCGAACACGCCTGGCATGATGCCCGTGACAGGGCGAGCTTATTGAAGAATCCAAATGCTAGAGGAAGCTAGACATACACAGTGGAACCTCGAACAGGACCCCCACAGTGCAGGCACGGCCCATAAGTATGTCACCCGCCTTTCTGTGAAGCGGCTGCGCTTGCCCTGTGCACATGTGAGAGTGCGCACACACACACACACACACACACACACACACACACACGTTCCTATGCAGGACCCCCGTGAGGTGCACCACCTGCTGGATACAGGAGCAGAGGACCCTGTCCTCTTCACTCCGCATTCCTCCTTGGCCCCTGCAGTCCCTGCAAATGCACTAAGAGACTTGTCACAGGATAATGAAAAACTGAGATGTGACGGATCCAATTACAATTTATATTTTCACTTAACAATCAATTACCCTCCCTTATTGGAGGGGCATCATTAGGCTACGACACCAGCTTGGAGGAGAAATGGTCCTAGGAGAGCTGAACAGAGCTGCGGGTCTCCCAGGAGCCCAGGGAGAAGGAGAAGGGAAGGCACTGAGCAGGAAGTGTGGCTGGCCGAGGTGGGCAGGGGGGTGCTCTCTGCCCGTCTGTGCAAAGAGAGGGGTCAGAGGACACCTTCTTCCTCCTGCCCTTGTTCATGTGCCAGTGGCGGTTCCCCAAGCGCTAACATGAGCAAGAAAGATGAAGCCCCCATTGCTCACCAAGGAGTGGCCGGTCTCTGAAGTGAAATGTTTGCAGAGCAGGGACGAAGGGCCTGGGAAGCAGAGCTAAGCCAGACAAACCCTCTGAGGACCAGATGAGGGTGCAGGAGGCAGAGGCAGCTTTCTGGGCAGGCTCTGCTGAGACCCTTCAGGAGATTTGGGGGGTCGATGCCCAGTGGCCCCCCAGGTGGCCTTTGTGAACTCAAGAGGCTCTCTGGGGTTCTGTGTCTTGGAAGCAGCCGCATCAGCGCTGCACAGGGCAGCAGCCTCGCAGGAGCATGGAGACGGAATCCCTGTGCTTCCAGCTTTGCTTCTGGAAAATGCAAACAGGGGAGCAGTCCCGATGCAGGGTTCTCTCTCTCTGCCTTTCCCATAGGGGTGGGGCCCTGAATGGGACAAGTCTCCCTGGTTCCAGCATCTTGCCTTTTAAATCTCTCCTCATAATGTACCCAGAATGCATTTTCAAGCGCACAAATCTTACCATTCCACTGATGGCTTAAAATCTCTCATCCTGTAAAATAAAGCCTGAACTCCTTAGCATGGCATTTGAAGGAGATCAGAATACACCGCCCCAAAACATATGCCACGTTGACCTAAGGATTATTGTGACTTTAAGGCTATTGATGCAGAAAGCGTTCTGAGCCCTTCCCTTATCTGGCTGAGAACAGGGCATAAATTTCCCTTCGTGACGGTGTTTACCATCCGCCCCCAGTACCAGGAAGGAAAGAACAACCCTTCTCACTGGAGATGGAGAGTCCGCACTGAGAGGAGGTTGCATAAACAGACCTCACTGTCTTCTATGACTTCCCGCATATATTTTCTAGTTACTTCCCCACAATGCATTGCTCTTGAAGCCCAAACCCTCTTGTCTTTTTAAAATGGCAAATAGGTACCACTTCTCTCAGTTTCACTTCTTTTCTGTGAACGCCAGTGCATGGAGATATTAAAAATTATATACTCTTTCCTCTATTAACCTCTCTTTTGTCATTTTAATGTGCACACCCCAGGTACTGAACCTAAAGAGGTAGAGGAAAAATGTTTCCTCCCCAACACTTTCAAAGTCCTTCCCACTCTTGCCTCTATCTCACACCTACCCAGCCCTCCCCTCCACCGACCCTAACGTAGTTCTCTAACCAGTGTCACCTCTTAAGTGCCTCCTGGAATTGACACACACTCTTGCATTTCACCTCACTTTTCTTCTTGACCCAACTCGTATTAAACGTTTGAAGTTCTTTCGAATATTCCCTCTCCTGAAGCTTCGCTCACCACCACCAGGCAGTTGATAACCCCTTCAACTTGTTCCCAAAGCTCTTCGCTCAGACACTATTGCAATAATTATGGTGTAACATATAGTATACAGTGAGGAGAGAAGCTATGAGAGCACCCGGAGAAAACTGCTTGAATTCAAATCCCAGCTCTGTCTTTCTAACTGTGGGGTTTCAGGGCCAGGGGTCCTCAAACTTTTTAAACAGGGGCCCAGTTCACTGTCCCTCAGACCGTTGGAGGGACGACTATAGTTAAAAAAAAAAAAAAACTATGAACAAATTCCTATGCACACTGCACATATCTTATTTTGAAGTAAAAAAACAAAACGGGAACAAATACAATATTTGTATTTGCATGTGGCCCGCGGGCCGTAGTTTGAGGACCCCTGTTTCAGGCAAACCGCTTACCTATTCAGTCCCTCAGTTTCCTCACTGGTAAAATGGGATTGCTATAAGCTACCTTCTATCAACAAGGTGGTTGGAAGGAAGGGAGGAGTTGCTGCATGAAAACCATTTGGATGAATCCTGATGCCTAGTAAGCGCTTAGCAAATGCCGGTTATTTGATACTTGATTTTAGGTGAACTAAAAGTTTTATGAAAGTGTCAGTTAAATCTTAATAATCTTTGGACCCAGTGTAAAAAACAAACAAAAAAAAAAACCTATCACAGAGACTGCTATTTCCTAAGTTCTCCAAATAAATACCTCGCATGCTGAGCGAGTGAGCAGTCACTATGCAGAGATACAGTGAACACGCTAGCGGCTAGTATTCCAAACTGTGAACTCAGAATGTTGTGAAACATTTCAGCTGCTGGTCCTGTCAAAGGTACTTACATGTAAGTATTGTGAAAACATTTTAAGGGCTGATACTGTCAGAGGCATTGAGGAACCACTGTGAATGTTGACATTGTCAAACGAGGTGTCAAATATGGTTATATGAAAACAATGTAACAGCGAGGTCTGTGACATATAGATCTATATTAAAGATATTGCATCACGAACAAGGCGAAGGCAAAGCACAGTCCAAACAAAACACAAAGTTCTACCTTTCAGCTGTTTTTTTAAAAAAAGCTGCCAGGAATCCAGAAATCCGGCACGTACTCATTCTTTTATTTTTTTCAAAAATATTTTTATTGATTTCTGAGAGGATAGGAGAGGGAGAGAGAGAGAGAGAAGCATCAATGATGAGAGAGAATCATTGATCGGCTGCCTCCTGCATGCCCCCCCACTGGGGATCACGCCTACAACCTTGGCATGAGCCCTGACCAGGAATCGAACCGTGACCTCCTGGTTTTACAGATCGACACTCAACCACTGAGCCACACCAGCCGGGTGGCACGTACTAATTCTTTTAAAAACATTATGTTGTCCTGGGTGAGGGAGTGAAACTTATAAAATAAAGGGCCCTTTCAGGGCAGGATTCCAGGAGGAGAAACAAAGGCATGGCCCACAGCACAGTGCGGAAGGCCCCTGACCTAACGGAGGCGTCTCCACACCTTCTTCAGGCTTCCATGGAGCTGGGAGCAGTGTAAGCAACGAGCTAGGTATGGCTGAGATGCTCAGGTGGCAATTTGGGTCACAGTCACAAATACTGAAGTCTCCCGTTACCTTTGCCAGCCCCGAGCGAGTGTCGGGGGGGAGATACCTTCTGTGGCCCTGGGACTCCTGTGTCTGGCCTGGGCGATACAACCCAAGCCCATACCTCACCCAGAGCTCCCCTGTGACGCCATCGCAAATTCCAGGACAATGGATTGTGCCCCACACATTACACATTGCTCTTTCTGAAAGGTGACCTTTACTTTCTAGCGTAAAATCAAAACAAAAGCAAATAGATAAACATACCCGGTTGTTTATAACTGGATTAACTTGTCTATTGAATCCAGGAGGGAAAAATCATCGTTTTTCTGTTTGTTTGGTTGTTTGGTTGGTTGGTTGATTGGTTGGTCATTTTGTTGTTTTTCCATCTGCTGGCCGCATCATTTTGGAAACTGAGTGCCCTGATTAGGAAAGGAAAGAATAACCATCACCTAAATTTTTTTGGCAAAATGTACCATAAAAAATGTCTGCATCCCCTGCTCCTCTAACTCCTAATCCGGGAATGAGGCTCAGTTTCTCATATTTTAACAGTGTGAAATTTGGATGCATTCTTGACATTGATCCTATGCATGGAATGCAGTGTTTCTTTTTTTAATGCCTCACAAAAAGTAGTATTATATTGGGGGGGGGGGGTGCCTCTTACATCGATTGTATTAGTATGCTCGGGGTGCCACAACAAAATACAATAGTCAGAGTGGCCTACATTTATTTTCTCAGAGTTCTAGAGGCTGGAAGTCCAAGGTCAAAGTCTGGGCCTCTCGCCTTGGCTTGTGGGTGGCCACCTTCTCACTCTGTCCCCACAGGGCCTTTTCTCTGTGCACCCCACAATCTTGGTGTCTCCTCCTCTTCTTGTCAGGGCACCAGTCAGATTGGATTAGGGCCCATCCTTATGACCTCATTTAACCTTCACTAATGCTTTCCAGGTCCTATCTCCAAATAGAGCTACATTGAGGGATAGGGCTCAACACAAAAATTGGAGAGTCATACAATTTAGTCATCAGCAATGGTGTCTTAGAATCAAGAAAATAAGGCATAGACCTTATAACCAGTAAAAAAGAAATGAGTGTTTACTGAAGAAAACAGGAAGGATTGTCACACCTTCCCTGACAGCCTGGTTGTTCTGACCCATGGCTGACCACCTCAGAGGCCAAGCTCAGCCGTCAGTGGGAACTAGACCCAGCATTCCCTTCACCCACAGGCCTCCCAGCTCAGAAATGGCTCCCACCACGCTCTCTGTCGTCTCCACAATAATTTGACTCCCTCTAGCTGACAACTCCCACAGAGGGCCTGAGAACCAATGCTGTCCCTGAACAGAATGCGTCCTATAATGTAATCTTCTGTTGAGTAAACCTTTTCTTTCTTTCACCACAGGGTAGTCTTCTCCTGCCTATGACGAGGAGGAACTGGTCCTCTACGCTTCAGTTCAAGGAGAGAGCAGAGTTGTGCCTGTGCTATGATGGTAGCCATGTAAAAATATAGATGCCAAGATGGAGCCAGTCGTCCTGTTAGGAAGAAAGGGAATTGGGGCTTGAGGATGTGTTTTCCATCTTTAAATAATGTCCTCAATGCTTCATAAGAAGGTTTACACAAGAAGAAGCCCTTCACCAGCCTGCTCCCTAACTCCTGACAATGAAGGGTTCAAGTGGCCCCTCTGGTCTTGTTCCAGACAGCCCATAAAATCCACAATCAGAAACAGCTGGCCAAGAATGGATGAGGCCCCTGTCTGAGGGAGGCTGCCTAATGCTGCTTTGGGGTTTTCCCCACTAGTAAGCCGCTCAGGAAAGCTTTCCTTTGCTTTCCTCCTTGTTTTGTACACTTTAATTATTAATTTAATCAAGCCTGTGCTCACTCAGTGCTTTCTACCAGCTCCTCCTCTCACTTCTGTGATGTGGGTGATATTCAATTTTGCACTTTGGCCCGAGGAGCTCCCAGGGCTCGGCCCAGGGAGCTGAGGCGGTACAGGCAGTGCCACCAGGCACCAAACATTCACTGACAATCACGGCCGGTGCAGGAGCTGTTTGAATACCTGATGTCTTCCTGAAATTAGTTCTGCTTTACTAATGTTATAAAATGTGTGCCACTCGTTTATTGCGCAATCTCAACATGCTGGGATGTAAGCGTGAGTGCCTCCATTCACTGCCTTCCATCAAGCTCATCTCATCTCCCATTCCCGTCCCTCAACATCTTCCTCAAATTTCATGACTTCCTAATCACTTTGGGTTATTAAAAGTCAAGTCAGTTTAAAACTTCCATCTCAGACTTCATTTAACTCTTGTCAGCTCCCCAACTTCCAGACAAAGCTTACACCTCCCGACCCGTCAAGGCAAAGCTGGGCTGGGAAGAGTGTGAGCAAGAATGCAAGCGTCACTCTCTGTTGGTGGCCTCAGGTCTCGGCATAGCACAGGTGGACCTGATTGGGGCCATGCCCCCCCTCCCCTGCACACTTCCCTGGGATGGGAGGTCCAACAGCTGTCACCTCTTATTGTGTGTCATGGACTAAATATTTGTCCTTCTCCCCCCCCCCCCCAAAAAAAATCATGTTGAAATCATAAGCCCTAATGTGATACAATTAGGAAGTGGAGTCTTGGAGGATTTATTAGGCCATGAGAGTAAGCCCTCATGAATGGGAGTAGTGATCTTTTAAAGGAGACTCTAGAGACCTCCTTCGCCCCTCCCACCATGTGAGGACACAGTGAGAAGACAGCCAGCCACCCTTATCAGATGTCTAATATGCCAACAATTTGATCCTGGACTTCCCAGCCTCCACAACTGTGAGAAATAAATGTTTCTTGTATATGCCGCCTATTCTATGGTAATTTGGTTATCGTAGCAGTTAACAGACTGATACTGTGACGCCTGCCGCACATCCCAGTCTACAGCCGCTAGGGTCCACCACCCACCAGGCATGTTCTACCTCCAGATTAAATGTCTGTCTAGACCAATTTGGACCCAGTACTAGAAATCCATTTGAAAGCATCCTCTTTAGTCATTCCAAGCACTTGTTTCCTCTAAACTCCCACTTGTCTGGGGACCAAAGTCCAACACTCTCGCAAATAGAAGCTGTGTTAAGCACAAGAAAAGTTCAATAGCACTTTAACCATCTTGGCTTCAGAGAGCAAATGTGCTGCCTCAGAGCCTCCCAGCAACTCCCTGCAGACTCTCAGGTACCTTCTGTCTGGGGCTCTCTTTGCCAGAACCTTGACTTACACCTTGAATTGAAGTGACACAATTCTTTCATGTGTGAGGGTCCCTTCTCTTCACATGAATTGCAAGTATAGCAACATTGGGATGAACTGGCAAGTGCTTGTTCCATCTAAAGGCATCTAGACAGTGATAGGTAATAAACAGAAGTATAGATAGATAGATAGATAGATAGATAGATAGATAGATAGTCCCAGTCATATCAAACAAAACAATGTGGATCTGCAAACTTCCCGTTTGCAGCCCCAGTCTTGATTACAAGCTTAGCCCCTACAATAATGTATACAGTAGGCATTTAATAAGTACCTGTTGGCTGATAACTGACTCTCGGTATAAAATATACCAAGTACTAGGTCACAGAAAGTAGCCCCACCCAGTGTTAAAGGGTCTTGTCTCATGGAGTGAGTCTCCCAGTTTGAAGAGGTAGTATGCAGAGCCACCTGTTCCTCACCTCTCTCTCCCACGGTCCCACATGGGGTAACCATGCATGCACAGGCCATTGGGGAGAGGCTCATGCTTTCTGCAAGGAGGCAATCTGGACAAAGGGGCATAGAGGGGAGAACAGAGTGTGAACCAGGAGAGACTGTGGTTCTCACTCTAGCATAGACTCTGTCCCTTGTTGGGTTTTTAATCGATGCTCAAAGCACTGCCATCAGGTCTGTGCAATCCTTGTGGCCCAGTCACACACATGTGTACATGAGGGTGTGCACACATGTACATGCACACTCACCAACAGCTCTGACCAGCCTTCCTCCTTTCCTTTCCTAACTCCCACTCTTGCTTAATCTGCTCCGTCGCCTTTAGAAATCCTTGGGACATTCGCAGCGTTGAAACAAGTGTATCTCCATTTTCTTGCACCTGTATTTCTTGTAAAGAGCAATTTCATTTTGTGTTTCCATTGTATTCACTCTGACTTCTGCACTCTGGAGCTCCCTCCAACACAGCTCTCCCTGTGAAATGGGAAACACAGCTGACAGCCTCCTCCTCTCCAGTATTTTGTTCAGACCGAGAAAAATGCAGAGGGCTCAGCCCGGAGCATGCCAGCCAAGTGGCGGCTTCATCCCAGGGAAGCAAAGAGAGAGCAGCTCTGCTACAAGCAGGAGCTACAAGCCGCTGTACCCTCTCCCAGCCCCATCTATTCCCCATTGACCTAGAAAGGAGACTTAGGAACTGGTGAGTGCGTGAACACTAGTGTTATTACCACAACCCTTTAAATTGTCTTGTGGCTCTAAATCTCACCTCCAGCAAAATTTTACTCCACAAACGTCCAGAGTGGATCTCACCTCTCAGTCTTCTTAGTGTGGACTTTCCTGGTGTGAGTGCCAAATATGCATCACCTTCAGCTCTTGCCCGCCCTCTCCTCCCTTCTACCCTTCAGCTACGTCCAACTCTTCCCTTAGGCAAGTGCGACATTCTCTCTCCCTTGTCTCTGTGCCCAGAACACCACCCCCTCCCACTTTACCCCTTTACCAGCCAATCTTGCCCTTGGTTGAATGAAGAAATGAGTGAATAATGATCAAGAGGAAATGTCCAGTCTGGGAGATCAAGAGAAATATGGGGGTCTGATTGAGTTTGGGGAGTCACCATGTGGCCCTGAGACTTTCTATGATTGAAAAAAGTGGGGGTGGAGACCAGAGGGTCCTCCAGAAGCTAACGGGTGCGCCCCTAGAAGAGAACGCTGACCACACCCTCAAGAGAAGCAGAGCCAGAGGAGTAAGCAGCCTCCCCATCACCTCCCCAGGCTCCCTACTTTCTTGCTATCCACCTGAGCTAGGAATAGACAAAATCACTTCTCAATCAAGGCTTGTCTTCCTCTCTCACTAGCCACACCCCACCTCTTCTGGGAAAGAGCCATAGCCCTCAGTGCAGCCACACCACTTGGGATGAAGCTTCTAACAGCCCAATCAGCATGAACCTCTAGCCAAAAAGCTGGCATCAGAACTAGCCAGTGTCTCATTCATGCTCAGTGTCCTACCTGCAGGGCACACAACATTCAGAACATTCAAATCAAAATAAAGCCCTCTCATGCAGGGAACTCTGGGGTCCGGGATGGAAACAGCTCACATCAATGGGGCAGAAAAAGCACAGCTCACGCGTGTGGTTTCACCACCTCCGAGGGCCAGGGGCCTGGAAGCCCTTCTTTGGGATCTGAGGAGGACATGCCCAAATGACCTAGGGCATTGCTTTAACTGGCGGTTAGGAGATGGGAATCTGTTCAGAAGAGAGAGCCCAGGTCTACCTCATTTTGATCAGAAGTTTCAGTGCATAAGATGTTTTATAACAGGAAATGGAAAGAACAAACATTTTCCTTAAATTGTTTTCCTCAGGAGGAGAGCTGATAGGAACAAACTGGTTATGGATTGAATTGTGTCCCTCGAAATTCATCTGTTGGAGTCCTAACCCTCCCGTTCAGTACCGCAGCAGAATGCCACTTATCCGGGAATGAGGTCACTGACGATATGATTGGTTGAGATGAGGTCATGAGGGTGGACCCTAATCCAATATGAGCAGCATCCCTACAAAAAGGAGAAGATTGGATACAGACGTGTACACAGGGAACGCTGTAGAAGATGAAGGCAGAGGTCTGGGTGTGTGGTTTTATAAACAGAAGAATACCAAGGTGGCCACAGCCAGAAGTCAGCCCGGGAGCCTGGACCAGCCAGCTCACAGCCCTCAGAGCCCCTACCCTGCCAGACCGCGATCTCAGACCTCCAGCCGCCAGAACCCTGAACAGTAAAGTATTGTCTAAGCTTGCAGTTTGCAGCGCTTCGTTCCGGCAGGCCTGGCAGACTAATACAAAAGCACAAGCAATATATCTAGAAAATATCCTTCCTCCTCAATGTCCATCCAAAACACAGAGATCCGCCTCTGAAACCTCACCCGCACCACAGCTCCATGGCCCACTGAAGGCTTCCCCAACCTGAGTGCAGGAATCATACGTGACACCTGACTTGTGACCATCGTGGCACCTCCTGACTGTCCCTGGACACAGGGCCAGTGCATAGAGTTGTTATGAGTCAGGGCTTTAAAACCAAACAGCCCTGTGTTGGATCTCTCTCTGGCCATCTAGGAGCTGCGTGCCTGTGCACAGCTGGCACTGTTTCCTGTCCCTGGCCTGGAGCCGGCAGCAATATCTGCTTCCCGGGGTCTTTGTGAAGTGCACCTGAGACAGTAAAGGGCACATCGCAGTCCGTAACACCCAGCAATGGGAGCTGGTGCTATGCTGGCTCGAGAGGATGAAGTTAGGGGTCACCCCTTAGATCAGCTGAGTCCATAAAGTTAAAAGAAAAGAAGAATGCTATTTACTGACGCAGCCCCGTGGGCTCCTCTGCAGTGCACGCTGGCCCGGCAGAGGGTCCCACCCAAGAGAAAGGAAGGGGAACAGGCAGATGGCTGCGGGCAGCTACAGGGCCTGGATGGAAGGAGAAACACGAGAAGTCTGAGGTCGGAGCAGCTCAGCATGAGTGTCTGACGAGCAGCACCAGAAGGTTGACCAACCTCTCCGCTGGCTGAGGGGACACAGAATTCCTACCCTGCAGGGCAGACCATGGCCTCCTGCTGCACGCCTGTCAGCGCAGAGAGAAGAAGAGGCCTCAGGTCATGCCACATGGGGACGGAGGTTGCCTGGATGTCGCTGATAGGAAAGATGTAAGTCGTGGCAAGCTCTGGGCCTGTCGAGCGTGAGGTTAAGGAAATCCACACTCAGGGGACCCCTAAGTAGTGATGTGCTGGAAAATGTGTAACAACTGGGAGGGAGCATTGCCAGTTGTCATGGTGTAAGCATTCCCACCAAACTGGAAACCATCAAGAAAATAACCATCAGTTCACCAAGCTCCTGAAGATTTAACAATGGGCCCTTATGAGCCTAGATTAGAAGCTGGCTGTGCACACTGAAGCCAAGGTGGCATTGGAGCAGACCCTTGACCCTAGTTCAACAAGATGCTCTGTCCATAGCAGGTCCTTAGCCACATGGCTCCTTTGCTCCATCCTCAACCTGCTCTGGCACCTGTGCCTGCTGCTCCCCGCCTCCCTTATCTACTCCCAGAAGGTGACCTGGTAGCTTGGGGTAAGGGATGAGCCATTTCAGGTACACAACTGGGTCCTCGCTGGGAGCCTCAGGAAATGCCTTGCTCCATGCAGGATGTGCTGGCTCTCCAGGAATGAGAGTCTGCAGGGTTGGGTGAAAGGACCTGCAGGGAAATTCAGCCCGAGTTCTGCATCCTTCAAGTGGGCTCTGAAGATGTGATGCATGCTTTAGTTCCCTTTCATGCACTCAGAATAGGAAGCTCTCAGGCCACCGCTCGTCCACCCCCACGTCTGGACATGCACTGACATCCACCATAGCAGCTGCTGGACGGTGCTGCTCTCTGGTTGACAAGAATCATGCAGAGTAATATTCAGGACCCACCTGATTAGGTCACACTGCATTGGCCCATCCCCACTTAGACTTGTTCCTCCTGGGCAAGACCCATTTCAGCTTACATCTGCTCATGGGCTGCTTCAAGGGAAGTTCAGTTGACAGGACAGTGTTTTGTTCTCCTCGGGTAATGAGGTCCAGAGGAAAATGGCCCCGCCCGCCAGCCAGCCAGAATAGCAGATGAGGTTCGCCTTCAGCTCTGATGATGGCTACAACCTTGTGGCTGCCTGCAGCTGGCCCATGGGTTAGTGCACATTGGCCTGCGGGGGGCGGGGGGGGCCCAAAGCCAGATCAGGAAGCTTCAACCCTGAGTTAAGTGAGAGGCTGGGCAAATGCCCGGCCAGAAGCTGAGAGACTGGTTTCCATCAGCCCCCACCTAACTCGCTGTGGCTGCAGGCGAGTCGCCCCTGAACCCTCTAGGCTTCTGAGTCTTCATTTCCTCCACATAACAGGGGGTGTGAAGAGGGATGGAGATGATTCACAACCAGCATCACAAGATGTTATTTATAAAGGCAAAGTGACGGTGGGAATTTGCAGGAGGCAAATGGAGTTTTATCCAAAATGCTTTATTGATCATCCAATCACTGCTGACCTCAATAAATCTCGGCCTGTACCGCTGGAGCCAAAAGCTTGAGGTAGCAAGTGCATTGCCCAGCTTGATAACACTGTTGGGACCCCTACAGGTAGCCCCCTATGAGTCTGTGAAGATGAGAAAAGTAAACCTTGGTCAGCAAACATCTGGTATATTCCCTTCCAGTCCTCACCACCGTGGCACCACACTCAGGACACAAGCTTGGCCCACACCCACTGGGATAATCCCAAGACAATCTATTATTAAAGAATTGAGCACTGCCTGAGGTCATTGCCAAGTTGTCATGAAGGAGATGGAAGACGGCTCAGGACTTCCTACCCATTATCGTTGCCTCCACAGTCAACGATACAAGGACACTCATTACTCTTTGGTTCGGGAAAATCACGGGAGACCTACCATCCCTACCCCCCAATCATAGACCCAAAGCAGGTAAGCCCTAGTTAATGGAAGAGCCCTCTTATCAGCCATACTTGATTACTATTTCGTATCTCAGTTCCACATGAAGGGTTTTTAAACTTTATATAATTTTCCAAAAGGAGAATCGAATCTGAAAGTGACTTTGTAATGCAGCCCTCCTGCGTCCTTTACATCCTTAGCCCTAGAGCAGCGCGCAGGGCTTCACAACCCAGCTCAAGCGAAGGTGTACCCGAGCCTGTGCGAGAGCTGAGAGCTTAGTCATTTGATGAAAAGGAGAGGCTCTGGCAGTGGGGGTTAAGGATAAAATGGGAATTCAACTGCACACTATTTATATACATTCTTGTGAATACATATTCAATTAAAGATTTCTTAAGAGCCAATTCTGTATTCCCAATTTAAAATAGTCAAGTGCATACAGCATTCTTGGGATAAAAAGGAAGGTAACTCCATTTGACGCGTGTGCCCCAGATGGAATCAACTCCCCCCAGCCCCATTCTTCTTCGCCGCTGGGCAGGAGCCTCGTTCCTTTTCTCTTTTCCTCTCAGGCCTGAGAAGCCGCCCTCCCTGCTAGCTGTCACCAGGTGGGTGTTCTCCTTAATGCTCTGGAGCACGCTGGAATGCAGTGTGAATACAAGATGCTACAGCTAATAAAGTTTATCAGAATGGCTTGTCATTATTTTTGCATCATTATACAATTACTGCAGCTTTGGAAGGTAATAAATCACTGCACAGGTGACAAATGGAGAAGCTAAGAAGGACAGTTATTCTCACAGATAAAGCAACGGCTGACACTAACGAGATGCGGTGACTGGGTGTTCAACCTTTTAGAAAGCGTCCTGTGGTCCTTGGAGGTGTCAGCGGAACAGCCATCTACACCTGAAAGCATGCCAAGTCCATGGCCAAGACCACAAAGGAGCTGGAAACTGCAATGACTCCAAAAATGTGTGTCCCGATTTCACTCCTCGAGGGCCCAGAGGGAGCGTCATAACACCAACAACCAAACTCCAGCGAGCCTAAGCTTCATTGGCTCAGCTGTGTGTGCCCAGACAGCCGGTTATCATTCATCCCAACCCAGGGATGTCTCTAAGGAAGCCTGTGTCGTCATGCATGCATACATACGTATATGCACACGTGTGTTTGAAGTTGTGTAAGTACCGAACTGTCCCTGCATAATTTCCTAAAACACTAAATTTTGGGTTGGTTTTTACACTTAGGTAAAAAATAGCAGAGCATATTTTCTGCAGACTATAAAAAAATAGATGTCTACACTAAGGTCAAGCAGGAGATATCTGAGTCCAAGAAACAATGCTCCAGGAGAGAACTGGGAAGCATATGAGGGGGTTGGAAAAGAAAATTGGTTCAACTCCACTCTGATGCTGATGGCTGTGCTGGCTGAGGTGCCCTGGACTCTCTCCAACTTGATCACTGGGCTCCTAGAGCACAAGGAATGATGAGAAAAGAGCTAAAGGGAACCTCTTCCAGAAAGTTCTAGGGAAGCCATATATTTGGAACCAAACTGCACCACTAAATAAGAAAACACCTTGGTTTTAATGAGCAAATCAAGCAACTAATGCCTGGAAGTGGGAAATTCTGGGGCAGCGAATTACACTCTGGAGAAGCGGTTCTCAAAATGTGGCCCCAGCCAAGGGCATCAGCATCACTTAGGAACTTGTTAGAAATTAATTCCTGGGTCCTACCTCAGACCTACTAAGTCAGAAACTCCTCGCTACCAACTCAAAAAGGATGCCCAGGCTTATGCATTCCTCCAAGGCACTGGGTCAGCCTATGATTATGCATTTTCTGTTTATGCAGGGCTTCCGCAGCTCATGTGCAAGTTGGGCACTGCATACATTCTCCCTGATCGGGGGATATTTGGCGGGGGGGAGGCGGGGGCTAAAATATAGGTCATGCTTGCTCCTGAGTCGTGAGTTTAGTGTGCTACATATGGCCTAAAGGTGCATTTTAAAAACTATATGCAAAGATATCATATAAGCTGGCAGCTCATGTTACCTTCATCCCTTTATTCAAATAAATCTCAACCTTCAGGATGAAAGAAGATGAGCAGCAGGTGGAAATGAGAATCTTACCCTTCCAGATAGATGGATGACCAGCTTAACCAAAGATGGTGATTTTATTCCCCGTAGAGACATGAACTCACCAGAGCCAAGTTCTAGTGGCCAATCCCCCTGAAACTAAAATGATTTCCAAAGCTCTGAAGCTCATGGCCTGCACGACACTCTTCAACTTGCACCCAATCTACAATCAGTGTTCTCCAAATATTGAAGCAATTTGGGGCCCTGTTGAGTCCAGCTGAGTCCAGCACCAGAAAACCAGCCCAGATGACAATCAGGCCATGTGGGGCTCACACTGAGCCCATGGAAACAGATTCTTCCTCACAGAGGGAATGGCAACAGGACATAGTTTATAAGCTTTAGCAACATCTAAAATACCCATCAATCCTTGCACCCACACAACTTCCCAAGGTGCCAGCATCGCCCAGGGTCTCCTCTCCAAATTAAACAAGCTGAGTAAGGGCACTGGAGGGGGTTCAATCCTTCCTCTGCCCCAACCCTTCCCGAAAAAAAGGGGGGGCACAATGAGGTGGCTCCGCTTGTACCTTCTCATCCTAAGACTCCACCACATCCCGGAGAAACCTCCTCAGATTAGCGAGACTGGGGTGGGGAGTTACTTCCCCCTCGTTACCTCATGCGGGAAAATGATCATTTTGTATGTTGCATGCTGGGTGATCCATTTCAATCCCCTGGAGAGTCCCTGGGTCTGTTGAGCACATTCATTCTCTTGTTTCTAGTCTATTCTTTTGATTTGCACAACTTGAACCTGCTGTCATCCTTCTAAAGCGGGGAGAGAAGAGGAAATGAGAAGCAAGGGCAGAGGGAGCAGGAGAGAGGGAGGCGAAGGAGCTGGATCCTGTCATTCCCCAGCTAGACACTCCCCTTCATCCAGGTCTAGGACAATCTGCCTATGCCCCTCATTCACCACCTCAGCAGCCTGGACCCAGATCTCACCTGCACATATCTATGCTGCGTTGTTTTCAAGGTTAAGTGTAATGACAATGATAATATGACAATATCATCATTATCATCAGAGCTGGGCTGATCTAAACTAAATACTAGGATGTGCCTGATATTCAACTGGAAGACACACAAGAATCGCATGAGGTTGGTTACAATTATTATCACTATTTCATAAGCTAATAACTGGAAAAACCTGGAATTTGAGCTCCAGCAATCTGACCACACATCTCCATGCTCCTAATCATTATGTTAGACATTAACCGTTCCCTGACATGGAACTCCTGGGCCCTTCTGTGCTCTCACACCTGGCAGTGAGAGACCCGATGAAGCTGCAGTTCAGGAATGACATTCCTTTCCCCAAATCACGATTGGGTGCCTTTTTCTCAGCCCCAAGTCAGAGGATACCTTGTATATACAGAAACTGGATAAAAATAATCAAGAGATAATCTGGACCCAAGAACCTCCAGGTCCTGGCATCGAATCCCAAGACTGGCCACACAGTAGCGATGAAGGGAAGGACATGAGAGCACTGTGTTCAGGGGGCTTTATAGGAGCTGGAATTGTCACCTTGGGTGGGATGGGAGCTGGGTGAGGTTGCAGAAGAAAACTTGGGAGGAAGCCAAGGACATATCTACCTTGTTTTAAAGTTTTGCTCCCCGCCCCCAAAATAAAGGAAAGGCTAGTCTCGCCCTTCCTTAACTTCTCCTCCCTCATCTCCAGCGACCCTCCTCCTAGGACACAGGAAGGTCAGAATACTATGTATTAAATTAAATTTTTAATTTATTTTATTTTACATATGAAATTTTTTACACATACCAAATGGAACAGAAAATAATTTAACAAACGCCCTTGCACTTACCACCCGGCATTTAAATAGACTTTTTAGGAGCAGTTGAGAATCTTAATCAGTTTTCAGAGCATTGCTATTTACAGGAAAATATGTTCTAGATTCTAAAAAAAAAAATGTCTTAGAGATGAATTCCTAGGATTCCCCTGCCAGTCTGCAGTAGGGTTAAGTAACTGCGTCCGAAGGACCTAGGGTTCAGAAGGTCCCAAAACAAGGCCAGTGACTTCCACCTTCCCCATCCATAGCCTCTCCCACCGCCATCACCATCACCACCACCACTGTGTCCAGAGCAGTTACTTACACAAAGTCTCCCAATGGAGAGCTCACTTGGACTGCTTCTCGGTGAACCAGCCGAGCCGGCACCATTTCCACTATTTCCACCTGACCCATAAAATGTGCTTGTCCTGAGAGCACATAGCCAACCAACTCGATGGACACTCCAGGCCTTTTACTAATGGCTAAGTATGTCGCATTTCTGAGGTTAGATGTTTACAAGTTAATAGGAACCATCTAGAAACAGTGCAGGGCAACCCACAGCAGGAAGGTCATTACAAGAGGGCTTATGGGTACATGGGGATCTTCCACTGCATCTCCAAATCCACTCTCCAGTCTTCTCTCCCTGGGAGGCTGACCTATATGGACCACAGGAGGGCTCCCTTGCTTCCAGCTTTCTATTGGGTTTGGTCTATCAGGGAGCACCCACGGGCATGAGAAAAAATGAGGAGAATTCGGTCCAAGAATTTATCCTATTGGTCCTTCCTGACACTCACTTTTCTAGGCTTACGAGAGGTAAGGAGCCCTGATAGTCCTGCCCTGGGACTCTGCATTATCCCTGGGGTTCCCTTCATCCTGACTATATATTTGCACAGATTCTATTAAAGTCCCCTCAAATTGCCCAATTCGAGTGTGACCCTATTCCTGCTAAGACTGTGACACCAGTCTTAAGGAAGGAACTGAAACCTCTTTCTCAGCACCCCTCACATCTTGCCACCTCCCCTCTCTCGGACAGATGACTTAGCAGGAGCCACCAACACAGGCTGTTCCCACGCCCGGTAAGGGGGGTACAATCCTGAGGCCTCGTTCAGCTGCACGTGCCCTGAGCCCTCTGCCCTGGGCTCTCCAGGCGTACTTGGTGAGCATAGCACTGCAGGTGAGGGCACTCCACACTCCTGCTCCCACCAAATGAAGTCCCCCCCTAATTCTAAGCAGCTCTCTTATGCTTTATGCTTCTTCATAAAAGGATAGGACATATTATAAGCAAAATAGGCTTGCTAAATATAGTCTATTCAGTCTAGGGAAGGCTAAATTATTCATAACCAGACCAGGATATACAATGCACGTTAAACGCAAATCCATTTTTTTATTTTGGTATTTTTTTCTGAGGCCTGTGTATTCAGCGCCCTGCATTGATCTATAAGTGCACCGCCCCCCCCCCCCCCATGCCTTCATTGGCTTAGGATAAAGTTCTCAGCATCAGGGCCAATTACCAAGCTGTGAATACCCGTGGTCTCACCCTCTGCAGGAGAGTGGCGACCACAAGGTCATCGATTGTCCATCCTGTGCAACGTGGTTCTGGAGGCATGAGCATCCCGGGAAAGGATCATCAGCTCCCCACAGAGCCCCAAGGATAAACAGGCCCTACAACAGACATCAGAGGAAGCAGGCCAGCTCAGCATCTACTGCACCATGAAGGCAAGATGGAGCAGGATGACGGTGACAATGAAAGCCACTGAGCCCTTGAGATGATCGATGCCCAGGAAACAGTGCACAAGTCCCCTCCCACACAGAGGTCCCATCTGGGCGGGTGCATTTCGAATTATTTTCAGCCCGAGCCCCCTTCACACAGAAGCTGCTGATTAGATTTTTTTCTGCAGTATGAGAATCGCTGTGGAAAATACAGATGTCTCTGAGACATTCTTCTTTTTACTGGTGGTGCTTTCCAAACAAGACAAGGTAGAACCATGCGATAAATCACAGATATCAGCCGTTCCCTTCTTTCTGAATGCCACTCCAGGAGCCGCGGGCTCAAGCAATGGACCATGACCAGGAAGCTTCATGGGGGCACCTCAGAATCTTCCCTGAAAAGGTGGGAGGGGGGTGGTGCAGTGGATCAAGCTATAAAGAGAGATTAGTAAGTAATAATCTGCCAAGATATGGCGTTTCTGTTCTAAAAGTACAGGGAAAACTGTCATAAATAGATTATCTCACTGCTAAAATGGATACAGAGTTTATGAATAGCAGAAAGAAAGAGGTTTTCACTGAGGAGAGAATGTGGCATTCAGAATGAAATGGACAGCGAGGTTGGTCATGCATCTATTCCCAGGCACCCCACAGTTCCTTAAGCTCCTTGGAGATTGGGGTAAGTTCTGCTTCCTAAATGTGGTCACAGGCTGCATAGATTTAAAGGGCAAACCTTCTGCTGCTTGACTCCTGTGAGTGATTTGGGTAGCAGCCCTTGGCCTTCCAGAACCTACTGTCAGAGGACGTGGCTGCATAGATCACCTGACCAGGGGCAGTGAGCAATAGGGAATTCTGTGTGCTGGTGTCCCCTGACTCCACCGCTGCCACTCCCAGCCCTGGAGATGGCCCAGACTTCAGGATGCTTCATCTTGCAAATGACTGCCTGGTTTCCTCCGGTGTGAGAAGAGTGTGCTTTATCGATCAAAGCAAAGAGCCTGGGATGATGGATTCTGCAGGACTTCCTGGAGCCAGCAAGCCTCCTGCGCGCTAGTGAACATTTTGTTCCATTGCCTGGATCCCTGGATGAAGAGCTCCCTGAAAATTTAAACCAGCAGAACAAGCCCTATCCAAAGTCAAAGTGCTGGGAGGCACTGGGAGAGGGGCCACCTGGGCTCGGACCCCAGTTCACATGCTTGTCGGCTGGGGCCCTCTCTGCAATTAATGAGAGGCAACACCGCCTTGCCTACTGCCTGGGAAGGCCAAGGAAGGACATATGAGAACATCTTGTAAACACCACAGCACGGACAGCCCCGGGAGATCGCTACCCTTCTCACCACGGAAGCCATCGCAGTCCTGAAACCATAACAAGCCCGTATGCTTTTTCCTTCCACCAGTAACTCCAAGCATAGCCCCCTCACCACCATCACCTGGAAACTTGTTCATCATGCAAATTATCAAGACCCAGACCCAGTGCATCAGAAATGCTGGTGTAGGGAGAAGACGAAGGGGGCGAGACCGATGTTTACCAGGCCCTGTAAGTGATTCCAGTGCACGTTCAACCACTGCTCCAAGGAACGTAGGACTTGTCTGGCACTGGGTGTCTCCATCCCAAGTCGACTGGGACTGCCTGGCTCACCACCTGGCCCTCTTCAGCCTGAGACAGAAGAGGGGTGAGTGGGTACAGAGAAGAGGGGCCCATCCCCTCCCCCAGCCCTGGGGGAAGTTCAAGCTGGAGGTAAGCAAGCAGGGCCTCCTTATCAATCTGCAAATGGGCAGAGAGCCCCGGCATGTGTGCTGGGTTGGACTCGCTGAGACTGGCGAAGCCGGGGTGGTAGGGGCTGGGGAGGAGACCAGTGAGTCCCCCGGGGCATTTGTGGGATGTGAGCACCCAAACCCGGGGCAGGTGATTCCCTCAAGGGCCCCTCTCAGCCCAAAGCTGGTTTTCCTCATTCAGTACAGACACAGATGCTCTTAAATTAATACACTGCATGGACCCTTCCAAGTAACACACTGTGCTTAATCCTCAAGCCTCCCGAAACCTCCCCTTGCCCCCTGCCAATCACATCAGGCCTATAAATAGAGAAGCTTCGGGGAAAGGAGTGGCTGCAATTGCATGATTTATTAAGATGATTATATATTATTTATGTAATAATGACATACGTGATTATATAGCATTATAATCATGCCTATATTCTGGCTTTATTAGCCATAAGACATCATTTCTGCTTTTAAGGCTTTTATGGTTTTTTAAAAGACTTTAATTATTTGTAATTTTATTGGAATGCACCCTGAGGTTTTAGAGTGAAGAAGGCTGCTCTAAAAATCAAATATACGGTATAAATAAGTATTTGGTGTCTACTATCATTTCAAGAGATTTAGCCGAGTATTAAAAGGTTTGGTTGTCCCAATGTGTGTGGCTGGAAAGGACACCACATGGTTCAAAACCATCTTCATTTATTCATTCATTCGATGAGCGGACACGTGCTGAGGGCCCAGCATAGGCCAGGCACTGCGCAGGGATATAGCTTGGGATATGCTTTCTCTGTATAGACGGGGAGGGATTCTGGGAGAAGTTTCCAGGGAAGCACCTCTAGGGTCCAGAGAAGACCCTGTCACCAGGTCTGTGCAGTCTGTATGATTTCCCCTCGCTCTAAACAAGGGTGCTGGCCATGCGGGCTGTGAGGCCTTGCCCTCTTCGTAAGCATTGTTTGGCACAGGTATTCTAACCTAGGTCACTGAACACACATAGAAAGAGAAGTCAGAGCTAGGGATTGCCTCCCTGGACCTCTGGCTATGCAGGGACTGAGCCCAGGAGCCCAGGAGTTCTAGACGGTAAGGCCAGGGATCCCATACCAGGGCCACCAGTGGAACGCTCACTGCTGCCTCTGGGTGACTTTCCCCACATCGCCTCTCCGATGTCAGGCCCACAGCCCTGGCAGGGCACCCATTCGCCCGTCTGAGCCATCATCAAGGCACTGGCAAAACAGAAGCACCAACTGTGATGTCCTAGACTGGGACCAGGAACCATGACTGGTGCCCATATCTGTATTCACCATGGTGTCTGCCAAGGTGCCTCGTCCGTGAGTCTCCATGGCACAGAGGAGGCTCTGCGCCCACAGGACCTGGCCACGGCCAATGCCAGCTCCCCTCCGCCCAGCAAGCCCTACCGCCCTTCTCCTGGAGAATCTGCGACCTGACTGCCCTTCTCAGTCCTGATGAAACAGTTAAATCCTTTTAAAATTTTCTGAGGGGATGCCTCATGTCTTCATGTGGATTAGAAAAGACTATTTTCAAAATCAAAGAACAATCGTTAGGGGAAGCAGCTTCCTCACCAGGGACCTCTGTGTGCACTTGACCCATAAGGAGCACTGGCCGCTGGAGGAAAGCTGGTCAGGGCTCGGGAAGGAGCGTTAGACCCCTCTTGCAGCCAGCTAGCTGTCCACAGGTCAGGAGGGACCCGCCAGATAGCGAGGAAAAGTGGGAAATCGTGCTTGAGATGATCCTTTGAAAATCGAATCTAGGGTGTGAAGGAAGTTCAGAACCTCCTGGAAGCAGGAACTAGATAAGCAAGAAGTCACTTAGTGGCCCCTCTGACTTTTCCTGGCACTCAGCAATGTCCCGTTAGCATTTCTGCCTAAAACTTGAGATAGAAAGACCCAGTCATTGTCACCCCAGAGTGAAGAAAGAACCCAGGCACAGGTCCTGAAAGAGGCAAGTCCAGGCAAGAACACAGAATGGCAGACAGGGCGTGGTGGGCACCTGTGGCCGGGTGCCTTCTCAGTGCGGGCACAGTGCTCAGGGCTGGGCATGTGAGAGGAGGCTTCCATCCATTCTTTGGGATCCTTCAGGCTCTCTCAGAGCAAGCTAAGAGCCAACACAAGCCTGGCTTCTCCAGCACCCACAGCGGAAGACCAAGCTGGCAGTGGACGCTAAATGACAAAGCCCTGTGGGACAGGTGAGCAAATCCTAGGGTTATCAATCAGTCCGCTATTCATATGCTCAACAGAGGCACATTAACTCCAAGGGCCCAATTAGCTTCTCAAAAAGATCATCTACCCCACCCCCAAATTATCCCAAAAAACTGGTATTGGAAATCTTTATCTCCCTTCCCCATTCTTTATCACCTGGGTTGCTGAGTCCTCCTTGGATGAACAAAGTTCTGTGGGAGCACAGAGCACAAAGGAACTCCCATGGAGCTACTGGCCAAGACGGCAGAGCAGTGACATAGAAGCCGGGTCTTAAAGGTTAGTTAGGAGTTTGCCATGCAAATGAGAGTGGAACAGCCCAGGCAAGAGATGCAACAGTTGAGAAGCAACAGAGCCAAGAGGAGGGGTAACAGTGGAATCCAACCTTAAAGACTTCCCATGCTGCCCCCTGCCAGCTCAGGGGAGGGTCCTACAGCCAGAGTCTCTGGGTCCCTGGCCCAGTGGGGATATGCATGGTCTCCTCTATAAGTTCACTCACAAGCATATGATTTTACACTCTTTTTTTTTTCCTAAACAGGCACAAAAATAATCTCCAAAGTCGACACGCCCAGAGCTCCTTAACATCCCCATATCTGTGAGTCTGTGAGCTAGCCTCCCACCCAGTGTGACTCCGGCCTCCCCACCAATGCTGCTGTGGCACTTTTAATGTTTACCATCCTGTGTCACCCTGGGTCTGAGCTACTCTTCCAATTAAAACCTGGTTACACTTCTCTTTCCAAGTGCAAAAGAATCCAATTAAAGTTAATGAAAGCAATCAGTCTGCAAGTCTTGGGGTGTTCTGCCCCATTTGTGAGCATAGGTAATCACGGCGCTGACCTTGTGGAGGGAGCCGAGGCCTGGTTGTTCTCTGTGAGGGAGCCAGGCTGGGCTGGCCGGGAAACCCGTCATTTAGGAGGTCACGCTGCACGGGTTCCCCACGAGCTCAGGATGCCGTTAAGCCCTAACTGAAAGTCTGTCCTTTCAGGAGCCTTACACTCACTTGGCTGCCAGATGGCTGGAGGGCAGCAGTGCCTTCCATTAGAGCTGAGATCCCGGGATACCCCTTGCAGTTAGGACAACCCCGACTTTCTATCTGGCTCCTGCAAGGCAGCTCTGGACCCCAGGATACAACCATTACGACACCCAAAGACCCTGAGAAGGAATCAGCTCAAGTCCACAGTCTGAGTTATTACAACATTCTCCCGCCCTTGGTGCTAACGAGATGGACATGCTGGGTGTCAGCTCAGAGGATCCGGGTAGGACCTCTTGTCAACGAGACCCCATGGCCTTGCAGGGAAACTATGAGGACACATAGCATAAGGCTTTCTGCTTAATAAACACTTGCTGATTTAATATCAAAAATATGGACCTGTGGCCCAGCCGGTGTGGCTCAGTGATTGACCAGGAGGTCAAGTTTTGATTCCCAGTCAGGGCACATGCCTGGGTTGCAGGCTCAGTCCCCAGTGTGGGGTTGATCAATGATTCTCTCTCATCATCGATGTTTCTCTCTCTCTCCCTCTCCCTTCTCTTAAAATCAATAAAAATATGAGTTTTTTTAAATATATAAACCCATGAGGGTTGCTTGTCACCATTCATTCCCATGGGGGCATGTCCTCCCAGGCCACTCCTGCTCCCCCCTCGCCTGCCCAGTTCCATGGAAAAACCACACTCCCATCTAAGCCGCATGGGTTCCTCGGGCTCTGCATTTATTCGGAAGGCTGACTCACCCAACACTTATTTCTTGGCAGAATCATGCAGTTTTGACCACAAAGCGATTGTCGCATGGTTTCTGTTTCCTGGGAGCATTGCCCTTGGATGTGAGACTCTGACCCTGACCTCGCCTGACTCCGGTGCCTGAGCCGGCCCTGCTCTCGGGGAGCCGCAGCTCTGGCCGGGAAACAAAGCTGACACTTGTGAGCAGCTGGAAAACCGAACAAGGCAGTAAATAATTCAGCGCTACTCAATTACATAATTGATTAATTATAACTAATTGCTGCTTAAATGAACTGCTCTAGTCCACATTGATCTTCCTGGGCTCTGACCTCCTAGAGGGGCCAGGGTCTCAGCCGCTCACCCTGGCTCGTGCACACAGCCCAGAACATTCCCCCGTCCCATCACGGATGCGTCTCCCCCCTTACAATGGAGTGTCCCCCAGGGCAGGACCAGGTCTTTTTGAGCCCGGCCCTGGTTTCTTCCTCCTCCATTTCCCACAGCAGAATCAGCCCATTCCGAGCATAAGGCTTTTTGCTTAATAAACACTTGCTGATTAATATAAAAAATATGGACCGCTGTTTACATAGCCAGTGTGTCCCCAGCTCTACATGCTTATGAGTATAAAGAGGGTCACATAATCAGAATTGATTTTACTTTAATATTTAGCACCCCACACCCAGCCACCAGCATGCTTTTCAGAATGGCCCATCCTATGTTGCTCTACTCTGTCTTGTTAAGCCACCAAGATAGTGATTCCACAGTTGTGTGTCACCGGCCACACTGCCTGCTAGGATCTGTCCTGGGGCTATCACTCTGACTGTCCATGCAAGACCTTCCTTTCCCTTAGGACAGTGGTTCTCAACCTTCCTAATGCCGCGACCCTTTAATACAGTTCCTCATGTTGTGGTGACCCCCAATTTCATTGTTACAAATTGAACATAATTAAAGCATAGTGATTCATCACAAAAACAATATGTAATTATATATGTGTTTTCCGATGGTCTTAGGTGACCCCAGTGAAAGGGTCGTTCGACCCCCAAAGGGGTCGTGACCCACAGATTGAGAACTGCTGCCTTAGGAGTCGTCTGATGGATGATGGGAAGGAAGGGCAACCCGGAGACTTGCCGACCTTTAAGGATCCAGGTCCCCACTGGGCGTGAGCAATGGGAGGAGTCTTTACTCATCACTGGGTCCCCATAACCTGAACAAGACCCCTGTATCAGTCAGCTGGGGCTGCCGTAACCAAATACCACAGACTGGGTGGCTTAAAGAACAGAAGCTAATTTTCTCACAGTTCTGGAAGCTGGAGGTCCAAGGTCAAGGTGTCAGCAGGTTTGATTTCATTCCGAGGCCTCTCCCCTTGCCATGGAGAGGGCTGACATCTTGCTGTATGTTCACGTGGTCTTCCCTCCATGTGCATCTCTGTCCTAGACTCCTTTTCCAATAATGACGCTGGTCAGATTGAATAAGGGCCCACCCATATGACCTCCTGAAAAGCCCCATCTCCTAAAACAGTCATATTCTGAGCTACGGGGGTGAGGACTTCAACATACGAATGTTGTGGAAGACAATCCAGCCCATAAAAACTACACATAGCCTACATGCTTAGTAAGTGTGATGGGCTTAGGGAAATGACAGAGGGACAGGGGGATGGACAGAAACATAGGATGACCGCTACAGAGGTGGGGACAGAGCAAAGAGTCTGAGAAATGGGTTGGAAGCGTCTTTCTCAGTCCTGGCCCTTTCTGTCCTGCCTCATCCTTTTCTTTCTGCCTGGAAGGGACCACCTTTGAGGGTGATTTCCTTTGTTCGCTCACAGCCAGGAAGAGAGACAGGACTTTGGTAATCGCGTGGAGAAGGATGATAAGGGATGTGACCCCGAAGTGGGCATGGACATGATCCGTGCTGCTGTCCCCACATGGGCCTCTGGGGAGGACCAGGCTCCCTGCGGGAGACAGCAGAAGACAGAGCCCAGGCCCAGGCCTCCCGTGTGATGCCAGGAAGTGCTAACTCACCACTGAAGTGAAGACTTTGTCAGTAACCAACCCCGGAAAGGGAGACAAAGTGGAAGCCGGGCCTTTGTCTTTTCCTGCTCAGCACAGTGTCACAGGGTGGAACAGGAGCTACGTGCCTGGCAGCGGGAGAGGAGAGACTCCCGGTAATCGCACTGGGCCCACAGTGCTCAGGGTCAGCAAAACAAAGAGGAGGAAATTGCCTCCACAGATTGGCTCCAATATCAGGTTCAACGAAGAAGAAAACACAATTTGTTCATTTGGAAAATGACTCCAGTGACGTGAATGCCATTCACGTGGTTGGGATTCAGGGGGTAGCACAACAGCCCCTGGGGGAGGCCCCTCTGGGGGAAAGAGACAGTTTGCTGCTTTCAGACCCAAAAACAATTCTGCAGGTCAAGCAAGTGGACAGCGCAAGACCCTCTGTGGCATTGATGCGTTTAAGCATTGATGCCCCATGAGTCAGCAGGGCTCCGGGGGGCTCCCAGCAGCTTTCCAGAGGCAGGTATCAAGGGTGCCTGGCCTGGCACCCAGAGCAGGCCACACTGCCCAGGCACCCCAGGACCTGGGGCCACTGAGGCAGAGCTGAGGGCAGGCACCTGTGGGCTCCTTTCGCCAGCAAAGGGGATGTCAGCTCACAGGCACGTCTGCATCCATCCACCACACGGGGCCTTACTCTATAAGTCCCTTTCCCATCTGCGGACTGGGGCCCTGGACACCTGCCAAGCCTTGTACAGAGGATCCAGCACAAGGCCTGGGTGCTGGGGACCATTCCCATGCCAGGCAGGCTCTAGGCTGGAGGAGTGCCCACCACTTGGCCTGGGATGGTGCAGGTTTATGCCTGTGGCCCCAGCATCATCCTCACCAGCCAAGCGTCCCCATTTGAATACTAATTAAACAGCGATCCCCTGGGATAGGAGAGGACCCGACCCCCACCCTGCTATGCCTTTCAGCTGCGTCACTTCTCATGAGCCTGACGCTGCCTGGTGAAGGCACATCAGGCCAGGGGCCTCTGCACAGTGCAGGGGTCCTCCCGTCAGGCACTGCAAACAGGGGGCCACCTAGAAAACACTATGGGCGTGAGACAGCGCTCAGCTCCCGGTTCCTGCTCAACCAGCGGCCCACACTGAGCACATTTCACCATTGTGTCCACAGTCTGTGAGCCTCAGAATTCCCCAGCACAGCCGTTCCCAGCGATGAGCCCCAGCCCCTCTCTCCTCATGCTCCCAAGTACCTTTGCAATGAAGCCTCATCCTCGAATGAAGTCCAGACGTGTCCCTACCAGTATATCCTGCCTGGGCTGAGACCTCCCAGACCCACCCTCAGATACAGAGACAAATCCCCAACGCATCACTGGGTACTTGTCACCACTGGGCAATGAGCAGGCAGTAAGAGATGGTTTTGTGTAGGAGGTGATCTAAGTTGGAACTTGAGGAATAGGGAGGCTTTAGATCTGTGACAGATGCCGAGGAAGAGGGACGTGATGGTGCTGATGTGGAGAAGGGTGAGAACCACCCAGAGACTGTGCAGGAGGGACACGAGGACAGGGACCTGAGACCAGCCTGACCGCATCCCTGAGAAGGCCGGGCCACTGCACACTCGCCCACCAGCTCCCACAGATCCCACTCTCTTAGCTCTCCCACTTAACGACACTGTCTGGCATCTAATGGGCTCTTAAACATAACGCTGTTATTGTGGACAAAGTTTAGTTGTTACTAATTAAGTCAATGAAAATGGAAATAAAGAGCAAACATTAAACTGCTCACAATCATTCAGTGAAGCAGGATGACTCGATCATCTATTAACACACACACACACACACACACACACACACACACACACAACAAAGCATGGGACCCACCTACCCACTCCCCCAGTCTCCTCTTGGAGTTTCCAGCTAGGCTGGTCCATTGATGGATGAGTGGGCTCAGCAGAGCCAAGGGAGGCCAAGCCTACCTGCTCCCAGCATCCTTTGCTCACTTACATGACCTCACAGTTTCCACTGCTTTCTATCTGCACAGGAACCGTCTGTGTGTGTTTTGGACTTTAAAATTGCCAATTTTTTTTTTCTAATCCTAGCTGTGCTCAGGAGAGGCGCTCAGGTTGAAGCGAGCTAAAGACAGTTTTACCTTAGCCCACCTGGAGCGAGCACTAAAAAGTGGGTAATACCTACCACTTTGAAATAGAAAGAAAACATCAAGGATTTTTTTTTTATCCCAGCAGCTATTTAAAGGATAAACAGTAAATACAAGTGGAATTATACCAACTAACCATATTACCAGCAGTCAATTGCTGTGGAATAAACATTCTTATTTCCAGGGCGTTCTAATATATTCAAAGACATGGAAAATGGCACCAGAAGAATTTATCACTGACATTTGCTAAATTAGCTATTCCCGAGGTTTGCCTATATGGATGACAACATTTTTAGCACTTCAAGGTCCTTGCAAGAAAAAGTCTCTATAAAAATTCAGGACGGGATTCTTATCATCAACACTTTAAAAATGACTGTGATTGTTACGGCAGCTTTAAAATCAAAGAGACCTAAGAAGAAGGGGGAAATGATATGTGTATTTCATATTTCAATTTTCATACATGAGATTCAAAACATAATCCTGTGATGTTTATTTCAGATAAATTTGTTTTTACCAAAGACTTTTTTTTGTTTTCTGTTGTTTTTCTGAGCCAAAGTCAATGCAAAGCTTAGCAAAGACCCACCAGCCAGATAACGCCCATCAACAACTCCCCACTTAACCGGGGCAGCGAGCTTGACAGTTCAGTTCCCAGCCGGTTCAGCCGTGCGTGCTATTTTGGCTGCTGCCCTAATTAATGACTAATCTATAAAACGGGGCTAAATACACACACCTCATACACGCCACACACATAATTACAAGGACTGAATCAGATCAAAGGTGGTACCTGGCAGGGTAGGTGCTTGGTAGAAGTTTAAACTTTATGTTTCTCTTTGTTTTTCCCTGACATCCTGTAAACACCTATGACTGACTCTTCTGTTTCCAAGACTATTTAGAAATAAATAAAAACAAAAAGAAATCCTTTTGTATGATAAACGCTCCTAATGTGGACATTTCCCAAACGCCACTCAAAGGAATCGGAGGTCTCAGGGGTCAGTTTGAGGGTCTTTGGCTGGGGTGCCCATCCCACAGTGGCCGCAGGTCATGCCCGCTATCACCAGGATCTCTCTCTGTCGTAGAGGACAGTCAGATTAAAGTCTAGAAAGGGACTGGGTTGCAGGTGTTTTTAAACTATTTTACTAGGAATGTATTGGTACACCTGCATCATTTCTGTTTCTGTAGATTCTCAACATTCCACATCAGGAAAATTCTCAAAATTACAATGGACATCTGCAGTCTCCCCCAGCAGCAGATCTGGGCTTCCTGGTCATCTGGTCCCTCTTCTGTCTCTCCCATCCCTCCCCCAAGAACCCATCAGCTGATATTATCCCTCTACTATGTCTGTTTACTAAAAACAATGTGATATGTTCTTTTGAAATCACCAGGAACCTCCAGAATTCACAAACAATGAATGCCTTAGGGCAAGGGCTACAGCTCACATTTGTTCAAAATCCTCCATCCTCCACTGTCACAGCTATTTCTCAACTAATAATCTGTGAGCGGAACTTAATCTTGTTTTTTCTAATTTAGTGCTGCAATTTGGGGTCCAAACATTATGTGTTGAGGTCTTGAGTCAAGCCTGCTCTCTGAAAGATGAACCTCACCCAGACTATCTCAGGCCCAGCTACACCTGACCCTTCCTCTGTGCCATATGCAAGCATGAGCCTGGGGCAGGGTCATTTCAGCTGGTCACCCAACCTTCTCATGGTCAAGGATGGCTAAGAAGGGTACACTGAACTTCATACACCTGCTATAAAGTTTAAATAAAAATTTTGTCCTGGACAGTTTGGCTCAATGGATAGAGCGCCGGCCTGTGGAACAAAGGGTCCCGGGTTTGATTCTGGTCAAGAGCACGTACCTTGGTTGCAAAGGGCTCATGCAGGAGGCAACCAATCCATGTTTCTCTCACATCAATGTTTCTCTTTGTCTTTTCCTCTCTCTTCCACTCTCCCTAAAAATCAATGGAAAAATATCCTTGGGTGAGGATTAACAAAACAAAACAAAAAAAAATTGACCTTGTTCTTAAAGTCTTTTTCTTCAAAATTTAATTATATTTATAGTTAGCATATATATTTGTATATACATCTACACAAACCCATTGATATGACCTAACACTTTATAGACACATGGAACCAGCTTACATATAATTTTATTTTGCATAACTTTAAATATAAGACACAGACATTGCCTTAGAATGACACACAACGAAGCATGTCCATCTAAGCCCCGCCAGCTACCACAGCAGGACACAAGGGAATTGGAATCATTGGCTAATGTCCTGATCTGTGGGTAATTCCTAACCACAATTTAAGTTTATCCAGCACCACAACTTCTTGTTTGTTTGTTTTCAGCAGAGGACCCACAATATATGAAAACAGAGTACTTCCTCTGGGGTTTACTCCTCTGGGGTATCTCTTTATGTGAGGAGACATGATTCGCTCAGACCCATGAAAAGCACTAGAATTTATTTTCCATGCTGGACTTCTGGGCTGAGGCCACACTTCCTCCCTGCAGAAACCTGGGCCCTGGCTGTGTTTGCCACATCAGTGCTTGTCTTTGGCCTCTTCATCTTCATGCTGTGATGTCGGTCCACTCACCACCAGGCAGGGAATGTGAAATTCTCAGGGTGCTGTGGGTACCGGCCCCAGAGTGTACCACCTTCCAATAAAAAGAAACTACACATCTCAGAGCCCCCTCCCCACACAACACTGCCCCTTGGTTTTCAACTCTATGTTGTGGCTATTATACAAAAGCCACTGTGACTCACTGTGATGAAAAATCAGACCAGGAGAACCAAATATCTCAACGAAGTTTGTGTGAGTCACAGACACTACACCCACTGAGCCTTTGGAGGGCCCCCCAGTCAACTCCCTCACTTTACAAACCAGGACACTAAGGCGTGAGCAGTTAAAAGACTCATGAGATCCCCACTCAGTGAGCACCATCCACCTCAGCCCTGCCCTCCAACACTTGACCCTGAGGTCCACCCCCTCTAATGCCAGTCACCCACGTGATCAATGTGCGCTCAGGGCTCTAATGCGCCCAAAGGATTTTTCAACATTAAGTCTATTTTCTGCTTTGCCCAACTAACTTCCCACCTCCTTGATGAGCAGATATATGTTGGGAATCTATGGTGTTAACTGTTTTATGATTTATGTTAACTGCCTTTGTTAGACCCTTCAAAATGGGTGCTGGCGAAAATAACCATGAGTAACACCCTGCATTTCACTGAACACTTTCACTGACAGTATCTCACTTGGTCAAGTAAATAAGCAAAAGGTGTCTTTATTTAGGGAGAGAGAAATAGAAAAGGCACAGAGAGCTGAATAACTGAAGGGTCCATCAGGAAAAAAAGAGAAAGAGATTCAAAAGTATGGGTGGGGCTCAAAGGAAACATCTTTTTCCTTTTTGGAGCCGGGGATCTAAAACGCCTCCCACCGCTCACCCATCACATCCCCCTTCTGAGGAGCTCAAGCCTGAAACTCTGTCTGAAAAAGACATGCCCTGACCTCTCCTCCAGCCACTGAGCTCAGCCCCTTCAGAGTTCCCAGGACTGCAGTTTGCAACCCGTGTTCCCAAGGACCCTGTAACCGCTCCGGGGGGTCTGGGCGAGGCAGGGGTCTGGGTGCAGGCAGAAAGCGGAGATTCTGATCCCAGAGGCTGGATTGCAAGGAGAGGTGGGCTCTGGTCAGGAGCCCGATTCAGCCTCTTCCAACCCAGATGGACGGTCACTCCCTCAGGGCTGGCTGGAGCCCTTGGATCTGAAGGTCAAGGTATTTGGGTTTTGGTTTTCATGATGAAAGCATACTTACAATGTCAAGGGAAATGATGACACACAAAATCCTACTACCTAATCATATCAGGTTTACATTTGCCATAATCTCTGGTCCTCCTTATACACACACACACACACACACACTCACACACACACACACGTGCACACACACACACGTTTATAGCCATATAAGTCTACATAAATCCTTTTTAGTCATGGTGTTATCTGTTTTGTAGTTTTTCCAAGTTCCTATCATTTCGTTGCATCTCATGACTTACAATCATAATTTAAGGGAGGAGGATTCAGATTATGCTGAAATTTGTAAATAAAGAGAACTTCTGGTTCTAACAAATCAGGTTGCCAAGGAAGCACTAAGCCACCCACAGAAGGAAGCCCAGATTCTCTCTGTTAGATGGAGGCTGAGATGCAAGAAATCCCCAGTGTGTT
Source organism: Myotis yumanensis (assembly GCF_028538775.1). Lineage (NCBI taxonomy): Eukaryota > Metazoa > Chordata > Mammalia > Chiroptera > Vespertilionidae > Myotis > Myotis yumanensis. The sequence goes on from NW_027223762.1 coordinate 9,187,920, forward strand.
TGTGCATGGCCTTGGGAGCCGGGGCTGTACAGTGACATCCTGAAGTCAGGATGTGGCCAGCAGGGCCTGAGAGAGGCCCAGCATCTGAGGCTCGGAGGTTTGACCCCCAGGGAGGTGCCTTCCTCTGTGAAGCTAGCGTTGGTCCATCAGACTTGAGAGCTTTGCCACTGCATGATCTGGTCCCCACCCACACACCAGGCTCCCGTGGGAATGTTTAGTGTCTTTATCCCTGAAGGATGGACCTGGCCACCTCTGTACGTGAGGACACCACCTGGTTTCTGGGCAAACAGACTGAACAGAGTGACCACAACCAGCTGCACAGCATCAGTGGGGCCCTGGCCAAGGGCGAGTCAGCAGCCACCTAGGGTTTGGCCTTCTCTCCATACATAACATGTGGCACTCAGCGGAGTACCTTGCCCAGGACATGGTTACTGTTCCCTGGGGCTGGTGGTTATCTTGCTTGTTCATAGCTTTACGCTCCTCGAACTGAGATGGGCCAACATGCCCCTGTGCCTTTGGCCTTTGTATTGAAGGGCTTGTGAGGATGGCTGAAGATAATAGTCCCACTTCTCAAGGGCTTTTTGCCCTCAGGGCTGAAAAATCCCAGAATGGGGATTCCAGCGGGGAGAGCAGAGTTTTTGTTTTTGCTTTAGGGACTCGAACTCTGACACATAAAGGCCAGTGAGCCCCAGGCAGAGCCGATGGACCCAAGGCACCGTGTCAGCATCCTCACCGAGGCATGCCACTCAGCTGAACCCCTGCGTCTTCTCCCTCCTCCTGCCCTCAGACATGAGGAAGCTTTCGCTGCTCGGGAACATGCTATGGCCATGTCCCTCTCGTCCTCAAATCTCCAGTCCCTATTACATTTAAACTTGAATTATGTATGTGGCCTTGCCTCCAGATAACATTGCCATCTGCAATATGAAATAGATGGAGGTGAGAGGAATAATTGCTGCGTTGTTTGAATTTTGATCATTACACTCAAAGAAGAAATGGTAACTGAACTAACTCTTCATTAAAAGTACTATATTTCATCCAAGATAGAATTATGTCAGAATAAAGGTTCTTAGGCACATTTTAATGGTGCATGTTCTGAAAATACTGTAAGATTCAAGTTTCCCCAAGTATATTTTACCTCTAATAAGACTAAAATGAATATGGTTAATTGTCTCAAGGAAAAAGCCAGTCATTTGTATCAGAGGACAGCAGCCCATGGCCAGCCTGTCACAGGTGCCCTGTGTGGGGATTGGAGGGATGCCAGGGAACTCACACTGCATCCGTTTTCCTGCCTTGACCCTCAGCATTACTAAAGACTCTGGCTTAGGCCCATTGCTCTGGCTCTTTCTCCTCCTGGCCAACTCACAGAAGCTGGAATCTCTGAGGAGCAACTCTGTTCGCAACTCTCTTGGCTGGAGCCCGAACCATGCCTGGACTGGTCCAAGGGAGGGTTTAGGCTGCATATGTCTCCCATGAAACACATCAAAAATGGAATATATTATCTCCACAATCCCCTCTACACACGCATACACGTGCAGAGCATGCACAAGCTTATGCCACACACACACACACACACACACACAGAGTACAGTTTCACATGTATAAAATTACAGAAAATGTCATCTATAACCACTGGTAGCTGATCAATGATGTCTGGGACAAAGGTGAGACATGGAGGAGCAGGAGGAAAGAATTGCAAAGGGTAGAAGAAGACCTTGGGGGTGGTGCATACATTCAATATTTTGACTGTTGTGATGGTTTCGTGAGTGTATATATATGGTATGTTCTCAAATTGTACACTTTAGTTACACCTTGTGTATGGTATGCACAGTGTACTGTGTGCAGTTTTTCTGTGTCAATTATACCTCAATAAAGTTGTAAAAATAGACGTTTTTAGGAATTTGTACTAAAATAAATCACAACCAGGAATGTGTGAGTATGCCTTTTATCTTCTCCCAAGATCATATTGGGTATTTCTTTATTTTAAACATTCTTGCCAAAATAAAGGTATTTCATTGTCATCCTAAATTATGTTTCTGTGCTTACAAATGAAGTATAAAATAGCCCCTTATTTTCGTGTATTTGCATTTCTTTTTATGAATTACATGTTTGTATGCTTTGCTCATTTTTGTTGCTGCATTTATCCATCTTCTTATTTATTTCTTATTGTGATTATGCAAGTATATATTTTCCGGGCTTTCCCCATGCAAATACATCTACTTTTTAAAGCAAAAGTAGTAGCATACTTTATATCCTACTTCATAACCCATTTTTCACACTAACTAATGTGCATATCTCTCCATGTCAATAATGTGCAGCTACATCATGGTTTTAATGGCCGGAGCAGCAATTCTTAAGGCTGCTCCTTAAATCATATTTCAGTTTCGGAAGATGGAATGAGGCGCTCCCTCATTTCCAAGGGAGTTGAGAGCGACTTCACAAATCACTGGTTATTTGCTGCAGCAGCATAGACACTGCAGCAGATTCTCCAATGAAGGACAACCAAGAACCCTCCTCGCCCTGAAAGGGAACTTCATGAACCTGACTTTTGCGCTCACGTGTTGTACAGTTCCCCCCAAACGGTGCTGAATATGACATTCTCCGCTCGCTACACTTCACCTGACAAATTACGAAAAGATCAATTTGTTCCCATTCGTCTCCACTTCATTAATACCCAAGATGAGGTCCACTCTAGTAAACAGTGAGCAGTCTTGGGCTCAAGTAGAAATGTCTCATTGTCAAGGTCTAAGGCAGAGTAAATCAGCAGCCCTGCCTTAAAGTTCAAAAGGAAATACTTGTATTAAAATTAAAAAGCTGTTCCTCCGAAAGGTCAGACAAAAAAAAAATTGGCAATGTCCTGTGGGAAATACAATTATTATTCAGCGCAATGCATTGCTATGACATTGGGTTGATCATTTATAAGCTCCTCGGCGGAGGACTGGAAAGCTGGGGTTTACCTCGCTGTAGTAATCTCTCTGCTTTGCAGGTTAGCTTTGACTGACACCTCATACCCACGATCCATCATGCAAGGGTCTGAAAGCCTGCCTCGCATTGGGATCAGTAGAACCTTACTTTAAAAACATCATTCCGTTCCCTTTTGGACTGTGTTTCAAGCAAGTCAACCATATAAATGAGGAAATATTCAGTCTGAAGGTCAGATCGACTGACTGATTCCACTGCCTGAGATGTTTATGTTTTGAAACCACTGGTCAGAAACCAAGCATTCTTTTTGAAAGGAGAAAACCAGAAATTGGGTTGCAATAACCAGTCCGTGGCAGCCCAGGCAGTTCAAGAAGGTTTTTCCCCCCTCGTGATTAGAAGGCTATTGAGCATTCAGCAAACACTGGGGCCTCCTCCTGGCCTTACATAATTCCAGGTACTGGTGAGAGCGTGAAATTGAGCGCTCACGTCCACCCGTCATCAGCTGAGTAAATGAAGAGACTGGCGCATAAACCCTCCCTCCCTGATGAGGCCAGAGGGGTCAGGTGTAATCAGAAAGAAAGAAGGTCACCGGGAGCACAAGAAACCCATGATTGGCGCTGGCAGGACCTGGGAGCAGGTTCTTTGCCAGAGATGGCCGTTCCACCTGATGGGGAAAGGAAACCCGGCCATCCAGGCTCACCTGCCTTACTACCTTCGGGTGCATAAAACCGATGCTGGAAGTAACTATTACGAGGGTTATTTTTAAATCTCAATGATGCTTAAAATAAATTGAAGGGGAAAGTACGTTTCAAGTAGCTAGGCTGACGGGCACTTGTTCCATAAAGGTGATAAAAGCAATTACACCTTCACAGAAAAGCTCTCGGTCTGTCTACGGATATTTCCTCCCCCGACTTAACACTTTATCAAGCTCCGAAAAATATTGGATGTTTCTAACAAACAAAAACGCACAGCTCATTTGAGAGTGAAAGGAATCTTCCATAAGACAAGACCTACGTGAGAGGGAAATCCTGATGCGTGAGGAGCTGGTGCCCTTCAGAGATGGTGCCAAGGTGAGCGAGCAGGTAGGAAACAAAAGCGCTTCCCCCTGGAATGACAAGGACAGGAGCTTCCCAGGAATCAGGGCCATGGGAGTCCAGGCTGGAGATGTGAGACTCATAGGCTGGGAGGAACATTGCAGCCAATAGGTTTGACCACCCACCATGTGGGGGCCGTCAGTGGGTCCAGGAAGCTCCTCAACTCCCCTCACCTTGGTCTGAGGTTTGCAAACATAGGGAAGGGCTTGGGCTTCAGGAATCAGAAGCCCAACTTGGGAGGGAAGGCTCGATGATCAATTTCAGATCCTTTTCTGAGACCTGACCTGGCAGGAAGACAGTGCATCTAGGAAAAGGGAGCTGACATGAAGGACTTGGGGGAGAAGGAAAACCTGGCCAACCCTACAGTGAGGCAGCTGCTGTTGGAAAGCGGGTCTTAGAGCTCAGCTGGCCCCTGGGGCAGGGGGCAGAGGTCGCTCTGCAGACCTGGTGATGCCTGGCCAGATTCTATCCTTTCAGAGGCCCTAGAGCTCACAACGCGGGAGAGCAGCACAGAGAACTGGCGCCTGTGTACTTAGGATAAACACATTACAATAATTGCACAAAAATAAATAATCTTCCAGTGATGACAATAGAACACAGGATTACTGGTATCCCTGAAGTAGAGACACAAGTAGCACAAAATAAATTAAAGATGTAATAAGAAAAAAAATGTTCCTTAAATGAAGGAAGAACTGAATCTACATAATTGAAAGAACATTCCAAGTAGGAAATTTGAGACAGAATGAGCACTACCAAGACCAATCCTTGTAAATTACTAAACATTAAAAAAATTAATTCAGAGAACCTCTTAGGCATTTGAGAAGAAGAAACCAAAAAAAAAAAATTTACTTGAAAGGCTGATAAGGCTAGCCTCGTGTTTCTTTATAACAACATTGAAATATAGAAAAAAAGGGAAAAGTACAGTATATGTGAGTTTCTGAAGAGAAAAAGTGTGATCCAAAAATTGTAGGCCCAACAAGGTGTTGTTCATGTATAAAGGTGTCAGACACACATTCACAGACTTGCAAGAAGTCAGGAAGTTTGACACCCCTTAGTCCCTTAGGCGAAAAGAAACAGAGCTTTGATGACAAAATCTAGCCATTCAAGAATGAGTGAAAAAAGGTTTAGTTAAAGGATCTATACTGAGCACTGGACCCATTTATGCCTTTCCAAATAAATTTTAGAATTCACTTATAAACACTTATTAACAAGCCAAACAATTTTATATACACGTATGTACATATGTTTTTACAAATTGGAGGAGTGCTGTCTTATATAATAAAAGGGTAATATACAAATAGCTGAATGGCAGAAAGTCCGGAATGCCTGTGGCTCCTCGCCCCAGCTGGCCCCACCTCCCAGCAGCCCCCCACCCCCCCACCCTGATCAGGGGTGGGGCCAGCTGGCAAGCTGCCCACTGCTCCTTGCCCCAGCCGGCCCCACCCCTGATCGGCCCCCCCCCCCCCCCCCGCCCCAGCCTGCATTGGGGGTGGGCCAGCTGGACCCCACCAGTGCATGAATTCTTGCACCAGGCCTCTAATAAAGGAAATAAATAAGACAGGCATAGCTTACGTTAATGGAGACCTCAGATTCATCCATGTTGCTGCACATAGTTGTTTACTTTTTACTGCTGAGTAAATAGTCCATGGACAAACCACAGTCTGTTTATACATTCTCCTGCTGATAGGTATGTGAGCTGTTTCCAGCTTCTGCCTATGATAATTAAAGCTACTCTACACATTCTGTATACTGTCATTTCTCTTGGATAAATTCCTCGTAATAGATTGGCTGAAATAAAATACAGCGGTATATTTACCTTTTTAATAAATAGCCTAAGGGTTCAAAGGGGTCATATCATTTTAGCCCAGAGTGCCAGAAGTTTAGCAGCTTCTTCAACATTGTTAAGTTTTCCAATTTTTACCATCAACGTGGGTGTAAGGTGTATCTCTCTGTAGTTCTATTTTTTATTCAATTTATTGGGGCAACCTCAGTTCATAAAACCATACAAAACATCTCTTTGTAGTTTTAATGTATGTTTATCTAATAACGGATGATACTGAGCTTTTTTTCTTCATGTGTTTATTGACATTTTATATATTTCCCTTTGGAGAGGGTTTGTCCAAAATTGCTTTGCAAATATTTCCCCCGGCTTCTTACTTGCCTTTGAACTTTCCGAAGAGTGGCTTTTGAAGAATAGATGTTTTTCACTTTAATGAAGTCCAATTTATCAATCTTTTTCTCTCTCCTAGGTAGTGTCTTTTAATGTCCTTTCAACAAATTTTGCTTCCTGTGATCAAGAAGATATTCTCCTAGGTTTTCTTTTAGGAGCCTTGTCATTTGACATGATATGTTTAGGTGTGTACACATCTTGAATAATTTTTTTTAGATACGGTATGAATTAGGGTTTAAGGTTTATGGAATTTTTAAATATATGGATATCTAGTTATCCCAACATTGTTTATCAAAAATATTGCCCTCCCATTAAATCACACTGTGATCATTGTTGAAAATAAGTTGACTGTATTTGTGTGGATTTATTTTGAAATTTTCTAATCTGTACCATTGATCTATCTGTCTACCTTTTAAAAGGGGGGGCTTTTCTCAAAATGGATAAAGGACTTAAACATAAGATGGGAAACCATAAAAATACTAGAGGAATCCACAGGCAGCAAAATCGCAAACATATGCCAAAGGAATTTCTTCTCTGATACTGCTGCTAGGGTAATGGAAACTAAAGAGAAAATAAACAAATGGGACTACATCAAAACAAAAAGCTTTTGCACAGCAAATGAAACCATCAACAAAACAACAAGAAAGCCCAGTGCATGGGAGAGTATATTTGCCAATGATATCACCGATAAGGGTTTAATCTCCAACATTTACAGGGAACTCATGCAAGTTAACAAAAGGAAGATAAACAATCCAATAAAAAAATTGGGCAAAGGATCTAAATAGACACTTTTCGAAAGAGTACATACAGAAGGCCAAAAGACATATGAAAACATGCTCAAAGTCACTAATTATACGAGAGATGCATATCAAAACGACAATGCGGTATCATCTCACACCTGTCAGAATGGCTACCATCAACAAATCAACAAACAACAAGTGTTGGAGAGGATGTGGAGAAAAAGGATCCCTTCTGCACTGCTGGTGGGAATGCAGACTGGTGCAGCCACTGTGGAGAACAGTATGGAGTTTCCTCAAAAAACAAAAAATGGAACTCCCATTTGACCCAGTGATCCCACTTCTAGGAATATATCCCAAGAAGCCAGAAACACTAATCAGAAAGGATATATGCACCCCTATGTTCATAGCAGCACAATTCACCATAGCTAAGATTTGGAAACAGCCTAAGTGCCCATCAGCAGATGAGTGGATTAGAAAACTGTGGTACATCTACACAATGGAATACTACACTGTGGTAAAAAAGAAGGAATTCTTGCCATTTGCAACAGCATGGATGGAACTGGAGAGCATTATGCTAAGTGAAATAAGCCAGTCAAAGAAAGATAAAAACCACATGATCTCACTCATTTGTGGGATATAGAGAACAACATAGACTGATGAACAGGGACAGATCCAAAGACAGAGAAACATCGATCAGACTATCAATCCCCAGAGGGAAAGTAGGGGAGAGTGGGGGTAACGGGAAGAGATCAACCAAAGGACTTGTATGCATGCATATAAGACAAATCAATGAACACGGACAACAGGGGGATGAGAGCATGAGTGGCGGGGGGGGAGTTTGGGGGTTAATGGGGGGATGAGGACACATTTGTAATACCTTAACCAATAAAGAAATGTAAAAAAATAAAAATAAAAAAATAAAGGGGGAGGGGGCCTTGATTACCCTGCTTTTATAATGTCTTAAAATCAGCTAGGATGTCTTCCAACTTGGTTCTGTTTCAGAATGTTTTGGCTATTCTAGATCTTTAACATTTCTATATAATATTTAGAATTATCTTGTCAATTCCTTTTAAAAAAAAGATTGGTGTGATTTTAATTGGGATTATGTTGAATGTATAGGCCAATTTAGAGAGAATAAACATTTTAATAAAGTTAGATCTTCCAATATCTTAGCATGATATATCTCTCCATTTGTTTTTTATATCAGTGATTTCGGCTTTTTTCTTTTTTATATGTTCTCTTGGTTTGATTTAAATTTGCTCTTCATATTCTGACTTCTTTAGATGGAAGCTTAAACAATTGATTTCAAACATCTTTTCATTCCTATGTTTATCTTTTCTCCTAAAAGTCTTGTAGTGTAACTCTTACATTTGTGATCCTTTTTGAGTTAATTTTTGTATATTGTGTACAGTAATGGTCAGGATCCATTTTTCTGCATATTGCAATTATTCCAGCACAATTGGCTGAGAACATCATTTCACCATTAAATTGCATTGAGCCTTTGTAGATAGTCACTTGGACAAATTAATGTGCATCTAGTTCTTCACTGCCTCCTCTGTTCCATTTATCTAAATGCATGTATGTATGTCTATATGACATTCCCTTGATTACTGTAGTTTTATAATAAGTCTTGCAATCAAACTTTGATCCTCTTTTTCAAAGTTGTTTTGGCTATTCTAGGTCATATGCTTTTCCACATAAATTTTAGAATTCACTTATAAATTTATGGGAAAAGAAGACTGCTAGCATTTCGTAAAGTACATTTTAATTGGAATCTATAATCATTTGTAGAGAACTGAGTTCTTAATACTATTATATCTTTTGATCCATGAACACAGTTTACATCTCCAGTTATCTGTGCCTTCTTTCACGTTTCACCAGTGCCCTTTGGTTTTGGAGTACAGCTTGCACAATTTTGTTGAATTTATCCCTAGGTGTTTAATATATACCATGCTATTTTAATAGACTTGCTTTTTAAATTTCAATTCTGTGGTTGTTACATATGGTATTGTATAGACTATACACAATTAATTTTTGTATTGATCTCATATCCTGCAACTTTGCTAAGTTCACTTATTATTTCTTACAGGTTTTTGGAAATTTCTTAGAAATTTTTGTATGGATGATCACATCATCTGAAAATAAAGTACATTTTAATACTTTATTTCTAGTTTAGATGAGTTTACTTCTTTTTCTGGCTAGCTCCTTCAGTACAATGTTGAATAGGAATGGGAAAAGCAAGCATTTTTCCTTTCTTTGTGATCTCAAGTGAAAAGCATTAATTCTTTCAGGATCAAAGATAGCATTTTCTATAAGTTTATTATAGATGCACTTTATCAGATTGAGAAAGTCTACTATTTCTGGTTTGCTGGAAGTTTTTATCATGAATATCATAGGCTTTTGATGCATCAATTGAGGTGGTCAGAGGGTTTTTCTTTTTAGTCTGTTAATATGGTGAATTACATTGATTTTCAAATGTTGAATCAATTTGCATTTAGGGGTTTAAATCCACTTGGTCATGATGTATTACTTTTTATGTATTGTTGAAGCCGATTAGCTAAAACTCAGAATTTTTCATCTATTTTTATAAGGGATGTTAGTCTAACAATTTCTTTTCTTGTAATATCTATCTCTCATTTTTTTATCAGAGTAATTCTGGCCTCATAGAATAAGTTAGATTGTGCTTCCTCCCACAATTTTCTGAAAGAGTGTGCAAAATTGGTATCATTTTTAAAAAAATAATTCTAGGATGTACCAGTGAAGTCATTTGGACAGTTTATTTGTGGGAAGTTATTTTACCTATAAATTCCACTTTTGTATGGATATAGCTTTTCAAGTTATCTATTCCTTTTAGAATTAACTTCGTTAGTTTCAGTCCCTTAAGGAATCTATCCAATCTATCTAACTTGTCAAACTCATGGGTATAAAATTATTCATAATATTCATGTATTATATTTTGATGTTTGTAGGATGTTTAACAATGTTCTCTCTCTCATTTCTGATATTGACAATTTTTATTTTTTCTCTATTTTTCTGCTCTAAAAGGCTTGGGCTTTATCAATTTTACCAATCTTCTCAAAGGATCATACTAGTATTTTAGTTTCACTACTTATCCTTATTCTTTTTATTTTCTATTTAACTGAGTTCTGCTCTTATCTCTATTGTTTTCTTTCTTATGCTTACTTTGTGTTTCATTTGTCCTTTTTCTAGTTTTTAAGGTGAAAGCTTAAATTGAGGTTCAACAAAAAATTTTTATAAAGGGTCAGAGTGTATTTTAGGCTTTGGATTCATATAATCTCTATTGCAACTAATCAACTCTATTGTGGTAACATGAAAACAGTCGTAGACAATGCATAAATAAACAAATGGGCTGTGTTTCAATAAAACTTTATTTATAAAAGCAGGAAGAAATTTTTGTTTTGCCTATCTGCTATAGTTTGACAAGTCCCGGTTTACATCATCAATTTGTGGTGGTTTGTCTTTTTTAATGTAGGCACTTTGTGCTATAAAATTTTCTCAAAGTACTCTTTTAGATGCATTCCACAAATTTTAACTTGTCATATTTTCATTTTCATTGGAAAATGGAAAATGTTTTGGTTGTGGACTATGAATCTGGTCTTTACTATTCTCAATCATCACCATCTCCGTGGGCTCAGAGTTAATATATACTGTGATGCAGGCCACATGTGCAAACCCCACCACTGCTATCAAAGTGCCTGTACTTCCCTTCTCTGAGTCCTGCATGTGAAGAAGTGCTGGTTTCCAAAATGTTCAAAGACACTCAAACCCAGATGCCTTTCCTGTCTCCCTTCCCCAACTATGTCTCCTCCATTTCTTGAATAGAATGGCTTGATCTTACAACAGCCTGAAACATAAACATTGCAAGTTTACTTATCCCTGGTCATGGATACACTGGGGAAGGGACTACATTCATTCAGGTGCCTCAATAGGGGACATCAAAACAGGATTAGACATGCAAGAGGCTGGTTGAAGAAGGGAGCAAGAGAATGAAGGGAGCATCTTCAGATTATGATGCTGATCTGACATTGTTGAAAGGGGAGAGAGAAAAAAGGAGGATTCAGGGAGGAAGACTCTTGGCCTGCAGCACAGTTTCAAGAAAGATTCAACCAGGCTGTCAGAAATATTCGAGCCAAACCCACATCCGCTGGAACAGGCCAGCCTTAGCACCCAAAGCATGCTTAGTCATTGCTTGGCGCAGTCCTCAGGAAGTATGACTTTAGTGTGGCCAATCCCATAAATACCTTGGAAAGAACTTCCAAATTGTCCAAACCATCTGAATTTTATCTCCTGTTAACACAGGGAGTGGGGCTAGGGAAAGCCGGCGCCTTTATTACTTATTGGTTTACAGCTGCTGCAATCACCAAGGAGCAGACTCACGTCTCTCGGCAGGTCACCAGAGCCAATGGAGCCACACACCATTGAAAGGCCTTCCACACACTGACCGTGCTTGCCCTCTGCAGCAATAACGCCTGTCAAAAAATACTTGACATATATGTTTTGCCTTGTTCTGAACTGCATGAACCGCAGGAAAATATGCCTGCTCCAATAAAACAGGTCAAGGTTAACACAAAGGCCACCAGCTAGCTGTACTTCTCAGCACTTTATCAGCATAACGTATCTGCAGTAGTGTGTGCTGTTACGGGCATCATAGCTATGAATTTCTTGACAGTGGCCCATTCTTAAGAGCCACTGAAGCACTGGAGACTATAACCAATGCAGTGATGGGCGTGCATAAAGTCTGTGCCGACTTCAATGGAAACCTAGAATGGATGATAGGTCTTTGAAGGCAAACCAGATTCAGCTCAATGGACCTTTTATTCTGCATGGAGGATTAGTGAGCCCAGAGTGGCAGAAGCTAAAGCAGGCGGGACATAGGCAACCTTGCACACCTTCTTCAGAAATCATTTCTCAGGCACTACAGCAAACCTCCTAGAGGCCCCTAGACAAGATGGCTCACGGGTAAACTGAGGCAGGAGAGTAAAACCGAAACCAAACACCATTCTCTCATCATCCCCTCCCCTTCATGGGTAAGCTATTGAACTGCATCATTGCCTCTCTCAGCAGAGCTGTCATTATCTAGACATAGCCTGCAATAATCACCGAAGACCTAATTCTATGTTTCTGGTAATGAACTCTGCCCCTTGGTCACTCAAATGCCTTGGAAACAGCTCTCAGCATTTGAGGGCCCAGTGGTTCCCCAGTTGTGCAACCACTGCCTGCAGCTGTGATCTCCAAAGTTGAGTGTAAGGCAGTGCCTGTCCACACACATCAGCCCAGGTTCTGTCCAGCGCCTGGCAGAGGTCAGTGTGCAAAATTGATTTAAAATTTTTCAGGAATATTTATCCATGGTATGCCTGGCAGCCACTTTAACAAAGCACTCTAACCTGCCGAACTGACAGTGAGCTATGTTTAAGACTATTTTCCACTCTAGCTGCTTTGGCTCAGTGGATAGAGTGTCGGCCTGCGGACTAAAGGGTCCCAGGTTTGATTCTGGTCAGGGGCATATGCTTGGGTTGTGGGCTCCATCCCCAGTGGGGGGGCGTGCAGGAGGCAGCCCATCAATGATTCTCTCTCATCATAGATATTTCTAACTCTCTCCCCCTTTCCCTTCCTCTCTGAAATCAATAAAAATATAGTTTTTTTTAAAAAAAAGACTATTTTCCCATTTATATAATTCCTTCATGCATTCAACATGTATTTATTGAAGTTCTGCTCTGTGCAAACCCTCCCCTAGATGCCTGGGATACAAGTACAAACAAGGAGCTATTGAAATAGTCCAAGAAGGCATCTTGGTCCTGGAGTAAGGTCACGGAAGCTGAAGGGGAGGCATGTGGAAGGATTAGGAAGATATTTAAGAAGACTAAGACGCAGCCATCTCTGAGCACCTGTCTGAGACTAGTCCAGACTACAGCGACTTCTCTCACCTGGACTATTTCTCCACCTGACATCACATACCCAACCCTATTCTGGAATAAGGAGTGAAAAGCAAGACTGGCCAGAGGTGAGGATAAACAAATCACAGTGGTCAGGTGCCATGATTTAGGAGATTGGTCTTTGTGCTGAAGACCATGGAATGCCAAAGATGTATGCATATGTCACTATGGAAAGGTCATTTTGTCCTATGTGCAGAAGTTGGACTGGAATTGGGCAAAACAGAGGCTAGGAGCCCAGTTAGGAAACTGGTACAATAATCCAAGTCAAGCATCCTGGTAGCCTGAATTAGGAGTGGCAGTGGACTGAAAAGATATGAGGAGGGTGAAATTGTAAGATCCAGTGGACAATCGAATGTAATAGGTGAGAGAGAGGAAGGGATGGTGAGTCTACATTTCTGGAGACTGTGTGGATGGTGCTGTCATTCCCTGGGCTCAGGACCACAGGGGAGAAGCACACAGAAGGGGAGGAGGAGAAGAGCTCAGTATGTTTCCATGTTTTGCTACAGCTGTTTGCTAGACATCCAGGCATGATGTTTGATAGACATGGGATGTAGGGATCTGACATCAGGTAAGGACTCTGAGGCTTGAGTATGGGGTTGCGTGTTTTCAGCATATCCTTGGTAATAAAACCATGATGGGGTGTGGGGCCCTCCCAACAATTTTAACCCCCAAGAAGTGCACAGCTGTCTCTCTGGACCAGAAGCATCAGCACTGGTGCTTTCAAGCAAGTTTGGGTTCGTGTAGCTGAGGGGAGAGCTGAGATTGGACTGCAAGGCCTCAACAATCCATTGCACTGAGCTTCTGAGCCATCAGACTTTCCTACCATCCAACATTTATTTTACTTTTCATATCATAAGAAAGTTCAGTTTCACCTTAGTGTCAGACACTCTAATGCTAGGACATTAAAATTACATCTCCTAGAAGACTTGCTCTATCTCATGTTATCTCCTAGGCTTCTCCTCCTCTCCAGGTCTTCCACCTCCCCCTGGCATTTTTCTCATCTTTTTCATACCCCAAAACCTTGATCTTCCAGCCACTTCCTCCCTTTCCTTCTAGCCTGCCGGCTCTCTCTTCTGCCTGACCTAGTAATTCCCATCATATATCTCTGTGACTGATGAATAGGAAGTTAATCAGAGTGCAGTCAGCTGTACCTTCGAATCATGAACTCATTTTGAGTTGTCTTAATTGAACCGTCTCCCTGGGAAAGATGAACTGTAGATAACAATCAGGAAGGCTTGTGCAAAGGGCAAAGGGATGAGTCTTCTAAAATGGATATATGTCAAAGTCAGATGACAAGAACCTTAGGTTCGCTGAAAACCATTCAGTCAGACAGTCATCACTCAACAAATCTTTACTGTGTTCCCCACATCATGATGGGACCTCCAGGAGTTCAGGTTTGTGGCTGCCTTTGCCTTTGCCTGGAGAAACCTTGAAAACCACTCAGGGAAGGATGAACTTGGAAGTCAGCTTCCTTGTGATGCCAAAGAAAGAGATGATGAGCTGAGAAAGTGGTCCAGGTGTGAAAACCCTCTCAACGTGGGTTAGCTTCACCTGCTAGATCAAAGCAGAGGAGAATGCAGCAGACCCTGGCTAGGTTTTTTTCCCCAAAACGGTTTCTCATCCTTTGCCTGGCAGAGCTGCCAGGCTACATCCTCACCCCCCTTGCAGTTGGGTGTATGGGCGTGTCACTGGTGCCAGTATACCCAGGCCACCACCACCCTCCCTGAAAAGCAGTGTCTTCCTCTCATTGGAGGAAACTCTATTCAGGCAAAGCCAAGCTCTGATCCACAAGTTCCATCCCCCAACTCTTTCTAGGAGCGTACGTGCCCATTCCACCTCCTGGATAAACAAAAGTAAAAACAGCATAGTCTGCAGGCATTTGAACCAGGGCACTTCCTAGCCTTTCTTGAAGTCCTGCCCAGAAGTCTCTGATTATTTGAAATCAAAAGGATGGAGACCACATTCAACTTAAACTAAGTTCCAGCCAGTGTCTGCATTCAGGAAGAATCACTGCAATAGCAATCAGGTTCTATTTTTATCACAAGGAAAAGTCATTGGTTACCTTTGGTAAGTCTACGTATCACCATACAAGATGTCGACCCAGGGAATACTAATTTAGCTTGGGCTCCTGCTATGAGATGCAATCCAGCTGATATTCAAACATGCACAAACATCATCATTTGCTAATAGTGGCTAATAGCTTTAATCACTGAATAAAACAAATCAATAATTAACCTTAGCAGTAGAAGTGCAACTTGGATTCAAAAATAATGAATTCACTAATGGTTCTTGCTGCCATCAGTACATATATATCAAGGTAAATATGCAAAAATGTGCCCATTTCCAAGTAGCTAATCTATTCATAAATTATCAGATTATGACTTCAATTTGGACATGAAGGAGGGCAATAAATAATACATCCACTAAATTACCTCTAATTCATTAAGAAAACTATTAGCTTACATGTGAAATCATTTATTTACCGGAGTATCCCCATTACGTTCTACGTCTGTACCAGAAGCAGGTGGCAGAGAGCGGTGAGAGTGAGCCTCTGGGTTCAGGAGCCCACGTCCCAGCAGAGTGGGCAATGACAGCAATGTGATAATGGCTCTAACAGAGGGCAGCCTTCATGCTGGGGCTGCACACGGACAGATATACACGAGTTGCCTGGCAAAGCCTAAAAGAGATAGTGATTATGATCAAAGAGGTGACCATTGAGTTAGGCACTGAAGGATGAATAGAGGTTTCCAGATAGACAAAAAATGAAAGGCCAAAAATAAAAAGAATTTCAAAAAGGAACACAATGTCTACAAGACACTACAAGCATAGCCATGCTGCTACAAAATCAGAGACACATAAAGGCTCTATGGGCGTTAGTATTAAAGAGTGGAGTGGGCCTGATCACAGAAGCCTGTGGGTGTCTTGCCAAAGTTCTTAGTTTATTTCTATTAGGCAATAAAAGCCACAAAAAAACTGACCTATTGGTAATTAGAAATAAGACACGCAAGCATTGAGGATTTTGTGCAAATGCCTTTTATAGCCGATAGAGATAGATTTTATTGGAGGAAATGTATATTTATCTTGTTTGCCTCAAATCTAAGCGATTACCCTGAAGACTCAAATGACTGAATAATTCTCAGGATTTGGGAAGTGCTGAGTTGGACAAGCCTTATAATAAATGAAGAGATTTCTGCCCAAAGGCTAGCCTGTATGTGGATCATATTCAATTTTATTTACATGTAAATATGATTTGTTTTGTGATATTTTCTTTTTAATGTATATTTTGAATATGTTCTTTTAAGACATTCTGACAGATTCTCTTTTTTATAAAGGGTAATATGGCAGATTCCTTTGGCTACCTATCCAGAGGCCAATCATTTCTTCTTCTTACATCCTGGAAGAGCCTGGTTTTATTCCAGTGTTCACTCCTCCTCCTGACTTGGGTGAATTCTGATTGGTCAAAGCCAATCATGTAGGTGACAGTCTCCTTGCCAGTGATTGGTTCAGGTCTAGGCCTGTGACCAAATTATGGCCAATGATATGTAAGATGAGATTTGCTGGGGCTTCTGGGTAAAGTTTTTCTTTCTTATTCCGTCTAAAGATTATTAGGAGCCCCAGCTATTGTAAGGGAAAGCACCCTGAAGAAAATGCCAGTTCGTAAAGATTGCATAGCAGAAAAACAAAAGAGCCTGCGTTCTTCATTATGCAGCTACATTACTGAAATAACCAAGTTGGAGACACCATATTTTCAGACTTCTTATCTGGGATAATACATTTTTTCCTGTTCATGCCAGTGGCTCAGAGCATCCTTGTTTTCACAGAGGGCCTACAGCAGGTCTGGTTCAGCTGGTACACACCTATGCCACCATCTTGGTCATAGCCAGCATTTATTCTGATAGGACAGAGCCTGTGATATTTTTCAATAGAAACCTTGCAGGCCAGAGGAGATGGCAGATGATATATTACAAATTTTTTTAAAGGCTATCAACCAAGGCCTTGGCCAGCTGGGTCAGTTGGTTGGAGCATTATGCCATACACCAAAAGGTCGCAGGTTTAATCCCTGGTCAGAGCATGTACGAAATGCAACCCAATGATGTTTCTCTCTCATCGCTCTCTCTCTCTCTCATGCTCTCTCTCTCTCTCCCTCGCACTCTCTCTCCCTTTCACTCTCTCTCCCTCCCCTTTCCTCTCTCAAATCAATAAACATATCAGGTGAGGATTTTTTAAAAAGCTATTAACCAAGAAAACTATGCCATGCAGAGTTGACCTTCAGAAATGAAGGAGAAATAGAGTTTTCAGATAAACAAAATTTGAGCAATTTCACCACTAGGCCTGCCTTACAAGAAAAGTCATACATGACAAACCCACAGCCAACATTATACTCAACAGGCAAAAATTAAAAGTATTTCCTTTAAGATCAGGAACAAGACAGGGATTTCTGCTTTCACTACTCTTGTGAAACAGCACTGGAAGTTCTAGCCACAGCAATTAGACAGGAAGAAGAAATAAAAGGCATACAAATTGAAAAGGGAGAAGTAAAACTATCACTATTTTCAGATGACACGATACTACTATATATAGAGAACCCTAAAGATTCCACAAAAAATGTACCAGAACTGATCAATAAATTCAGTAAAGTAGCAGGATACAAAAAAAAATCCAGAATTCAGTTGCATTTTTATACACCAATAATGAATTATCAGAAAGGGAAACAACTAAGAAAACAATCTCATTCATAATTGTTTCAAAGATAATAAAATACCTTAGAATAAATTTAACCAAGGATGTAGAAGACCTGTACTCAGAAAATTATAAGACACTGAAGAAAAAAATTTAAAGAAGATACAAATAAGTGGAAGCTTATACCATGTTCATGGATAGGAAGAATTAACATCACTAAAATGTCCACACTACCCAAAGCAATCTATAGGTTCAATGCAATTTCTATTAAGATACCAATGGCATATTTCACAGAACTAAAAAAAAATATTCCAAAAATTTATATGGAACCACAAGAGACCCCAAATAGCAATCTTGAGAAATAAGAACAAAGTTGGAGAAATCACACAACCCAATATTAAATTATACTACAAGACCACAGTAATCAAAGCAGCATGGATACTAGCAGAAAAGCAGACATGTAAATCAATGGAACAGAATAGAGTACAGAAATAAACCCTTGCCTTCATAGTCCATTAATATTTGACAAGGGAGGCAAAACCATACAATGAGGTAAAGATAATTTATTCAATAAATGGTGTTGGGAAAATTGCAAGCATATGTGCAAAAAAATAAAACTAGATCAAGCACAAGAATAAACTCAAAAGTGATTAAAGACTTAAACGGAAACCAAAAAAATTCCAGAAGAAAACATAGGCAGTAAAATCTTAGAAATTTCATATACAGTCTTCTTGGGGAAGGAAAACTAAAGAAAAAATAAACAAATTGAACTAAAAAGTTTTTGTGCAGCAAAGGAAACCATCAACAAAATGAAAAAACAACCCACTGAATTGGGAGAACAATTTCGCCAACAATATTTCTGAAAAGGGGTTGATGTCCAAAATTTATAAAGAACTTATACAACTCAACAGCAGGGGAAAAAATCCAGTTTAAAAATGCAAAGGACCTGAATAGACACTTCTCTAAAGAGGACATACTGGTGGCTAATAGACATATGAAAAGATGTTAATAATCATCAGAGAAATGCAAATTAAAACCACAGTGAGATATCACCTCACACCTGTCAGAATGGCTATCATCGATAACTCAGCAAACTAGTATTGGCAAGGTTGTAAAGAACAGGGAACGTTCCTGCACTGTCGGTGGGAATGCATGTTAGTGCAATCACTGTGGGAAACAGTATGGACTTGCCTCAGAAAATTAAAAATGGGCCTGCCTTATGACCCAGCGACTTCAGTTCTGGGAATATATCCAAAAAAACCAGAAACACTAATGGGAAAGAATATATGCACTTATGTTCATTGCAACATTACTTATACTAGCCAAGATTTGAAAGCAGCCCAAGCGTCCTTCAGTATATAATAAGTGTATAGTTAAGATAAAAGGAGCCTTAAATTTGTGGGTTGAAGACCTGAATAGAAAAATGTGTTCCAATTGATGGCAATGTGTTGCACCAGAAAGCACTGAGGCTATACAGAAACTTCAACAAGAGATCTCCTGAAACAGGTAACATCAAGCTACTCACTGCGAGTAAAGAATGTTTACATAGATTCAATAATAAGCTTGGACTGGAATATGTAAAACTTACTGAAGAGGCTGCATCTGCTGATGAAGAAGCTCCTGCCACATTTCCAGCAGAGTTCAAGAAGGTGATTAGGGTTCATTACTACCCATGGTGCCAGGCATACGCTGGGGGTCTTGAAATATGTACCCTGTGGATAAAAGAAAATAACTGTATTTTATTAAACCTCATGGTAACCACAAAGGAAAAACCTAAAAAGTTTACACACAAAAATGAGATAAATGATTCAAAGCATATTGCCACGAAAAGTCATTAAAACACAAAGACAGACAGCAAGAGATGATAAAAGACATAAAAAACAACAAAACAGTGAGAAAACAACGAACCAAATGGCATTAATAAGTACTTAGTTATCAATAACTACTTTAAATATAAATGAATTAAATTCTCAAATCAAAAAACATGGAATTTCAGCCCTAACCAGTTTGGCTCAGTGGATAGAGCGTCGGCCTGCGGACTGAAAGGTCCCAGGTTCGATTCCAGCCAAGGGCATGTACCTTGGTTGCGGGCACATCAACAGTAGTGGGTGTGCAGGAGGCAGCTGATGGATGTTTCTCTCTCATCGATGTTTCTAACTCTCTATCCCTCTCCCTTTCTCTCTGTAAAAAAATCAATAAAATATATATTTTTTTAAAAAACATGGAATTTCAAATGAGTTTTTAAAAGATCCAATAGTATGCTGGCTATACCAGACTCAGTTTACCTTTGAGGACACACAAAGGCTGAAAGTGAAGGATGGAAAAAGACATTACAAGCAAATAGTAACCAATAAAAGCAGTGGTGGCTATATATATCAGAAAAAAAAAGACTTTAAGCTAAAAATGGTCACAAGAGACTGGGTAATTGTATAATGATAAAGAGGTGAACTTATCAAGAAATTATGATAATTATAAATATTTATGCACCTAATGTCAGAACACAAATATTTAAAGCAAATACTAACAGATCTAAAAGGAGAAATAAACAGCAATATGATAATAGTAGGGGACTTTAATATCGCCCACTCAACAATAGATAGATCATCCAGACAGGAAATCAATAAGGAAACAGAGAATTTGAGCAACACTATATACCAAATGACTCTAACAGGCATACAGAACTTTCTACTCAACAGTAGCAAAATAAACATCTTCCCAAGTGCACACAAAACATTATCCAGGATAGATCATGTGTTTTAGGCCACAAAAGGACTCAACCAATTCAAGAAGATAGGAATTATGTCAAATATCTTTTCTAACCACAATGATATGAAACTAGAAATCAATAACAGGAGGAAAACTGGAAAATTCACAAATACATGAATATTAAACAACACACTGAATAATCAACAGATAAAAGATGAGCTCAAAAGGGAAATCAAAAATATTCTGAGACAAACAAAAATTGAAACACAACATACCAAAACATATGGGATGCAGCAATAGCAGTTCTAAGAGGAAAGTATATAGCTATAAGTACCTACATTAATAAAAAAATAATTATCTCAAATAAACAACCTAACATTACACCTCAGAGAACTAGAAAAAAAAACAATTTAAACCCAAAATTAGCAGAAAAATAAATATGAAAAATTAGAAAAGAAATAAATCACATAGAAAACAGAAAAACAATAGGAAAAAAGCAACAAAATTAAGACTTGATTTTTTTGAAAAGGTAAACAAAACAGACAAACGTTAGCTAGACTATCCAAGAAAGAGAGAGGACTCAAGTAAATAAAATTATAAATGAAAGATGAGACATTACAACTGATACCACAGAAATACAAAGAATCATAAAGACTATGAACAATTATACACCAACCAAGTGAACAACCTATAAAAAATGAATCATGGAGAAGTATAAAATCTAAACAGACTAATAATGAGTAAGGTGATTGAATAAGCAATCAAAAATCTCCCCCCAAAAAATATCTAAGACCAGATGGTTTTTCACTGGTGAATTCTACCAAATATTTAAGAAAAAATGAATGCCGATTCTTCTCAAGCTCTTTCAAAAAAATTGAAGAGGAAAGGAAACTCCCAAATTCATTTTATGAGGTCAGCATTACTCTGATAACAAAACCAACATAGCCAAATAAGAATATTACAAGAAAACTACAGGCCTATATCCCTGATGAATAATGAATATAGATGCAAATGTCCCCAGAGTACCTAAAATGAGAACATGAGGCTTTATTGAATTTGGAAAACAAAAAGTACCATCGAGGATTTGCAGATCTTAGAAAGGTGGCTGACATCAATCTGTGTTAGAGTTGAGAATGGATTAGCTAGAAACAGCTCAGGAGGCAGGGAGTCCAGAGTCGTAGTTCTAACAGGTGCAATGGGGATGGAAAGGAGGTGATAGGTTGGCAGATATTTAAGAAGCGATGCCACAAGACTTGGTGACTCATTGGTTATACAGAGCAAGAAGGGAGACAGAATCAGATGAGCCTGTGTATATGACACATATACCAGGTCACCATAGCAGACACTCCGTGTCATCATGATGGAAAAATACTTCAGTGACATCTTGAAGGACAGGTACTTCATGTCATAGTGACAGACAAGTACCATCTATCATGGTGACCATGACACACAAGTATACTAATTATTATGTCAGGTACACCATGTCATAGACCAATATGACGCTTTTTGCATTGCCTTTACAGATAACTACTATGGCATGACCATGGCATATACTGTATTTATCATGTCTTCATGACATACAGAAACAATGGGTCACCGTGAGATAGAGAAATAGGCTACTATATGTCAGACAAACAACATCTTAGCAACTGAACGACACAGGAAAGTGGTGGTAAATTGACTGTGCAATTGTTATAAGTGAACTTGATAGCTTCCACTCTTAATGAAAGTGATATTACTTATGTACATAGATATAAAGCTAACTGATGGTTTCCAAAAATGGAGAAGTTTTGCATTGTGCTTAACAGTCCTTATGATAAGTGCTGAGAACTCTGTACTCAAACTAGCAGTCCCTGTGATGACTGGTGTTGCCATTGTCTTGTCTCACCTCTCCATGGAGACAGCAGCCAAAAGTGAAACTAACCTCCCAGCCAATGAGCACCAAGTGTTGTTCACTACTTTATTCACTCAGTTTGCTTTTTATATTATGTGGCATTTGCTATATTCCAAGCACCATTCTTAAGCAGTTCACATTCTAACTTAATCATTGTAACAACCCTATGATGCAGAAATATTATTCCCATTTAACTGATGAAGAAAATGAGGCACAAGAGGCCATACAGGCCAGTGGGTGGTGAACTTGAGATTCAGAAGCAAGCCGCCTGGTCTAAGCTCTTTTTTATCCTGGCATCCAAGCGCTTAACCTCCCCATGAGTGATGCCTCTGCATCTGTTAGAACGCTTTCAGTTGTAAGTAACAGAAGTCATCTCAAACTGGCTTGAACATTAAAAGAGTTTATTGGCCCCATAACTGAATTAGGTGTGGCCTTAGGCAAAGCTTGATTCCAAGACTCAAGGGATATGACCATGATCTGAGATCTAACTCTCAAATTCTCAGTCCTAGTTTCTTGGCATTGATTTCATTCTCTGAAGGCTCCCCAGTGATTGTTACCAGATGCTGTCCACGGGCCTTGGACATGTTTCTAGGTTCCAGAGGAAAAGACAAGTCCACATACTTGATATCTCAAACAAGTCTTTGGGTTGACTCCTGCTGGCCGTTGTTGACCTGGATTTAGTCATGGGACTTTCACCAAATTAATCACTGTGACTAGCTGCTGGGAAGATGGTGTGAGGTTAACAGGATTCACTGATCCAGTTAACCAGAGCCACACCTATAGCTGGAGATAAAGGTAATCCCTTCTAAACCACAGCATGGAAAATTTCCTTTTGGCAGAGAAAATAAGGGGAATAAATCCTGCAGAGGAAACCAACAAATTTTCATTATACCAACTTATCCCCACTGCCTATAGTAATTCCTGGCACAGAGCAAATGCTCAGGGAACTCTCGCTATTTGGATGGACAAATGGATGGATGGATTAAAAACTCACAACTAGGACAGAAATGCTGCACTGGAACATTTTTTAACCTTCACAAGCTCCAAATTATTTACCAAGAGTCACATGGATCTAAGTGAGGGTGGGCTGACTGAGACCTATTTCCTTCTGGAACTCAACTCTGCCCACAGAGTCTCTTTAGTGATTATAATTAGGCTGTTCGTTTAGGTGACCATTCTTGACTCTTGAACTTGAGAGAGGAAGACTTATTTGCATCGCTTCAGGGTTATGAGTGAGTCCAACTCTTCTGGGAGTCATGGATTAAAGGGTAAGTCTCAACTGTGTGTACCCTTAAGCATCCCTGGTCCTCACCTACATCTTATGGAGAAAATATTGGTTCCCACCTCTACTTGAAAATATCCTGGGATCGGGAAAATGGCGGAGGCTTAGACGGACGTGTTGGTGCTTTGTCCCGGAGCAGATAGGGGCGAGCAGCTGAAACGGGTAACAATCAGCCCGATCAAGCTGGGGAGGTTCAGCTGAGAGACAGTCTGCAGCCAGGAAAGACAGAGAACTCCTAAAAAATGCGGATGGTTAGAGATTGAGGCTGAAACTTCCTCCTGGGCGCCAGCGCAGCGGCGAGACCGCGCCATCTTGGGAAGCGGTTACCGGCATCCAGAGATCGGCTACTAACCTGGAGGCAACGACTCGCAAGCAGCGCCACTGCAAGAGGCCAGAGGAGACCTGCACCCCTCCACGGAAAGCAGATTCAAGCAACAGCGGCCTCCTGATCACCACACACTCTGCCTGGGGAACAGTTGCTGTGTGTGAAGCCTCCCTCCACCAGCCAGAAGAGCCACCACAACTGTGAACAGCACCCACCAGAGGCTCTGCTATCAACAGAGGAGCCGCTGCTACCACAACCGCCCAAGGAGCAACCACAGCCCGAGGAGCCACTGCCACCCAGGGAGCAGCCACTGCCACCCAGGGTCCAGCCACTGAACGACTCAACAACTAGTCATGTCAGTGAGATCAAACATGGGTAGACAAAGAAACCCCCAAAGGAAAGAAAAGGAGGACTCCCCAGAAAAGCAGCTAAGTGAGACAGAGATATGCAACATGACGGAAAAAGAATTCAGAATAAGGTTCCTAGAGTACATGCACCAGATGTTCAAGAAGCAAGAAGAAACAGATGAAAAACTCAACTACTTATGCAAGAAGCTAGAAGAAACAGATGAAAAAATCAACAACTTAAGTAAGTCCCAAGAAGAAATGAAGAGCGACATAACTGCAATAAAAAACACCATTGAAAGTATCAACAGTAGACTGGGAGAAGCGGAGGACCGAATTAGTGAATTAGAAGACAAGGAAGCAAAACACACTCAAACTGTACTGCAAATGGAGAAAAAAATTAAAAGACAGGAGGAGAGCCTAAGGGAACTTTGGGACAACATGAAACGAAACAACGTACGAATAATAGGGGTGCCAGAACAACAGAAAGATGAACATGGATTAGAAAACCTATTCGAAGAAATAATATCAGAAAACTTCCCTGAGGTGGGGAAGAAAAAAGTCACACAAGCCCAGAGAGTCCCAAACAAGGTGAACCCGAAAAGACCCACACCAAGACACATCATAATTACCATGGCAAATGTTCAGGATAAAGAGAGAATCTTACAGGCTGCAAGAGAGAGACGGAAAGTAACATACAAGGGAGCTCCCATTAGATTAGCAAATGATTTCTCAACAGAAACACATCAGGCCAGAAAAGAATGGACGGAAATCTACAAAGTGATGCAAAGCAAAGGACTGAATCCAAGAATACTCTATCCAGCAAGGCTATCATTCAAAATTGAAGGGGAAATAAGAAGCTTCACAGACAAAAAAGGGCTAAGGGAGTTTATCACCACCAAGCCAGCCATGCAAGAAATGCTAAAGGGACTGGTGTAAAAAGAAGAAATATCAAGCTCAGAAAGAAAACAGCCACAGACACACAAAAAAAGAAATGGCTACAAACAAGTACCTTTCAATAATAACTTTAAATGTAAATGGACTAAATGCTCCAACCAAAAGACATCGAGTGGCTGAATGGATAAAAAAACATGACCATACATCTGCTGTCTACAAGAGACCCACCTCATTAGAAGGGACTCACACAGACTGAAAGTGAAGGGATGGAAAAATATCTTTCATGCAAATGGAAAGGAAAAGAAAGCTGGGGTAGCAATACTTATATCTGACAAAATACATCTCAAAGTGAAGGCCATAACCAGAGATAAGGAAGGCCACTTCATAATACTAAAGGGATCAATACAACAAGAAGATATAACCCTGGTAAACATATATGCACCCAATGCAGGAGCACCCACATACATAAGAAAACTTCTGGAAGATATCAGGGGAGAGATCGACAATAATACAATCATAGTAGGGGACTTTAATACACCACTGACATCACAGGATAAATCCGCTAGACAAACAATCAGCAAAGAAACAGCAATCCTAAATGACTCACTAGATCAGATGGACTTAATTGACATCTTCAGAACACTTCACCCCACAGCTGTGGAATATACATTCCTCTCAGGTGCTCATGGGACATATTCAAAAATAGACCACATATTGGGTCACAAGCAAAGTCTCCACAGATTCAAGAAGATTGAAATCATAAAAAGCATCTTCTCAGACCACGATGGCATAATGTTAGAAATAAACTACAATAAAAACAACCCAAAATACTCAAACACTTGGAAGCTGAATAGCATGTTATTAAATATTGATTGGGTTACCGATGACATCAAAGAAGAAATTAAAAACATCCTGGACACTAATGACAATGAAAACACAACAATCCAAAACCTCTGGGACACAATGAAAGCAGTCCTGAGAGGGAAGTTTATAGCTCTACAGGCCTATCTCAAAAAACAAGAAAAAATGGTAGTTAGCCATCTAACTCTACAACTCAAAGAATTAGAAAGAGAGCAACAAGAAAACCCCAGAGTGAGCAGAAGGAAGGAGATAATAAAGATTAGAGCAGAAATCAATGAAATAGAGACCAAAAAAACAATACAGAAAATCAATGAAACCAAGAGCTGGTTCTTTGAAAGGATAAACAAGATTGACAAACCCCTAGCCAGGCTCACCAAGAAGCAAAGAGAGAGGTCCCAAATAAACCAAATCAGAAATTATAGAGGCGAAATAACAACAGACCCCACAGAAATACAAATGATTGTTAAACAATATTACGGGCAACTCTACTCCAACAAACTAGACAACCTGGAGGAAATGGACAAATTCCTAGAAAAATACAACATTCCAAAACTCAATCAGGAAGAATCTAAAAACCTCAATAGGCCAATAACTATGGAAGAAATTGAAGCAGTCATCAGAAAGCTTCCAGCAAACAAAAGCCCAGGGCCAGACGGCTTCACAGGGGAGTTCTACCAAACATTCAAGGAAGAACTAAAACCTACCCTCCTCAGACTACTACAAAAAATTCAGGAGGAAGGAACACTTCCAAGCTCATTCTATGAAGCCAGCATCACCCTAATACCAAAACCAGGTAAAGACATCACAATGAAAGAGAATTACAGGCCAATATCCCTCATGAACATAGATGCCAAAATCCTCAACAAAATCTTAGCAAATCGGATCCAGCAGTACATCAGAAGGATCATACACCATGACCAAGTAGGATTTATCCCAGAGATGCAAGGATGGTACAACATCCGTAAATCAATAAATGTGATACATCACATAAACAAATTAAAAGAAAAAAACCACATGGTCATATCAATTGATGCAGAAAAAGCATTCGACAAAATCCAACACCCATTTTTGATAAAAACTCTCAGAAAGGTGGGAATAGAAGGATCATGCCTCAACATAATAAAAGCCATATATGACAGGCCCACAGCCAACATCATACTCAATGGTCAAAAACTAACACCATTTCCCCTAAGAACAGGAACAAGACAGGGATGCCCACTCTCACCACTCCTGTTCAACATAGTACTGGAAGTATTAGCCATTGCAATTAGGCAAGAAGAAGAAATAAAAGGCATCCAAATTGGAAAAGAGGAAGTAAAACTGTCCTTATTTGCAGATGACATGATATTATACATACAAAACCCTAGAGACTCCATCAAAAAGCTACTAGACTTAATACATGAATTTGGCAATGTAGCAGGATACAAAATTAACCCCAAGAAATCTGAGGCATTTCTATACACCAATAGTGAACTTTCAGAAAGAGAGATTAGAAAAACAATCCCATTTACCATCGCACCAAAAAAATTAAGATACCTAGGAATAAACTTAACTAAAGAGGTTAAAGACCTCTACTCAGAAAACTACAGGACGTTGAAAAAAGAGATAGAGGAAGACATAAACAGATGGGTAGAATCTACATCATTAAAATGTCCATACTACCCAAAGCAATCTATAAATTCAACGCACTTCCCATTAAAATACCAATGGCCTTCTTCAAAGATCTAGAACGAACTCTCCTAAAATTCATCTGGAATAAAAAAAGACCCCGAATAGCTGCAGCGATCCTGAGAAAGAACAAAGTAGGTGGGATCTCAATGCCAGATATCAAGCTGTATTACAAAGCCACTGTTCTCAAAACTGCCTGGTACTGGCACAAGAACAGACATATAGATCAGTGGAATAGAATAGAGAGTCCAGAAATTAGCCCAAACCAATATGCTCAATTAATTTTTGACAAAGGAGGCATGAACATACAATGGAGCCAAGATAGTCTCTTCAATAAATGGTGTTGGGAAAATTGGACAGATATATGCAAGAAAATGAAACTAGACCACCAACTTACACCATACACAAGAATAAACTCAAAATGGATAAAGGACTTAAATGTACGACAGGAAACCATAAAAATTCTAGAAGAATACAAAGGCAACAAAATCTCAGACTTATACCAAAACAATTTCTTCACTGATACAGCTCCTAGGGCAATTGAAACTAAAGAGAAACTGAACAAATGGGACTACATCAAAATAAAAAGCTTCTGCACAGCAAAAGAAACCATCAACAAAACAACAAGAAAACCCACCTCATGGGAAAACATATTTGCCAACATCATATCTGATAAGGGCTTAATCTCCAAAATTTATAGGGAACTCATACAACTTAACAAAAAGAAGATAAACAATCCAATCAAAAAATGGGCAAAGGATCTAAATAGACACCTTTCAAAAGAGGACATTCAGAAAGCCAAGAGACATATGAAAACATGCTCAAAGTCACTAATCATCCGAGAGATGCAAATCAAAACAACAATGAGGTACCATCTCACACCTGTCAGAATGGCCATCATCAACAAATCAACAAACGACAAGTGCTGGAGAGGATGTGGAGAAAAAGGAACACTTGTGCACTGCTGGTGGGAATGCAGACTGGTGCAGCCACTATGGAAGGCAGTATGGAGGTTCCTCAAAAAATTGGAAATGGAACTCCCATTTGACCCTGTGATCCCACTTCTAGGAATATATCCCAAGAAACCAGAAACACCAATCAGAAAGGATATATGCACCCCGATGTTCATAGCAGCACAATTCACCATAGCTAAGATCTGGAAACAGCCTAAGTGCCCATCAGTAGATGAATGGATTAGAAAACTGTGGTACATCTACACGATGGAATACTATGCTGCTGTTAAAAAGAAGGAACTCCTACCATTTGCAACAGCATGGATGGAACTGGAGAGCATTATGCTAAGTGAAACAAGCCAGTCAATGAAGGAAAAATACCACATGATCTCACTCATTCATGGATAATTAAGACCATTACAAACTTTTGAACAATAATAAATACAGTGGCAGAGCTGCCTCAAACTGATTGTCGGACTGCAGTGGAAAGGCCAGGGAGGGTTGGGGGACAGGAGGGAGGGGAGTAAGAGATCAACTGAAGGACTTGTATGCACCCATATAACCATAACTAATGGACATAAGACACTGGGGGGTAAGGGAGGGCAGGGGCTTGTCAAGGGCGGGGGGGGGGAAAAAGGACACTTATGTAATACCCTTTGTAATACTTTAAGCGAAAAATAAATAAATAAATAAATATCAAAAAAAAAAAAGAAATAAAAAAGGGAAAAGTCCATAGCCATCCCCACATATTTTAACTTTGCTATTCCCTTTCAGTATTTGCCCATCTACTTAATGATTTTGAAATAAAAAATTGTAACATAAATAAAAACAAAACAAACAAAAAAATAAATATCCTGGAAAACACACTACTCATTAAAGGAAAATGTCCGTTTTCCTCATTTCTAGCATGAAATATAAAAATGCAGAACTCACTCCACCCTAGTTCCCTTATAAAATCAGCTCACCAATGCAAATTCGACCTAGAAATAATTAAAGCCCCCTGCAGCATGGGCATTCTAGTGACTCTGGTTCCCTGACGCCTTCCCCCCTTTGTGCCTCAGCCCCACAAAGTCCTGTACCCTGGCTCATATGGCTTCCTTGGAGCTAACTGATATACAATATACAGTGGGGCCTTGACTTACGAGTGTCCCGACTAACGAGTTTTTCGAGATACGAGCCGTCTCTCGGCCGATTTTTTGCTTTGAGTTGCGAGCTAAAATTCGGGTTACGAGCCAGCTTCAGATACCCCACCGCTAGTTGGCGCAGCGAACGTCACAGTGAATGCCACAACATCAGCCCAGCATCACGTGTCTCACTCGTTCACTTTTTGATTTGACATACGAGTACTTTGAGTTACGAGCTCCGTCACAGAACGAATTAAACTCGTTAGTCAAGGCCCCACTGTATTTGGACTCAATTGTCAGCTCTGGTCTCAACACCCCTGATTAAACACCACTTGATATATTGGCACTTCAGTTCTCTATCCCACCCTAAGCCCATTGGAACTAAGGTCTGGTCTGTGTCGACACCTAATCCCTGCCTCACATCAAGAAAAGCCAGCAAGTTAGAAAGGAAGATCCTTAGAAACATGGAAAGCTCTTCAAGATTGTATTGTCAAACACCTACGTAATAGTATAACTGAGAAATATAAGAGGGAAAGGGGAAATAGCGTGCCCAGAGCCACACTGGGATAAAAACCAACCCTTAGGCGGGGACTCGGTGAGAACACTGACTATCTTTACCAATCTGGTCCTGCAAAATGGCCATCACATTCCTCATGCTGTGCACCCCTCAAGAATCCCACATGTGTCCGTGTGTGTATCTATGTGAGTAGACTTAAGGACTTTCAAAGGACATTTATAGGGACACTAATGACCTGGTACACGGATTCCTGCACATTGAAAAGGAAATTAATTAGAAGGTGGCCAGCGGGGCGGGACTGGGCGAGATGGGCCGACAGCCCCTAGAGCCAACCTCCCACGGTCCCTCCCAGTGTCTGTGGAGTGAGCGGGGTCCCTCCGGCAGGTGGGGTCCCTTGGCAGGGCCTGCGGGGATCCGGCCGAAACCAGCTCTCCAAGATCCCCCAAGGGGTCCCGGAGTACGAGAGGGCACTCTGCAAAGTCACTGTCATACAGGGTGTGGAAAGCAAATGCAAGTATGTAGTAAACCAGATTCGGGGCCGACAGTGCCCCAGCAACAACATAACCCACGGCTGAAGGTGGAATCGTGCAGCCTGGTGAGGAATCGGGCTCCCTCCTCTCTGGTTTCAGGGTGTGTCACCCAAGAACTGCAGCTCAGCAGCTCCTGCATTGAGCGTCTGCCCCCTGGTGGTCAGTGTGTGTCATAGCGACCAGTCTGACGGGCAGAGGGACACTTAGCATATTGCCTTTTATAGACAGATAGATAGATAGATAGATAGATAGATAGATAGATAGATAGATAGCCCAAACATCCCTCCAGCCTGACAATTTCCCACCTACTGAGAGACATCATTCATGGGGAGAACTGAAAATATGGCAGCCCACTTCTGTGTACAGGGACACAACGCCATCCCTACTTAAGAACCAGACTGCTCAAGTCCTTGGCCCTCCTGCAGACTGTGTCTCCCACTCCCCAGCAGTGCTCCCGTGGCAGGTAAGCATGGGCCACTGGTTAATGGCTAGAGAGATAAGGTGAAATCTGCCATGCCCTTTCCTCCAGTGCCTCTGCACTTATTTAAAAGCCAATTCATTCCATTTAAAGGCCCAAGACACTTGTAACTGCACTAAAAATCAAAGTCACCTAAGAAATTAGAAGTCGGAGTTGGCTAGAATGTGGTTTAAAGAAAGATACAAGGATGAAAAGTGGTCAGCAAAGCTAAGTGGTTGCTGGTTTTCCCTGGTCATCTGCACCACGTATGGCTGAAAAGAGAGATGCCAGGCTTTCTAGAACCAGCATACCTTCCAGGGGCCATCTGCTCACCATGCAGTGGGAGGGACAAATGACTGGAGCTGATTGTCAGCGACAGCCACCACCACTCACACTCTCAGTAAAGTACCTCTCCCTTGACAGGTATCACAGAGGACTGCATGTGCCCCTCTCTCCCAGTTGATGGTAAGTTCCTTAGGGCCGGGGATAGAAGAGATTCCTTTCTCGGCCCACCGCAAGCCCTGCAGAAGCTTTGCCGGGTACTCAGGACACACAGTTCCTATGTTTGCTTCATTCCCCGCCACGCCTCCTTCTTCCTGGGTACCCAGACTTTGCTTGTGATACCTTAGACCCAATGAGATACCACTTTGCTGGGGGTGTATACATCTTACCTCATCTTAAGTCTAAACTCCTAAAAGGTAGACTGTACCTCCCTGCTACTCACTTACTGCCTACTGAGCGCTAGGGCATGGAGCACTCAAGCAAATGACTGGACAAACAAAGCTTTTGTCTACCCTGAGGCTCCACTTTATATGCAGGGGTCTTAGCAGACCCCTCGAGTATCTCTCATCAAGTACATATCCTATGAATGTCTGTGGAAATGTTTGATCAGCCCTTCCTTCCGGGAAGCCTCCAGATCGATCACTCGGGTCTCTTGCTCAGAGGCACAGAGTCTGCCTATGAAAATCCAGGAGAGGGTGAGCAAAGCCGGCCAGAAGCCCCTTGTCTATAGGGGTCAGAGTTGGTCTTTCACATGCCAGGAAAGGGAAGAAGTGATGTCTGGCCAATTCTAGAGGAACATCAGGGCCTATCATAAGGTCAGAAGTCAGCGAAGCCGGATTTCCAAACACAGCTGGAATGCATTGGAAGAAGCGATGCTTCAAATCTCCCAAGATGAAAATAGCTGAAGAATGATGTTTGAGGAACTCAGATTTAACTCAGCAAGCGACAGTTAGGCGAGATGAGCCGTGAGCTGGGCAGTGAGACAAGTGATGAGCTCATCCTCGAGCCACCCACAATCTGACCCAACCTGCGGCAGCAGGAGAGGTGGAGGCTCTGATTGGCTTTTTTAAAGGTGGAGAGAAATGGATGTGACTCAGCTGGCCCCAGGGTCCAGACCAAAAGTCCACTTGGACACCTGATGCGGCTGGTTCTGAATCAGATGCAGTTTTGAGATGGGGGTGGCCAACGAGGACGGGGAGAAATGGAATTTGTAAAATCTTTGAATTGTGATAAAAATCCAATACAGTTGGGCTGAGTGAGGGTTTGAAATTGCATCAGTTCTGTGAACCATCCTCCTCGTGCTGGGGAAGGGGCTGGGTTTTATCATCTCAAAAAGTCAGCAGTAAAAGAACCATCCTACGGTCGGGGCAGAGCCGAGCTGACATGTCAGCCTGAGATGCATTCCTTGCAAGGGCCAGGATTTTAAAGAATGTGCTTTTCAGCCTCTCCCCCAAGCTCAGAGGCCAAGCCGAGGCGGAAGAAGCTGTGTGTGCAGTCAGATGTGTTTTTCTCATTACCCTTAGCTGCCTTTCAAGGCTTGCTCAGCCACTCCCCCCTCCTGGCACCTTTCCCAGATTGGGGGACTTTGGCTGGAAGGCTGGTGAGGGGAACCCACTGTGGAAGGAAGGTGAAGGGAATGTATTCAGGTCTAGCTCTCCCGAGGACTCCCTGTACACCATCAGGTTCATGATGAGTGTGTCTAAGTCAAGGCAGGGGGGAGAAGGGGGCGCTCTGCCTCAGGAATCCACAGGTCTGCCCTCAGAGGTGTAAAAAGCTAGACTCTGAATGTCGCTAAAGGTGTCCTGCCATGTATTCACTCATTCACTCCTCCAATCATTTAACAAATGCTTCCTGAAAACCTTCTCTTTGTCCAAATACACACAAAGGAAAGTATCAGCCCTGAAAGCACGTCTTAAACAATCACAGAGCAACCCCGTGTGATGTTTTTCTGGCCAGGGCTGCAATGCTTTGCCTCGCTCTGCTGCAGTTCTACCTGGAGAAAAAAAAAGGAGCCTGACCATCTGGAAGACTGGAGATGACCATGTCCATATTTCAGTGCCCTCAGCCAATCAAGCAAGAGTATAAATTGAATATTGCCTACGGGTCTATGAATCAGAATATATTTCTGCTTCAACTGGAAATATGGGTTTGGTATATGAGATTTTGCTTAGCGGACAGATTTAACAGGATGTTCCAATCCAGAATACTGGTGATCAAAAAGCCAAGGTCATTTCAAACCTTCTGGATATGAGAGAATCTTCAGAATATGTTTCTTGGTGAACATTTCTTTTTATGGCTCAGTTAAAGCTGAACTTTTTCATTATAACAATAGGGGTGCTTTTTTTGCTTTGAGCTTTAACAATATTCAGCCACTGAGATGGAGGGAAGAAAAACTCCAGGTAATTTGACAAGTGATTTCTGCATTGGTACCAAAATTACTTATAAAACTAAAGTCTAAGAAAGCATTGCAACTAGCCAGAATGCCTTAAAACTTCTTGTTTTACTTAGTAGAAGGACTCACCCAGGACAGTGTCAAAGTATATGCATTTTTCCAGTCTCTAAATTACTTCATAAACATCATTAAACATTACACTGTAGTAATAGTTGATATCAATATAGTAGTCATTCCCACACAAAGTGATATGGCTTTTGAGACAGATGTTATATATGTTTTGGTCTTTGTTAAGATAATTTTGGATACCAAAAGATACAAACTGTGCTTATGACCACTCTATAATAAAAACCAATTCTTCATGAGAACTCTAAGACCAGAAATTCACAGTATTGGAAGGGATGTGCAATGCTTGTTGCCTTCAGATAAGCTCCTACCCAAAGCAGGCATTGGTCATGTTTCCCAAACTATTATGTAAACATATTAAGAGGTCTGAGACAGTAACAGGTGTTCTACTACTGAAAGGTTCAGCAGTCAACTAAGTTGGGAAAAACAGTAGATTAAACCAAGCCAATTAAGTTGGCACTTTTTTTGTTGTTTGCTTATTCATTGTTTTGTTTTTATTGCAGATTTTGGAGTTGCTTTAATATGCTAACGTACACAATGAATTCAAAGATGGGAATGGAGTATGTTCCATTATCTATCTAAACTTAATTGACCACAGAACCGTTTTGTCAGGGAATACTAGTCTTCTATGCAAAATACTTCTATAGAGGACAATTAACTCTGTCTTGGTTGTAAATATTTGAAGAATCATCTTGCCCTTTCGAATTTTTATTGACCCATCCCTTCTTTGTGCACCCACAGCACTCTGAAGATAAAACACTGACTTCCAAATATTTGTTCATTTTGCATTTGCCTTACACATTTACATATCTAGTAACATGTGTGGATATGCACAGATCTGCAGTCCAAACTGGACTGGGATCCTCAAAGTACAAATGATGCATGTTCACACATCCTCAGCGCCTGGTCCATGGTCACCATATTAATCTTGGTAGAATCTCCCAATGAATAAATGTTATTCTTAAAAAAATAATCTGGCCCTGGCAAGTGTGGCTCCATTGGTTGAGTGTCATCCCATGCACTGAAGGGATGACCAGTTTGATTCCTGGTCAGGGCACATGGCCAGGTTGTAGGTTCTGCCCCCAGTCAGGGTGTTTACAGGAGGCAACTGATCAATGTTTCTCTCTCACATCGATGTTTCTCTCTCACATCGATGTTTCTCTCTCTCCCCCTCTCCCTTCCTTTCTCCAAAATCAATAAAAATATATGTTTTAAAAATAATAATAATAATCTGCTTTAATGGAGTTTCACGTGTATCAGGTTCTCTATTTGGATAACCTCATCTGATCTATGGGTAATACTGACCAATTTATCTTGCCACATTGTCATATGTGGCTCAACATACACGTTGGATTATACATGGGTGCTCTGAAATTGTCTTTGTCAGGTTCTGGGCAGCCAAGTGATCCCCCTCCTGGTAGTGCTCAAGGTCTTCCGTGCACTGGCACCAGCCTCCCCCCCTGCTCTGACTCTACTGCCTCCTTTCACACAACCTCCACGAAGCCAAAGAGCACAACTCCACCTTCTAACCTGGCTGACATTTCCCTGCCCCTGAGCATTTCCTGCCCCATTCTCTCCATCCTCAGTCTTTCCACAAACATTCAACCAAAATCTACAAAGGCCTGGGCTTTGCATTACGCACTGGGTTACAAAGATGAATGGATATGGCTGCTGCTCTCTAAGAGACTGTAATGGTCACTTTGAGACATGCCACACAGCATGGGACATGTGTGACAGAGCTCAGTACAAGGTACTATGTTAACACAGCAAGGCCTTGGGTAAGACTTCCTGAAGCAGGAGTTATTTAAGCTGGATGGTTCCTTGAACTACAAGTTACTAGTGGGTGCAGTTACTGGTCCTCGGCGGTAAGAATCTATGCTGCATCCTTTCTCTTCTACGTCTCATTTCCATACAATAAGCATACCGGGCTTGGCCACTTAGGATATCAGGCCTTCTCAGTCATGCATTGCTTTGGGTGACTTCTGCCTGAGGCTGTTCTACAAATAATGGCTATCTGAGATTGGGGACAAAAGAAGTAGGGAGTAGGAAGCAGCTCACCAGGGCAGCCCTCAGAGTGTTGGTGGCAGCATCTTACAATTGTTGGCAAGCAGGTGTCACTGCCCACACCTCAACTTACTTGGGTGTTGTTTTGGTGGCAAGGTTACATAATTGCAAAACTTGGTCTTTCA
Source organism: Myotis yumanensis (assembly GCF_028538775.1). NCBI lineage: Eukaryota > Metazoa > Chordata > Mammalia > Chiroptera > Vespertilionidae > Myotis > Myotis yumanensis. The sequence goes on from NW_027223762.1 coordinate 9,224,024, forward strand.
GTCAATAAACCATTGAATGGCTATTTGAAGGGAAAAAATACATAAATCCTGGGTTCTTACCTTCTGGGGAGATTAAGGCAGCATCTGCTTAGAACTTGTAAATGGGTGGCCAGGTCTGGGAAGACTACCCAGATCGACAGTGTAGGGCACTGGGAAGAAATGCTCAGTCACCGCTCTGAATGTCCACAGAGAACCACAGACACAGCAGCTCTAGGTCAAGGAGTCCTGCAGAAGAGCTCATCTTGTGAAGAACGTTTAGGAATATTGCAACCAACATATTTTGCTTATATTTTCATTTTAGTGCATGCACGAGTGTCTACATAAGCCTTACACCCTCTTTCAATAAGTATAAAATTACAATCCTAAATTATAAAGCATTATGGCCATAGTTTAATTGGCAGTGCTTTTTCCTCAGAGGTACATATAACAATGGTGCATCTTAAAATCAATACCTTCTGAGATGCTATGCAACATGGCGGCTGTCTGTTTGCCCAGTGAACCCGCTGGATCCTAAGGGCAATGAAGGTTTCTCTGTGTGTATCACCTCCACTGAGTTAAAAGCTTCCCTAGACCCTTAGCTATCCAGCTGAGCTCCAGAAAATGTGTCCGTGTTCCCTGGAAGAGAACAGCAAAGCCTGAACAACTTTCATATGTGCCACTGGCCTGTTGTCCTCGTATCTGTTTCCAGGCATGAGATGGGGATGACTTCATTGTTTTGCCGGTGAATGGGCCGCATTCTGTGCGGCAGATGTGCAGTTGGGGATGGACGTGACCATTTAGGTTTTCTAAAATTCACTTGTGCTCCTGCAGAAAGACAGTTTGCTTAAGACATCATGTAAGCACATGTGCACACGCGTGCGTGCGCGCGCGCGCACACACACACACACACACATGCACACACACATGCACACACACAACCTCACTTGAGAATCCTACAAACAAAGATCAGAAGACTAGTTAAGAGCAAAGCCCAGGTCTGCATGCCAAGATTCCCAACCCTGGTGGCCAACCCCCTACCCCACCACACACACACTTTTGAAGGATAATTATTTCTTTAGATTTGAAAACCCAGAAAAATTGAAAACTCTTTCCACATTACCTCTTCAACATGGGGCAACACGGTGTTACTAACAAGTATGTAATTCTGGATCTGCAAGCCTTTGCTATAGGCTGCGTGTCAGGACATGGGAGCGTGAGACCCAGACAGGCGGCCGCGAGGAGGGGATGGCGATTGATGGGATTTTCGAAACAAGAAAGCGGTCCAGGTCCAAGGAAATGGTGTTCAGTCACAGTACCTAAGAACGTCCGCTGCAAGGATTTTTCTGCTCCTGCCATTCTGAAGGTCTTAATGGGTTTGAATTGATTCACTGAGCCGTGCTGCTGAAAGGGAAGGGAAATGTCAAGCCGCCGTGTTCCCGGTCACGCATGTGGGGGCCAGATCCAACTGCACTTCAGAACTTCTAAGTTCAAATGTGTTTTCACAGCAGGAAAAATAAATCACTGAACAAGCCTTCCCCAGCATCTGTCATGTCCCCAGCTTGCTCCGGCCCTCTCCAGGGAGCAGGAAGTGAGGCAGACCCGGTCCTCACCCTCGGACAGTTGACTGCGGAGATGTGGGGTCAACAGAGGATCCGGGAGAGCCACCTAAGCATCTTTACTTTTCCACGGGGCCCGGAGGTAATCGCTGCCATGAGACCAGAGTGACTGAAACCATCGCACCACAGTCTATAAACACCTTCACCCCCCCGGGGAGATGGAGACAAATTGGCGGAGGAATATGCCCAGAGGTCAGGAGAGGCAACAGTGCATCCAGCACCCCCTGCAGAAGCCAGCAGACCTTTGGCAGCTCAGACTGGCACCTGGGGTTGCAGGGAACACACCTGGGAGCTTTCCGCTTCCTGGCACATACCACCTGGGTGCTCTCACTTCACTGCACAAAATGCCAGCATTCCAGAGGCCTCCGATTGCCACTGGATCTCTCTGTTCAAACTAGACAAGATCCATAAGCAGAATATTAGAGAACTGGGCATAGGATGAGGCGCCACATTGCTGAAAACCCGCAACAACCCGAAGGAAAACCCCAGATGGTGCCATTACCTGTTCTGGAATGAGGCCAGTGGGCCACCAGCTAAATTGTGTGCCGCGATCCAGTGCCGGAGGAGGGCGCTCCTCCCGTGCATCCCTACCTACAGCTCTGAGAGCATCCCTTCCTGCCTTCCCCAGAAGCAGGTGTTTGTCTGAATAGCAAGGATCTCCGTGCAGGGAGGAAAGCATGCCCTTAAGCAGAAGAGAAAGGCTGGGGGTTTAATGGGGTAGGAACCACATGTCTGTGGGGAGGGTGTGGGGGCGTGAAAAGCAGGGAAGCTTTCATCCAAGGATTGGGGGCCATGAGCTCAAGTTCTCACCAATTAAAGAAGATGCCACATTCCCATCTGCCCCAGAGTAAGAGCCGAGCCCACGCAGCTGAGCAGGGTTGTACTGACTTCACCTTCCCAACAAGAAAAGACGGGGGCAAGGAGAGGTGCAGATGCTGGGCACAAAGGTAGCTGACCTCCCCCACCTTTCCGGACACAACTTTGTGGGCTCCCGTAAGGCCAAGGCCACTTATCTAACCTCTGATGAACCCCAGAGACATACATTGTTTAAGCTCAAGTTTCAGCTCTGAACTCTCCCCCAAACCATACAGATCTCTAAGGCAGACATGGCCCGTGTCAACGCCGGCAGATGAGGAAGCGGGGCTCGTGTCCCACATGTCTGATGTATAGGATCGTGTCCCACATGTCTGATGTATAGGATCGTGTCCCACATGTCTGATGTATAGGATCGTGTCCCACATGTCTGATGTATAGGTTGTCCAGGGAGTATCCCAAAGCTGGAAGGCTGAGTTCCACTCATTGGTTCCTTGTTCTGAGGTCAAACTATCAGGCAACACTTCCCGTAACGTGTTGGATTTTCCAACACAGAATTACTTATTCATGAAGTTTTTAGACCTAAATACTATTCAAACTTTTTCACTTTCTTCCCTCCCCTAATAATGTATGATTGGAATTATACATTTGATTCCCCATTATGAGCGGAGACGGACCTCTGGGGCCCTCATATTGTCTCGGGAAATGCAGAGTTGAACCCAAAACAAAGCCAGTCAAGGCGGCATCTAAAATTCCTTGGCACCACCGTGCAGCTGGAGTCTGATTTAAAACAACTATTCATTTTAATGACTGTTCACATTTATTTTCATAAAAATGTGTTTTGCATAAGCCCCGGCGTTTCATATACAATTAATTCCCTTCACAAAGAAACTGTGTTTCAAACCCAGAGTGGTCATGCTGGTGCCCAGGACCGGGGAGCTTGTTTCTTTTGAGCCGTAGCAGCCTTTCTAACACTGTAATTAAACTTGGGGGGGAAATCATAATGCAAACCAAATAAATCCTGCCCTTCAGACAATTATGAATGGTATGTGGTAAGGGGGGAAAAATGATCTGGGCTTTGTTCATCTTAGAATACACTTGGCAGCCACTTCCCTTAATAAGCTCCTTTCTCTTTCTGAGAACAAGAGAAGCATGAGGTCCGGCCACGTTGGAGGAATGCTGGTAGGTAGCGGGGTCGGGTGTGATGACACCCTGAGGCACAGACCCGAAGGCAGGGGCTCTGGACGCAGCCCTGCCCCAGCTCCTTCCTGATCATGAGTCTGTCTCTCTGGGTCTTGTTTTCCTCATTGGTCCTGCCTGTGGTAGACCCTTATTTTCACAGATGAGACAAGGCCCAGCAGAGAAGACTCACCATTGCTCCTACCCCCACAGAAGACCAATTGCACCGAGCACTGCCCACATGCCAGTGGTCAAGGGTCTCTTCTTCTCTTACCGCTCCTTCCACCCCTGATCATGTGGGACCTACGTGAGACCCTGTCCTGCTGGAACCCCACAGAGCTCCCTCACTGAGCCTTTGCTCAACAGCCACCAGCTTCCTCTGCATCTGCCTTGATGGGTCCCAGTCACAAGGAAGCAACTCCCTTGCTTCAACCCCTCATGCGTACATGGAACTTGTAGCACTGCTGGGGAAGCCGTAGGACGAGGCCACCCCTCGGGCCTCCCGGCTGCTCCACCCTCGTTTCCACAGCTGACGATCGGAGGTTCGAACCTGGAATCCCAAAGCCATCCAACATTCGTGCTGTCTCCAACCTCGCACCCTCCCACCCAGAGAGCACAGCGATCGGAGTGAGTGCTCCAACACGCCCACCTCAGCACGTCAGCTTCCTGCCAGCCACTTCCCTCGGCACCTCTGTGGGTCAAAGTGTGGACAGGCCCTTCCACGGACTTTCAAAAGTCTGGGTCCCACCTCTTTTTCAAAGTTGGTTTTTCCCACACTGCCCTCTGATAGAGGATAAAAGACACGCTGGATTACTCGCTGATCCCTGCCAAGAGCCACCCTTTGACTTCCTGCCCCCGTGCCTTTGCTGATGCTGCCCATTCTACTTGGAAGCTAAACCACTCCCCCATTTGTATCCTACTCACCACTCAAAGCTTGGCTCAATCGCCACCTGCTCCCTTTAACAAGAAGTTTCTTCTTCCCCACACGAGCCCATAAAACCATAACGTAGCTCACTTAGAGCTCTTTCTTCCCACAAGCAACACACACCCCGGGCCCACCTTGCACTCTGCCATCTGTGAGGATGTCTTAACTCCACACATACACCCCGAACGCAGGAGCCCCATGAGGTTAATCTTTCTCTCCCTCCTGCCTGGTAATGTGACTTGCATTTAATAGGCATTAAATATATATCTGCTGACAGAATAACTGAATAAAACACTTCCCTAGAGTTTTGTGTTACAAAGAAGAGGGTTAGAGAGGGAAGGAGAGAAGTGAATTTGCGTAATTTGTTGTGGATTATGTTTGGCACTTTACCACGAGGTAGGTAGCAATCCTTTAACTCTCAGATTCAATATCCCCTCCCACGTTAGCTGAGGTTAGGTTGCTCTTGTGTGCACTGTCCCACGTACACATGCACACACACTCTCACACACTCACACACTCGTGCACTCACACAGACTCGCACACACCCTCCTGTGCTCGGTGTGCGGGGCAGAGGGGTGGTGGAGGCATTTCTTCCCTGCCCCTGGGATTTCCCTCCACATCAGGTGAGCTTCCACTAGCATCATCCTCCTGGCCTCCCTCTCTGCCCCTCACTCACTCATGCTGAGTTGACAGTAATTCATATAAAAGGAACGGAGAGGGGGAACCTAGGCCTAGTTATCCCATTACTGCCCTCCCCTTATCCTCTCCCTTCTCCTTCCCTTCCCTCTTCCTCTTTTCCTCCTCCCTCCTGAAAGAATGTTCCTAGCAGAAAACACATCAGGATGCAGCGTCTCTGGTAGCAAGTGGGAGCTGGCCTGGCCCAGGTTGCCTGCCACTGGTGGACCAGCTGGACAAACGCTGAGACTCAGTGCCGGGCAGTCCCCACGCCTGAAGGGATGAGCTGTGTTCCCCAATAGCAGGCTCCTGGTGAATTGGATTTCCCATTTGCCTTACCAGTTCCTCTTATTCAGCGGTTCTCAACCTGTGGGTCGCGACCCCTTTGGCGGTCGAACAGCCCTTTCACAGGGGTCACCTAAGACCATCCTGCATATCAGATATTTACATGACGATTCATAACAGCAGCAACATTACAGTTATGAAGTAGCAACGAAAATAATTTTATGGTTGGGTCACAACATGAGGAACTATATTTAAAGGGCCAGAAGGTTGAGAACCACTGCTCTTATTTCTCAGTTGACTCAAATCTTGGGTGAGAAAGAGGAGAGTTATTCATTAGACCTTCTAAAACCCAGCTTCGTCTGGTAATAATTGCTTATTTACTCATCAGCGTTCCCTCTGGACACAGCTCTGTGAGGCCTGGCTCCTCTCTCTTCTTCAGTGTTTCACCGTGACTATTCAATGACTGCTGTGCGCTCACAGCTAAACCTCAATAAAGGTTAGTTTCAAGAAGGAGTGAATGATTAATGCGACTGAGAAAAATTAGGAGGAAAGAAAAAAGGGAGAGAAGAAAGAGGAGAGGGAAGGAGTTCTACAAGAAAGAGACTGGAAAGGAAGAGCAGGAAGGAGGAAACAAGAGTAACCAATTAAATTCAATTTTTAAACAATTTTAATGAAAATAAATAAATAAAATACCCAGGTGAATATTTTGCTCCTGTGAATTAACCACATGATCAAGGGTGGGTTAAAGGTTGGAACCATTGCAAAAAATAAAAATAAAAAGTAGTGATGACAGAGAAAAAGAAGAAAGAAAGGAAAAGACAGGGAGTCAAAAAGGGAAAAGAGAGAGAAAATAATGTGCCGAAGCCGGATGCCCCCTGCACCCACAGCCAGCGTCCCTGGGAATCAGAGCAAGGCTGCGGCTGACTTCTCACCCTGGTCCGTCTTCTCCCACCTTGAGGGCTTCCATTCCCACTCCCCTGCCAACTTCCAGCTCCAGTGAATCATCTGGAAAATGGGCGTTCACTTTCCTGCCCCTCTGTCCCCGGAGCTGCTGGGAGGGACAAGGGTGCATTCAGGTGAGAGGCCTTGGAAGGAGAAAGCCTCACCGAAGACAGGGTCAGGGGTGTTTAAAGCATCTCCAGGACACCCCCATACTGCGGAGGTCAGGCCCCACCAGGCCGCCTAGAGGTGGCCTCCAACCAAGCCAGAGCCGCCAGCCCCTCCCGCCACTCCCCCCAGGCCGCCGCGCCACCCCCCCCCCCCCTTCCTTCCCCAGCCCTCCGTGTGCTTTCAGTTCTCATTATCCTGCTGCTAATCGAGAAGAGCCGGGCTCTTGATCACAACTACTGGTTCTGTAACTCACAAGCCGAGGCATTTACGAGCATCCCGGGATATATATTTCCGTGACACGCCTCCGTGAGCTCCCTGGCTGCCCTGGAGTCTAGACATCTCATTTCAGAGGAGATTTCAGAGAAGGAGCCTGAGGCTGCTGCAGGTCTTCCTTCGGGCCTCCACCTCCCCGCTGCCAACAGCTGAAGGCAGGGCACAGGCATTGCTCAGAGAGCCGGCGGCTTCATTATTTTGTGTTTACTGATCTATAGATGAACTAGTGTCACCAGGCAGCGCTCACAATTAAAATCTCCGCGGGACTCCAGCACAATGAGATTTTTTAAAACTGCAGCTCCACTGCTAAGAAACATGTCGTCCAAGTTACATCCCCTACAAATGGCTTTTCCATATTTGCACATGCAAGGTAGTTGGCAATGACGATAACAGTGTTGCTGTTGTTAAACGTTAAGTTCTCCTCTCTGAGCTGCAGATGACTTGAAATGACACCCTGCGTTAGTGCGCTAGGGCCGTCATACCCAAGTCCCACAGGCCGCGTGGCTTAAACAGTAGAAATGTACTTTCTCACAGTTGTGGAATCAAAGGTCTGAGACCGGGGTCTCGGCAGGTTTGGTCTCCTCCGAGGCCTGCTTCTTAGCTAGTGGATGGCCCAGGCCTGCTCCTTAGCTTGTGGACAGTCCAGGCCTACTCCTTAGCTGGTATACAGCCCAGTCCTGCTCCTTAGCTGGTGGATGGCCCAGGCCTGCTCCTTAGCAGTGGACGGCCCAGACCTGCCCCTTAGTGGGTATACAGCCCAGGTCTTCCCCTTAGCGGTGGACGGCCCAGCCTGCTCCTTAGCTGGCGGACGGCCCAGGTCTGCCCCTTAGCTGGTGCATAACCCAGACCTGCCCCTTAGCTGGTGGACGGCCCAGGCCTGCTCCTTAGCGATGGACGGCCCAGGCCTACTCCTTAGCGATGGACGGCCCAGGCCTACTCCTTAGCGATGGACGGCCCAGGCCTGCTCCTTAGCGATGGACGGCCCAGACCTGCTCTTTCGCAGTGGACGGCCCAGCCTGCTCCTTAGCGGTGGATGGCCATCTTCACTCTGTGTCTTCACAGCGCCTTTCCCCTGTGCATGTCTGTGTCCTAACCTCTTCCAATAAGGACACCAGTGGCACTGGATTAGGGCCACCCTGATGACCTCATTTTCACAAAATCATGCCTATAAAGCTTCCACCTTTAAGTGAGGTCAGGTTCTGAAGTCCTGTGTCCCACCACACAAGCTCCCCCCTCTTTGTTCCCCCATCATATCACTTAAGGACCAGCTGCAACCCCACTTTCTCCCAGGCAGCTTTCCAGAATTCTCTAGCTCAGTTGCTCTGCCTCAGAGCTCAGACAGCTCGGGCCACAGGGTTTCACTGGGCCCTGAGCACGGGCTGTGCTGTCACTGGCATGTGCTCTCCTTAGCTGCCAGGGACCCCCTCGGGGGTGAGGATGCCACAGCTGCACCTCTGTGACTCCTCACGGTTGTCCCTCCAACATGCTCCGTGCCGTTGCTCACACGATGCCCTCCCCAGACCCTCTCACTACAGTGCAACCCGCCCTGCCTCCTGGCAAAGCCTCCCTGACTGCTGCACCCAAAGGAGGCACTTCGGCCTCTGTGCACCCACTGCAGCAAACACATCCCTTTGTACTTGTCGTTGACACTCACTGAACATGCACTACTCGCCAGGGCCTCACCCCATCCGCTCCTGTCCTCACACATAAGCACATGACCCCATTCTGCAGGTGAGGAACCCAAGCTTCCGGTGAGGTGGCCCGCTCTGGGTCAGAGGAGACCAAGGAAAGAAGTTGTGACCTTAGTCTGTCTGGCTCCAGAGGTAGCTCGCTTTCTACCACAGCAGTGGTTCCCAAATGAAGAGCATAAATACATAAATTGTGTGGGGTCCTGTGACGAAATATACCCAGGAGTGAAAAAGAACAAACTACTGCTTCACCAGCAACATGTATTATGAGCAAAGAAGCCAGGCACAAATCATCAATGTAGAATTCCTTTTAGTATATGAAGTTCAAGGCCAAGCCAAACCAATCTCCACTGATAGGCATGAGGACCGTGATTACTTCTGGGTGAGTGGGGTGGGCGGCTGACTTGAAAGGGATGCAAGGGAGCCTCTTGGAATGCTGGGAATACTCCACGTGTATCTGGTGGTGTTCGTACCAGTGCATATGTGTGTAAAAATCCATACACTACACTCTAGATGCATGTGATACCTCAAGAAGAAATTTTTTAAAGAAATATCTCAGGGAGGACATGTGTAGTTTTTAAAATATATTCAATATTATAATTTCATATTTGGAAACCAAAAAAAAATAACCCACTCTATTGCTTTTGAAACACAAACTTTAAAGGAATTTTCAAGATTCATGTTTCTCCACAGGAGACATATGCTTAAAAGATGGAGACACACTGCACTACACTGTTCACATTCTGCCTCAGTTCCCTGCGTACCTTCAGCTCCCCCATCAGACTGGGCATCCTCGAGGGATGGCACCATCTCGGTACAAGCGAGCAAACAGCACAGAGCCTGCTGAGCACACAGGAACCGCTTAGGAAGAGATGATCGAATGGGTTCTCCAGAACGCAAACATGCTGAAGCATCAGAGAAATCCAGGTCTAGCACTGCCCCTCCCAACCCCATCCATCATTCAGCCACATTTTGCAATTCAAGAAAACAGAAGACAGCACCTGCTGTGGCTAGCCTTGCTCTGAACCAAGGGCTGGTTGCTCAGCAGGCCTGGCAGGGCGCTGAGCCACTGAGGGTCTGACTCCTCCCCAATAATCATATGAAATTTCCCCAGCCGATGGCCTGCCCCCTGCGGGCAGTGTGCTCCGCACACAGATTCCAAGCACAGAGAACCTGCTGGAGGTTGCTCTCGCAGGCAACGGCCTTTGCTGTGCTTAGAACAAAGCCTTTAATTTGTGTGGCAAGCAGTTTAGTGTACTTCACGCTGTCATTCTCATCGTGTATGGCCAGTGGGAGGACAGGGAACATGAACCTTCCTGTATCGAGCACCTGGCATGTCCAGCCCCTGCCATAGGTTCTGGAACGAGGTGGACACACACAGGTAGTTTCACTTCCCCCCTTTCCTGGGAGTTCATGATGAGGACCGCGTTCAGGAAGTTTGGTGTCATCAGCCAAATAAGGCACACATTTTTCTCGAGAAATTACCCCATGTCTGGGAATCTCAAGAGGATGGAGTGTCTTTGGTGGCTGATAATGCCATGCCCCTTGAACAGCTGGGCCATGCTGAGCACTAGAGAGAAAAGTGCAGAAGCTGCTTCGCTCTCTTAATGGGGCAAAATGTGGGTCGGTGACATCTGCCTGCAGTTCTTCCTCTGTATCAGACCTCACAAAAGCTCCTGCCCAACTGTCAGCTCTTAATCACAGGTAGATTGACAGGCAGCCTCGGCTTTAGTGAGGCTCCAGACAACGCAGGCTTTTCTGGCCTTCATCGCAAAGGTACCTCCTCATCTTTGTCAGGTTCTGGGACAACCTCAGGCCACCACTCACTCCTGAGTGTCACTCCTCTATAGAAGTTTTAAAAAGCCCTAGGAACTGATTATCTGCTCATGGATGTCCAGCCCCTTGGTTATTCATAATTAGAACCAGGTGGATGGATTAAATGGCTCATCCTCTTCGAATACCACAAGAGGTGAAAAATGCTGCAAAAGATCAAGAAATGAGAAGAAAGAGAGATGAGAGACAAGGAGGTCCTTTCTGGAGAAGCTCCAGAAACTATCAGAGTGGAATGTCCCTTAGAGATATTTTAGTCCATCCCTTCCATCCCCATGTTTATGGATTCCCAGAAAAAGACAGTGGTCAAACTCATCCTCCCAAAGATCTCAGAGTGGGAGTGGGCCTTAGGTTCTATCAAGTTTTCTTACTCCCAGGCCAGGTCATCTTAATAACCAACGTCAGGAGCTTCTCTCTCCAGCAATGAAGCTACAGGGATGTTCTCCCAACTAAGTCTCTCACTTTTTCTCTGCTACCTAACAATGAGTTCTGTGACCACTCCATAGATAAGGGCTGCGTGGGGAACCCAATATGAGGCCCACTGACACTCTCCAGTTCACAGGAACCTATAGATATTGCCCCATCCACCATGAGACCCACAAGTCACCTAGCTAGCAGGGATATTTTCATTATTATTGGCAACAATTTTCATTCTGATATAAACAATAATTCCTATTTCATTCACAAATGACCATTTGGAGGCATCTCTAATGTTAGAGGTACACTCAAGGTCACAGAGGTTAGGCATGTTTTCTGCTCTCAGAAGTTTTAGTCTATTAGAAGAACTTTGTATTCAATAACAAAATACAAGTAGGCTGTGAGAATTAGGCCCAGGAAGGGACCAGGGCTCCATGGGGGCACAGAAGAAGGAGAGTCCTCCTAGTTGGAGGAATCAAAAGAGGAACCATGGAAGAAGAGAGATTTATCCAGATATGTGAGAAAAAGGGAAGGAACTAGCCTGCCAGGTGAGAGGACTCAGAACCAGAAATCGAGATGAGAACATGTAGGGCATGTCCAGAAACAGAACAGTAAATAGATTTATTTCACTAGCCAGGATATGTGAAAAGGAGAAATGGGACAGTTGACCACTTAAGAACTGGTCTAATTTAAGCAAACTCTAAATCTCAGAATACCTCAAATACCATTTTGGAAACCTAGACTTTTTTCATTAAGCAATAAGAAGTTATTGGTGCAGCCACTGTGGAAGACAGTATGGAGTTTCCTCAAAAAGTGAAAAATGGAACTCCCATTTGACCCATTGATCCCACTGCTAGGAATATATCCCAAGAAACCAGAAACACCAATCAGAAAGGATATATGCATCCCTATGTTCATAGCAGCACAATGTACCATAGCTAAGATTTGGAAACAGCCTAAGTGCCCATCAATGGATGAATGGATTAGAAAACTGTGGTACATCTACACAATGGAATACCATGCTTCTATAAAAAAGAAGGAATTCTTACCATTTGCAGCAGCATGGATAGAACTGGAGAGCATTATGCTAAGTGAAATAAGCCAGTCAGTGAAAGAAAAATACCTCATGATCTCACTCATTTATGGATAATAAAGAGCATTATAAACTGAGGAACAAAAATAGATACAGAGGCAGAGCAGCATTAAATAGACTGTCAAACTACAGCAGGAAGGTTGGGGAGGGTTGGGGAGGGGGGTAAGAGATCAACCAAAGGACTTGTATGCATGCATATAAGCATAACCAATGGACATAAGGCACTGGGGGTAGGGGAGGCTGGGGGAAGGTCAAGAGGGGGAAAAAAGGAGACAAATGTACTACTCTTTGTAATATTTTAAGCAAAAGAAAAAAGTTAAAAACAAGTACAAATTAAAAAAAAAAAAAAAAGACGTTATTGGAGAACATGGTCAGGGCCAGGGTCAGAGTGGAGGGATTAGGAGTGGCTTCAATGAACTTTACCTTCAGAAGAAAGATCTGGAAGCTTAAGAATCAAAGACAAAAAATACAGAATCCCCATCTTAGAGAAAGAAAAATTTTGCTTTCTTTTCGGATGCTCTGTGCACCAGTTTTCCCTTCTCTCTTTAAATGTTCAGATTTCTGCCCTCGTCTAGTGCTTTCTTCATAGATGACAAATTGTCAAGTCTATCTCTTATCTTAAGAAAATCAAATCTATGTAAACTTGCTCTCAAGCTTTTTCTTTACAGGCAAGCTTCTTAAAATGATAGCCAGCCTCCTAAATGAATGGTTTTGTGCCCATCCCACTTTTAAAACCACATAGTATTCACAAGATGATTCATTAGAGAATGAAAATAAAGTATTAGAACCTTATCTTTTATTTATTTTATCTAAAAATATAAAGTGAAATTGTGTTTTACTAACCCAGTAGAACTCTGTCATAATTCAATAAGTAGAATCCAAAAACTTCATTCATATAAAATTCAGGGTGGTGTTCTTGGAAGGCTAACAAAAAAATAGCATTTAGGGACCATTTTGTACCAGGTAGTACCAGATGTAAAAGGCACATTACATGCAAAACATATTAGCCAGTGTCTTCGCAACCCTAGTAGAAGACCAAAAACAATAGAATATTTTTTCAAAGGGCTGAGAAAAAAGTAACTCTCCACTTAGAATTTTATACCCTGATAAGTTATCACTGAAGAATAAGAGTAATGACTAAAAGAATTTACCACTAACAGACTTTTGCCGAAAGGAGAACATTATGCTAAGTGAAATAAGCCAGTCAGAGAAGGATAAATACCACATGATCTCACTCATTTGTGGAATATAATGAGCAACATAAACTGATGAACAAAGTCAGATCCAGAGACAGAGAGGCATTGATTGGACTGTCGGGCCTTCGAGGGAAGGTAGGGGAGGGTGGGGGTAAGGGGGAGAGATCAACCAAAGGACTTATATGCAAGCATATAGGCCTAACCAATGGACACGGACAACAGGGGGGTGAGGGCATGAGCAGGGGAATAGGGGGTAATGTGGGGATGAGGACACATATGTAATATCTTAATCAATAAAAAATATATATTTAAAATAATAACAATAAGAAGAAGAAGAATAAGAATAATTTTCTTCCTCCAAATACAAAGGATGAAATTAGGAACAAGGAAACTGAAGCCAAAGGAGTGAAATGAAAAAGAAATGGTGAACATGTACATAAACCTAAACACTTAACCAATAATGAAAATCATGATTAATTTGGATTCATAAAAATCAAGATGAAATTAAAATTACTGGACAAAGGAAACCTGTAGGATGGAGGTTTCTGATAAGTGGCGAAACTTTCTAAATTATTTGTATCATTCATGAGAAAGATAGAGCGATGGATTAACTTTAATTTGTAAGTAAAGTGTACATAAAATTATTTTTAAAGTAACCATTAAAAAAGGGGAAAAGAACATGTAACTTTCAAATAACTAGAAGGGATAATAAAAAATATAGAAAATGCTGTCTGTTCAAAGGCAAGAAAGAAGAGGAAAAATGAAAGCTAAGGAAAAAATAGAATAAATTCAAATATAACAGTAGTCATAAGAAATGAACTAAATTAAACTCAGCCATTAAAACTCGGGTTGTCAGATTGAATAGAAAAACTAAATCTGGTTATATGGCATTTACAAGAAACATGCTCAAAATCAAAAGGCAGCTATTTTATTTTAAAAGATGGGGGGAAAAAGATAAAGACCAACCAAGCCTGGAAAAAAAATGGAGTTTGAGAGGAAAAGCATATTTCAAGACAAAGGTGTTCACTACCCACTAAGAAAAACAACTATTTCCCAGGAAGATATCACAATTCTAATGCTGTTCACACCTAAGAATACAATTGCAAAATATATAAAGTCAAGATTGATGGACTCACCATGTGAAACTGACAAATCAGCAATCACAATGGGAAATTTTAGCACCTCTATCAATAATTAATACATTAAGGAAAACAAATTAGTGCAGATCTAGAAGATTTGCATAACAGAAGCAAAAGCTTGATCTAATGAACATCTATAGAGAAAACTCTCTAGCCATATTCTCTGTCTACAATTCTTCACCTCCCACTCTCTATTCAACCAACTGCCTCCACTCCCGCCTCTGAAAGAAGGGCCCAGGAGTTACCTATGACCCCCAGTTACCAAAATCTTCTCCTGCTTCCTTTAAAACTATTGGTTACTCTCTCTGATAGCTAGACTTCCGTGACCCTGGCCTCCTGTTTATTCTACGTCTCTTTCGGCACATTCCCCATTCCCTTCACCTGCTGGTCTCCCCGAGGTTCTGTCCTCCTCTCTCCTAACCCTATGCCATATAACCTCCCCAATAACCTTACTTTGTACCATGGATTTATGTCCAAAATTCAACTTTAGGAGTCAAGGGTTTAATTCAAGAGCCAGCAGAGATGCAGGTATAACCCCCGGGTTTCCTTAGTGAGCACCCTGGTGAACGCCAGGGCTGGGGGGTGGGTGAAGGCCTGGAAGGGACAGTGAGTTTCTTATTCACTTTTACACCTAACTCAGTGCCCAGCCTATAATAGTTATTTGATAAAAGTTGGTTACTTGACTGAGCACACACTGAGTTTTGCCTGTTCTCTACAGAGCTCCACGTAGAGAGACTACTGAGGGGTGGAAAGTTATCGTCAATCTCTAACTACCTCAAAGGGCTCTGGCTCAGGCCAGGAGCTGTAGCCCAACCAGAGCCAACATAATGGTCAAGAGCTCGATGTAAGCCAACCGCCCAGAGGGGCCGCTTCTTGGACAGTGTTCCTACCACTTTATAAAGCCAGAGCACTGTCTTAAATCCACGGTATTTCTGCTTAGTCCTTCCTGGCCTTCTGTTTCCCCTTCTCTGACACAGCAATCTCCTTCCTCCATCGCCCACACAGCTGTGAACATGCCCGCCGTCCCTGAAAGAGCCAGGGCCTGGGCACCCTTTGCATCAGAGGCTGGGGCCACGGAAAGCAGTCCTCTGTCTGGCAAAGCAAAGTGGCCGTTTTCACAGACGTTCTCATAAGCACAGCAGCCAAACCCCCAGCTGCTGGAAAATCGGCCTCCTGTCCGTTCACATTTCTAAGGCAACAGAAGTTCATTTTCTCATCATAGACTGTAAATTACAGGCAGAAAAGGTGGGTCGCGGCTGGCTTCAGCCAGCATATAGCATAGCTGGTCTTCCTCTGCTTCCTCAAGGGGCCCATTCTGAAGAGCAGGCTTAGCTCCATGCAGGCCCGGCAGAGACACCGAAACGCAGGGACAGAAAGCTAATCTCTCTCCAGTGAGCTCAGGGGCAGAACCGGGAGCTCTTCCTGCCTTGGAATCTGAGCAGACCCGGCTCAGTGCAAAGTTGTCTATGAGGCAGCTTCTAGATAAATCCACTCCTGGTCTCTCTTCATCTCTCTTACGCGCCCCTTCTGCAAACGGCTCCCAGCACTGCCCCGGACTCTTGTAAAAAAAAAAATCAAAGCTGAGCAAATAATTTAAGACTCGTGTTTAAACCTTTCCCAGGTCCCTGAATTCATTGCCTCTTAAAGTGGAAATGCCTTTGCCACGGGCTCCTGAAGCCATTCGGAGATGACAGCCCCCTCCCCGCCAAACCTCCGAAGAAGCAGTTTGTTTAGTGTGTAAGGCACTCCTCACAGGGCACATGGAGGGCGCTTTTTAATCAATCAACAACGTGATTTATCACCGGCTGCACGCCTGACATGAAATAGGCGCAACCGTCAATGCAAAACATGAGTCTCGTCCTCAAGGAATACACAGGCAGGTGGACTAGACACAACACGCTCTGCAGAATAGAGGGCTGCACAGAGGCCTGAAGGAAACTGGGGTTCGGTGTTCAGTGAGCGGCACGGGTGGAGAGCGGGACAGGGGTATAAGGAGAGTGGGCCTAGAGGAGCGGAGGCTTCCTGGGGGAGGTGGGGACTGAGCTGCATGGCTTTGGAGACACAGAGAAGATTAGGGGGAGAACCTGAAGCCAGGAGGACAGCGTGAGAAAGGCAAGAGAGCAAAACAGAAATCACGTTTGGGGAGCTGTGCCGCCTGGATGTGTCACATGCAGAGAGGAATGCATGGTTATCAGCTGACTATGTCCCCTCCTTTCCCCGCCCCCCCCCCCCCCCACCGCTAAAATTCATGGGTTGGATTCCTAAACATTAGTAGCTGAGAATGTGACTGTATTTGGAGATAAGTTCTTCTTTTTTTAATATATTTTATTGATTTTTTACAGAGAGGAAGGGAGAGGGACAAAGAGCTAGAAACATCGATGAGAGAGAAACATCGATCAGCTGCCTCCTGCACACCCCCCACTGGGGATGTGCCCCCAACCAAGGTACATGCCCTTGACCAGAATCGAACCTGGGACCTTTCAGTCCGCAGGCCGACGCTCTATCCACTGAGCCAAACCGGTTAGGGCTGGAGATAAGTTCTTTAAAGAGTTGATTAAGGTACATGAAGTTCCATGAGCGGGCCCTAATCTGATGCGTCTGGTGCCTTTATAAGAAAAACAGGACACAGACCGACAGAGAGGGAAGACCCCGTGAGGACACAGAGAGAAGGCAGCCTCGGCAAGAGGCCCCCGAAGGAACCTGCAGACACCTTGATCTTGGATAGCCAGGCTCCAGAACTGTGAGAAAATAAACGTCGGTTGCTTAATCTACCCGGTCTGTGGTGCTTTGTTATGGCAAACGGATAGAGTCAGGTTCTCTTGGAAAGAGCTCTCAGCTCCCAGGGGTGACCTCTCCCTGCCCTTCCCAACCTCCAGTCTCTGAGCAGCAGGAGACACCTTTGGGGCACAGGGTGCTGACGAACTAAACCTCAACTCCCAGAGCTTCCTGCTGACTCAAGCTTGGAGCATCCTGGTAAAAAGAAAAAATCATAAATCACAACTTATCACCTACTCCAGCAGTTCGCTGCCCAGCTCTTAGTCGGAGCCAAGTGGGTAGTCAGGGAAGAAATCCCTCCTGGGGGAATCAGTCATTAAGAGACCGTGGAAAGCAAAGTGTCTGTCTCGTCATTCAGCCACTAGGGATCCTGCACTCCGCAATCGCTCAAGCCCAAGACTCTCAGCTGCAATCACCGACGCCCTCAAAGCCCAGACAGCCCAGTTCGTGTTGGAAGAGGGGAGTCTGGAGGGGAGGTGGCACCCGGGGACATCCCTCCCCTCTCAAGACACCTAACGAGCTTGGGCTAATGATGGCACGAGCTTACCCTGTGCAGGCACTGCGTGCCTTTCACACATCAATGTATTTCACTCTCCAAACAGCCCCGTGGTGTGCAGTGTCCCCCCAGGACACTGTACTAACGCTGGGCATGCATGTACCGGATGGCCCGGCCATTCCATCCCTAGGTTCCTGCCCAGCAGAAATGAGCACATATGTGCCCCCCCATCCCCCAAAGACGCACCATAGCAGCGCTGTGGTCCCGGGACCCTTTCTCACTAAACAGGAATGAGAGAGTACAACTGCACACAGCAATATGGAGGAAGGGCACAAACCTGAGGCTGGGAAAGAAACTAAACACAGAAGACCGCCTGTTGTATGACTCACAAACTGGCACAACTGAATAGCCTGTGGAGTTGGCCTGAGGTTAGCGGTTATCCATGGAGTGGGGAGTAGTGGTTCCTGGAGGCACGAGGGAGGCTTCTGAGGTGCTAGTGACATTCTGGGTGCCGGTTTTATGGTGGGTTCACTCTAAAAATTCAATCTGCTATACACTTATTTTTGTGTACTTTTCCATGTGCATTTCAGTTAAAGCTTTAAAACATTAAAACCCCATATGGTAGGTAAACGACTCTGCATTGAGGAAAACGAGACGCAGAGGACCTAATAACTTTCCCCAGGTCGTGGCCAGCACAAGTCAGGGCCGACACTTGAATCCATGCAGCCTTGCTCTCAAGGCTAAGCCCTAACACACGATTCTATGGCACCTCTTAGGAACAGGGTGTGTGTTAGCTCATGTCCTGCTTTGACTTTCTCATGCAAACCCTTTAGAAGCCCAGCCTGTGTAGCTCAGTGGTTGAGCATGGACCTATGAACCAGGAGGTCACTGGTTTGATTCCCTGTCCGGGCACATGCCAGGGTGATGGACTCAATCCCCAGTGTGGGGTATGCAAGAGGAAGCTGATCAGTGATTCGCTGTCATCACTGATGTTTCTATCTCTCTCTCCCTCTCCCTTCCTCTCTTTCTAAAAATCAATAAAAACATATTTTTTTAAAAGAAGAAGAAAAAACAGTGAACCTAACCGCCATAAGCCTGGGAAAGTTCCAACCTATACGACGGCTGTGAAAGTTACAGGAGATAATGCAGAAGAGGCTGGCATATGATGAGCACTCTCTCGTTGTTAGCCATTATTATTTGCAATAGCACACTGCAGAGTACTAGTATCTGTGTGGGGGGGAAGGGATGTTCACTGCTATGCTGGCAGCTAATCAAATAGACCGTAAGTGCAAGTATAAAATCAACAAACATCTAAAGATGAGTAAAAGTAACCCAATGCAGCCCTAGCTGGTTTGGCTCAGTGGATAGCACATCAGCCTGCAGATTGAAGGAACCCAGGTTAAATTCTGGTCAAGGGCACATGCCCAGGTTTTGGGCTTGATCCCCAGTAGGGGACATGCAGGAAGCAGCCGATCAATGATTCTCTCTCATCATTAGTGTTTCTATCTCTCTCTCCCTCTCCCTTCCTCTCTGAAATCAGTAAAAATATTATATATAAAGAAATAAGTAGCCCAATGCATAAATAACTGAACACATACATACTAAGAATCAAGCCACACCACACACTGTCCACATTACCATGACTTTCCTTCTCCAGGAAGGAGACTTTTGCTCAGGAAGGGAAAACTTGCTCAAACCAGGAGCTTTCTGAAAGACTCACTGACTCTTCAATAGAAAGCATCCTATGTGTTTACACCCCAAGACCCTGTGCATCCTCTCCTCAAACTCCCAAGCTAGGAAACCATGACTCTTACCTAGCTTCCTCATGGAAGGATCTGTGTGAAATCAGACTTGGGAGACTCGGTATATATTCCGGCTCTGCTCCTCCCCCGAGAGCGGGGGCCAGATCCTGTCCAGCTGGTACTTTATCACCGTGAGCTATCAACTAACTCGCTCTGCTTATCCACAGGTCGGGCGGGCGGGGATACTTTGGGCGACAGCATTTGGCAGCCCATCCATGTGTACATTCAGGTCCTGTTTCTATACCTAAATCATGGGGTATCTCAGAGCAGACGTCCCAACCTCTCTGTTCCCTCACAATAAAGCTGGAGATGCTGGATAAACACATTCCCCTCGCAACTTCAGACATGGCTAAAATGATCTACTATGGCCTGAGGCAGAAATAATAATAATAACCCGTCAGCAACACAGGCATTTGCAGCATTGAGATCAATGACTAAGTCCTCTGAGGATTCTTGTAAACATCATTACAAAACAGACGCCTGCATTTACTCCGGGCAATTAGGACACAAAAGGCATCTAAACAGAGAAAGAGCCAAAATTGGGAAGAGGTTTGGGGAAAAGGAAATAAAAAAAAAGTCAGAGTTATATTAGGATGAGAAACCTAGAATATTAGAACCAGAGAGAAAGTTTTTACAACGCTGTTTTATAAACTGAGCAATCATTTTTTTTCTTCCCCATGGCCAACACACTGAAGCTAATGGCGAAAGCATTAATTTATCATGAGATTTTAAAGATCTCTCTCATCAGTAATGAAATAAACACGTGACAGGCTAGCCAGGCAGTTATTGTTCAGAGGAAGGTTATTACTATAATTAAGATTAATAGCAATTACTTGTTGTGTTTGTGGATTTTTTTTTCCTTGGGAAATAGCTGTAGCCATATTAAATAACTAATTAACACATCTCCATGTCAGGCGCCCTCTTATCTCCGGGGCTCCATAACCAAATAAATAAATAAATGAATAAGCAAGTACTGTGCAAAACTAGCTCACATTTTGAAAGGAAACTTCAAAATTAAACCAGTCACAGCCCTGGCCGGGTGGCTCAGTTGGTTGGAACATCCCCCCACACACCAAAAGATGGAGGGTCCATACCCAGTCAGGGTACATCCCTAGGTTGTGGGTTCCATCCCTGGTTGGGGTGCCTATGGGAGGCAACCGATTGATGTTTCTCTCTCTTTCTCTTCCTCTAAGTCAATTAAAAAAAAAAAAAACACATATCCTCGGGTGCAGATTTTTTTTTAAAGTTAAACGAGTCACTGGATTGGGGAAAAGGCCTAAAACAAAAACCCAGGCTTTATCCTAGTCAGGACTTGCTGAGCCCCTGGCAGCTGCTGAAGTGACGACTCTAGAACGCTCTGCCCTTCCGTGAGCTTCTGTGCAGGGACAGACGTAAATATGCATCTGGCGTGTTACATATTTTATATAATAACTTGAATAATGTTATCGTCATGCATAATGGGATCCTTTCCTCTCAGTCACAGCACTATAAGGGAAACCTTAAAGCCTTAAGTCGTAAAGCCTTAAAGCTATTTTTAGTGAACATTTTCCAGAGCCGCATAAAGATGAATAGGGATGTTTCTTCATATTAGAATGCCTTTGTAAGAGGGGGAGGTTGCCGCTGACAGAGCTCAATCCTGGGGGAGAGGGAGGGTCTAGGAGTCACCTCCCCCACCCTCACTCCACCAGACCTGTGGCCAGCCCCTGCCAGGAAGCAGGTGAGGTTGAGCACGATGTCCCTATGAAGGGGGCAGGCCCTGCAGGGGACGGTCACCCGCCTAAAGCCTGTCACTGAGCAGAAGCACAACATGTTTGTAAACGAAGGAAGACTTGGCAGAAGAGGGGAGAGGTAGCGCCTGCTCCCTCCCAAATGAACCCTCTCACAGCTGCAGCCCCGCAGCTGCTCAGACCCCAGGCCGGAGCGGCACCTGGCCCAGGGCTGGACTGAGTCCGAAGGATGGAGACAAATGGGTGGGGGAGACTGCCATTGTCCAGCCAGACTCTGCCCTCCCCACCTGGCCACTAAACCCTCCTTAAGGCACCACTTTCCTGTCCCCTTTCACACACCAACACACGCACAAACACACACATACACACACCACACACACCAACACACATGCACAAACACACACACCAACTCATAGCCACCCTGCAAAGTTGCATAGATTCCCATTTCTCCCTGCACCCTCATTTTCAGACTGGTGGGTGATATTTGTTCCACAATAACTATGTGCTTATGTAGATGGGAGGAGAGAGGGAGAAAAGATGGAAGAAAATAAAAGGCATTTACTGAGCCTGCGCTGAGGGCAGCCCTGGTGCAGGCGCTGAGCTCAGAGAAGACAATGAAGACCCAGCCCCTGGTCTTCAAGGAGCGGCATCACTTCTGCTGTAAGGAAATGGCCTTCCTGGTCAAACAACACCTAGTGCTTTGCACGGTCTGCTCCAAGAAAGCATCTTGGGAAGGGGCTGGTGTGAGAGGCCTGGGCCCTCCTGCGCACTTAATGCACAGGCCCCCTCGGTTCCTCCTGCCCGGCTCCTGGCCTGCCCTCTCCTGGTGAGGACCATCTTGCTTCTCACCCTCTCAGCCCTCTTGCTCCATTCAGCCCCAAGGCCATGGCAACCCTCGTGTGAGCCACCCAGGGGTCCCACTCACTTTGAGGGTCTTGCCTCATAGAACCGTGTTGGGCAGGAGGCCTGGTCTCCACTTAGGAAGAAGGCCACCCCTTAGATTCCAAGAGTGGCCTGGTGCCCCGAAGGCCACGCTGTCACGGAGCCTTAACCAACAGCCACCTGGAGAAATGAGACGGGCAGGGGTTCTACAGGCAGAGACAAAGGGAAGTACAGCCTCTAAGGGAGAGAGGAAGAGCGTGAACAGAGGGTGGTGATAGAAATGCAAGAGATTTAACAAGTGTCAGGATCCAAAAAAGGGGGGAGCTTCCAGCATGCAGGGTAAATATAGGAGGACGAAGATGAGGAGTCTTCTGACACCGGAGTAAGTTTGCCATATAACTAAGTACTGAGCCCTCCAGGGCCGTTCAGCTGGAGGTCTGGACACTGCATCCTGACAGCAAGGATGCAGGGGGCGGGCGGAGGAAGGAGGTGGTAGAGAATCGGTGCTCAGAGTGAAACCTGGGCAGGAGATGGGACGCTGCGTGTCAACAGCACTCAGATGGTCTTGGTGGCTGTGAGCGTGGGTGGGGGTGCAGGGAAGAGTGTAGACAGTGGGAACACTATTGGCCAGAGGACAAGACCCTGGAGAACATGAATTTGTACAGGGCAGGCTGAGCAGGGGAAGGACAAGGGGTCAGAGGGATAGAGGTAGGAGGAAAGCAGCAGGGGGAGGCACTCAGAGCCTGAGGAAGGAGAGAGCTCAAGGCCCGAATCTCACCTGGACATGGCTGGTCCTTCAACCTCGCATCACATTCATCTTCAGAACGGGTAGTAGTGACCATGGGTTCTGCTGACTCAGAACACCTCAGAGGACCGCACCCCTTCACTCAGGCACTGAGGTTCTCCCGAAACTCTCCACCATCACCCCATAATTGCTCTCACAGAGATACCCTGCTCTAGTTAAATCCCCATTCCCCCTACTTTCTTCTCACCATTCTTTTATTCCTGCTGTTCCACTTTCTAGAATGCCTTTGCCGCCTTGCCCACGAGAGAAGGTAGAGACCACCCTTCCTAAGTCTGCCTCATACTCCATCAGTTCTGAGTCACCCAGAAGCCAATGTGCGCGCACATTAAACCCAGCTGTGGACAGGCATCGCCACATAGCCAGTCCTTCCTCTCCTCTCTGTCAATGGAAGTTGGCCACCTGATGGTCACCAATAAGATGTGCAATAGCACACCCCCCTGGACACAGCAATGTGAGGCTATCTGTGTGTATCCTACAGCCCTGAGCAGTGGTCCCCCAGCAGCTGGTAACAAACCCTGTTGGCTTCTCTCTGGGTCTTCATTGCCACTCTGGGTAGAAAAGGCCAATTTGGGCATTTTCGATAGCTGGCTCCCGGCTCCTGGCTCCTCCACCATCGCCCAGAGAAATCAGAGCGCTCCCATTGGGCGCTTGGAGATCTCCCAGGGCAAGGCCCAGTACCAGAACCAATAAAAAGCAAGTATGTGGGGGGTGGGAACGGCCGGGGAGAGATCAATGGGGGAAAAGGGAGACATATGTAATACTTTAAACAATAAAGAATTAGAAAAGAAAAAAAAAGTGAGTATGACTGTGTTGCTCGGCTCTGACATGGCCTGGGAATCCTTATCAAACCAACACAAGCGTGGGAGGAGAGGTCACTGTGGATATCCCAGCGCTAACAGTCAAACGTTAATAACTTTGCCACGTAGATTAATTTTAAATGTCAGACCACATTGCTGTGTAGAGCTGAGGGGCTCGGGAACCATGTATTTTTCGGGCTTCCTGACAACACCAGTGCATTCCGCGTGTGATCCCCGTGGGGGTGGGAGGATCAGAGGAGAAGAGGGGTTTCTTTAACAGCCGCTGCCCCTGCCACGCAAACATGACGAATGAACAGCACCTGCATGTGTCGACTGCCGAGCTTCTGCACCAGGAACATGACCACACTGGCAGTAATGGGATTTCACGTGGAACCACAAGGCTGCGCGGGGCCGAGACCTGGCCCAGGATGCCGGCTTCCAAGCCCAAACAAAAACGTGTAACTTGGTGAAGGGCCCCAGGAAAATAGCATTTGTAATGGGAACAGTGGTAATGCTGGCTGCTGAGCCAGCCCCGGGGCAGCTGGCAGGGCAGGGAGGCTGCTGGGAGGCTCTGCACAGCCCAGGGGAGGGGGGCAAAATCAGGGGGCAGCCCCAGCCCAGGGAAAGGCTTCAAAGGAAAGGGAATCGAGACAGAGACTGCAGAAGGAGCATGGAGAAAGAAGCAGATGCTGCTCACCAAATCCACCCAGGACTGCCAGGATTGCAATTAAAAATTCACATATTTTGGATTGAAATTCTCATATTTTAAGAGAACTTGAGCAGAATCCTCCTCCCACCAATATTAGCAATGCAAAACCAGTAGTCAAGACAGACCCAAATTATCATTCATTTTGCAAAAATGATGGAAATTGTACAGTGCAGAGTCCAAAATTTCTTCAGCGAAAACAATCATTAGTGTGCACCTGGCAGCCTTGGTCCTGCCCCCCCCCCCCCCCCCAGGATTTGGGGACCCGGGACAAAGCTACTGTCCCCGAACCCCCCTACTTCCCCCTCCCCCCCCCCCCCCAGCAGAGTCTGGGTTGCCACAGTGGTTCCCAGTCATCAGGGGCTCCCTGGGTTCTCCTTCAGTTTGAGAGGCCTCCCTTATTGGATAAATGCTCAGACTGAATTCAGGGGGCACTAATACTATAGAGCAGCGGTTCTCAACCTGTGGGTCGCGACCCTTTTGCAGGGGTCGCTTAAGACCATCAGAAAACACATATATAATTACATATTGTTTTTGTGATTAATCACTATGCTTTAATTATGTTCACTTTGTAACAATGAAATTGGGGGTCACCACAACATGAGGAACTGTATTAAAGGGTCGCGGCATTAGGAAGGTTGAGAACCACTGCTATAGAGGGACAGAGTAAAAGGGCCAACAGCTTGCCAAAAATCCCAACACAAACTTGGCTCAGGCCTCACGCACCTGGATTGGACTTCTGGTGTTTAAGCCAACATATGGGGTGAGAAAGGGGGAAAGAGAAGGCCACGATGGAAAATGGTAGGCTCCCCGAATCCAAAGCAATATGAAATCCTCAGTGAGCACGATTTGACATGGAGCTGACCACATGACAGGCAAGGAGTCTCTGGCTAAAATCTTTGAGGTTCTACCTGCAAGATGAATCTCAAATATACCTCCTGCCTTCTTCCCCACTCCCACGCTCTCAACCCAACCTTCTTCCCCCCTCCCACGCTCTCCACACCAACCTTCTTCCCCACTCCCACGCTCTCTACCCAACCCTCTTCCCCACTCCCACGCTCCCTACCCAACCTTCTTCCCCACTCCCACGCTCTCCACACCAACCTTCTTCCCCTCTCCCACACTCTCCACCCAACCCTCTTCCCCACTCCCACACTCTCTACCCAACCTTCTTCCCCACTCCCACGCTCTCCACACCAACCTTCTTCCCCACTTCCACGCTCTCCACACCAACCTTCTCTCACACTCCCATGCTCTCTATGCCAACCTACTTCCCTACTGCCCCCAGAGTGATCTTCCATAAACACACATCAGTGTCAACTGGCCACCTCCAATTTTCAGCTCCAGCAAGGTCTCTAGCTGGAGTCTTTTAATTACAGGTGGAATGGGATGGACCTTCAAATGTCCATGCAGATGCAGAGAGCAGGAACTACTGGGGCAGCACCAAGATTGGCAGCAAGCACTTTCCCTCTTGCCTGGTCACCCAGGCTCCCAAAAGCGGCTCAAGAAGCAGGAGAGTGGAGGCCTCAGAGAGTGGGCTCTAAACGCCTCCATTCTGGGTTCAAACCAGCCTATGTTTTCCCAGGAGGAAGAACCAAGCTAATTGGTTTAATCTCTCTGAGTTTCCTCACCTTAGTGGCTTAATCTCTCTGAGCCTCAGTTTCCTCACCTCAGTATAATAATAGTACCTCCTTCACAGGGTCCTTGGAGAGATTTCAATGAGATAATTAACATAATGCCATTATTCCACCGCCTTATGATTCAATACATGTTCTTTATTATTTTTAGAATGAGGAGACCAAGACCAAAATGGAGGAAAAGCTCTGGCGAGGTCACACGGTGAGCTGGTGGCAGAGCTAGAGTCACAGCCCTGGTCTCCAGTTTTCCACCTGGCTCCTTCCCCTCGCCAGGCTCCGTTGCTGCAAAGTCTGCAGCAGACACATTACATCAGGAGCCAGAAGATAATAAACCTAATTGGGCCATTAGGACCAGTCACTTCCCTCTACATCGAGCCTTTGGGGGATGTTGTGGGTGATCAATATAATAAATAATGTTGCATAGTCTGGAGCATCTCTCAAAGGAGCATCTTGGAAACCAGAAGGAGAAAGGGACTGAGATCATAATGAGAGAGAAAGCAAGATCTTCGAGCATGACTAAGTTCCAACCTTACTTCCCTTACTCTGCTCTGTGCCAGACGGACTTGGTGCTTCAGGTTGTGTAGTTCCAGGTTTTTGTTACCCCAGGTATACCTCCCAGTCATGCCCCCAGGGCGCAGGCCCAGGTCACAGGGAATAGTGGTAAGGCTGTGATCCTAACTGTGAAAAAGGCTTCCTTCTCTCCACACAGAACCTGAAATGCCTGGGGAAACCTCACAGACCCCCCAGCACACCTTCAGATGCAGCCCCAAGCCCAAGTGCACTCACTGACTCACTGACCTTCAGAATCCTGCTAAAACATCTGTCTGGGATGCATGCTTCTCCAGTTCCCTAGAATAATTCTGAGTTCAAAGGGCAGAACCAGTGTGGAGGGAGAAAAGTGTCCTCCAGGATTCCCTAGCAAATGAAGGAGCTAACTGATGTACCAGAAAATCAGAAGCCTCCACATATCTCCCGGATTTCACTGAAAGTCATGGCCATGACCTAAGGGACATAATGGAGACACACAGGTAACACCAGGGGGCGTGCAATCCAGGTAATATTGGAAGTGAAACGGTTGAACTGGAAACATTGGAGCATTTCATGCTAATGAAGATATTTAGTGGTGAAGAATTACTACAGTGACCAGGTCGGCCAGTGGAAGACTATATTGTAAACTTGAATCTCAATCAATAGCTTATTCAAGCAGAGGTATCCATCCAGTGAATGCCGAGCCTTTGGCTGTGATGTGTTGTGATTCCAAGCCAGCAGGCAGAGAAGCTGTTGTCAGGGACACAGACGGTGATTGTAGTAGCCATGCACGGAGGGGACTCGAGGATGTACAGCTCCTCAGCAACAGTACAATAAAGATTTAGTCCCTAATGGACCTCCAAGCATGTGCAGAAGGAGGAACAGAACATTTTCTCCACATTCAAACTCTCCAACTCAGAATTGATTGGAAGAAACAGTACAGGATGCCCAGGAGGAATAGGGAATCTTAACTGAACCAGAGCAGAGATTAAGAGAAATTAGAAATTAGCAACTGAACCAAATATGTTATCATTTGTTGTATTAACGTGATCATATTCTTTGTCTGGTAACCATTTCTAGATCTTTCTCATTATACTCTCCTCAACCAATCTCCACTAAGGTCTCCACCACGAGCACTACTCCACACACTCTAGTTGACAAACATGTGGCGTGGGTGAGCCTTGACATCACTTCAGAACATTGTTCCCAAACCAGGCCAAGCCAGGGACAGGACCTCCTGAGAGAAAGCCACTTGAGCACGGTGGCTTCCTGCCTGAGAGCTCTCAGCTGCCACTCCCCAGGAGCCTGTGCACACATGCGTGAGTGCGCCCAACAGCAATGGTAGCCACAGACGGAAATCCTGCCCACGTCTCATCTTGGGTCCCTGCCCCCACATAGAGTGCCTACCGCCCATGACCACGGTCCCTGAAGTCTCCATGCCATACCTGTTGCAGTAAACATGACGACCTCCCAGGGGACAGGCGAAGCCAGGGAGCCAGGAACAAGTGATAGACCTTCAATCACGTTTTACTTTTTCCCACATTATTCCCCAGATTATAAAGAGGCCCATCCCTCTAAAAGTGGGCAGGGAAGGTCTAGGGTGGTTTGGTTTCTGCATCTGATGACCCAGGCTGGGCAGTATTAGCTTCCCAGCCATATAACAGGTTCAAGCATGGACATGTGCCTCCGGCTGGACCAGACAGCGGTCTTCTCTGGGAGGTTTCTCGAAGTGGATCTGGTGGAGAAAATCTATCTCTTCTCTGTGCCCATAAGGATCTAAGCCTGGACCTACCCATGTCCTTGGTTCCACATCACAGAAACAGCTAGCTCGAGAGAATGAAGCCCTCACACAGGAAGAGGCAGGAAAGGGTGAAGGGGGTGCAGAAGAGGAAGTTCTGAGCTGGCTCAACACCTGCCCACTCTGTGATTTCATTCATTATATCCTCTATTTTACTTAAGCAATGGATTTGGGGTTCTGTCATGTACAACCAAGAACCCTGATAAATTGTCTCACCTTCCTAATCTAATCTTATCTCATGCTTCCCTCTACCTACACTCTTATACCTCTTAAGCCAATCTCAAATTAGTTCAACTGAGCAAGCATTTACAAGCATCAGTTTCACATAGGACTCTAAGTACAGGGAGGAAGGAAACAGAACATCCTTGCAAAGGGCATGTGACATGAGCTTTAAAAAATGGATGAGAGGCCCAGCCAGTGTGGTTCAGTGGCTGAGCGTTGACCTGTGAACCAGGAGGTCACAGTTTGATTCCTCATCAGGGCACATGCTCGGATTGTGGGCTTGATCCCGGGAGGGTGGGGGTGGGCGATATGCAGGAGGAAGCCAATCAATGATTCTCTCTCATCATTGATGTTTCTATCTCTCTTTTCCTCTTCCTTCTTCTTTGAAATCAATAAAAATATATTTTTTTAAAAAAGAATGGATGAGATCTTCTGGAAGACAGAGGTGAGGAAGAGGGCTCTCCAAGCAGATGAAACAGCATCAGCAATGGCACAAGAAGAGTTTTAACTGGAGAGGCCAGCCTGGTTGGTGACAGGCAGGAGGCAGGAGGAGACAGAGCAGCTGTACAGAACACTGGATCTGCCCTGTGCTTGCACTCAATTCCGGAGATTATGGGGAGTCATTAAAAGGTTAAGCAAATATTCCCTCTGAATAGATGCATCAAGACAGGCTTGGAGGCTGATAGAGGCAGGGCGACCAAGCAGGAGGTGCTGTTGGTCTGAACCAGAGCAGTGGCAGGAAGTCTGAGGGAGAAATGAGAAGCCAGATCCCGACACAGGACCACAACCCCTATTCTGGGTCGGTGTTTCCCTCTTGGAGACTAGTCTCTTTCCCACCCGCCTCTGCACATCCCTCGCCTGGAATGCCCTCTCTTCCTTCCTGCCTTTACTTAAGTCCCCCATCATTCAAGGCTGACTTCAGGGGCAGCCTTTCCTAATTCCTGCCTGTCTCTGAAATCAGACCTTAAACTATAAAATTTAAACACAAAACATGTCCTTGCTTCCCATCTCACCCTAGGAATCCATGACTGGTCTGTGTGCGGATGTGTGGACGCATATAGATGTGTATGTATGTACAGAGGCACATGTGTATTGGGTGTCCCTCCCATAAGTTCTGGGTCCTGTCAGTGTCACTTGGGCCCCCAGGCATGAAGGTGCTCTCTCAATACTTGTGTATGTGGGACCCCAAATGTCTCTGTACCAGTGGCCCTGATGCCCTTTTAGCAGGGACAGTTCACATAAATGGACACAGGAAGGGACAGCAATAGCCTGTAGGTCACACAGGGCATCAGTGAAAAAGGCAGCCTGTGACCTCCAACGGAGGAGGTGCTCCCGCCTCACTTATCTCTCCTGTCTCTAACTGCCTGGATCAAAGGCAAAGCTTTAGAAAAATCAGCTCAATAAGCAGATTAACTCTCTTTTTTCACTGCTCTCTCTTTTTTTTTTAAGAACAGGTAATATGGCCCTTCTCTTTCTTTAGTTTACAAAGATTTTATTCCTAAATGAGTTATGAATAATTAAAACTCCACTCCATTTGTTCTATATTGTTGTTAATTGAAAAAATTAAAGATGCATGTGCTGCAACTGCCAGGGTGGCCCTGGGAGAAGCCAGAAGCCAGCAGAAGGCTTGGAGGAGATTGCCGGGTGCTTCCCAGGCCCACTGCCAGCGCTACCTCTGAGCAGGGCATCTGGTCGACCGCTGTAAGCACTCCTCTTGCCTGTCCTCTCCACTTCCCACCAAGCACACTGAGGGGATAATGTCATTTCATTCCTTAATGCACATTTTTCTTTGCCCATGTAAGAGGCAGGAGGCAAAAGGAAGATATTTATCATTCAAAAGATGGGGAAACGAGGCACTTATTTCTCTTGAGGGGTTTCTCAGGGCGATTGGGGGGCCAGGTGCCAGGGTGACCTGCTGGGCATGAGATGTGACATTTTCCAAGGACACCAGGTAAAATCTGACGTGTGGTGGCCAGACTGACCACACTTGCCCATCCCTTACCACCCAGAACTGATATGCACAGACCTGGAGCTGAGCCAAGCAAGGTCAGTGTCCTCTCCCTGGAGCCTGGGCCCAGTGCATGCTTGCCCAACTTGCTGGGACATCCCTCCTGTCCCTGTGACCTTTGCACTTTACTCTGAAGTTCTTCTTTTCTGTCTGCTGAGGGCATCAGGCCACCCCCACTGCCTGCTTAGCATGCAACTGGTGCTCAAAAACTCTTTTCCAAATGAATGAGTCATGTCTATAGGCAGGACTACCACACTTGAAGTCGGAAGCAGACTTAGGCATTGCATTAAGCAGGACACACTAACAAACAACCTCAGGTCCCAGTGGCTTAACACAGTAGTGAACACCCATCTCTCACTGGCCCCTCACAGTCCATTGCTCTCCTGGCCCTTCCTCCTGCAGCCTATCCTGCTCCCTGAAATCTCCTTGACATGGTCTCCACTCAGCTGCGGATGAGGAAAAAGAACCCCTGGACCCTCTACTCCCCTCTGCCACCCCACCCCACCCCACATGCCTTGTCATCACTGCTTTCCTCTCCTCCCTGTGAGAAGCTCTGCATCTGGACTCCAGAACTGGCTGGGTTCCAGTCCTCCGGGTGCTGCCCTTTACTGGATGGGCAGAAAGACTTCTGGCCTCCCACCCCCAAGACCAGGTGAGTGACCCCTTCCCAGGGGAGGCTGATGAGCATGGCTGGTTCCCTGAGTGTGTTTCCCATTTCCCTCCAGGCGGTCCCGTGAGAAGAGCTGCGGCTTCACGCCCAGGAAGCCAGGGAGAGCCTCGTTCTAATGAGCTGCTTTCTCCTTGGTTTGTGAGCAGTGGTTGCACAAAGCCGAGCCTTGCTGCGAGTTCTGCTGCCCGCATCCCGCTCCCCCACCTTCCATGTTCCCCTCATCCAATTCCCTCCGCATTAAATAAATAATAAAATAAAATGTTTGGTAGAATACAGACCCGCTCTCTGCAAGAGACCCGGTTGGCACCGAAACTGGGAAAGACCCATTCTCTTCGTGAGAGCAGCGAGTCCTTAAATCTCCACGAGTGCTTCCTCCCCGCCGGCTGCCCTGATCACACGGAAGTAACGCCACAGCCTCCTCTCCCTCGGGGAGCTCACTCCCAAAGGTCCAGATACTAATAAACCCTGCATCAGAGGATCACACGGGCATCACAAACGCTACAGCCAGCCCAGGGCCCGGAGGAACCCTAACCGACAAGGAGCGAGCAGTGGTCCAGGCCGCCTCCCTCCGGAGTTTGGGTTTCCGCGTGTCTCTCTTGGCAGTTCAGAAAGGCACCTTCAAGAGGCTCCACAGTGAGCCTGGAGCCAGCAGCAGGCACCTTCTCACCACTGGAATGGACCAGGCCATGGGGGTTGAGGGGGGCAAGCGCTCCCTGCACGTGCTTCCGGCAAGAGTCATGTGACCTGGTGATGCTGCCATGAGCAATGCTCCTCACCACCCGCCCCAGCATCACCACCACGTGTCTCCCAGGCCTCCTGTCCCCATTCTGGAGCGGGGCTGGCTGCATCCCAGAATCCTCACGGCCCTCAGACTGCAGTGCCATCACCCACAGCCAGGCTGGCTCAAGGATGGATGCCACAGCTCTTCAGAAGAGCACTGGGCGTGTCCATGTCTCCTGGCCCAGATGGAGCCCTAACTTTGTGCCTATTCAAGGCCCAGAAAGAGGAGGTGGTTTGGGGAACAGTCACTGTCCCATTCATTACACTCCCACCAGGCTTAGTTAATTTACCTTGAATATAAACTATATCCAAGTTTTCTTTATTTCAGAACTGCATGGAGTATGTGTTTTTTAATTGGCTTGAATCAATCAATCACCACTGAGGTGTACGCATGGGTGAGGAGTGCACCTCCTAAGAGCAGCGGGAAAGGGGGGTGGGGGGTGAGATAAAGCTACCACCCTACTCTCCAAGAGTTCAGTCTAGTTGAGAGGAACAGACACACAACTGAAAAATGAGAGAAAAAAGAAGAATTTAAGGCCAAATGAGATGTTTAAGGGAGGCAGAAAGTAAAATTATAACAAGAGTTACTACTCCCAGAACTATGCCCACTCTAGGCCTCAAAGATCTCTAATCTTCACAACAACCTACTGAAATCAGTATTATTATGATTGGCCCTCTTTCCCAGGGAGGAGACTCATGCTTAGAGAGGTTAAGTGATTTTCCTGAGGTCACATGGCCTGTAAATGAGACAGCTGGAATGTAAACTCCACTCTATGATTACAAGGCCTGCACTTCTACCCACCGTGCAGTCTCAGAGGGCATGTGCCTGTGGAGAGAAGATGCAGAGACCGCAGCTCAACATACAGAATGTATTGCTAAATGCTCCCGTTGCCAGGGACAGAATAGGCTGTGTCGAGTACAGGAGCCCCCTGGCAATTGAAGAAGAATCCAAGCCTGAAAGGAGGCTGGACAAATACATCTCCACATGGGAAATGTCAGGGAAGTAGACTTGGAAAAGCTAGAATCTGATTAAGTAGAAAGTTCAGGAAGGTGGCAAATGTGTTGGCCATGATGCAGAGCTGGGGATCACGGGTGTGTCTGGGGTAGTAAGTCAAGCTAATTGGCTGAAGCAAAGCCGTGGTGTTGGCCAAATCTCCCCTTGCAATGGGCAAGGCCTAGTAAGGTACTGGGTTGGGTTAAGGAGACTGATTATTAGGAAGATTATTGAAGAGGGGATGGGGCTGCAGGGGGATGTGGAATGAGTGCTGCATTCTAGGGAGAGTCTTGGTGCAAATATAAAGACTCAGTTTCTGCCTTCAGAGCAGGGAGTCAGCCATCTGCATCCAGAAACAAGAGGTCAGGCCACCACAGGGTCAAGCTGGGGGAGCAAGACCCAGTGGGGGTCCTTGGACGTGCTTCTGTCTTCAGTGTCAGTGTCGCGGCCACATGGGGTAAAGGCACAGGGGATTGGGGGCAAACAGGGTTGAGAATGGTGGGCTCAGACACCCCAGAGGTGCCCCCCAGCCATGGCACAGCACAGCCCTTGGAGGATGAGTAGAGAATCGCACCCTGAGACCAGGATGCCGGGCTAGTCCAGAGCACGGTGACATGGCGCCTGGCCCAGAACATCCATCTGCCAGAGGAGAGGAAATTGCAGGCCTAAATCTGCTCTTTGCCATTTTCTAGAAATGGCTGCACTGGTTCGCTTGTTAAAGAGAAGGAGAGGGAGGAATCGGGGCCAATTCTGAGGCCTAATTGCCTTTGCTCTCTGCTAGAGACCATGCTTTTCCCGGCGAACACGCTCTCCTGTCACTGTGCACAGACCCACATCCACTTCCAATCAGCCCCGAAAACAGCCCTTGATGGAGAAAATAGGAAGAACGAAGAGACGCTGAGAGGAGCAGGGAGAGGGGAGGAAAGCCGTGCGAGAACCACAGCGGAGTTGTTTGCAGAAGGAACACCTGGCCTCCACCGGCAAGGTGTTAACAAACCCCGGGGAGTGGCCTGGGCCGGGCCCAGGAAGGGCTATTTGACGTTTTAGGTCATGGGCTCCTTCAAGAATCTGCAAAAGCACGGACCCTCACTCTCACCAGGAAAATGCACATAAACACGGATTTCACATATGAATGCAGAGGCTCAGAGACTCCCCAAAAGCCCACGCCATAGACCCTGGTTAAGAACCCATGATACAGGCAATGTCTTTTTTTGTTTAAACCTCACCCAAGAATATGTTTATTGAATTTTTTTTAAGAAAGGAAGAGAAAGAGAGAAAAACATCGATGTGAGAGAAAAACTTCAATTGCTTGTCTCTCATACACACCCCAATGGTGGACCAAATCCATAACCTAGGTGTGTGTTCTGACCGGAAATCGAACCCGCGTTTTGGTGTACAGGACGATGCTCCAACCAACCCAGCCACCCGGCCAGGGCCAAGCAATCTCTTTTTTAAAGGCTTTACTACTTGTTTCTCCCCCCCCCCCTTTCTCTCTCTCTCTTTCTGTCTCTCTCTCCCCACACCCACCCACCCCCTGACAAGTGTGTGTGAGTGTGCTCTCGCGCGCGTGTGCACATGTGTGTTTACAAGGAAAAGCTTGAACTGCATTTATTTAAACATAGTCTAAGGATTTTTTAATTTCCTCAACTTGAAATCTTGGAAGCCTTTCTACAAATAAGTGAGCGAGAGGGTTCAAAGAGGGGGGTGGTTCCACGTGAGCCGTTCTCGCAGGCCTCCGCCCGAAGTGTCCCACCTAAAGGCCAGGAATGAGGGACTGCGGGAGCCCTGAGCCTCACACCGGGGAGGGTGGTGTCTGCCAGGGCTTGCCCAACCTCCCTGCGGATCCCAGTCACTGGGTCTTGTTAAAATGCAGATCTGGCTCAGGGGCCTGGGATGGCGGCACACTCCTGCATTTCTAACAGCACCAGGTGATGCTGGTGCCACTTGGAGCAACAAGAGACCATGTGAGTACCTGTTCCTGGTCGCACCCTAGACAAGACCGTGACTGTGTGCTCTTCATGGAGCATCGTCAGCCGGAAGCCCAGGGTATAAACGTGTCCTGAACTGAGTGTGATGCTGCCAAAGTCTCCATGACAAGAGTGCCCACGTAACCAAGGGCTGGGCCTCTCTCCCAGGCCGCCCCGGGGTGCAAGTCAGGGGGATGGGGCCTCTTTCATCTCTGCATCCTTACCCCAGCCAGCCCAGAGCCACGTACACAGCAGGCATCCTTTAAGGGAGTGAGTGTCTTCCCAGCCAGCATGGCTCAGTGGTTGAGCCTGGACCTATGAACCAGGAGGTCACAGTTCAATTCCCAGTCTGGGCACATGCCCAGGTTGTGGGCTCCATCTCCAGTGTGGGGCATGCAGGAGGCAGCTGATCAATGATTCTCTCCCATCATTGATGTTTCTGTCTCTCCCTCTCCCTTCCTCTCTGAAATCAATAAAAACATTGATTAAATAAAATATATGTGTATATATATATATATCTATATATATATAGATATATATATATATATATATATATATATTTTTAAGGGAGAGCGAGTGGCTGAGGGCTCCATAAACTGCAGGTCGGTTCTCTAGCGGGTGGGAGGTGTGTCATATGTACGGTCCTGGAAATCTGGGAGGCAGAAGAGGAGGCTGAGGGGTCATCTGTGCTCAGGGGCTGGGTGGTGTGCATGGTGCTGGCCAGTGAGCATGGTGCTGGCCGGCTGTGTCCTCAATCCCATGCTGGGTGTGGGAGGAGGGGCAGGCAGGGGACTGAGAGATGAGAAGGAACTAGACTCTCAGAGAGAGAAGGACTCTTCGAAGTCTTATTGTCCAATCCTCTCATTTTACAGATGGGGACACTGAGGCCCAGAAAGACTCGTTCAAGACCAAACAGCTGGTTGCAGCAGGACCAGAAACAGATGCAGGCCCTCTGACCCTGCCTCCACCTTGCCCGGGGGTCTGCTGAGAGCACACACAGTGGTCACTCGTGAAGGCCCACGGACAGCTTGAGCAGAGTGAGCCTGAGGTCCTGGGACCTGGTTCTGATGCCCAAGGCCACACACTCACCAGTCCAGCCCGGGGCAGGCAGGGCCGAGGCTGAGGTCTGCTCGGCAGCCCCGTGATACGGGGGGAGGACCTCCGTCAGAGAGCCCTGCTCGGAGCTGGCCAGCTGCGGCCAGGCGGGCTTCCTCCCTGGGTCCGGGCTCACCCCAGGCAGCCCTCTGCCTCCTCCTGACCTCCCGGCAGCCCCGCTCAGCAGGGCTCAGCTCCAGCACGTGCAGGCGGCAGGGAGCACCTGGGACACGCCAGGGCCCCACGAGGGCGAGAGGCTGCTGGGAGCAGTGCTAACTAGGCCTCTCCCAACGCCCCGCAGACTGTCAACCTAATAGGCCCGCCGAGCGCCTGGGGGGAAGTCAGTTCCAATCAGGCCGCGCTGCGTGGCCACCGACAAACGCAGGGCGAAGGCGATCTGGCCGCTGAGCGAAACCAGCCTGGGCCTCCTGTCCTTCAGATAAGCTCACTCCCCAAGAAGGGAGGAATGAGGACGGGCTTTCCCCACGGCCAGCCAAGGAGCCCGTCTTTCATGTGTTTTGCTCAAAAGACACCCGTAAGAAGATACTGCAGGTCGGGCTCCCTGGAGACGCAGAGCTGAGGAGAAATGCTCAGAACAACAGAGGGTCATTAGCCTCAAACTCCTGGCCCAGCCCGTGCCCAGGGCTCCCAGGGCTCTGGCCACAGCCCCTGCGTAAATCACACAGGTCCCTTCTGAAGGCAGAATCCACTCCCTGCCCCTGCTGAGGCCAGATCACAAACCCCCATTTAAAAGGATATTCTGAGATACTGTGATGGCCGCCCCAGGACTGAGGCCATCTAGAGCTGCCGCCATCCTGGGGAACGGATGCATGGGGAGTGTATGCACCCTGAGGAGTGATTCAGATCAAGTCCCCGCAGAACTAAGCACCTACTGTGTGCTGCTCTGCGCTCTTTGAAGTCACGGGGCTGAGGCAGCTTGCCTGCGCTGGTCTTCTCTCACATTCGCGGAAACCGATGCTCCTCTGTCCCACTTTCTACATCCAAAACACACTGCAGGGACTTGGGGATGAAGTGGCTAAATTTAAAAGCAATTGCCTTCCTCGGCCTTTCAGAAGCTCTGCAAGAGCCATTTGGAAGAATTCACTGTGCCTCTGTCCCCGGGGAAACCATCCTGACCACCTCCTCTTGCTCCGACTTTGAGACCATGCAAGGAGTCAGCATCCAGCCCGCGGCTCCCAGAACCGGGCTTTTCTGCCCACTCCCCTGACGTTCACACAGGGCAGCTCACTCACCTCTGAGTCCTCATGAAGCCTCAGTGTGCTCTGAGGCCAGCGGTGCCTACTGCGTAGGCTGGTGTTAAAGCCACAGGAGATCATTGGTGTAAAGTACCGCGTGCAGGCCCAGCCAGCGTGATTCAGTGGTTGAAAGAGAGAGAGACAGACAGACAGACAGACAGCACTCGCTAAAAGCTGCTGCCCAGGTTATCATTGAGCATGACCTGACCTCCTACTGGACACAGCCCTGCCCCGGCCCTGGACAATCACTAGTCTTTTGCGAGTTCACCATCAACATCTGGAGGGTCCCAGATGTATCCTACTTGCAAGCTCACAGGTTTACAGATGCGGGTAGAAGACACAAGACTCCTGGGTCAGAAACCAAGCTCTTCTTTTTCACAGCCCAGTAGGCAGCATGAGCACTGGGTCTCCCTTGCTCACCCAAGTCCCACGGGAGCAGCTGGAGGGGCCCAGGCGAATGCTGCTCACACAGTGGCTTTGCTTCACAGCTGAGGGACTCCAAGCTTAGGGAACCCCGTCCCTTGCAGAGGGAGGTGAGTGTGCCTGACTTTCGTCCTACAGGGAGACGTTATCCTGGCTGGACTACACAGTGTAAACACCTGCTCTCTGCTCTTCACCCCGGAGGGGGACGCTGCGTCTTCCAAGGCTATTTGCTAAACAATATCCCAGAAGACAGAGTCTACAACAAAGGCCGTCAGGGCCGCTGCTCGCCAGACGAGCAGAAATGCAAGAGACCCCTGGAGAATTGTCTCGAAACATTCACAGCCCACAGACAGAGAATCCTACCTGGTCCCTGGGGGAGCACAGCGTGGAGCGGGCAGGGATGCTTCCTACAGGGAAAGTCCTTGAGCCTGATCTTGAAGGATGGCAGAGACACCCTCCCACTCTGGTGTGGCCCATTCTGAGGAACGTTTTCTCTAAATCACACTCTAAAGCATGGGCCAGCCCTAGCCAGTTTGACTCACTGGATAGAGCGCCGGCCTGTGGACTGAAGGGTCCCAGGTTTGATTCTGGTCAAGGGCACATGCCTGGGTTGTGGGCTCGATCCCCAGTTGGGGGGTAGAGGGGGGGTGCAGGAGACAGCTGATCAATGAATCTCTCTCATCCTTGATGTTTCTATCTCTCCCTCTCTCTTTTCCTCTGAAATCAATAAAAATATATTTTTTAAATAAAATAGATAAAACACAGGCCAACCAGGGCGCAGCGCAGCAAGGAGAACCGCCCCC
This sequence comes from Myotis yumanensis, assembly GCF_028538775.1. NCBI lineage: Eukaryota > Metazoa > Chordata > Mammalia > Chiroptera > Vespertilionidae > Myotis > Myotis yumanensis. The sequence continues at coordinate 9,262,413 of NW_027223762.1, forward strand.
CCCCCGCCCCGCCCGCGCCCCCCCGCCCCCCCCCCCCCCCCCCTCCTCAGGGAAAAGATGCTCTCGGGTTTTTACGGTTGCCTAGAATCTGAATCACATTTGAGGCCATTCTCTGGCCACTGAAGGAGGGCTCCTTACAGACCCCACCTCTTTACTCCGTCTGTGGCACACCCCACCCCCACCCCCTAGCAATGGCATTCCCCAAAGTTATGCGAATAAGGCCTGAAGGATGCTGCCTTCCAGGTCCTGCTCTAAAGCAGCCAGAGGGAGAAGGGTGCCCACAAAGGTGCCCCCCGCTTCCCGGCAGGCAAGTGGTGAGAAATTAAGATTTGGGGCATCTGGCTTCTACGCTCATTGAGGAGATTTCCGATTCACAAACCTGCACTTAGAAGGCAGGTCAGACGACCATCAGACAGGTCAGTGACTCCTGCCATCATGTTGACTTTTCATATGAGAAAGCAGGGTCACTCTTCCGACTTACAGACTCCCACTCAGAGTCGCAGCCCAACACCAAACCTGTTTCCACGCGGAATGTATAGCAGGGGGCGCACAGGCCGTGACACGGGCGCCCCCATCTGAACAGGCCCCTCCTGGGATCTCTCCAGCAGTTCCCACCAGCCCCTAATCTCCTCCCCAGCTCCCCGGGATCTCTTAAATAAATGTTATGTGATCGATGACTGCAGGGCCCTACTTAATTGATTTATATGCACTTTAAAAAGTTTTACACTGCACTGGAAACACATCTATCATAATACTTGGTTGAAGTGGAGGAGGAGGAGGAAGAGAGGGAATTAAAATTTATTGAGCACTTATTGTGTGCCAGGTAATGCACAAGGTACTGTGAGGTGGCCGTTTTTCCCTATTTAGGAGATGAGGAAACTGAGACCGATGAAGGCTAAGGGACTTGCCCGAGGTTACAAAGCCATTAGCTGGAAGAAGCAGGTGTCAACTGCAGTTCCGCTTCTAAGCCAACATATATTTCAAGATTCAAAGGTTGTGTTTCTAGGAACAGTTATGAATAAGGAATGCCCCCCCATTGTAGCTCTGTTTCACTGCGGAAATAAGACTCAATTTGCATTGCTTCCCCGTATCACATCTTTTGCTATAAGTGGATGTGACATGTACACCATTTCACACTTAAGGGCAACGGGGTGTGGGGGATAAAGAAGGGGGTGTTGAGGGACAAGGGTGTTTACCAAGCATGAGAGTTTTCTCTCTAACATTAACACTTTATAGAAAATTTAGCCGTTAAACTATTTCTATTCAGTCCCATTGTGAAATGTTATAGAGGACATGTATTCATTCAACAAGTGTTTATAGGAGATAACTCCCTGTGTGTGGGCACAGGCAGACAGCAGAGAACAGGTCGCTCACGGTTCCTCGGAGCTTCCATTCTACAAGCTGAAGTGATGCTCAGACTCTGCCACAGCTGCTTAGAAAGGGCCCTGAGCGGGCAGATAGACACAGCAGGGCCTCGTGCTGGGCAGAGACCAGGGGAGGGGTCAGCCGACCTGAGAACCTGAGTGACAAGGAGGAGAAGCCCTGCACTTTCCCTTCATGACACAAGGTGAGCATTGTCAATTCAATTACATGGAGCCTCAAGTTCAATAGATAGATAGATAGATATTATGGAGGCTAAGAAGTCCCAAGATCTGCAGGTCAACAAGCTGGAGACCCAGGAAAGCTGATGCTGTAGTTTCACTCCAAGCCCAACCGCCTAAGAACCAGAAGCGCTAATGGTATAAGTTCCATCTGTGTCCAAGTCCAAAGGCAGGAGAAGAGCGCTGTCCCAGTACAAAGACAGTAAAAAAAGAAAAGAGTTCCTACTTATTCATTGCAGGGTCAGCCTTTTTGTTCTATTCGGGCCTTCAACTGATTGGATGAGGCCCACCCACAGTGGAGAGGACAATCTGTTTTATTCAGTCCACCAAAAACACCTCCACTCGCCCAACATGCTCCCGGAATACTGTTTGACCACATATCTGGGCATCCTGCGGCCCATCACGATGACATAAAATTAACCATCACAGTTGGGAAAGTAATTACCCCTTTCCTAAACCAAACCAAACTGCTGAATTCCGCGCGTCCGTGTCTGCTGTAGGTTTTCTCTCTCACTAGCGGACTGTCTACATCACTTGTGTGATCGCTGCCTCTGCCGACAGAAGGACCTCTCTTCACTTCTAATTCACTCTGGGTTTTTAAACACTTGTTGGAATTTAAGAATCTTGAATGAGCCCATAGATGTGTAGATAAAATGCCTGAGATGTAGAGCAAAGACTCAGTGACATCCCTTTTATCTTCTCAGGGGAACTTTTTGCTTCTATTCTGATTCTTAGAGCTGTGATCTAGATAAGGGAAGTTCCCAGGTAGTATGAAGACTTTCTGTATCAGATGAATCAAACCAAATGGAAATAATCATGTGAGGGCAAGTCAGGGGTAGGGATGTTTTCACAACTTCCAGAGGCGGGGGGGGGGGGGGGGGGGGGGGGGCATTGGGTATACAGGAATGACAAAACACAACAAATGTGAAAATAGGTAGCTAAACAGAACTGATTCTCCCATTTTTATCAATACAAACTGTCCTGGGAAAGAATCAACAGAACCAGTCTTCACTGGGTCTTTGCCGGAAGCCGGTCCATCCTTGCTGCTTGACACAGTCGCTGCAGGAAAGAAACATTTACACAGCATATGTTTCAATGGACCTGGCATATATAGCATACTGTTTTTAATATGTTTGCTCCCTTTAGCGCCATGTGTTTTAACCAAGGTCACCTCTCCGAGAAAGGTTGTTTCCCCAGGTGGGGATCTTTCCCTGAGGTTAGGGAGGGGATACAACCCCTTAATTATGTGCCAGGCGGGTAGTTAAGCTACATGGTCTTTACTCCCTGGAATGGAGATGAGAAACACCTTAACCCTTGTAATAGAAATTGACAGGATTAAAATCAGCTGGTATAAATACGGATGTAACAAGACAATAAACATCAGATCCTCATCAGTTCCTAACCAGAACTCCGACCAGAACTTTGGCTGGAGATCCTGGCTAGAGGTCCTGACTAGGCTGCTGACCAACTGAAGGCTGTCTTCGTGTCATTCCTTCTTCGCCGACTCCGTCCACACCTTTGGGGACCCCTGGACCTGCTGGGATTGGACCCCAGCAGGTCTTCACATGCAATAAACCCCTCAGATCCCACCCAAGCATTTCCGAAAACAATAAGCCTTTTTACTTTTAAAAATGATCAGAACATTCGGTACTTAACACAACGAGTAGCAACCATTCTGCTTGGCATCCCTTTATCAAATGTGAGTGTCAACATTTTTTATAGCTTCAAATTAACAACAAGGAGCTGTAATTTTTGTGTTTGTGTGTTCAAAAGACCAGAGATTTTTCTTTTTGCTTGTTTAAGCTCCAATGAATTCAGGCTCCAATCGGCCCCTCTTTGATTGCATTTCCAAATCATAAGTAAAAGTGATAAGTCTATCTGCCAGTTGTAACAAACTGCTGGTACCAGTTATTGCTTTTTGCAAAAAAAAAATAAAATAAAATAAAATCATTTTAAAAGCAAAAGCAAAAAGAAAATTTTAATATTTAGCTGACAGCTTTATCCAAAAGAGGGGAGAAATTCCCAGCTTTTCAAAACCACCCGATATATTTGTAACAACCTCTTTACCGAGTTCATGTATCTTCTTTATTGTTCTTCATAAACAGGCTATTGGATCTCTCTGGCTTGCAATGTGAAAAATGAACGAATTTCCTCCCATCCCTGCCCCTCTTATCTCATAATTGTTTTGTTCTGAGAGGTAGGGGAGACCCGTATAAATGTCTCTGCTATTTTATTTGCCCTCACCAAGCCCATTCATGCTTTTCTCCAGGGCTTTTGACTCCTTCTGCTCTGTTTCTGCCTGAACCTCTAGCTGTTTTGGATCAAAACGCCACTAAAGTGTTTGAGATTTCATTTCAGAGGGTGGTATAAGAGAGATAAGAGTGAAAGGCATTTTAAAAGCCACCTTTCAGCACATCTCTGCTGGGTAGGTTGAGGTAGAGGTTCTTACAAAGCTGCTCACCCGACATCACAGGGAACACACTGGCTTGGGTCTGCGACCTCTCTGGGCTGTGTGAGCATGCAGCCACTTCCCTGCGTGCCGCATGCTTTCCAGAGCTTTCTCCCCTGCTGCTGCTCACTTCAGCGGCCCTTCCCTCTCTCTGATATCCAACCCCCAGTCCTCCCTGGAAGCCTGAGGTCCTCCCACCACAGGAATAGCCCTTGCCAGGGACAGACAAGTCTGAGAGCCTGTAGAAGTGGCTTGTCCAGGATGCAATGGAACTTTGTAAATGTGGTGACTTGTCCTGCAAATGTAGGCGTTACAAACCCCAGAAGGAGGCCGCGGAAAGGAGACTGGAGGGGAAAACAAAACAACAACAACAAAACAACTGTGTCCACAAAAGTTCGCTGCCACCTTTCCACTGTCCACAGCATTCCCCAGGCTGGGGTGCGGAAAAAGCAGAAATTTGATTCAGGTGAACAGTTTGCTAACTGGAGAACCGCAGCCTCTGGTGGAAACCAGAAGTGCATGCCAGGAAGACAAAGAAAAAGTTCCTGCCCTGTTCGGGGATTGGTCCATTTTTATGCAAATGAGGAATCCAAATGAACAGTTTGATTGGTTCAAATGGCACTGTTGTGATTGACTTCACCACACCTTCTGATTCGTCATTATGGAGCTGCTCTGATTGGTCAGGATAGATGCAAATGAGGCTACACAGCTCCCTTGAGATGGGGCAGGTCTTAGCTCATGGGTGGAAAGATGAGACCAGGAGCTCCTTGATAAGGGCCAGCTCAGCCAACAGGAACCAGCGCAGGAGGCTGACAGCTCAGTCTGGGGCCTTCCCCTGAAATGCAATGTACCTAAGAGGCCTCTATGAACAATGGTTGCTACACTCTCTGCTTACGATTTGGTGTCCAATTAACCATGAGAAGTCCTTCTTGACAGACATATTCCTTCTCAGGGTTCACAGCTGTTAACTAAACCCTTATTCCTCACTAGCTGCAGTAGAGTAAGCATCTCCATGGAGAAAAAGGACAGATAATAAGATGCCCAGCTGGCGAGGCTCAATGGCTAAGCATCGACCTATGAACCAGGAGGTCAGGGTTTGATTCCTAGTCAGAGCACATGCCCGGGTTGAGGACTCATTTCCCAGTGTGGGACACGAGCAGAAGACAGCCGATCAATGATTCTCTCTCATCATTGATGTTTCTATCTCTCTGTCCCTGTCCTTTCCTCTCTGAAATCAATAAAAATATATTTTTTTAAAAAAAGAACAGAGAATAAGAGGAAGAAAAAGGGAAAGCTACTGCAAGTAAGGTGGCCAAGAATGGCCTCTCCAAAGAGGCGGAGACCTGAGCCGTGAGGGCAGGAGCACTGAGGAAGCTGGCCGGCGGGAGTTGGCCCTATGGCTCAAAGGGCCTCAGATGTGAGGGCAGCGGCGAGCCAGGGTGGCTCGAGCATGGTGAGCAGGGAAGTGGGGGCGTGAGGGCGAGAGGAAAGAGGGGTTGGCCATGACAGGAGCACCAAGTTTATTCTGGGCGCAGCAGGAAGCCAGGAAAGGGTGTGATGTAACTTGGGTCTTGAGCAGAGTCTCGATCATTCCGTGTGCACTTATCCATGTGGCCCTTGTGGGGGAAGGTCTAACGGGAGAACTTTACGTTTGTCCCAACTGAGTTTCTCTTCGTTCCTTCAGGTCCCTGGATCTAGCCTCTCAGCCAATAAGCCAGCTTCCCTTCCCAGCCCCATGTCACCGACAGGGAGGCAGCCTTTGCTCCGTGGCTGTATCCAGGCCAGAAGGAAATGTGACTAAATGGGGTGAACAGCAGAGCCCTCGGGCACATCACCTGAGAGAGAAAAAGTATGAAAACCTGACAAAAGGATTTTAAAAGCAGAGCCTTTAGGAGCCATGATTTGCAGGAACAAACAGTTCATCTTCCTAAATAGCAAAGAGGATTTTTAGGGCAGTGAAACCACTCTGTATGGTACCATAATGATGAATACTTGTCATTACACATTTGTCCAAACTCATAGAATGTACAACGCCAAGCACGGACTGTAATGCAGATGGACTGTGGGTGATAAGGATGTATTAATGGGCTATCCGTTGTAACAAATGCACTGCTCCGGTGGGCGATGCTGATCCTGGGGGAGGGACCTGGGGCATATGGGGAAATCTTCATACCTTCCTCTCAATTTTGCCGGGAAGCTAAAACTTCTCTAAAAACACGAGATCTTCATTTTTTAAAAATGTCTGGAAGATACTTATCAGACAGTTGGCAGTCTTTTGAATTTATTCATTCCCTTAGATACTTATGGGGAACTTCTATGATAGATACTTGACCATAACCAAGTATAGGAATTTAATTAATTTTATGTATGTGATTTAATTTCCTTTCTTCGTTCTCTCTCCTTCATATCTGTATTTCCTCGTTTTTAAAGTGAGCACATAATGATTATGAACCAAAGAAAAAGCTTCGAAATAGGCCTCCTCCCCACCCGCTCGGCTTCCCGTCCCCGGCTCTCACAGCCTAGGCCAGGTACCTTGCTCTTGTCTGAGAACCTGTAGGCTTCTGCCGTAGCATTTGGACCTGAAGTCCCTGCTCTGCTTTTGGTCCTGGTGTCCCCTCTGAGCTCAGATGAAGCCCACGTGGCCTCCGGTGGCCCCCAGGAAGCCCCCGAGCGAGGATGCCGGTGGCTGTGCAGAGCCCCCTCATCCTGCCAGGTAATGTGGCCATCGGTTCACACCACACTGGAGAGGCAGCAAGGAAGTAAATGGAACTCTGCTCAATGAGTTGATAATAATAAATAGGCTTTTCTCCAAAGACTTGAAACTGGTTGGCTCATTCCAATGCACAAGATCATTCATTTACAAAACCCTCTCCAAGACCTGACGTCAGTGGGGGATCAGTAACCGTTGACCTATTTGCAGATGGGGAACAAGGACCCAGCGGGACCTGGAGCTCCCAATCACAGGCAACTCAGGTGCCCGACTCCCGCGCCCTCTTTGGAGGGGGTACAATGACAGCCCTGAGGCAGGGGCGGATGCACAGGCCCAGAAAGCCATCCTTGATCCTCAAGAGTCTGTGCTGAGTCCTCCACTGCCTGCTTCCCTCCTCCCCCTGAGCACCCTGAGGTCCCATCCGCTGTCTCTTCCTACGCTGTCCTCCCAGATCGGGCAGACCGAGGGCAGAGCCCAGCGCCCCTCTGCCGCCTCCAGCCTGACCGAGCTCAGGAGGGCCCCGGACACTGGCCCGGGATGCTGTGTGGACCCGCTGAACCTGGCAGATTAACTTCTCTGGTCCAGGCTCTTGCATTTCCCAGAAGCAACCTGCCCGGGGAGGCAGAGGACATCCTTCTCCCGCGCTGCCTCCTCCTGTCAGAGCTGCCAGCCTCGCGTAACCATGGCAATCACCACATTAACCACGGCAGTGACGGAGCCCCGGCGGGCGGCTCGGACCTGCTGCAGCTGCAGATGGTGCACGGCTCCCGGCAGCACACAAGCCTGGTCCCTACCCCTGAGCCGGTGCCTGTGCCCGGGGCTGCGACGGATAGACCACCAGGCCCGGGAGTAGAGGCTCGAGGGAGAGAGTGGGCCCGAGCCTCCTGCACCCTTAGCAGGGCGTGTGTCAGAGAGGATGTAGATGTGGCCTGAAATCCTGGTGGCCATGTCAGTGGTCACCATGGACCAGGGCTTATTCTCTGGACACCCCGTCCCATTCCGGCCCTGCCTCTGAAGCGGGCAGGCATCAGCCAGTCACCACAGGAGGCCTACCAACCTGAACCTGCGGGAGCCTCACATGCCAGGACTTCGGGGCATCCACCAGGAGCCTTGCACTGCCCTTAACCCAAGGGCCATGCCCAGCAGAGCCAGGCTGGCCATGCTAGAGCGTGTTCGCTCGGACCCATCCCACCCAGCCCAGGAGGTGTCGGGAGCCAGCTCTGCTGTCTCCGGGTCTCCAACACCAGCCACACGTCCGCCAGCCTGGCCTCCCCTCACTCCCGAGTGCTGCTCCCACCTCCCCTCCCTCTAAGCACTGAACCTAGGGGCCCACCCTTTGCAGCCTGAGGGGCGGACCACACTCCCCACGGGGAACAAACTGAGGCCTGCTTTTCTCGGGTGGGTCCTTGGGTGCTGGGAGGAAGGGCAGCTTCCCTGGGCGTGCAGAATCCCTGCCACCGCCGGCCGCCCCAGGGTTTGCAAAGGCTGACACTGCATCCTGAGTTCAAGGGCTCTGCAGATTCCTCACAAGCACTGCTGCGGAGGCTGGCGTCCAGCTGCTTCTGAGGAAGCTTTGCGTGGGAAAGAGCAAAGGCCTGAGTTTCCCAGGAGCCCCCAAACCCTTGCCACCCCACCCAGCTTGCAGCCTTGGGAGCCCCGCGCTGGTGAAGGAGAACGACGAACGACGTGGCACTCCCTCTAGTGGCAGACATCCCGCACAGCCCCGCATCCCCGCAGTGCAGACTCCCGCCAGGACCAGGCAGCTCGGAGTAGAAGCAGTGACCGCTGGGCTTTGGGAAGCAGGAGCATCTCAAGGGTCTCAGAGAAAAGACCGACCCTCGCGCCTCAAAGCCACTCCTGCCCATGCCCAGCAGATCTTCTCCTGCCTGCCTGCCGAGGCCATGGCACTGCCCTCTGCCTGGCTTAGCCTGTAGCGGGTCAGGAGAGCTGTGGGCCTGCCCCAGACAGCTCTCTGCACACCCCGCCTCTGAGTGGCTCTGCCCCGGGGAGCATCCCATCTTTCCAGCTCTGACTGCGCAGGAGCTCTGCAGCTCCCTCTGAGCAGCCCCTCCGGGCCTCCCTGGGTCTCTGCCCCTGCCCTGCTAGGCGACCAGAGTCGGTTCATGTGCCCACCCACCCCTTGGCAACACATCTCTATCCCTAGCGCCCAGCACCGGCACTGTCTGTTGAATTCATATAAGAATGAAGAAATGAAGTAGTGCCCGGCTGGCATGGCTCAGTGGTTGAGCATCAACCTATGAACTGGGAGGTGATCACGGTTCAATTCCTGGTCAGGGCACATGCCCGGGTTTCAGACTTGATCCCCAGTAGAGGGTATGCAGGAGGCAGCCAATCAATGATTCCTTCTCATCGTTGATGCTTCTATCTCTCTCCCCTCTCCCTTCCTCTCTGAAGTCAATAAAAATATATTTAATTTTTTTTAAAAAGGAAGTAGCATTTGCTGTGACGAGATGTTCCTCCACACAGAGACCATCTCTTTGGCCAGAAGCCCCACAATACTCATCTGTGCCCAGCGGATGCCTGCCTGTCTCCCCCAGGCTCATCCTCTGTACCTCTCCTTCCTACCCTGCTCCGCCCCCATGAATATCAGCTCCCGGAAGATAAGGCCCAAGTCTAACTCATCTCTGGGTCAGGGTCTCCAGAAGAATGCTGAAAAAATAGTTAAGCAAAGGAGGGAGGGATGCAGGAAAGAGGGAGGGAGAGGGGGCAGATCTATCATCCAGGTCCAACCAAAGCTGGCATTTGGAACAGACCCACTCTGATTGGCCTGTTCATCAAGCTTTCAACGGCGAGCCAGGGGTGCTCTTACTTTAATTTAATTAATCAGCTTCCACAGCTTTATGGAGATATAATTCATATACCATACAATTCACCCACATAAAGTGCAATTCAATGGTTTTTAGTGTATTCAAACAGTTGTACATCCATCACCCCCATCCGCTTTGGAACATTTTCATTACTCCAAATAGAAACTCCACACCTATTAGCAATCACTCCCCATTCTGTCCACACCCCCAGCCATAGGCAACCACTAATCTTCTTTCTGTTCCATGGGTTTGCCCATTCTGGACATTTCAGATAAATGGAATCATACAATATGTGGTCTTTAGTGACTGGCTTCTTTCACTTATACTGTGCTCAAGGTTCCTCTCCGTTGTGGTATACATCAGCATTTCATTTCTTTTTATTGCCTGATAATATTCCACTATGAATATATACATTTTATTGACCCACTTATCAGATGATGGATGTTTGGGTTGTTTCCACTTTGGGCTATTTTGAATAATTTTCTTTCTATAGTAATAAAAAACAAAAACTGATGCTTTCCTTGCTTCCAAAGAGGAAATGAGGTAGTTTACCATAAAAATGTCAAAGATATAATGAAATCTAAGAGTCTTCACAGGGACATTATTTGAATTTTGAGCTTCCTCTGTGTATCAGGCATCGTGCTAGATACTTTCACGAAATATTATCTGTTTCCAACAAAAAATCTTGGGCAAAATTTTGCCCAAAAATCGAGCCCCAGTTTAGCCTTACTGGTAAGCTTCATAGCGGGCAAGGCAAAAGTGGAAGCATAAGGAAACATACCTGGCAGAGTTGTCCCACTATTGACACTGTTGGGTTGGAAACAGCTCTCTCTCTCTCTCTCTCTCTCTCTCTCTCTTCCCACCATTAGGAGAGCAGAGCTGCTGTTGGTTGTCAATCAGGCATGAAGCCTTTTGGTTGCCACACTTGTTTCTCCCCCACCCCCCTCGGGTACTCGGTTAACCACTGACATTGCTGGTGTAATACTCTCTCTGGTTTTTACAGCATTTGCTTGATCTCTTTTAACCCAATGGGATATTACTGGCCCCTTTTGTAGGGCTTTGGTGTTTCTTCCACGAGTGTTTGTTACAAGTTGAATACCATGGGTCCAGCACTATACTAGGCCTGGGGATATGAGGTGCGCAAGACCAATATGACATCACCCTCCCAAAATTCATGGCCCAAGGAAGGAACCAAACAGAAAGTGGGTAACTAAGTAATTTCAAAATGTGAAGTGAGAGAGGGAACTGGGATGGAAAACATCAAGGTGGGCGGAGAATGTACTCACCTAGGGCAGGTGGCTTTTCAGCTGGGACACTAAGAAGGAGCCAGCCATGTGGTCAGAGAGAGGATGGTATTCACTGCAGAGGGGATGGCACCAGCAAGAGGTTGGGGGCGGGGGGGGGAGCCCCATGTGATCCAGGATTCGGGGGTTGGGGGGTGAAGCTGTTGTGGCTAGAATGTGGGGTCAGGGAAGACATTCCACACAGGGTGACAGAGATAACAAGGGGCCTTACAAACCAAGAGAAGGAGCTCAGATTTTGTTCTCAGTGCAGCAGGACTCAGGACTCAGTGGAAGGTTTTGGAAAGGAGAGTGATGGGAGCTAATTTAAGTTTTGAAAAGACTGCTGAGTGGAAAATGAACTGGAGAGCGAGAGAACAAGTTGGAAACTGGTGGGGGGGCAGGGGGAGTGGCTCTGTGGGTCCAGGAAGGGATGCTTGTCGGGGAGAAAAGGGAGGGGATCCGACGAATGTCCTACAGTAGAATCAGGTGGACTAGCTGATGCGTTGGCTCTGGGGCAGGAGAAAGGCATAAAGGAGAGAGAAGAGTCACACGAGGCTCCTGGATTTTGGTCTATGGAGCTCGGTCAATGCTAGGGCCATCTACTGAAGTGGAAGAGGGTGGAGAAGGAATGGGTTTGGGGAGACATCAAGAGCTCTGTTAGAGACACAGTTGGTTTCAGATGCTTGGGTAAGACCCACCTGGAGATGCCAAGCAGGCAGTAGAATGTGGGAGATGAGCCTTCCCAAGATGCAAGTCAGGGACTGTGAGAATAGAGGTGGCCTTTAAAGGCACAGGTGGGGTGAGCGCTCCTAGGAGACCTTCGGAGCCTTCGAAGCGCTTCTCTGTACCTGTGTCTCCCAGGTCCCAACACGACAGCCACGTCTGTCAGGTCGGGGGGTGGGGATTCACAGATGATTCTGACCATGGAGCACCATGTAAATGAAACAGTCTGATTGAGCAACTGCTCCTCCTGTCAGTCATGGCTGTGCTTCCATGTGTGTACACCAGAGACACAAACCACTCAATTTCCCCGACCAGGTGAGAGCAAAGGAGAGCCAGGGCACCAAAGGGCTAGCTCCCAACACGGAAAATCATGTTCCTTTCCAGCAGTTAGATTGATGTCAATAGACCTACACACACACACACACACACACACACACACACACACACTGCAGCAGAAATGTTGTTACAACATAACCTTGACCGATCAGGATGCAGACTGGGCCGGCACTCTCAGAACCTTAAGAAGCCAAGAGATCGATGTGTGTCTGCACTCAGTTACAAAAGGGAAGAAAGAAACAAAGCCAGTTTGGGCATCCAAATATACACACACATCATCATCATCATCATCATCATCATCATCAATTCTAACATAAGAAACCTGTTTTGCCCAATAAAAATCTACAAAACAATCCCCAACTTTTATTTTTCTGTAAAAAAAGACACTAAAAAATGTGGTTCTGAGTCCAATGAGGAAAGATAATGTGTTTCTATATTTCTGACACAATCTCTTTTTTTCCCGTGACTTTACCAGAAAACCTGCGTGAAAGTATAGATTTCTCAAAAATTGCAATCCCAGGGGCAAAGGCAACTCCGACTTCCCCTGCTTGTGAGCGGGTGACGCAGCCTCTTCTCTCAGCCACGGGGCCCCAGCCTCGAGGGAGAGTGTGGGTAGCAGACACAGGCTCAGCCAGGGCCGGAGGACTTAGCAAGGTGCGGCCTTTGATGCCACCAGGAGCCCCTAAACAAGCCTCCCTGAACTGTGTCCTGACTCCACCTTTACTCGCAAACCCCTGGGCCAGCTGGCTTAGAACTGTAACGCAACTGACCAGAACTCATGCCTTGCCCTGATGGGCCACCTCGGAACCACATAGATATTTGGGGGGAAAGAGAGATCAGGCTAGCAAATTGGATAGTTCTACCCCCAAATAAAGCACCAGCCCCCCTCTGCTCCTCCAGGTCCCCAGGATAACTGATTCTCACAAGCCCTGGCATTTCCAGCCCACTGCTCCTCTGTATTTTAAAAGACCACAACGGTGCACAAATTGCAGGGCGCATACTGCCTCTGGCTCTATCTGCTCAGTGAAAGGTTGGCCCCCAAATTAGCAAAACATGTGTTATTTTATTTAAAAACGCAACTGAAGGGCACGTTTCTGGACTCCTGGTTTGTAAAGACAGATTCAGAAATTAAGATAGTGACTGTGAAAGCTTAGGCACTTGCCAAGATTCTATTCAGAGCACTCGCCAGCCCATTTTTTGGCAAATACTTCTGTTTTAAGTGGGCTTAAAGCTAAAAAAGATTAAAGCTTAGCGTGAGGGAAGTGGAGGCTGGGAAAGTGTCCTGAGCCTGTGGTCCCAGGTGGCTGGCTGGGCAGCAGGGCCTGCTGTGTCCCTGTGGAGAGAGAGAGCTGGGTGGGGTGGGGCGGGGCGAGGTGGGACTGGCGTGGTAGGGACCTGACCCAGAGAGGTGAATTACCACATCCACAGACTCACTGTGAATTTCCACCTCTCTCTCTGATGGTTGAAACCCTGCGGGTGGAAGAGAAATGGGTGGGACCAGCCAGCCAGGTTTGTAGGGAAATGTCCACCCAGAGCAGCTTACCCTGACTTCCCAGGGTGGAGCTCAGGAAAATCAGTGTCCTCAGGAAACCCATCTCTTAGGCCAGGTGCCCACCACGGGACAGGGTGGGCAATTGGAAATGCGTAGGGAGCTGATCAGGTGGCCCCAGATGGCACTCCCCTCTCATTTGCCGCTGTCCCAGGAGTGGGAGTGTCGAATAAGGAACAGAGAAGCTCCACACCCATCCACCAAACCCCAGGGTCAAGTGCCCTGCTCTGCCTATGCCAAGCAGACAGACTCCAGTTACCCCAGCAGCGGGCACTTGGGCAATGGAGCAGGTGAGGCCAGAGGCTGCCCCGGCACAAGTGGGCAAGCAGTCAGCGGGGGGACAGTCTGTGGACCCAGCAAGCCCCTCAAAGCCAGGAGGCATGAAGGTGCCCTGAACACAGGCATCCTCCAAGGAAGGCAGGCAGGAGGAAAAGGGGCCAAGAACCCGCTGGAGGGGGAACCACAGACCGGAAGGAGGGTATCCTTTTGATTGATTTACTGGGGCATGGGGCGGGGCACTCTTTAAAGACTGTTCAGGTGGTGGTGATGGTGCTGGTGCTGGTATTGGTGTTGTTGTTTTCATTGCTTTCCAGCCATCAGCAAGAAAGCAAGATGAGACGAGTCCTGGGAAAATCTTTTGAAGCTATCGTTTCCTGCGGATACTAATATTTGCCATTTGCCTGTCGGCCCCTCCACCAGCTACAACGTCAAAGGGCCTGCTGTGAATGGGCATGCACGCCTGCAGGAATCTCGGGATCGTGCCACTCGGCCCAGTCCAGTCAGTGACAGCAACTTCGTCCCACTCCCGCAGTGGCCAAGGGCACAAGGACAGGGCCAGCACCAGCCAAGCAGCCAGCTCCAGGAGAAATGAAGCTCCAGGCAGGAAACTGGACAGACAAGCAGCTTATGGGCTCGAGAGACTTGCTCCGGCTCCAGGAGAAAAGGGCAACTCGGAGGGGTGGTCCTCGTCTGGACATTCAGCGCCCACCCTGAATGAGGATATTAATTCCCAGGCTGCACTCCAAGGGAAACAAAGGCTGCCGGTTCCCCAAAGATGCCAGCCCTCCCTGCTCCCCCACCTCCGCAAGCTCCCACAGACACGCTGAGATGAGCTAATGGATGGAAAAGCACGCCGTAAACTGCAAAGTGCTATACAAAAGCTGCATAATTATTCACATGAGCGGCGGGTCTCTTTCTCTTTTCAGGGGAGAGATATCAGCGTTTGGGCGTTGATAAATCATAAAAAGGCTTCCTGCCTGAGCCTTCTTCTCTCCTCACCCTCTTTGGCCTGTGAGCTTCTCCGTCCTACCCAATGGGGCCTTTTGGTGGAGATGCTGGTCATTACAGCGCATGACCAGCTGGTGCCTATCTCAGTGCCGGGGCCGCAGAGGCCTTTGTCGGCACCTGCCTGTGGCACTGAGCAGAACGGGGAGAGAGGGCACCCTGTGCTGATGTGGAAATGCCTGCCTGAGCCGTGTAACCACAAGCAAGCACTTAAAGAGACTGCGCTCATCATCGCGTGTGCACCTCACCCCTGCAGGCTTGTCAGTCTTCAGAGGCCCAGGCCCGGTTCTTCGGTCTCTCAGACCTGCCCTTATCCATCCCGAGGCTCCAGACTGGTGACGGGGAGCCCGGCTGACCTAAGGATTGCTCAGTGGTGGAGACGCTCCTCAAAGTCCACACATCGAAGCCTGAGCCCAAAGCCCACATCACCTAGGGGAGATGCTAGGATCAGGGACAGGTTTGTAATGGCGCCAAGTTACATGTGTGACTTTGGAGCTGTCCCCTCCTTTCTTTGCACATCAGCTTTTCCATCTTATCAAGTCAGGAAAGTAGATAAAGATTTTGACTGGATCACCCCAATTCTCCCGGGCAATGCCAACAAAACCAAACCAGACACAATCATCTTCAACAGTTTAGCAAAAAGAACAGCCCTGTTTTTGATGAGATTCCAATGAGGTTAAGACCGGTTTTGATTAGGTTTTGCAATTGTTTAATGCTGTTAACCATTAAAACAGTAAAAATACTAATGTTGTGTGAGATTTCAAATACATAGAGAGGTGAAATACATGACCAATAGCATAAAAGGAAGAACAGACTTGGATAAATGAAAATAAATTCCTGTAAGGTCCATGTATTGTCCAGGATGTAGCAAAATTATTAATTGAGGGTAGTTTCTGTTAACGCACACGGTAAATCTCCAGCAGGGTTTGACAAACTCTCCCCCATGCCCATATCAATCCCACAGCCTATTGTGTACAGTCTGGGAGCTAAGAATGTTTAGCATTTTTAAAGAACAGCTGAAGAAGAAGAAGGAAAAGAAGGAAGGAGTCAGAGACTCTATGTGGCCCTCAACACCTAAAATATTTACTATCTGTCCCTTTGCAGAAAAAGTATGAAACCCCTGCCCCAGGGTAACAATAAACAAAAAATTAAAAAATTATAACTAAGAAGCAAACACATGAAGGAATTAGAATAATGAAAAGCACTTTATTAAACAAGACAGCAGAAGAGAAAAAGAGAACAAAAGCCAAATAGAGCAAATGTAAAACAAATAATATGATAGAATTACCAACAAAAAACATAGGAATTTGTTAAAATGTCAGTGGACTCAATAATCCAATTAAAATTAAAAGATTGTTATACTGGAAAAACACCACAGCAAGACCCAACAATATGTTGCTCACAACAGACCCATCAAGGTTGGAAAGGAGAGGAGGAAGCAAGATGGCGGCGATATAGGCAGACGCGTCCCAGGTCTTGTCCCGGAGCAAACGGAGTAAGCAGCTGAAACTAATAACACCCACCCCGAATTGGCAAATTTACTCAGCTGGTGAGACGGCTTGCAGCCTGGAAGGGCAGACCTCCCCTGGAAAGGTTAAAAACCAGGGATCTGGGCAGGAAAGTTTGCCAGACCTGAGCCCAGAGGGTCGGAGGGAGACCGCATGGCAGACAGCCGTGTCTCTTGGGACAGACACAGACCCTGACCAGGGTAAGGAGTTCCGCGGGTTTGCTGGCGCCAGGAGATTTGAGATTTGGATTTTGTGATTGCGGAGAACTGAGACTAAAGGGGGCATCCTGAGGAACTGATCAGACCATGCAGTGCCCATAAGAGAGGAGCGTTTCCCAGACCATGCAGTGCTGGTAAGAGGAGCGTTTCCCAGACCGGTAAGAGAGGAGCGTTTCCGCGGCCGGCCGGCGTTTGTCTGTTTCTTTGTTTTCACTGAACCCTGCTCATAGGACAGTTCGGATACAGACACTCACCTGTGCTGAAGAGAGGGTGAAGGTGCAGACGAGGGGAATCTGGGGAGAGGCTGAGGAAAGAGGGGGAGCCGGAGGAGGTGGCAGCGAATTGAGTGCTGAGACACCCCTGGGCCCAGGACTGGGGCAGCCATTCCTCCAGAGGGTGGAACTCCTCCCCCCAGCCCCCCAGGCAAGGAGCACAGCCACACCCAGATTCCACCCTGTATGAGATAAAGGACTAAAACAAGCTGATTAGTCCCTGGGAGTTACCAGGGTCTGGCCTATAGAGGGATTTTCAGTCCCACCAACAACACAGAGCAGGGTAAGGATTAAAAAAGGATAGAGAAGCTGTATAGCCTCAGAGGCCAACCCAAAAACACTGCCACCCAGAGGTTGAGCCACAAACTGACTCTTAGGGGAATACAAATTAAGGCAGACTGGATCACAAATACGGCCTGCTTTAAAATCAGGACTGTGATTTACAACACGGAGGAACAGTGTAATGCAGGCAAACTCAACACTCTCCTAAATACCTGGCAGGACTAAGGCGAACCAGGCTGAAGAGTAGAAGAACCGAAAGACCATCACTACTGCAAATTTTTTCTTTTTCTTTTTCTTTTTAATTTTTTCACCTTTTTACTAAGAAACCAATTTTTTTTTTCTCTTTTTCTTCTTTTTCCATCACCTGATTTTACCCTTTCAATTACCACATTTTTATTTTTAACCAGTATTATTACTCCTACCATTTTACCATTTTTTAAAGTGCCATTTTATTTTCTCTTTATTTTCTTTTGGGATTAGTGTTCTCCATTCTATTTTCATCGTTCCTTTAGCATTAATTTTCCCTATCTCAATTCCACCTCTTTGCTAAAACCCTCTTCCTTACTTTTCCCCTTTTGGTGTCCTGTTTCTCTTACCCTATTCCTGCTCCAGACTTTCCCAATTCCCTCTTTTTACCCCCTGTCTAATTCCACCCTACTTATATATCCTATTTCCAATCTACTGCTCTAAATCCTTATACACCTATTCTTTATCCTTCTTCACTTTCCAACCATTTTTTTTCTCTCTTATCTTTCTATTGTTTTCTTGATTGTTGAATATATTGGGCTTTTTTTTTTTTTTTTTTTTTTTTTTTTAATTTGTTTGTTTGTTTTGTTTTGTGTTTTTTCTTCTTTTTTAGGACTGGTTGTGAGGTTGTTTTTCTTTTTCTTTTTCTTTTTCTTTTTTTTTTCTGCTGGTTTTTCCCTTCCCTCCCCCACCCCACCCCAGTTATTTTTGTGCTTCTGTTTTCCCTTACCCCTCTGGATATTATTGGTGGTTTGTAGTTTGCATTCATCTCCAGGGATCTGTTGCTGGAATTTGTTGAGATTAGTGGCAGTTCTATTGGAGTTTGCTCCTCATACGGGGAGTCTCTTCCCCACTTCTACTTCATTCTCTTTTTTCGCTCTCTTTTTTTCCCCCCTCTTTTTTCCCAATTCTATTTTTGCACTCCTTTTTTGTTTGTTTTTTTCTTATTTTTCTTTTCTGTTCTCTCTTTTATCTTCTTCTCTTCTTTCTCCCTTATCCCCTAATTCTCTTAATTCGGGTGGTCACCTTTATTTGGAGTTATTAATATTGTGAATATACTTGTGTTCAGTGCCTGGTACGTTGTGCCTTGCTCTGTTGTATTTTGTGCCTTTAAATCAACGCAGCAGATCCAAGCAACAGCAGCCCCCTGATCACCGCAGCCTCCTGATCACCGCAGCCTCCTGATCACCACACCCTCTGTCTGTGGAACAGCAACTGTACGTGAAGCCTCCCCCCACCAGCCAGAAGAGCCAACACAGCTGTGAACAACACCCACCAGAGGAGCTGCTGCCAACTGGAAAGCAGCTGCTACCGCAACCGTCTGAGCAGCAACCACAACCCAAGGAGCCCCTGCCACCCAGGGAGCAGCCACTGAACACCTCAACATCTACATATGTCAGCGAGATCAAACATGGGTAGGCAAAGAAACCCCCAAAGGAAAGAAAAGGAGGACTCGCCAGAAAAGCAGCTAAGTGAGACAGAGATATGCAACATGACGGAAAAAGAATTCAGAATAAGGTTCCTAGAGTACATGCACCACATGTTCAAGAAGCAAGAAGAAACAGATGAAAAACTCAACTACTTATGCAAGAAGCTAGAAGAAACAGATGAAAAAATCAACAACTTAAGTAAGTCCCAAGAAGAAATGAAGAGTGACATAGCTTCAATAAAAAACTCCATTGAAAGTATCAACAGTAGACTGGGAGAAGCGGAGGACCGAATTAGTGAATTAGAAGACAAGGAAGCAAAACACACTCAAACTGTACGGCAAATGGAGAAAAAAATTAAAAGACAGGAGGAGAGCCTAAGGGAGCTTTGGGACAACATGAAACGAAACAACATACGAATAATAGGGGTGCCAGAACAACAGAAAGATGAACATGGATTAGAAAACCTATTCGAAGAAATAATATCAGAAAACTTCCCTGAGGTGGGGAAGAAAAAAGTCACACAAGCCCAGAGAGTCCCAAACAAGGTGAACCCGAAAAGACCCACACCAAGACACATCATAATTACCATGGCAAATGTTCAGGATAAAGAGAGAATCTTACAGGCTGCAAGAGAGAGACGGAAAGTAACATACAAGGGAGCTCCCATTAGATTATCAAATGATTTCTCAACAGAAACACATCAGGCCAGAAAAGAATGGACGGAAATCTACAAAGTGATGCAAAGCAAAGGACTGAATCCAAGAATACTCTATCCAGCAAGGCTATCATTCAAAATTGAAGGGGAAATAAGAAGCTTCACAGACAAAAAAGGGCTAAGGGAGTTTATCACCACCAAGCCAGCCATGCAAGAAATGCTAAAGGGACTGGTGTAAAAAGAAGAAATATCAAGCTCAGAAAGAAAACAGCCACACACACACACACAAAAAGAAATGGCTACAAACAAATACCTTTCAATAATAACTTTAAATGTAAATGGACTAAATGCTCCAACCAAAAGACATCGAGTGGCTGAATGGATAAAAAAACATGACCCATACATCTGCTGTCTACAAGAGACCCACCTCATTAGAAGGGACTCACACAGACTGAAAGTGAAGGGATGGAAAAATATCTTTCACGCAAATGGAAAGGAAAAGAAAGCTGGGGTAGCAATACTTATATCTGACAAAGTACATCTCAAAGTGAAGGCCATAACCAGAGATAAGGAAGGCCACTTCATAATACTAAAGGGATCAATACAACAAGAAGATATAACCCTGGTAAACATATATGCACCCAATGCAGGAGCACCCACATACATAAGAAAACTTCTGGAAGATATCAGGGGAGAGATCGACAACAATACAATCATAGTAGGGGACTTTAATACACCACTGACATCACTGGATAAATCCGCTAGACAAAAACTCAGCAAAGAAACAGCAATCCTAAATGACTCACTAGATCAGATGGACTTAATTGACATCTTCAGAACACTTCACCCCACAGCTGCGGAATATACATTCCTCTCAGGTGCTCATGGGACATATTCAAAAATAGACCACATATTGGGTCACAAGCAAAGTCTCCACAAATTCAAGAAGATTGAAATCATAAAAAGCTTCTTCACAGACCACGATGGCATAATGTTAGAAATAAACTACAATAAAAACAACCCAAAATACTCAAACACTTGGAAGCTGAATAGCATGTTATTAAATATTGATTGGGTTACCGATGACATCAAAGAAGAAATTAAAAACATCCTGGACACTAATGACAATGAAAACACAACAATCCAAAACCTCTGGGACACAATGAAAGCAGTCCTGAGAGGGAAGTTTATAGCTCTACAGGCCTATCTCAAAAAACAAGAAAAAATGGTAGTCAATCATCTAACTCTACAACTCAAAGAATTAGAAAGAGAGCAACAAGAAAACCCCAGAGTGAGCAGAAGGAAGGAGATAATAAAGATTAGAGCAGAAATCAATGAAATAGAGACCAAAAAAACAATACAGAAAATCAATGAAACCAAGAGCTGGTTCTTTGAAAGGATAAACAAGATTGACAAACCCCTAGCCAGGCTCACCAAGAAGCAAAGAGAGAGGTCCCAAATAAACCAAATCAGAAATGATAGAGGCGAAATAACAACAGACCCCACAGAAATACAAATGATTGTTAAACAATACTACGAGCAACTCTACTCCAACAAACTGGACAACCTGGAGGAAATGGACAAATTCCTAGAAAAATACAACATTCCAAAACTCAATCAGGAAGAATCTAAAAACCTCAATAGGCCAATAACTATGGAAGAAATTGAAGCAGTCATCAGAAAGCTTCCAGCAAACAAAAGCCCAGGGCCAGACGGCTTCACAGGGGAGTTCTACCAAACATTCAAGGAAGAACTAAAACCTACCCTCCTCAGACTACTACAAAAAATTCAAGAGGAAGGAACGCTTCCAAGCTCATTCTATGAAGCCAGCATCACCCTAATACCAAAACCAGGTAAAGACATCACAATGAAAGAGAATTACAGGCCAATATCCCTCATGAACATAGATGCCAAAATCCTCAACAAAATCTTAGCAAATCGGATCCAGCAGTACATCAGAAGGATCATACACCATGACCAAGTAGGATTCATCCCAGAGATGCAAGGATGGTACAACATCCGTAAATCAATAAATGTGATACATCACATAAACAAATTGAAAGAAAAAAACCACATGGTCATATCAATTGATGCAGAAAAAGCATTCGACAAAATCCAACACCCATTTTTGATAAAAACTCTCAGAAAGGTGGGAATAGAAGGATCATACCTCAACATAATAAAAGCCATATATGACAGGCCCACAGCCAACATCATACTCAATGGACAAAAACTAACACCATTTCCCCTAAGAACAGGAACAAGACAGGGATGCCCACTCTCACCACTCCTGTTCAACATAGTACTGGAAGTATTAGCCATTGCAATTAGGCAAGAAGAAGGAATAAAAGGCATCCAAATTGGAAAAGAGGAAGTAAAACTGTCCTTATTTGCAGATGACATGATATTATACATACAAAACCCTAGAGACTCCATCAAAAAGCTACTAGACTTAATACATGAATTTGGCAATGTAGCAGGATACAAAATTAACCCCAAGAAATCTGAGGCATTTCTATACACCAACAGTGAACTTTCAGAAAGGGAGATCAGAAAAACAATCCCATTTACCATCGCACCAAAAAAATTAAGATACCTAGGAATAAACTTAACTAAAGAGGTTAAAGACCTCTACTCAGAAAACTACAGGACGTTGAAAAAAGAGATAGAGGAAGACATAAACAGATGGAAGAACATACCATGTTCTTGGATTGGTAGAATCAACATCATTAAAATGTCCATACTACCCAAAGCAATCTATACATTCAACGCACTTCCCATTAAAATACCAATGGCCTTCTTCAAAGATCTAGAACGAACTCTCCAAAAATTCATCTGGAATAAAAAAAGACCCCGAATAGCTGCAACGATCCTGAGAAAGAACAAAGTAGGTGGGATCTCAATGCCAGATATCAAGCTGTATTACAAAGCCACTGTTCTCAAAACTGCCTGGTACTGGCACAAGAACAGACATATAGATCAGTGGAATAGAATAGAGAGTCCAGAAATTAGCCCGAACCAATATGCTCAATTAATTTTTGACAAAGGAGGCATGAACATACAATGGAGCCAAGATAGTCTCTTCAATAAATGGTGTTGGGAAAATTGGACAGACATATGCAAGAAAATGAAACTAGACCACCAACTTACACCATACACAAGAATAAACTCAAAATGGATAAAGGACTTAAATGTACGACAGGAAACCATAAAAATTCTAGAAGAATACAAAGGCAACAAAATCTCAGACATATGCCAAAACAATTTCTTCACTGATACAGCTCCTAGGGCAGTTGAAACTAAAGAGAAACTGAACAAATGGGACTACATCAAAATAAAAAGCTTCTGCACAGCAAAAGAAACCATCAACAAAACAACAAGAAAACCCACCTCGTGGGAAAACATATTTGCCAACGTCATATCTGATAAGGGCTTAATCTCCAAAATTTATAGGGAACTCATACAACTTAACAAAAAGAAGATAAACAATCCAATCAAAAAATGGGCAAAGGATCTAAATAGACACCTTTCAAAAGAGGACATTCAGAAAGCCAAGAGACATATGAAAACATGCTCAAAGTCACTAATCATCCGAGAGATGCAAATCAAAACAACAATGAGGTACCATCTCACACCTGTCAGAATGGCCATCATCAACAAATCAACAAACGACAAGTGCTGGAGAGGATGTGGAGAAAAAGGAACACTTGTGCACTGCTGGTGGGAATGCAGACTGGTGCAGCCACTATGGAAGGCAGTATGGAGGTTCCTCAAAAAATTGGAAATGGAACTCCCATTTGACCCTGTGATCCCACTACTAGGAATATATCCCAAGAAACCAGAAACACCTATCAGAAAGGATATATGCACCCAGATGTTCATAGCAGCACAATTCACCATAGCTAAGATCTGGAAACAGCCTAAGTGCCCATCAGTAGATGAATGGATTAGAAAACTGTGGTACATCTACACGATGGAATACTATGCTGCTGTTAAAAAGAAGGAACTCCTACCATTTGCAACATCATGGATGGAACTGGAGAGCATTATGCTAAGTGAAACAAGCCAGTCAATGAAGGAAAAATACCACATGATCTCACTCATTCATGGATAATAAAGACCATTACAAACTTTTGAACAATAATAGATACAGAGGCAGAGCTGCCTCAAACTGATTGTCAAACTGCAGTGGGAAGGCCAGAGAGAGTTGGGGGGCAGGAGGGAGGGGAGTAAGAGATCAACCGAAGGACTTGTATGCATGCATATAAGCATAACTAATGGACATAAGACACTGGGGGGTAAGGGAGGGTAGTGGTTTGTCAAGGGCGGGGGGGGGGGGGGGAAGGATACTTATGTAATACCCTTTGTAATACTTTAAGAGGAAAATTAAAAAAAAAAAAAAAATTAAAAAAAAAAAAAAAAAAAAAAAAAAAAAAGGTTGGAAAGGAAAGAGTATAAAACAATATGTCATGAAAGCACCAAGCAAAAGAAAGCTGGCTTAGCTACACGGATATCAGACAAACCAAGACTTTAAGGCAAGAGGTATTTTCAGAGATAAAGAGGAGTATTTCATAATGGCAAAAGGTCAATTCAACGGGAAGATTTAATAATGTGAAGTTTGTATGCACCTTAATATAAAACCCAGAACATGCAAGGCAAAAACTAAACAGAACCAAAAGGAAAAACAGTGGATTTATCATAGCAGAAGATTTCAAATACACCTTCCAGCTTCTGATAGGATAATCAGGCAATAAATCAGTAAGGATAAAGACTTGAACATCATGACAGACAAACTTGACCTTGTTGGCATACATGGAACACTGAACCCAATAACAGCGGGATTACATGCTTTGCCAGTGTGCCTGGGACATTAAGTAAAACAAACCATATTCTGAGTCATGAGGCAGATTTCAGTCAATTGTGAAGGGTTGAAGTTACCGTAAAGAGTACGTCCCCTATTAGAATAGAAAAATCCTACAAGTCAATATGACACACTTTTTAAGTCTTTAAATGTCCAGGAGATACTAAATAATGCTTCTAAATAACCCATGATTCAAAAAACAAATCAGAAATTAAAAATATCCATGGAAATTATAAAATATTCTAACCTGAAAAATAATGAGGAACCATCATGTTAAAAACTTGTAGCATAGAGCTTAAACTAGATCTAAGAAAAAAAAAATTATACCCGTAAATGTATATTTAGAGGGGGAAAAAAGGCAGAAAATCTGTGATTTAATTAGTATCTCAAAAATTTAGAGAAGAGTAGCAAATATAAGGCAAATAAATTTAATGGAAATAATAAAGATTCAAGCAAGAAAAGATGCAATAGAGAAAATATAGAATTAAGAAATCAACTAAGTCCTAAAATTGGTTTTTTAGAAAGGTAATAAAATTTAGAAATCCCTAGAAAGACTGATAAAAAAAAGAAGATACAAATTACTAATATCAGTAACTTTTAAAACAGGTATCATCGCTAGAAATTCATATAAACATCTAAGGAGCAATGAGAAGATTTAATGAGTAACTTTGTGCCCATAAATCTGACAACTTAAGATGAAATGGACAAATTCTTTTTTTAAAATCACAACCTGGAAATACTGACACAGAAGGAATTAGAAGACTTAATTATCCTACCAACTAAAGCTGAACATTGCATTTGCATGATCCAGCAATTCTACTCCAACAGAAATGCCTACCAAGGTGTATGGAAAGATGTGTAAGGAATGTTCACAATAGATCAAATCTGGAAACTGCCCAAATATCCATCGATAGTAGATATGCTAACTATATCATGGAATACTTCACACAACAATGTAAAAAAACCTGAATTATTGCTATAGGCAACAACATGGATGAATTTCACACACTAATGCCGAGTGGAAAAAGTCAGATACAAAAAAAATACATACTGTGTGACTCCATTTACATGGTGACACTAATCTACTGTGATAGAAGACTGATGTTGATTACCTTGGCTGGGAGGGGCATACGGGAGGCCTTGGGAATGTGGCTTCCTCCTTGACCAGGGTATGTTTACGATGTAAAAATTTATCAGGCGTATCCTTGAGCTCCTGCATGGCTCCGAGTGTATAGTAACCTTTGTATTTAACTTATGAATAAATACTTAATACATCTCTGGTGCAAGTTTGTTTCAGAGCATCTGTCTCTTTCTCCTAAACAGTAGACAACAGTACATACAAGATTCAAACCCTTTATACTTAAAAATAGAACATCAGTGCATTTTAAGAGCTACCAACCTAGGATCATACATTTCTTTTCTTTTTTTTTTTCAATTAAGATGTTTTTATTGATTTTTAGAGAGGGAAATAGAAACATCGATGAGAGAGAAACATTGACCAGTTACCTCCTGCACGCCCCCTACTGGAGATCCAGCCCACAACCTGGGCGTGTACCCTGACTTGGAACTGAACCAGCGACCTCTTGGTTCATGGGTTGACGCTCAAGCACTGAGCCACACTGGCTGGGCAGGATCATGCTTTTCTTATATCTTTATTAGAAGAATGGTTCTCTTTCCACTTAGAAATAAACAATTCTCTACATCTGGTGGGTCTACAGCAGAAGGAGGAAAGAATAGGAGATTAGAAGGAAGGGGATTTGATCCCATCCAATAGAGACCACCCTTGCAAGCAACGGCATACCTAACGCAGGAGCCAGCAACTGATTCTGAACTTTCTGAATGCTGGGTTTTTGAAAAGGAGAATTTACAATGGAAACATCGGAGCATCCAGTATTCAATGTACTCTTCAACCCCGAATGGGTTGGATGAATGAATGGTGCCTTTCCTGACAGAGGGTAACCACTTTTGCAAAGGGCTGGGACTCCCCAGACAAGTCCTTTCACAAAACAGTGAGTTCTGGAGAGGAAAGAAAATCTGATGGGAAACAAATTAAAGGAGCAAAAAAGGTAAAGCGGTTCCTGCCGTGGTAACCCAGGTTTGCCCATACCTAGACTTATTTTGTTGACTGAAGTGGTTTTATGGGTGTAAGTGATTTTTAAAGAGCAAATTAAAAAGATTTTTTTTTATCAGTCTCAGTAGACAACAACATCGTATTAACTAATGGCACTTGTCCTCTCTAAAATAATTACTTTTGTAATAATCTGTTTATTAATGAAGCGATCTGCAAAACAGATAATGGTTTCTTAAGATTTCGGGCTCTGGGCTCTTCCTTCTATTTCATTTTGCTTTTTTTTTTTTTTTTTTTGCAAAAGTACACTGAAGTAACTCGAATTTTGCTGACAGATTTTAAGTAGAATCATTTCAGAAATGCATGTTCAAGTAGGTTGAATAAACCCATATTTCTTGTATTGTGCCCTTAAATTATTCCCTCTGGTGATGGAAATGTTCTAAAATTGCTTGTGTCGATGGTTGCACATCTCTGTAAAATTACTTAAATTGATTGAGTTGCACACTTAAAACGGGTAAATTTTATGGTCTGTAAAGTATAATTCAATGATGTTGTGTTGGGAAAAAAAAAGATGGGGGAATCAATTGAACATTTTAAAAATGATTTTCTGTCTCCCCCCCCCCCCCCCCCCCCCATTTTGTCACAGGAATGCTGAGTGTTGAGAAGGGAGCATTCCTGGGAAAGATGGCAACTACACAAAAGCTAGATGCAAGCACAGGAAAAGAAGATCCAAGAGTCCTAGTGGACCACAAGTTGAACAATGAACACATCAGCAGCAGAGTGTACTTGTTAAGCAATAAAGCTCTGTATTGGAAAATTCCTAAAAGCAGCATCTCTCGTGCCCTAGTACCTGAGTTCTGGCAGAAAAACAGACACTGGCTATTTCTGAACTCAGCAGTTCCTCACTTGCTACTCCTCTACTTCTTTTTATCTTCATTAATTACCACCTTGTGTAGTCCTTATGTTATCCAGTAAAGGTTAGTTTCCATAGACATATGGAGTGTGACCTCTCCGAAGGCAGGAATTGTGTTGTACTCCTCCTTGTACTCAGGCTCAGTGAAAACCCCTCGCCAGTGCCTGGCACAAAATAGGTGCTTCATAAGGGCAGTTTCTGTCTTTTTCACCCAGTGCCTAAACCAGGTGTCCAAATGGTTCATTTCCTTCCCTTTTGGACTCTCAGGAGCTCAATCAAGACCACCCTTATTACATAGGCTTGATGAAGCCACCATGGCACAGCTGTGTGAACCACTTGGAAACCACCTATAGGAGAGCCCGCTGCGTCCCCATGGGTTCGAGGCCCTGCCCCTCCTCTCTGGCTATCCAGCCACTGCTCAGCACAGTCAGCTCACAGCCTCCACCTCCAGCCAAGCCCTTCCTGTGTCCTGTGCTCTCTCTTGCTGCCAAATACTTCCCAGTGCCATCAGGGACCCCCTTCATGTGTTCCCGAGGCCCCTCTCCAGACAGGCTGTGCACAGCCCACATACAGCTCAGCCCACATACAGCGAAGCTCAGCCAGGGTCCAGGCCAGCCCAGCTGAGCACAGGCAGAGAACTGGGCTACCGGTGGACGGCAGACAATTCTGACATACAGTGGAGCTCAAGGTGGAGCTCACGCGAAGCATGACCGGAGAAGAGACATGATATGCTCATTGTCATGCTCACTGTTGAAGAGCTGCAGCTGGTGACAGAGCAGGACTAGAACCCAGTGCCTTGGCCTCAGCGTTGGGCCTAGTCACTACCACAAGTAGGTCATGTGACCTTGAGCACAGCTCTGAGCCTCAGTCTCCATCTGTAAAATGGGACACTGGCTTGTCTCTCCCTCAGGTTTGCAGTAGGGGAGACAAGACGGTGGATGTTCAGGTGCTGGAAGCAAGGTCCCAGCACAGAGGGCGGCGCAGAGACCTCGCCCCTGCCCCCCTCAGCGGGGCCCGAGCTTTAGTTTCGGGGGAACGGGTTTCAGCCAGACTCTGCCACTTCTGTGTCCGCCCTGCGGCCCAGCGGCCACGTCTCCTTGCTGCTCCTGCTGCCTTGCTTGGACCACCAGGTTTTTCACCTGCATTTCTGGAATTCTTTTTACACTCTCCCTGACAGCTCTGTTACTTTGGGTTCAAAACAAACTTTTGCAGCTGTGTAACCTTTACTCTACAAAGATTTTCAGATCTGAATTCAGAAAATAACACTGTTCCAACTCCCGTAGCTGAGAAGGCCCAAGGTGACAAAAGTCCAGGAGGGAGGAGAGCTGTGAGCTGAGGACGCTGAGGAGCTGGCAAGGGAGGCCAGTCGCATCGCATGGCAGCCAGAAGGGTCTGCCCCATGTGATGTTTTAGAAAAACAAGCTGCAATGATGACACCACTAAGTGAACACTGTTAAAGAAAAGCGATTACTAGTGCTTAGAATTATGGGCGCTAAGAACAGTCTTAGCGTGCGCAGCAAGGGTCGGAGGAGTTCAAGTCCCAGCTTTTAAAGTCAGAACCCGGTTCGAATCCCTGCCCCACTGTTTCGTGGAGATGCAGAGTGTTTCTTAATCTTTCCATGGCTCTGATTGTCCAGATAGTGAGGGACTGAATGAAATGAGACAATATATATATAAAGGGTTTGTGGTGGACAAATAACAACCCTCCTCCAAAGATACCGTTGTCTTGTTCCTCAAAACCTATAAATACGATGCCTTTCACGGTAAAAGGAACTTCACTGGTGTGATTAAGCTCAGGACCTTGAGCTAAGATGAATCCACATGATCTGGGCAAACCTGATATAATCATAAGGGTCCTTCTGAGCAGTAGATCAGAAGACCAGGGTCAGAGGAGATACGATAACAGAAGCAGAGAGAAAGACAGAGAGACTCACAGACAGAGACTTTAAGACATTACACTACTGACCTTGAAGATAGAGGAAGGGGCAAAAAGCCAAAGCATGCAGGCAGCCTCTTGAAGCTGGAAAAGGCCAGGGAAAGAGCCTGCAACCGGAACGTGGCCCTGCAGACACCTTGACTTTGGACTGCCACTTCCAGAAGATAATAAATCTGTATTGTCTTAAGCCACCAATATTGTAGACATTTGTTACGGCAACAAAAGGAAATTAATCCAGGGCCTCTGTGCCCACTTTAGCACTGTGCCTGGTAGCCAGTAATAGTAGCTTGTTCTCTCTCCACCTGGTCATGTCCAACGATAGGTGCTTCTATTTCCCTCACAGCCCATTCATTTTGAACAGCTGTGAGATGGTGGTAGCCAGTCCATTCCCACGTGGACCTGAAATCAGCCCATCGGCCCTTTAAATTCAGCCTGGGCCCCTCTGCTCCTCACACCCCTCCAGATAACCACACAGAGCCCTCAGCTAACCTCCGAGTCTGTCCTGGGCTCGTGCAGGGGACTGTTTGGACCCAAGTGCTCGTCCTATTTTTTTTTAGGGAGGAATACTTCAATATTTTTTAACTTAAAAATTGAGAAGATTTATTATAAAGATACATTGGTTTTCACAGGGAGCAAAACCTGAGGCTATCATTTTTTTTAATCCTATCCTGAGGATATGTTCATTGATTTTAGAGAGAAAGGAAGAGGAGAGAGAAAAAAACATTGATGTGAGAGGGAAACATTGATCGGCTACCTCCCATTCGTGCCCTAATGGGGACCTAACCCACAACCCAGGTATGTGCCCTGACCAGGAATCAAACCCACAACCTTTTGATGTATGGGAGGACGATCCAACCAACTGAGCCACCTGTCTGTTTCATCACACACCATTACATTTCACTTAGTCCTGGGGCCTAGCCTATGAGCCTCGTTATGCAAAGCAATGTATTCTCTACAAGTCATCTCAAAATTTAAGTATGGACTAAGTCATCTGTATCTGCCTCGCTAATAAAAATATCAACTGGAACCTCACGGTGGCCTTTCCCTAGAAATTAACTTTCACACTGACGTTGATCAGCATCTCTGGGTGTGACCATAAAACAATTCCAAAATCGCCTACTATGCATGCTAGTCTGCAGGTGGAATTACTTCATCCTGGGCACAAATTTATCGTGAGATTCCTTGGCAAATACCGAGCTGAAGGATGCTCTGCCTCAACCATAGCTATCACAAGGCCCCGACATGATCGAGCAAGCCTACCACAAAGCTGGGAACACGGTTACCTCACGGAGGCTTGCTGGTGAAGAGCCCACACAGGCATCTGGAGACGCCTCCATTTTTCATGTGCTCACAAATCAGCCTTAAATAATCAGCTGTTGACCCGCAGAAGGAACATACCTGGCAAGAAGGATTCCTTGTGGTTAATTGGGCTCAAATTCACAATCAGAGCAGCCCACTGAATTGCCAGCCTCCTGCTCTGTGCTCGTGCTGCTAAGCTGACCCTTATCAGGGAGTTCCTGGAATCATCTTTCAACCAATAAGCTGAGACCCCGCCCGTGGAATTTGAGTTACACAGCAACAGACTCATTTGCATCTCTACTAACCAATCAGAGGGGCTTGTAACAACCAATCAGGATGTGAGATTCCAAGCAATCAGTGTAGGTGGACCAATCATACAATGCAAATTTGGATTTCTCATTTGCATAGAAATGGCCCAATCAGGGACCATGGCAAGAACATTCACGATAAACACTGGCTTTCCTTTTGTCTGAGGAAAGCACTTTGGGTTTCCTCTTGATGCTGTATCTTCCCAGTTTGCAACTGGCTTGGTGGCAGCACACTTTTGTCACAACTTAATGAAGGTGATAAACTACTTTAATAGTTTGCCACATCTTTCCCCCTCTTTATTAATAAAAGTACTGGTTTCCCATCTCTGGTGTGCCACTTTCTTTCCCAGCCTCCGTGTTCCTTAAAGATTGTCAGCACAGTCTCTGCAGCCTCGGCGGTGAGTTCTCTCTACTCCCTGGAGGACCATGTGCCCTGGCTAAAAGACCTGAGCTCATTTACAGGTTGGTGCTTGTTATCATTTCTTTCCTCATCCTGAACTTCCATTTTCTCTTGCCACCGTTTTCTTTTTTCATTGTTGTTGTTGTTGTTTTCTCCTTGACAAGAAGGAGGTAAAATTCTTTCTCACTGCCATTCTACCGTGCAAATAGCACCATGTGACTTGGTCTGCCTTTACCCTTGAGTGGCTGGCTCCCTTCTCCGCCAGCAGTGGTTCTCAGACTCCTCTGGGGTACTTGTTAAAAACACAAATTCTCCAGAGAATTCCACTCTCACAGGCCGTCAATTGCTGTATTAGTTAGGGTAACACTAGCTGTGAAGACAAACAAACCCCAAAGCGTACAACAGCTCAAACACAATAGAATTTAATTTAAGCCCCAAAATGGGTGCTCCAGATCCGTGGGTGGTTCTCTCTAAACAATAATTCAGGGACCCAGGGCTTCCTCAATTTTGTCTCTCTGCAGTCTTTAACATGCAGCTCCCAAGATCCCTGTGCTTGCCTGCATCAGCCTGGAGAAAGGAAAAGAGCATGGAGAACAGCGGGGCAGCCTTAATGGGTCAGGTCTGGAAATGGCACATGTTACTTCCATTCCTATTCCATTGACACGAGTGTTCCTCATTGTGAAGGAGGCTGGGAAATATAGTTTAACTGCAAAGGAGGCTGGGAAATGCAGTCCATCCCAGAAAGAAGAGGACATGGTTATGGTGAAAAATCTGTGGTTGTGGACAAAGGGTTAGGCTTAGGAATCTCTATTTTCACCAGCCTCCCATGCGATCCTCAGATAGGACCCCACTTTGAGCAATACTACCCCACGCACCCCCAGTGCAGAGCCTACAGGCCTTTGTGAAGGGGCTCCTCTTGCCTCGCTAGCCCTGTCTGCACTCTCCACTCTCCTCTAAGCACGTGAATCAGTAGCAGCTTCCCCAGTCTGCCCCGCTCCCACACCTCTGTGCTTGGTGATTGTTTCTGTTGTTCATTTGGTGAATTCCTGCTCATCCTTCAGGACCCAGGTGTAATCTCTTCTGTACGGCCTTCCCTGACCCACCTGCCCCCAAGGAACACTGGCAGCACCTTCCCTAATGCCTCTGTTCTACCTGTACTGAATCTCATTATGGTATTGATCATGCTGAATGGCGTTTGTTTACATGTGTGTCTTCCCATTAGACTAGGCGATCCCGGAGGGCAGCGACCTTTTCTTAATTATCTTTGTGTCCTCAGCACCTGGCATTTTGCCTGGTACCAAGTGGCATTCAGTTAAGAGTTTGCTCCTTTGTATGAGACAGCTTACCACATCGCCCATCAGGTCCTGTCTTGATTTTCTGCTCACGTCAAATAAGAAAAACGTTTCTGGTTATCCTTACAATTTTGCTGCCTTCATTCATTAAACCAAATCTTCAAATGAGCTTTGTGTCACTCTGCCAGGTTTATGCCCCTTCTCTCCTTTCGCCAGCTGCATTCAAAGGCGAACTTTCCAATCGCTCCACTCCAGCCTCATCAACATCCGTCCCCATCTTACTCTTTTTCTCCAAGAGCCTTTTAGCAGTGGCACTTTAAGAATTCTGTCAAGCAGGGTTGTTGAGCCATCTTCCCTTTTGGAGTCTCAAGTCATATCCCTGGATTTGCTGGGACCATCAGAAGCCTACATCCCAGAAATCAGGAAGTATATCTTCCCCTCTCTAGAAATCATGGAATCCAATGTGGTGGTGGTGGTGGTGGTGGTGGTGGTGGTGGTGGTGGTGGTAGCAGTAGGCCTCCAAGACAGTTTCCAAGGAGCTCACTTCCTGGTGTTCACAGCCTTCTCACATTAAACTTCTGTTCATCTATGTTGTTCGTCTGAGATGAAGTTATAAAAATCTTTGCAGGTCCAGGCAGGTGGCTCAGTGGTTGAGCATCAACCTATGAACCAGGAGGTCATGGTTCTATTCCAGTCAAGGGCACATGCCTGGGATGCAAGCTTGATCCCCAGTGGGGCGAGTGCAGGAAGCAGCCAATTAATGACTCTCTCTCATCATTGATGTTTCTCTCTCTCCCTTTCTCTTCCTCCCTGAAAAAAATTTTTTTAATTACAGCTCTTGTCTTAGTGTGTCCTCTCTTTCTCTCTCTCTCTCTCTCTCTCTCTCTCTCTCTCTCTCTCTCTCTCTCTCTCTCATAATTTGCTGCTCAGAGAGAAAACAGCTGCCATGTCTTGAGGCAGTCCTGGAAAGAGACCTGTATGGCAAGCAACTGAGGCCTCCATCCAACAGCCACGTGAGTGAGCCTGGAAGCAACTCCTCCAGCCCCATTGGAGCCTTGCAATGACTGTAGCCCCAGCTGATGTCTGGCTGCAACCTCATGCAACATCCTGAGCCAGAACCACTCAGCTCTATCGACCCTCAGACACTGGGTGAGATCATAAATGTTGTTCAAGCTACTAAGTTTAAGCATGGGGCGGGGGGGCAATTTGTTATGCAGCTATAGATAACTAATACAACCAGGCTTCCCTTTCTCATTCTAATCTTACCTTCCAGTCTCCTTTAGGTCAGACCTCAGTGGTGTGAGAGGTACAACCATCAGCTGGGGATGCCCAGAGCTTCCCAGTGTGAGGACTTGATATATGCTGAGGCAGTGCAAAGGCCCAACACGACACCCTGCTTCTATTCTCATTTTGAGACGTGTGTCTAGAATGAGCCAGCCGTATCCCCCTTCTGGCCAATGGGTCTTATCAGACTTCGGATTCATCAGTTGTTGTAAGGAATAGAAGAAACCATTTTTAAAAGAAAGTTAAAGGGATAGAATAGTAGCTGGCACATAGTAAGTACTAACGGGCTATTGTTGATATTCTCATCAGCAGGACATCAATAGTTTATATGCTGTCGCCCCAACGAACAACTCTGTTGCTTTAGAACAACACATGCACAGCTACTGCTACACATTGATCTTGGTTCCAGGAAAAACCGCCTTGATTGTAATGATGAGGCTGTATCGGCAACCCTTTTGAAATCGTAAATTCGGTTTAATAGGATTTCTCTGCAGATTGACATACCAATAGCTCAGATTCCAAATATTGTTCTCTTTCCAAGCCCTCCTCGGTTTGGCTAACCATGCCTATTGTAATGTGTATGTTCTGGTTGTTTCTAGTAAAAATTCACATTAACCAGAGCTCTCCGGCTAATTTTGAAATTGACCTGGAGCTACATTGACATTATCTTTAAGGGTTTAGACTTCAGCTAGATGCTTTCTAAGAAAATCCACAGCCATCTTAGGAAAATGTATCTGATTTGCAACCCTTTCCCTGAATCAGTAATAAGTAAATCTATAAAGGATAGAAATGTTGTTTAATGAAATCATCTGGTAAATATTTTTCAAAGGTTTAGAAGTAGTGAAAAATGTTAACATTACAGGCCTGTAGTGTTACACTTATCCACGTTTAGCATTTGTCTCCAAAAGTCTAGAAGAGAAGCCTTTTATCTCGACAATACTACATTCTTCCATTTATAACAGGCTCTGATTTTTAAAGCAATTTCTATTCAAAACATCTTTTATTACCTGATTCAAATGCGCCTTCCTTTGTGTAATCAGGTAACCTGGCTCCTGTGCCCTTCTCTCTCCCCTTAGAACCTTTTCATGCTTGATGCCGCCTACCCCATCCCTCACCCCTTGGGGGAGGGGGGGTGTTCCATTTCACTCCTAAAGGGCTCCCTTCGCCCCAGGTTTTAACCTGTAAGTTGCTCAAGACTCTTGAAAGAAGCTAGGTGACAGGTCTTAAATAAACAACGATAAATGTATGTGTTTCTGACTGGTTGCCTATGAACGGAATTGCCAATAAATCAGCCCCAGATTAAATATCAAAGGGGGAGGCTTCACGGAGGGGAAACGGTGCGTTCTTTTGTAATGCAAACTAGCACATCCTCCTGCTTTATCATTTTAGATGTTCATATCTGCTGCTTTCTTACAGCAAGATGCACCTGGTCCAGATGGTGACTTTTATCATAGACTTTGGCTTTCCTTTTAAGACCCTTCGTAAATATTCAGTAGGCACCTTAAGTGTGGGCCCTGTTGCCTCTCCCTTCCTTGTTGCCTCTGGTTCCCTGGGGACTGGTGCCTCTGGGCTAATGTGTCCATCACGCTTCCACTGGGCGGGACCTCACAGGTTCTTCCACCCAGACCCACTGCACAGAAAGGATAAGCAGTTTCACAAATTCTAGCAGGAACACACTCGAAGATGAAATACAGGGGCACGTATTCCAGAGGACCCCCCATCGCCGAAACCATTAGATACTTCATGCTGAAAACAGATTTATCTCAACCACCGGGAGTGCCTGACGCTTGATTCCCAGCAACTCCTTCGGGGAGAACAGGGAAGGTGTTCCCTGGTGGGGTGCAGCCTTGTGCTTGCGAACAGGGCCGGCAGCCTCAGCTTTGGAGATAGGAAGTAAACAACAACTCCCGAGACAGAGCCCGGACCTGGCTGCCTTCCCTAAATGGCTGATGGCAATGGGATTTGCTGCCTGGGGCTCTGCACTGAGTCCTCCTGCCTCCTGCGGTGCTCCTCCCAGCCCCAGCCCCCGGGGAGGTCACGCTCTCAGGGCAGCCTGAGTCCTGGCAGAGGGCAGACAGTCACCTGCCCTGATGGATGGTCATCGTCCTGCCTCTGGCCCAATTCAGGCCTTCAAATTGACCTCGTTGATGGCATGGTCCTGCCCCAAGTTCTGCTGAAAGACCGCGGCACCGATGGGTCCTAGAGTCAAACAGGGAACAGGCAGGCCCCTTACCTCTCTATCTCACTCACACTTTTCCTTACAACCTACCACTCCCATCATTTGGTCTTTTGCACTTTCTCACAGAAAACCAATGGCTTCTTTCTAAACCTCAAAAAGGAAAGTGAACAATTCAACAGCCAATACATATGTGTTGACCAACCCATTAAACCCATTCCTCCGACCCCCATGGGTGAAGAATCCCGTTATCAATGGGCAGAGTAGATGCTGCTCAGGGAAAGCACCCCCCTCCCCCGCCACGGTGTTTCCTGTTGGTTTGGGGGTCCGAACCACCCAGGAAAATTGTTCCTGGCTCTGTCTCATCAACACTCCCGCCACCTGCCAACAAGTGGTAGGGAAAAGGATGCTGAGCGCCTGCCACTGGGAATGCCAAGGAAAAGACTCCGCCAGTTTCCCTCTGCGTCTTAGAGCCTCACAGCTCACTGGTTTGGGCAAAGCAGGTCAATACACTTTCATTTTCACCCTAATGAGTGGCTTTTCAGAAAATATGACACCCAGGTGAGTCCCCCCCACCCAGGGATCTACAGCCTCGGCCCTCCTACGAGGCGCCTACCTTCTCCTCTGGCTCCTGTGGGATCCTCAGGTCCAATCTTGTACCTGCCTCCTCAGGAAGACATCCTGACCCGCCGGGCTCTCACAGAGCATCCCTTGACCTCCACAAGTGAGCACACTGCTGTTTCTTTTTTGTTATTGTTGTTAATCCTCACCTGAGCGTATTTTTCCATTGATTTTTAGGGAGAGGGAAAGACAGAGAGAAACATATCCATTGGTTGCCTCCTGTACAAGCCGACCAGGTCCCAGGCCGGGGAAGAGCCTGCACCCAAGATACGTGCCCTCGACTGAAATGGAACCTAGGACCCTTTGGTCCACAGTGACGCTCTATCCACTGAGCCAAATGGGCTAGGGCCACACTGTTGTTTCTTGACAACAATCTCTGTTACCCTAAACCAGTGGTTCTCAACCTTCCTAATGCCGAGACCCTTTAATACAGTTCCTCATGTTGTGGTGACCCCCAACCATAAAATTATTTTCGTTGCTACTTCATAAGTGTCATTTTGCTACTGTTATGAATCGTCATGTAAATATCTGATATGCAGGATGTGTTTTCATTGTTACAAATTGAACATAATTAAAGCATAGTGATGAATCACAAAAACAATATGTAATTATATATGTGTGTTCCGATGGTCTTAGGCGACTCCTGTGAAAGGGTCGTTCGACCCCCAAAGGGGTCGTGACCCACAGGTTGAGAACCGCTGCCTTAAACTCTGTCAAGAAGGAGAACCAGGTACTGCGTTCAGCTGCCTCGGCCCCTTTTAAGAAACGGGCAGGTGAAACTGAGCGGAGTGCAAACCCCCTTACAGCTTCCCTGTGCTCCCGAGAGCACCCAGCACAGAGCTGAGCACCCAGCACAGCGCTGAGCACCCAGCGGTTCTCCACACGTGGCTGATTGACCGGCATGTGCCTTAGTGACACATCACAGAGCAGGGTGGCTGCAGTGCACAGCCAGCAGCAGGGACCTCTTACTTCCTGCTTTCATCAACGCCATGGGGCTGAAAAGCTGGGCACACAGTAGGTGCTAAATAGATTTTTATGGATTGATTAACCACTGGAGGGACCATGACTTATGTAGGATTTATTCATGCTTTCGATGCCAAAGGGGGGTGGATTTAGTGAAGCGTAACGTTAGAAAGACAAAACCCCAACCGGCAGAGAGACTGGCTCCTGCTCTGTTTATGCTCCTGAAACAGATGTCCTCTTGGACCTGGGGGCTCCTGATGAGCTGTCCACCCTTCCAGTGACCTGTGCGGTCAGTAATCAAAGGGAGGCTCTTCCCTCCTCAAAACCAATCCTCTGGATCCTAAAACTGATTTCCACTTCCGGTCCAGTCCCGGCTGCTGATAAAAGGCAAAATCAGCATCCACTGTGCCCACTCAAAGGGAAAGGCCTGGAGCTAATAAAAAAAGAAGCAGCATCCCTGTGTTGAGTGTGGTGAAAAGTCCAGAGGCTTCGGAAGCAACAGGCTCAAATTCCAGCTCTGCCACTTCCTGGCTGTGTGATTGGAGGAGACCACCGGCCCTCTCGGTGACTCAGCTTGTGGGACCGATAATGCTAATTCCACAGGTTGCCATGATGATTCAGGAGATATCACGGGCAGAATGCTTGGCGTGTAGTAGCTACTGGATAAATGAACGTTTTGTTGTGGTTGTTATTGCAAATGCAAATAAGGAGCAAAGTCCATCCCAGCCCCAGGGGGACTGGGGCGCCCTCCCAGGCAGGCCGGATGTGGCTTCCCCTGGGGCCTCTCTAGGTGACCGTAGGAGTCTTTCCAGCACAAAGCCCGAGTCTGATGGACTGCACCCAGAATGGTCTATGATCTGAGCAGGGACTGGATGTTCCGGAGCGTTTCAGTCTACTTCCCTGTGCATCGCGAGTGCACTCCTCCACAGCCCATCTGCTCGGAGCATATACATCAGTCCTGAGCCAGAGCCCAGCCTGGGGCGTTCTGTCAGGACCGGGAAGCACACTCCACAGCGCTGATCCTGTGCTTTGTGGTGACATCCTTGACCAGGGCCCAAGATGTTCCCATGGGCAACCCCCAACGCATCCCATGTACTGTGTAGTGAGATGGTGCCAAGCATGGACCATATCCCATCTGCCACAGAGCAGGGCAGCGACTAACCCAGAACACATCCCAGACCCCAGCAAGAGAGGAGAGCCATAGCACATGTAGATCAGTGTGTGTTGGGAAGACCCTACGGGGGGGGAGGGGGGGGGCGATGACTTGAACAGCGGCGCTTGCATCAAGAGCAACCCTTCCTACGCAGTGGGGTCCACACGCAGCACCCCAGCTCTGCAGAGCCCACTGCAGGGGAAGAGCTGGCTTCAAACTCGGGAAATTCTTATTTGCATTCAGGCTCTGGGATGAAAGGCGGGTGGGGTAAGGAGAGGATAGACAAGCCCACTGCACACAGCTTTTCTCGTTCTTCCCATGAGCTGCCCCCTCTCCCTGTGAGCTGTGATCAAGCTCCAACCCCAGAGGTATTGCTACACTCTAGGAGGGCACCCCTGGCACCCCCGAGGCCAGCAGAGGGCCTCAACTGTGTGGAAGCGGGATCAGCACAGCCTGGCTACCCTGCCATCGCCAGCAGCGGAGCTGGGAGGACCCTTACACCTGCACCGAGATGGAACCCAGGAAAGACTCTTGGGGGCATAGTTTCTTCTTTCACTTAAGCATCATTCAAAACGATCTGTGAGACACTGTGACTGATTCAGACCGCCTGCTCGTAACCCACCCCAGACCCGCCAACCTTAGACACGTTTTCATATTGCCTGCAGCTGCCTTTTGTGCTGCTCCAGACCGTGACCCGTGGGTTCCTGAGTGCCCCCAGCTGGTGGATCCGTGCGGCTCATTTCAGGGGACATGAATGGACGCTGACGCACCTGTGCCTTTGTTCTTCTCTCTGCCTTGCGTTGCTTGAGACCCTACCTGTGTATCTTCTCAAAATCCCAGGTGATCCCTCTTTTTCCCTTGTCCTGCCTACATTACTTTTCCTGCACCATTTCCAGAACTTAGCATTCAAACCACATCTACTGTTCCCCTTCAGGTTCCAGGATCCTTGGCAAGCTTTGCTCCCCCCCCCCCCCCGCACCCCTGCTCCCCCTTCAAGGCAACTGCTGTCACCCCCTCCTCAGGACACACCACTTTCCTGGCTGACCTCGTGGTCAGGGATGGATTCCTCTCTGCAGGGCTCTGCTGGGTGCCCTCCCCTCCCCCAGGCTTCACACTCCAAAACTTCATTAGACTTTTTTCTTATTGTCAGGAAACGCAGCTACTCTGACACCGTTGGGCCATTTCCCTGGCGTCCTCCTCCCTTTCCCTGACAGTCCTCCCGCTACCCTCAGTAGATTATTATTATTTATTATTTATCAGCCGCCACACTGCACTCTGCTTCCTACAAGATATTAAAGAAGACACAATCCGAGCACTGAGTGTACAGCTGAAAGCAGAGGCCTGTATTCAGACATCACAGCCCTGAGCTGAGAGAAAGGGATTTACGTACCCCGCCCAGTGGTTCTCAACCTTCTGGCCCTTTAAATACAGTTCTTCATGTTGTGACCCAACCATAAAATTATTTTTGTTGCTACTTCATAACTGTAATGTTGCTACTGTTATGAATCGTCATGTAAATATCTGATATGCAGGGTGGTCTTAGGCGACCCCTGTGAAAGGGTCGTTCGACCGCCAAAGGGGTCGCGACCCACAGGTTGAGAACCGCTGCCCCCCAATAAGTCCTCAGGCTGCCCTGGCGGGTGGGGGCGGAGCCTGGTAGAGATGGGCGGGGCCTGACTAGTGGGGGCGGGGCCTGCACAGCACGCCCCAGGCCGGCTTCTCTCAGAGCTGCAGAGCTAGGGGCTCCCTACCTGACCACACCCCGCCCCCCTACACATACCACTCACACCCCTCAGGCCTCAGCGGCATTGCCAAAGGCAGTGGAGGGGGTGCGGTGGGAGCGGGGGTGCTGAAGCCCATTAGCCTTTACATCTAGATGCGGGCGCGGGGGCGGGAGAGAAGGGAAATGGAGATAACAGATATTTCTAATGAAATGCAAAACCTGATGAGGAGGAGCGGGTCGGGGTTTGGGGGCGGGAATAAAACCAAGATCTAGAGAGTTACCAGGGCAGGGAAGACTGAAATGAAAAGTTCTGGCGGAAAGGAAAAGCCTGCATTGGAGCCCCTCACGGGCCTCCAGTCCTATTAGGGTTGCAGGTGGGAGTCTGTGTAGACAGCAAGTATAGACACAGAGTTGGTAGGACTAAGAAAGTAAGTGTAGCTAGACCACGTGAGAGGCTGGGGAGGGGGTTAGTCCGCGTAGACGGGTAAGGCTGGTGTGGGCAGAGTAGGTGCTGTCTCAAGAGAGGCCGTGGGGACTCAGGAGGGTCAGTGTCAACACGGAGGCCAGCGAGGGGAGCGGCGTGGGGACAGACTGAAGAGGGCCAGTGGTCGGGATCTGCATGGCCGGCCGCGGTTCTTCCGAGGTTCGGACAATCCCTGCTCCTTTCCGTGGCTGGAGTGTCAGAGGGAGGGCGGAAGCCGAAAGACCATTGGACTTCTCCTTCTCAAACTTTTCTGCCAGCTTCCTCAGGTGTTGGGAGCAGGCGGGAGCCCGCCTCGGTCCAGTCCCACACCCGGGCCAGGGGCGGGAGGCCGGGCCCGAGCTGCCCAGCCACCGGCCGCGCATCTGCGGGCGCGGCCGCCGAGCCGGGAGCCACAGCAGGGGGAGGCGGACGGACGGGTGGACACACCCGCCAGCACTCAGCCTCAGCCCGCCGCGCGGCAGCGGGGGATCCCAGGGGCCCGGGGAGCAGCGCCGGGTGCCCGGCCGGGGGCGCTCCGCCTCCCTCACCCGCCACCCCCGCCCACTCGGGCGCCCGCGATTGGCTCCGCCCGCCCCTGGCTGCGCGCCGAAGCCCGCCTCCCTCGCAGCTAAAGCAGACGGTACCCGGAGCGGAGCGAGCCAGAAGGGAGCATGGTCCCCGCGCCGCGGCCGCGCCAGCCCCCGCGCCGCCGCCTTCCCCGCCGCGGACCTCGCTGCAGCTCCAGCCCCGGCCCCGGCCCCGGCCCCGCAGCGCCCGCCTGCAGCCCCGGCGGTCCCCGCGCCTGAGCGCAGCCCCCGCCCGGAGCCGGAGCCCGAGCCCGAGCCCGGAGCCAGCCCAGCCCGCGGCCGCCGCGGCTGCGGGGAGAGGGCGGGGGCGATGCTGCCGGAGCCGCCGCCGCCGCCGCCGCCGCCTCGGTGAGAGCCGCGCCGCGCCGCGTCGCCGCACCGCTGACAGCTAAGGACTGACTTCCCTCTCCGGGCATCCTCCCTGGGCTGCCGGGAGGCGGCGGCGGAGGAGGAGAAGGAGAAGGAAAGGGGGAGAAGGCGGAGAGCAGGAACGCGAGGAGGTGGACCTGGATCCGTTCCTCCCGGCCAGGACCCGAGCGGCCCCCGCTCCCGCTCCCCGCCGGCGCCGTGCGCTCTCCATCAGCCCGCCTGCGCCCACCCGCGATCCCCGGCTCGCCACGCACGGGGCCGGGGCCGGAGCCGCGCGGCAGGAGGTAAGAGCCCTGCTCGAGCGCCACGGAGGCGGCGCCGTGCCACCGGGGTCCTGGCCGTGCGCGGGGCCGGGCCGGGCTTGGGAGCGGGGCCCGAGAGCCCGGAACGCCAGGCTCGGCTCCCGCGGCGGCGGCGGCGCAGGAGCCTCCGGAGTCTGGACTCGCCAGGCTGCGGGAGCCCGTGCGCCTGCGCCACTCCAGAGGGGGGAGGGGGGAAAAACTTCCTACCCCCGGGGTGCATGCCCGGGGGCTGCCCCGAGCCAGGGTCGCGGCGGTCGGGGATGCTG
The DNA here is from genome assembly GCF_028538775.1 of Myotis yumanensis. NCBI lineage: Eukaryota > Metazoa > Chordata > Mammalia > Chiroptera > Vespertilionidae > Myotis > Myotis yumanensis. The sequence continues at coordinate 9,304,771 of NW_027223762.1, forward strand.
GAAGCGTGTGTCACCCCCGACTCTGGGCAGCCCCCGGGCTGGGCCCGGCAGAGCGCGCCCCTCTCCAGGCCACCTCCCCGGAGAGGCCCAGGGCAGGGGCGGCTGGGGGACAGGAGGAGGCACGGAGGGCTGGACCCTGGGCCGGCCGCGCGCCCTGCCCTTTGGGAAGGTGTGAGCCTCGGTGCAGTGAGCAGCCAGGCTGGGTTTCCTGCCCCCTCCTGTCCTCACCCCGCAGTTGGGGACCGGTCTCTTTACTCATCCCAAGTAACTTTCGAGGTAGAGGAGCTCGAAACCCATGGGGAGGGGACCCGCGCAGCCCTTGTTGTGACACCCCCCCTTCCCTTAGCACCTATGGGTGCCGCCGTGTTCGGGGACGCGGAAAGGAGAGCTTACGCGGACGGCGAGGCTGTGGTGTCAGGGAGGGAGGGGTTGTTTGTGTGCGGGATAGACAGTGTGGACGCGCACCCCGACTGCCGCGGGGGTGCGGGGTGGCCGAGGGCTCGCGTCCGGGTTTCCGGGGCCTGGAGCGGGCCGAGGGTTGTCTGCGGTCGATCACAGCGCGGATGAGGGCTCCGGGCAGCCCCTACCCCGGCCGGCCCCGAGGGAGGGGTGCCCTCCCCTGGCGCCCACAGAGCAGAACCGAGAGCCCGGCTAGGTCCGGGGTAGAGCCGCGGCAGCTCCCGGGGCAGGTCGGGTCTGCGCTGGCTGGGAAGGCGGGGACGCGCTGCCGCCTGCCGCCGCGGTCACAGAGGAGGGGATGGGGGCAAAGCCGAGTCTCTCGGATGCCTGGATCCTCTAGCTGAGAAGCCAGGGGTCGTTCCCGGGCTCCGGGACCCAACGGTAGACACGGTCCATCTGGTCCCCAAGGATGCTGATGGGTGAGGAACCCCAGCTTCTGCCATCGCCGCTGCTCTGCTTTCCTCCCCCCTCCCCCCCTGCTTGCGCCACGCGCGCCCCGGGCGAATCGGGGACGCAGGTATTTATGTAGCATTAGGCGAGACCTCGGCTGGCTCGGGGGAACCGCACCGCGGAGGACGCGGAGCTGCCGCGGCCGGAAACTTCCACTCCGTCAGCTCAGGGACAGTGGGCTCCGCTGCTGTGGGCTCCGCTGCTGCGTGCTCCAGCTCCTGTGGGCGCCGTTACGCTGGGATTGGGATTGTGGCTCTGTGTGCAGTGAAGTCTGTCCTGTTCACGGCTGTCCTGACCCTAATTCCAGTCTCTTTAGTCATCTGGTCACCACAGAGTTCTTCCCCTGCGCTCTGCTCTGGTCCCTCACTCAGCCCTGGGAGGGCAGAGTTCAGGAGTTATTTCGGTTTGGGACCCATGACAGTAGACTTAACTAGCACACTGCATTCTGGTGTTCTTAAAAAACGTATTAGGGTATGGAGAGCTAACTTTCTCACTCTTTAGGGAGGGTGGTGAGGAACAGTTACATAAATAGTTCATCCTGATGCAGGTCAAACACATCTGGGAACACAGAGGTGAATACTTTACAGACTGGTGGGTACGGATGGATTTGAGCAAGTCACATAATCCGAGTGTTTATACAGGAATGGAGCTGTGTGCCACTGAGGAATATAGACTCTGACCCACTCGATGTTCCAAGCCCACTGGATTTATCAATCCTGCTCTAAGATCAGGGAATTGCTAGCATCTGTGCCCTTAAACTCTTATATGGATTTAATGGCATTTAGATTGGTTTATGGGCTGATGCATTTAACCACTTTTAATAACTTTTCTGCACAAGCATCTAATAAACCATACTTGCCCATGATTAAGGAAAACATTTTCCTCTGCGCCGCCTCTCCATTTCTAGCACACTGAACGGAAATGTACGTTCTCCCAACTTTCATCTGCAAGCAACCATCCAAACGAAATACCTCGAGTTGTACAGAAAGAAAATATCCTATGGTAGCCATGGTAACCAATAGATTAAGGGTTATTGGTTTTCATCTGTCTGTGATGTGGGGGGTGGGGGGGAATCTAGTATTGTGTCTTTTTAATTATGTTTCTAATGAGTGGTGGTCATACTTCAAGTCCTCGGTGTGGGAGATGAGCAAGCCCGAGAATTCAGTTGTGTGAGAGGCTTGTGGCCACAAAGCCGAGGGGAGCCCGAGAGAATGACTTCTGCTACCTGCAGCTCCTGGCATCCAGCGAGCAAATGGATGGAGCCTTTCTTGTATTTCGAGTAGATGAGAATTGAGTCCCTTCCTTTAAGATGAGAAAAAAAAAATGTATTTTGCTTTTAAGCTCTTACGAAATGAACCTTTTAAGTCCAGCTCCTGTTTTCTAGGAATAAACATGTTAGAAGTGTGGCTGTTGGTGTGGATTGCGTGTTACAGTTGTTCTCCACACCTGTCAGTCTAAGTGAGGCATATCGTTAGTCTATTCAAATCTTGCCTATTTCAATATTCATGCATTTCCATGGTGATTCATTCCATCTTTGTTTACTTAGTCAACCTTATAAATCTTTGGCATCAATTTCACTTGTGCAATCTTTTTTTTTTTTCTTTTCGTTCATTTATCAATTGATTTGGCTGCAAATCATTCCCATTGAAAGCATTTCCTTTTTTCCCCCTTCTAGTTCCCAAAAGTTCACACTATTCTTCATTACACACTGTTTTAAAGGGGTTAAATTTTGTAATAGACCCAAATAACACCACTGATGCTAATGTAGGTTTTTAGCATCTCTTTTGACATGTATGTGTGCATGAGGGGTTTTTTGTTTTGTTTTCTTTAGCTTACAATAAGGCTGTCTTGCTTTATGGCCCAAAGACATCAATCCAATCTGGCAGAATTGACTAAAAGTCTCTCTTCCTTCTTCCCTTCTCCCCTTCCTTTTTTTCCTACCCCGTATGACTCAAGGAGTTCTGTATGTTTCCCGTTATATCTGGCTCAAGCAGACTTGAGGACTTTATGTATTGGACTGGGCCTGTCCCTCTAGGATCTTTTCTCTTCCAGTAGTAGCCAAAGACAGAAGGCTGGGGAGCATCAGAGGATTTTCAGGTGCAGCACACATTTATCCACCACATAGAGTGTCCCTGGGATCATAGTAACCTTGCAAGCTCACTGAACAGGCAGTTTTGCTTAAAGTGAGCGATAATTTTTCACCTGCTTTCAACTTTGCTTCCTAAGGATGCAGGCCCATGCTAATCGCACCCTGTCTGCTTCAGAAATATCACCGCAAGCACGAGTACTCTACAGACTATTAGGATCAGGGGAAGTAATTGGAATACTTACGTTCAAAGTCAGATGGAGAAATGGAATTCTTGCCAACCTTGTGATTCTATAATCAATCAACTAAGTGCCTCCTTGGGGGTGGAGAGAGGAAGAAACACCCTGGGTAAGAAAATCCAGCTGATGGTTGCGGTGGCTGAGGAGAAACCGAGGCAGAAACCATGTAGGATGACTAGAGAACACGACCTCTCTACGGACAGAAAACTTACCTGTAGACCCAAGTGTTTAGAAACTGGAAGAGTATTTGTAGCTTGTGCAGAAGATGTCATTTGTACTTCCTTGGGAAATCAGGGGTCATTTTCTAATATGCAATATATAAAAATATATATAATATATTTAATATATATTAATATATATTATATATCATATAATATATATTATATATCATATAATATATATTATATGTTATATATTATATATTATGTATAATATAATATATATTACAATCTTTGGAAAGTACTTCCATTTGAAGAACGTTTACCTAGAATTGGTCCTCACAATTTTGGCGAAGAAGGAAACGTGCGTCAGAATTCTTTGCCCTCCCGTTGGATCGGAATTACTGAGATCAGGACCGCTCTGAAAGCAAGCTCTGGGCTCTGCTTCCAACAGCTACAGGCGTACTTCCCCAGAGTCCCAGGTCAGAAAGGTAATCTGCACTTCCTCACAGAAAAGCACTTGAGAACAGGGAACTTGAAGCTGTAAATTAAGATGAGGCAAGTTGGTCCCCGGAAGTAGCAACACTGTTATTCGTGAAGGGAACGTGATTATCTTGGGGCATTTCCACCCTTAGGGTGAGAAGAGGGAGATTTCTCATTTCCCGTGAGAGGATACCTGCGTGAAATGCAGGTGGTCCAGAGACGCCTAGCTGGCAGCAGCCGATGCTGAATCAGAAGCTAGAGCAGAAATGGTCCGGGATGGTCATGATAGGGGCTCAGATTTGGGCCAAGATGCAAACTCTCCAACATTTAAAGGCTGTCATTGGCCCCACACGTGTCAGTTTTTATCATTGTTGTATAGAGTTTTGAAATGTTTAAATTGTTGATCTTTTAAAGGCTATATGCACACATATATACAAATATACACTGAGAGGCCAGATTATTATGACCGGCCAGATTATTATGACCACCCCATCAGTACAATGAAGTGAATTAGTTATGCAAATAATAATAATAATAAAACCTTGAGAGTATTTGCTTAGGAAGTTTTCAATATTCAGTATTTTTGGAAGTGTCAATGAAGTACTGATGGGGTGGTCATAATAATCTGGCTGGTCATAATAATCTGGCCACTCAGTGTATATATTCTGCCAACTTTATTTCTCCAAAATGACCACTTGAACATAAAATTCGCCATCTTCGCCATGTTTAAGCATATAGCTCAGTGGTGTTAACGTTCACATGGTTGTGCAGTGGCTGGCCAGAACTTTCATCATGGGAACTGAAACTCCCTACCCATTAACCATCCGCTGCCCATTTCCCCTCCCCAGGCCTCTTCCCTTTTTTTATGTGTGAATTCGACTACTGTAGCTGCCTCACATAAGTGGAATCTTACGGACATGTCTATGAACATGGACATGCACTGTCTCTTCCTGGTCCTGCTTTCACTTCTTTTGGATATACTAGTATACCCAGAAGTGGGATTGCTGTGTTCTAACAGTTTTTACCCTGATATATCACATTGATCTTCTGTTTAAGAGATTGGGTGACAATGCAGTTAACAGAACACAGATAACGAATGCAGTAGAGGCGACTGACACTCGCTCTTCCTTTTCTGCATGTACATTTCCTGGCGAGTCCCTCCAGTCTCTTGCTTCTAGGGCTCCCCGGGTCGCTGTGGAATTGCCGGGTGGGTACAGGCATGGGCTTAGTGTCTGAGTTGAAGTCCAGTCTCTGGTGCCTACTAGCCGTGTGGCCTTGGGAAAATCCTTGATCTCAGTAAGCTTTGGTGTTCTCTTTAAGAAAAAAAAAAAAAAAATTTTAAACATATTTTTATTGATTTCAGAGAGGAAGGGACAGGGAGAGAGAGATAGAAACATCAATGATGAGAGAGAATCATTGACCGGCTGCCTCCTGCACGCCCCACACTGGGGTTCGAGCCCGCAACCCAGGCATGTGCCCTTGACTAGAATCGAGCCCAGGACCCTTCAGTCTGCAGACCAACACTCTATCCACTGAGCCAAACCAGCTAGGGCTGGTTCTCTCTCTCTCTCTCTCTCTCTCTCTCTCTCTCTCTCTCTCTCCCTCCCTCCCTCCCTCTCAATGGAGGGGATAATCATGGGCAAGATAACTCTGAAAAAGCCTGCATCACAGTGTCTGGCCTGGAGAAGTGCTCTAGAAAAGAGAGCTTAGGTCAACGGGTAGTCATACAAGAGGCAGCAGCAACCCTTACGATCTGAGAAGCGTAGACGCCCATCCTGTTAAATGTGCTCATATACACGTTTTTGTGGTGTGCCAGAGTGTGTACGTATTGGATTCTGTGAGTCTTGTTATCAGTACCTAACTCTGAAACGCATAAGAGATTTGCATCACAATTGCAATAGCTAAAAATATCCTTGAGTGGATTTGCTATGTGAACTCTTAATTCCATTTTCCATATCATAATTTTAGAGTTGATGTGGATTTTAGAGGTCAGCTAATCCACCTATTATTCAATCACCAAACCTGTATCAAGGCCCAATAATATCATAATAACAATAATAATAGCTTCCAGTTATTGCTGCCCACTGTATTTTAGTGCTTTACATATATTATCTCTAATCCTCGTATCGACACTGCGAGGTAGGGATAATCCCACATTTTACAAATGAAGACGAGACTCAGAAAAGGAATCAACTGGCCCAAGGCCACAAATCTCGTCACGTCGGCCAGCTGGGTGTGGACCCAGATCTGTCAGCTACTAGTCTGTCTGTCTTGTCTTTTCTGTGTGTGTGTGTGTGTGTGTGTGTGTGTGTGTCTGTGTTTCTGATGCTTCAGACTGGGTCTCAGTGCACTGGCATTCACATTGCCTGTTATGTGCCAGGTACTGCCTTGTCTGTGCCAATTAACATTTTAAATAATTCTCTTAGAGGGAAGGTGAGCTAAAATAAGAATATTTACCAGGTCTGACCGACATTCATCATAATTTTGGATTTGCACACCTGCTTCCATTTACTCTGGTTCCTAGAAGGCTAATGAGAAAAAGTTGTAGATGCTTGAGTAGCATCTGTTTCCTTATTGAGCCAGTGTAATAAGTAGCAAATTAAAGACGAGAAACAAAGTAGAAGGGATTAAGGACATATCCAGGGATGACTGGAGACTAATCTGGGCTTGTTCACTCTTGACTTCCCGGAGCCTAGCACAGTGCCTGGCACAAACCTCGTCAATAAAAATGTTTGCCTGGATAGGCTGGTGTCCAGAGACAGTGTCGGGTGATAGACATCCGAGCCTCTGTTTTAGGTTCTTCCTTCACTCCGTGGCTACGTACTTATCTGCTCGTGATTTTCATTGTGTGGAATGTTAGATGCTATACTTGGCCATCTTTCTGCTAAATATTCTTATTGGTGAGTTTAACTAATCTAAATGGAATCTTCTAGGGTTTATGACTTGCGACTTTGAAAACTTGTTTCCTTGGAGCTTCTTCATCCCAGTGATCACGTGAATCTATTTGACACTGTTGAGAATTGACACAAAGTTCATCCTTCACAGCATGCTTGCTTGCAAAGGGATGTCCCCACTCAGATTTTTAAGTTTTGGGGATTTCACAAAAGCATTGTTTTAAATAAAATGAAGCACCTGGAAATGACATGGACTGCCGTGAAAGGGCGAAAACACTGTGTTTTCCAACAACTTCAGTCTTGTCTTTATTTTTTTAAAATATATTTTTATTGATTTCAGACAGGAAGGGAGAGGGAGAGATAGAAACATCAATGATGAGAGAGAATCATTGATCTGCTGCCTCCTGCATGCCCCACACTGGGGATTGAGCCAGCAACCCAGGCATGTGCCCTGACCGGGAATCAAACTGTGACCTGGTTCATAGGTCAGTGCTCAACCACTGAGCCACACGGGCTGGGCAAGGGGTATGTTATTTTGCCATTGAATTCGCTTGAAGTGAAAAAATAGAAGATGACCATGCTCTAATTCTGGCTTTCTGAACTAAAAGCAAGAGCCATGGGATTTGGGAAGTGTAAGCCCTGCCTTTGGAAGCTGGGTTTGTGACCTGGAGGCAGGGGAGAGAGAGAGAGTCTATGTGCGCGCGCGTGTGTGTGTCTGTGCATGTGTGTGTCGGTGTCTGTCTCTGTGTGCGCATGTGTTTGTCAATGTCTGTCTCGGTATGCGTGTGTGTGTGTGTGTGTGTGTGAGTGTCTCGGTGTTCGTGTGTGCGTGTGTGTGTGTGTGTGTGTGAGTGTCTGTCTCGGTGTTCGTGTGTGTGTGTGTGTGTGTGTGTGTGGCCGATCCGGCTCCTGAAGAGCCCGCTGTAAGAAGAGTGCTGTAATCTATTCGGTTCATGCTGTTCCAACCAGCTTTAATCATCACAACTTGAATAATATTCAAACTGTGAAAGGAACATATTTCTTGCTGAAGCCAACGTGTGCCAAGTGGAAGCGCCAAAGCTTCTCAGTGTAGGATCTATGGCAACACCTTGCAAAAAAAACAAAACACCTGGATTGCTCCATGTGACGTGGGGAAACAGCTTTTCTCCACAATCAAATGGCACTAAGATTTAAACTTTTCTTCTTTCACCCTGGCCAGGTAGCCCGGTTGGTTGGAGCATCGTCCCACACACCAAAAGGTTACGGGTTCGATTCCCAGTCAGGGCTCATACCTAGGTTGTAGGTTTGATCCCGGGTCCAGGCATGTACGGGAGATAACTGATGCATTTTCTTCCTCACATCAATGTCTCTCTTTCTCTCTCTCCCTCTTCCTCTCCCCATTCCCTCTCTCTCTTCTTGCCGATCTCTCTAAAAAAAAAAAAAAAAAAAAAAAAAAAAAAATCAATGGACATGTCCTCAGGTGAGGTTTTTTGTTTTGTTTTGTTTTTTAAATTTCCTCCTTTTCACCCCAGAGGAGAAAAATGATTTTCATGGAAGTCACCACCTCTCCTGTGAGCTAAAGGGACATCTCCCCGGGCCCAGGTAGCTGGCAGGGTCTGCAGGAGAAGTCTGGCGGTGCAGGGCCCCCCTGGAGAGAGCGGATGTGGGTTGTGTGACCTGGGAGGCACCGGTGACAGGACATAAGGGGAAGGTTGTGGGCAGCCACTAGTAGGAAAGCAGCTTGAGCCACTGCCTTCCTGGGATAAAGACACACAGACCAACAGGCTGTGGCAGGGCCCCGCCCTGGGTTCCTCCATGGCAACACCTGCCTGTGCCCAGGCCTCTCCCTCACATCCCGGTGAGGAGGCCATCCCAGGGCCACGCCCGGCTCAGGCTCCCCGCAGGAATATACAGCTCGTCTCCGGATTCTGCACAAACTGCAGAGCCATCCTTGTTGGGGAGGATTCCTGGGGGAGGCTGCGAGGTGGGGTGGGCGCTCACTGAGCTGTGAAGTCACCGTTCGAGAGCTGTCACTTCAGCTGTTTTTATTCCAGGTGTGTCTCCCAGGATGTCTGGTCTTCAGGAACAGTTTTTGATTCTGGACTAGACACTCGGGCCAGAGATAGTCTCCATAGCCGTAGGAAAAGGGTGAGGCAGTGGCCTCTCTGGCTCTCTGCTCCTGTGTGACCAGGGGGCCTCTTGGTGTGGGGACCGGTGTAGGGGGCGTGAGATTGACAGCTAGGGACTGAGCATGGAACAGCGTGGAGGGCAAGACTCGGTCCCTGTCCTGCCCAAAGTTACCATTAAAATGTATTTACTTTCAACTCAACAACAAACAGCCTGATTGAAAAATGGGCAAACGACTTGGCTGGACATTTCTCCAAAGAAGATACACCCATAACCAATAAGCACAGGAAGAGATGCTCAACTCCACCCTGATCATTAGGAAAATGCAGACGGAAACCACAGTGCGCTACCACTTCACAGCATCAGGACACTGTTGTGAAAACAAGCAGGAAGTAACGGGTGTTGGTGCCGATGTGGAGAAATTGGAGTCCTCGTGTGCTGCTTGTGGGAATGTAAAATGGTGTAACTGCTATAGAAGACGGGATGGCTGTCCCTTAAAAAAACAACAACATGTAATTACCATGTGACCCAGCAATTCTACTTCTGGGTATGTACCCAAAAGAAGTGATAGCAAGGACTTGAATAGATATTTATACACCCATCTACATTCATAGCAACAGCCAAAATGTGGAAGCAACACAAGTGTTCATCCATGGATGAGTGGATAAGTAAAATTTGCCTTATACACACAATGGAATAATATTCAGCCTTAAAAATAAAGGAAATTCTGGCTCTGGCCAGTGTGGCTCAGTTAGTTTGGAGGGTTGTCCCGTACACCAAAGGGTTTTGGGTTCAGTTCTCCATCAGGGCACATGCCCAGGGTTGCATGTTGGATCCCCAGCATATGGGAGGCAGCTGATCAATGTTTCTTTCTGGAGTCGATGTCTATCTCTCTCTCTCCCTCTCCGTTCCTCTCTTTCTAAAATCAATAAGGGCATGTCCTCGGGTGAGGATTTTAAAAAAATAATCAAAAAAAATAAAAAGAAAGGAAATTCTGAAACATGCTACAACATGGATGTACGTTGAGGACATTACGCTAAGTGGAATAAGCCAGTCACAAAAGAGAAATATTGTAGGAGTCCACATATATGAGGTACCTGGAGTCGTCAAATTCATAAAGACAGAGTAGAATGGTGGCTGCCAGGGGCTGGGGGAGGGGGAATGGGGAGTAGTTGTTCAGTGGGTACGCAGTTTCAGTTGGGGAAGAGGGGAAGGTTCTGGAGATGGGTGGGCTGTGGTGGTAACGGCTGTGGAACTGTGCACTTCAGTGGTTAAAATGATGTTTTGTTATATATTTTTGCCACAGTAAAAAAAAAATAGACTTCTAGATATATTCCAAACCAGTTCTCCTCATTCTTTAAGCAATTTGCTTGCGGGAGGTAGGGGGGTAGGGGGAGGGAGTGCAGAGAAGGCATTACTTGAACCGTTCAATAATTAACTGAGCACTTGCTGTGGATCTAGCCCTTTGCTGGACATTTATTTTGTTTGAGGTATAATCATCCTGGCAATACAATCAAATCTCAAGTGTTCACCGAGTTGTGCTCATTGTATATACCTGTGTAGCACCACCATCCAAACCAGAATATAGCACATGTGCATCACCCCAAAAGTTTCCTGTGACCTCTCCAATCAACCCCTTTCTCCCCACCTGCTTGCTGATGCCCATCGCCACAGGTTACATGACGGTTCCATGTGCACAGACACGGGCAGTGTGTGTTCTTCAGCGCCGGCTGGCTTGGCTCGGCACACCGTGTCTGCCCTGCATCCATGCTGGCACGTGTCCCTGTTGTCCCTTCTCTGCGGCGAGGTAGCGTTCCGTGGCAGGTTCCACACTCTGTCCATCCTCCCGTGCACGGACGCTGCGTGGCGCTGTGTTTGGAGGCAGCCAGCAGGGAGAGAGGATGGTAGCGGCCACTGGGAGTGTCCCCGCAGGGTGGGGTCATCGTGCGAGTGCTCCGAGCTGGGGGTTGGCCTGCTGCCTGGCGGCACATCCAGAGGTGAGCGGTCTCCAGGTCGTGGCGGTTTGGTGATTGTCGCTAAAAATATGACATCCAGTGGGCCAGATGCACATGCTGCTGCTGAACAGATTTCTCCCCTGAGGGCACGTCACCCGGGAAGCCACGTCTCTATCAGGAGGCTGCTGGGTGACTGCACAGAGGACAGGAAGTTGCTGATGGTTGAAAGGTCAGTGTCTTTGAGCTGTGTCTGCACCGTCCCCTGCTCAGGTGCTCAGCTGCAGCCTGGCCATGCCTATGGGGGAGAGAGTGGGCTGAGGGGGGCGGGCAGTCCCCAGCTCATCCCTTCCTCTCTGGTGTGGAGCCTCAGGGCTGGTTCACATGCTCTTTCTGTAGCCTTTAGTCCAGCGGTTCTCAACCTGTGGGTTGCGACCCCTTTGGCGGTCGAATGACCCTTTCACAGGGGTTGCCTAAGACCATCCTGCATATCAGATATTTACATGACGGTTCATAACAGTAGCAACATTGCAGTTATGAAGTAGCAACGAAAATAATTTTATGGTTGGGTCACAACATGAGGAACTGTATTTAAAGGGCCAGAAGGTGGAGAACCACAGCTTTAGTCCGAGACAGGAGCGTGAGCACTCGTCTGTCTCTCTCTGCGGTTACTTCGCGCTCTGTTGTGGCCCATTCTCTGGTGAATCTGTCATCTGACTCTGAGACCCGTGTCCGCGTTTCCACGTTCCCGGGCAGTGCCTCGCCGCCTGCCGGAGACGGTCCAGGTGGAGAGAGTGTGTGAGACGACAGCTCGGACTGTTGCTGCGCCCCAAAGCGCAGTGGAGACACAGGGGAGCTGGTCAGGGTGGGCTGTGGTCACTGCGAAGCCCCACGGAGCGGGGAGAATTAGGAGGACCCCCGAGGGCCGGTGGATTGATGACAGTCTCCCTCCCTCCACTCGGTAGCGTCACTCTGTACCCCCAGTCCCCGTCCCAAGTCCACCAGCTCACACGTTCAGTCCAGCTGACAGCCTGCTCTCCCCTGTGAGAGGCCGTTGGACAACCCAGCTTGGGGTTGCACAGTGATTTCTCGTGGATGCATTGCTCTGAGGTCACCTCGGAGAGAGGGCAGTGGCACAGCGGGGGTGGGGTCGGCGGGCGTGGGGGGAGCCCCATGACCATGCTTGGCGCCCTCAACAGAGCCCACAGTGCTGATGCTCATGGGAAGGGAGACAAAATGGAGTGTAGACTCCCTCTCAGCAAGCCAGGGCCCCATGAGACGCGCTGCCCACGGGGCACAGGGAACTCTGTTTCCGACGTGACTGGAGAGTAGGAGAGGGACTGTTGGCGGAGGGACTGTCAGCTGACTCCAGGGGCCACTCTCCGCCCCCCTCTTCCTCTTCCTTCTCTAGAAGCCTCACCCATCTCTCTGCCCAGCTCAGACCCTGCTTGTCCTCCAGGGAGAGCCCACCTGTGGGCATCAGCTGGCCTAGGTTCTCCACATACCCGCTCCATAGGGTCCCTGGGGGCACTGACCTCCTCACCTTTTGTTGATATTCCTTTGGTGACCTTCCTCTGAGGGCCCAATGCTTGGCACGGGTCACAGTTTGGACGAGCGAGGCTCTCAGAAGGGGAAATGGCACCTGAGACTCGCCAGGCAGAGGCAGGGCTGGACCAGAATCTCAGGCGTGGGAAGAGCATCGGGAACCGGGCGAGGAGGGGCAGGAGCGAGGGGCCTGGGTGAGGATCCATTCCTGGGGCCCTGGGGCTGTTTCAAGCTGTTCTGGGTGGAAAAGTGAAAACGCTGTGGAATTCTCTCTGTGTGCTGTTATTGTCAAATAGGAGCGGGGATGATTCCCTAATATGTGCAACTAGATAAGAGACCCCTGCACCAGGGTGTGAAATGACAGTGCGTCCAAATCGGAGCGACAGAAAGGTGGTCTGTGCTCCATTTTTATTGGCATCGGACACAAGCCTTTCCAGGGCACTAACTGACATGCTTATCGTAAGTCCTTGGGCAGAGGGGTCTTTGATTTAATACAGAGAGCCCAGCCTGTATTTGGCTCCCAGATTTTGCCTGCGCCCCCCCACCCAATCCTCTTTCTTTCCCTTGCCCGCCCCCTGCCCCCCCGCCCCCCCGG